>NC_088800.1:40533926-41146426 GCF_011386835.1 Chrysemys picta bellii
CTGAGACACAAGCCCTCCCCGGGCGGATCTACCGCTTCCCTGCCTGTGCTCCCTCACTTGAGCACATTTGACAAGCCGGGCTCCTCCGGCACCGCGTGAAAACTGCCTGAGGCTGCGGCGGCAGCGCGAAGCTCCGGTGCCGAGGCTTCAGGCTTTCAGCTGCCTGCCTCTCTTCTGGCACCGTTCGGCACTGCGACGGACGCGGTGCCGACATTCCACAGCCTGTCTGACCCCCTGCAGGCTGATGCTGCCCTCCCGGCACCGGCCACGGCACCGGCACCCGTGGAACTGATTGGCAGTGAGCCAAGAACCAAAACCTCGGCTCAGAGGAATGTTCCCTCATTGCAACTCCCTCCTGCACAGCCTTCACATCACGCAGGAGCCTCACCACTTCACTTCACTCAGGCAAGAGATCTGCTGGTGTCACCTATCCTGCAGTCTCCCCTGCTGAATGCCTGTTTCTCTTCGAAGGCAGAGTCAGGGTTTGAACAGTCTTCCTCCAGTGAGGAGGAAACTGGACCACAGGAGGGTTTTTCTCCGTATCAACCCTCCCATCCCCAGACCCCAGTCAACAGAGGTTTTAGGAAAATTACCTCAGCCTATTCTCAGGATCCTGCCCCCTGGGGGGTGAACCCCTGGATGGCACCACCTATGCCCTACCCACCACCATGGCAATATTGGGCACCATGGGCATCGTATCCTCGAGAACACACGCGCTACGCCACCTCAACCAAGCGCAACACTGGTCTAGCACCACCACCTGACGAACCTGCCAATGACACCAGACACCAAGCAGCACCGTCACACTTGCAGGATCAATCAAGTCCTGCTCCTATTCCAGTAGAGCTGGAAGTAAAGCCTGAAGAAGCCTTACTTCCCCGTCCTCCAGCACCGTCGGATGACTACGCAAAATTCCAAGATCTCTTTAAAAGAGTTGCCAGTGACTTGAGAATTAACTTGGAGGAAGTCCTTGAACAACAGCATGAGTTAACGGACATCCTACAGCCCTCTTCTTCCTCTAGGGTCGCATTACCAATCAACGTAGCCCTTTTAGAACCTGCTAAGTCCATCTGGCAGACTCCAGCTACATGCCCGCCGACCTGGACCTCTTTGGTTGTAAAGTATATGCATCCTCGACGCTGCAATTTCGTATAGCTAATTATACTGCAGTTCTTGCAAAATATGACCACAGAAACTATAATAAGTTCATGGACTTTATTGACGACATCCCAGAACAGAAAAAACAACAATTCACAGCTCTGGTTTCCGAGGGACAAATCATATCACGTACCGCTCTTCAAGTGGCCCTCAATGTAGCCAACACTGTAGCAAGATCGACCGCCACAGCAGTAGTCATGCGTCGAGGTTCATGGCTCTCCTCCTCTTTCTTTCCTCGAGAGGTCCAGAGCACCATTGAAGATCTTCCCTTTAACGGTGAAAAACTTTTTGCTTCCGCTACGAACGACGTGCTTCACTCAGTGAAGGACTCAAGGGCAACCCTCCGGTCCTTAGGTCTCCAGACACCTACGACCAGAAGATGGCAATATAGATACCAACCTTACCAACGTCCACGCTACCCCGCATTTACGCAACACTCCCATAGACCACAGGAGCAACAACAACAACAGCAACGCCAGAGACCAAGATTCCAGCGTCGTCGTCCCAATTCAGCGGGGGCGCCTCAACCCCCTCCAACTAATAGGCATATTTGAAGCTTTGGTCGAGGGTTTAGAAAACAGCGTTCCCACTTCAGCCAGCACACATATCTTTGCACACTGCCTACGACCATTCTCCCACCAATGGCAAAACATTACCTCCGACAAGTGGGTTATAGAGGTGGTTACAATTGGATACGCCATCCCCTTCCTCTCCTTGCCTCCCACCCACCCACCCTCCCCATCCCTCTTCAGGGACCCCTCTCACGAGCGTCTACTCCTCCAAGAAGTGCAACATCTCCTTCAACTGGGGGCAATATAAATTGTGCCAAAACGACACAAAGGGAAGGGTTTTTACTCCCATTATTTCTTAACAGAAAAGAAAAATGGGGGATGGCGACTAATCCTCGACCTCAGGAGGCTTAACAAATTTGTCAAAAAGCAGAAGTTCAAGATGGTTACTCTCACCACCATAATCCCAGCGCTGGAGCAGGGCGATTGGTTTTCAGCCCTCGACCTACAGGACATCTATTTTCATGTGACTATACACCCGGCCCACAGACGCTTCCTGCGTTTTACTCTTGGCTCAACACATTTTCAATACAGGGTTCTTCCCTTCGGACTGTCCACAGCCCCCCGTGTCTTTTCCAAGATCCTAGCCATAGTTACTGCCTACCTCAGAAAACAAGGGGTCATAATATTTCCTTACCTCGACGATTGCCTCCTCAAAGCCTCAACGTTCGACGAAGCTCTCCGATCCATGCGGCTTACAGTCGATTGTTTCCTATCTCTAGGCCTGCAAATAAACAAAGACAAATCCACATTATGCCCCACCCAACATCTGGAGTTCATAGGGGCACACCTCGACTCCCGGACGGGATTGGCATCTCTTCCACCCGACCGCTTCAACTCCATAAGCTGACTGGCCACAAAAATTCTCAACAGTCCCCAGGTGACTGCCCGAGACTGTCTACAAATACTAGGTCACATGGCCTCATGCACTTTTGTCATCCGAAATGCACGCCTCTACATGAGGTGTTTCCAAGCGTGGTTGGCCACGGTTTACAGACCGAATGTGCACTCTCTAAACAAGACTTTTTCCGTACCTTTTCGAGTCAAAGATTCTCTACTGTGGTGGACAGTTCACTCCAACCTCTGCTCTGGAGTCCCCTTTCTTCAGGAGGCTCCATCCCTCATACTGACTACCGATGCATCTCTGACAGGCTGGGGTGCACACATGTCTCACCACACAGTCCAGGGGCTATGGTCTTCAACCAAGACCTCTCTGCACATAAATGTCCTAGAACTTCGACCCATTCGCAATGCGTGCCCATCACTTTCTTCCACTAATCAGGAATCACCATGTACGCATAATGACAGACAACATTGCATGCATGTTCTATGTAAACAGGCAGGGAGGAGCTTGATCCCACTCGCTTTACACAGAGGCTATGAAGCTCTGGAATTGGTGCATTGCGAACAACATCCGGGTATCAGCTGTCTATCTTCCTGGAGTGATGAACACCACAGTGGATGAACTAAGCAGACACTTTCCATGGGATCACGAATGGGAGATAGACGAGAAAACCATTCACAACATATTCCGCATTTTGGGTCACCCAACCATAGACCTTTTTGAAACTGCAAAAAACAAAAAATGTTCTGACTTTTGCTCCAGAGCGGGCCTGGGCAAACATTCCCTGGGAGACGCATTCATGATCCCATGGCACCGAAACTTACTCTATGCGTTTCCCCCGATACCGGTTCTCAACAGGGTCCTGATAAAAATACGAACAGACCGGGTCAAGGTGATCCTAATTGCCCCGTCGTGGCCCAGACAACCGTGGTTTCCGTTCCTCACCAGAATGTCGATTCAACCACCAATCTCGTTGCCTCTCCTCCCGAACCTCCTATCGCAACAACGCGGCTGATTTCTCCACCCCAACCTGTCCATGCTTCACCTCAAAGTCTGGTTCCTACATGGTTCTCCCAAAGCGAACTAGATTGCTCTGAACAAGTTCAAAGAGTGCTCCTACATAGCAGAACACAATCTACTCGCACCACCTATCTACGAAAGTGGAACCAATTCACACATTGGTGTTCAGCTAAACAACTTTGTCCCACGTCGGTATCTCTCTCGCTCATACTTGATTATCTATTGGACCTTAAGCGATCCGGCCTTTCTTTCAGCTCCATCGGAGTCCATTTAGCTGCTATTACAACTTTTCATGACAAAATTGATGATACTTCTGTTTTTGCTCACCCAATCACCAAGTGTTTCCTCAAGGGACTCCAAGCCCTATACCCAGACATTAAACCACCTACCACCTCATGGGACCTTCATTTAGTACTATCTTGCCTAACTCAACAACCATTTGAACCCCTAGCCATGTGCTCCCTTTTACACCTTTCGATGAAAACAGCATTTTTAGTGGCAATTACATCCGCCAGACGGGCAGGAGAAATAGCAGCTCTTATGGCAGACCCACCATATACGCTATTTTTCAAAGACAAGGTTACCCTCAGATTACACCCCAAATTTCTTCCTAAGGTGCATTCGTCATTCCGCATTAATGAGCCAATACACCTACCAACCTTTTTTCCGAAACCACATGCAAACTCGTTTGAAGCTACAATGCATACATTAGATGTATGCAGGGCCTTGTCCTTCTATTTGGATAGAACCAAACCTTTTAGAAACTCTTCTAGACTTTTTGTCTCCATCGCGGAGCGTTCCAAAGGTTCTCCTATTTCTACCCAGAGAAACTGGATTTCTCAGTGCATCCGGTTGTCCTATCAGATGAAGAAGGTTGCACCTCCAGACGGCATCAGAACACACTCCACTAGATCTCTGGCTGCCTCTATAGCATTCTTACGCAAAGTTCCCCTAGCTGATATCTGTAAAGCAGCCACTTGGTCCTCTTAATACACATTTGTTAAACATTATGCCCTTACTCAAGGCCCCCTTTCTGACATACGTTTGGGCAGGGCCGTACTATCTACGGCATTCCTATCAGATCCGAAGTCCCTACCTCCTTGAGACACACTGCTTTTAAGTCACCTGGAGTGGAGCACCCACAGGGACATCTCTCAAAGAAGAAGAGGAGGTTACTCACCCTGTGCAGTAACTGACATTCTTCGAGATGAGTGTCCCTGTGGGTCCTCCACTACCCACCCTCCTCCCCTCTACTTCGAAGTTGGGGTAGCCTCCGTTGTAGAGAAGGAACTGAGAAGACCAGCTACGCATGCGTACTGTTAAGCTAGACTCACAGCGGGGGGGCAGCCTCTGCGCTTGCGTGGCGGGTACGAGTACTGCTGCAAAAATCTCTGAGCAAGGGCGCAGGGACGCACCAGCACCTGGAGTGGAGCACCCACAGGGACGCTCATCTCGAAGAACGTCAGTTACTGCACAGGGTGAGTAACCTCCTCTTTCCCTTCGTCTTGATGACTCTGTTTACTGCTTAAGGCAAATTAAGCAGAACCCACATTCTTTTGTTTAGGACAGACCTGTTTGCCAACCTCTGTTTGAGCAGAGTATGGGGTTTGGAACATGTGTTAATAACATCATACAGGGAAATGTTATAACTTTAGGTACAATGTTGCCACACATATTTTATCAGGATGATACTGACCAGCAAATACGAGTTTTCAAATGATACCTTATAAGGCATATCTTGTACAAAAAATATTACAACAACATGTAGGGTGTGAACACAGGGGTATAATCTGTCACACATATCTAGGAACAAAGAATGTAGGCCATACTTACAGGATGGGGGATTCTATCCTGGGAAATAGGGATTCTGAAAAAGATTTGAGGATCATAGTGGATAATCAGCTGGTGCAACACAGTGACCAAAAGGGCAAATGCAATCCTGGGATGCATAAACAGGGGAATCTCAAGTAGGAGTAAAGAAGTTATTTTAGCTCTGTATTTGGCGCTGGCGTGACCGCTGCTGGAATACTGCATCCAGTTCTGGTGTTCACAGTTCAAGAAGGATGTTGATAAATTGGAGAGGGTTCAGTGAAGAGTCATCAGAATGATTAAAGCATTAGAAAACATGTCTTATATTGATAGACGGAAGGAGCTCAATCTATTTAACTTAACAAAGAGATGCTTAAGGGGTGACTTGATTACAATCTATAAGCACTGTTGTATTAATTTAGATGTAAGACTAAAGGCATTAACATAACCCAGACACTGTCCAGCATTCAATAGTGTTAAGGCTTGGGGTTTGGTCTACGGAGACTTCAGCCTACTTAGTCCCATGGCAAACACCATTAAAAATCCTTTAACCTTTTATTAAAGATAAAGAAAAGAGTGGGACACAGTTAAAGCCTTTACAATATAAAGTATTAAATAAAGCTTTCCTTTTAACAGTATACCTTGTTCCCTTTGTTAGCTGGAGAGAGTTTTTAGAAGGAAGAATCCTCATGTCTGACAGTCTCTAAGATGGTATCAAAGCTGGTAATAACTGTCCTTTTGGAGAACAGAGAAGAAGTTAGTTGAGATGGGCTGGAGCTGTCATTATTATTAAGATCCAATCCCATTTCATCCCAGGTGGTGGTTGGGAATCAGCTGGAGCTGGTGGATGTGGTGATGTCATCTGAGTCCTTTTCTCTGGCCCTGCCCAGTCAGGACATCTCTCAGGATCAGGATGATGAAGGCCTGGGGTCCCAGGAGATGGTTTGGGTGGCAGTCATGATTGTGAATCTCATCCCAATAGCCAGTTTTTCTCCCAAAGTCTCTTTTCTTCAAGGAACCCAAAAAGGAGTGATGGGCAGAATAGTCCATCCCCTCATTAATTTGTCCACTAATTAGGTCTCTTTTCCAAAGCACCAACTTTGGTTCACTAATTTCTGGTTTCACACTCAAGGACTGTGTTAAAATCATGCTTGGTAAACCAAGAATGATCTTAACACAGTCCTTGAGTTATATCAGAAGGCCTTTTTGTTTGGACTAGCTCAGTCTGTTTGTCTCCCTTTCATGTCTTTCCCCACTAACATTTGCTGTTCCAGGTTCCTGTGACATCTTATGAACTTACACTCACTTCTTATAGTTGAACTCACAAGTGGTAATGAGGCCTACAAGTTTACCCTAAAACAGTACTGTGGCGGGGCAATGTCTCACTGGCACGGCGCCTCCTGCTGGTCGTCCTGGGAATTAGCTCTTCCAGCCTGGAGCACCCTCTGCAGGCTGGTGTCTCCCTCCCGGACCTGGTGCCCTTTGCCCTGGGGTTCTGCCCCAGCAGTAACCCCCAATCTGGATCTCCCCTCCCTGGGGAACCCCCAACCCTCTAAACCCACCTTGCCTCAGTGGTTACTGCCAGTCATCATCTAGTCCCCGCTCCCTGGGGCAGACTGTAGTCTCTAAACCACTCATCATCAGCAAGGGGGTTAGGACCTGCTGCCTTTGCCTATCTCTTTAGCCCCAGTGCCTTTTTGTAAGCCCTTTTTAAGGCCTGCAGCCTGGGGCTTTTCTAGGCTGGAGCTCCCCAGCTCCCTCTGCCCTTCCCCAGCCCTGCTCCACTTCAGGTACCCGTCTCTCTCCAGCAGCTAGGTCCTTCTCTCCCAAGAAGCTAGAGAGAGTGCCACTCCTTCTGGCCCATAGCCCTCTTATAAGGGCCAGCTGGGCCCTGATTAAGCTGGCCACAGGTGTGGCTGCTGTCCCAATCAGCCCACCTTTCAGAGCCGCAGCCCTCTCCAGGGCTGCTTTTAACCCCTCTTTACTGGAGTGGGGCAGCCACCCCAGTACAAGTACCTACTCGGGGAACAAATAGTTCATGATGGTCTCTTCAGTCCAGCAGATAAAGGTCTAACATGAGACAATGGCTGGAAGTTGAAGCTAGACAAATTCAGACTGGAAATACCGCATACATTTTTAACAGGGAGGGTAATTAACCCCTGGAACAATTTCCCAAGGGTCATGGTGGATTCTCCATCACTGACAATTTTTCAGTCAAGGGTGGATGTTAGGTCTGCTCTAGGAATTATTGTGGGGCAGTTTTCTGGCCGGTGTTACAGAAGTCAGCCTAGGTGATCACAGTGGTCCCTTAGAATCTATGAATCATTCCCATCTGCTGGCAGTGGCACAGCAATGAGACAGAGAGCACTTGGTGTGCTGTGCGTTCTGGCCTCTGCAATGACGACTCCTCTGATTTCACTTACAGAGTTGCTGAAAGAGACACTGACTTTTCCATGTGGCATCCAAGTGGAGCTACGCTTCCAGGTGGTCTTTTCTAACGTAATGCATGTGAGTGCAAAGCTGCAGGCTCCCCCTCCGCACGTCACTGACATCCGACTCCTGCTCTGCAGACCCGCGGTGAGCTCCTTCATGTCTTTGGCTGGGGACCTTAGGCCAGTGTCCTGAACTTCCCTTCAGCCCCTTTCTTCAGCAGGATTGAAAAGGCAGCAGAAATAGTAATGCCAGTGGTTGGGCAGGAAGGAGGAACAGTGTGCAGGTGGGGGTTGTGTAGTGTGGGTGGGGTGTGTGTTGTGTGGGTAAGGTTTGGGAGTGGGTATATGTCCAGGAGAGGCTGAGGGGCTCAGTGTGTAGAGAGGGTGGGATGTACATTTGGGATGGTGGAGAGGGGAGCTGGGAGTGTTTGGGCAGGTGGGTAGAAGCCTGGGGTAGTGCTGTCAGGGTAGGTGTGTTCAGGGGCCAGGCAAGGAGCAGTGTGTGTTGAAAGGCGGGTTGGGAATGAGCTGCAGAATGGGCATATCACTCTGTTTCTAGAGTGTCTGTCTGGCAGCTCTCTGGGGAATTGTATTTCTGACCATCATAAAGTGGGGGATCTGGGCGTCTTTGCTCTGCCGAAGGACACTCACTCAGTGAGGAAGGGAGTCCTGCCTGGGATCCTGTAGCCAGCAGGAATCAGCCATGCCTGGACCCTACTTGCTCCAGCATGGGGACAGAGCACCACAGACTGGATTGATGCTATATCCTGGGCACAGACACTGGAGGGATGTCAGATGCTGCTGGAGACAGCTCAGTGCCTTGCCCTTCCCAGAGGGAGGAGCCTGTGTGGGCTGAGTGACGGTGCATGAGCAGGGGCTGAAGTACTGTGTGGGGAACATTTCCCAGGAGTGTGCTCCCCTTGTGGGAGGCGCTAGCCATCTACAGCAGCAGCAGGCCCAACCGGCACCAACACGGGCCCATTTCACACCTACTGGGAGGGATGGCCCTCCACTCCTCGCAGCAATCAGGATGGATGACTCAGGGCATTCCCCTGAGGCTGTTCTGGGTTCCATCAGTGCAAGCCACAGAACAAGTGTTCTAAATGCAGAGGTGATGTGCAACACCAAGGCTTTGTTTACTTTTTATGTAAATGTGTTTCCAATGTCTCCTGATTTACCTCGGAGTCACATTCAAGCAGGTGAAATTACATTCTTCTTCAAGTGATCGCACATGCCCATTCCACTGTAGGGCTGTCTGTGCTCCCGTGCACAGTTGTCAGAGAGTTTTTACCTATAGCAGTACTTGTTGGGACAGCTTGAGTGCCCTCTGCTGCCTCACACACATCGTGTAGGCATAAAGGGCCGAGCTACACCAGACCCTCCTCAGTTCCTTCCTGTGGCAAGTGATGGTTGTTGGAGCTCCCTGGACTTACTTCTGTAAATCTTTCCTGTTATCTGCATATAGCACTTGTGTATCATTAGTGTAGTTAGTCAGTCAATTCGTTAGTTTCTTAGTAAACATTGTTTTTGTTGTTTCTGTGGGTTCCAGCACCCAGTGTGGGGGACTCACCCCAGTACCAGATGTAAGCCACGCTTTCAGGGTTTCAAGCCCTGACACTCTTGCGACAAGGCTATGCTGAATAGCGACCCAGACTCCAGCTCCCTTAAATACTTGGGGGAGGCTCATGTGAGTGTAGCGATGCGACAACTCACCAGCACAGCGCCTCCTGCTGGTCGTCCTGGGAATTAGCTCTCCAGCTCCAGAGCCCCCTCTGCTGGCTGATGTCCCACTTGCCGCTGGCCCCTGTGTCCCTCCCGGACCCCGGTGCCCCTTTACCTTGGGTGCTGCCCTCTGGCAGTACCCCCACTCTCTGGGTCTCCTCACCCAGGGGAACCCCCAAGTCTCCTCAGTGGCTACTGCCAGTCATCATCTAGCCCTTGCTCACTGGGGCAGACTGCAGTCTATACCACTCCTCATCGGTAAGGGGGGTTTGGACCTGCTGCCTTTGCCTAACCTGGGCTGCACCTCTGCAACCCCAGCACCCTTCCTGGCCTTTCCCAACGCCTGCAGCCTGGGGGTTTTCCAGCCTGGAGCTCCCCAGCTCCTCTGGCCTTTCCCCAGCCCTGCTCCACCTCAGGCACCCTGCTCAGCTCCAAGGCAGCCAAGTCCTTCTCTCTCCACTGCTAAAGAGAGACTTTCAGCTCCAGGCTCACTGGCCTTTTATAGGGCCAGCTGTGGCCTGATTGGGGTGTGGCCCCAGCTGTGGCTGCTTCCCCAATCAGCCTAGCCTATTGGCTCCCAGGGGAAGCCCTTTCCCAGAGCTGTTTTAACCCTTTCAGGGCTGGAGCAGGGTAACCGCCCCGCTACAGTGAGTGAGAAGTGCAGCATTTGTAAGGGCTCTAGGCCCCATTGGAAAAAAGACAGAGCAGCCAGATTAAAATATCTGCTCTTGGAGTCGGTGCTGCAACCTCCATTTGAGCCCTCTACTCTGTGCTCTGAGCACCTCGGCGTCGGTCAGTAGTACACCTCTGGCATTACTGGTACTGAGGGGCAGATCGGCATCTCCGGTATAGGCTATATCTTGGCCAGTTTAGGCTATATCGCTGTTACAATGTTTGTACTTAATATATACTTATATGCATATGGTGTGGATGATACATGTTATTACTATATTTATATGGTAGCCAGCATACGTTAGTCAACACAACCATGCCTGCAACTGTTTCCATCACTCCGCACTGACTCAGCTGTTTGCGGCTTCAGAGTGACTCCCAGACAAATCCTGGAATCTGGTTATATAGATTCTAGCAGTGCCCACAGTATTATAATACTTAGCCCTTTTCATCAGCCGCTCTCAAAGCACATCATAATCTTTAACGTCATTATCCTTGCTGCCCCCCGTGGGTTAGGGCAGTGCTGCTGTCCCCAGTGTACAGAGAGATTAAATGGCTTGCTCACGGGCACACAGGAAGTCTGTAGGAGAGCAGGGGATTGAATGATGGTGTCTTTAGTCCTAAACTGGGACCCTACTCACTGGGCCATCTGTTGGGCACTTTACAAACACAAAATGAGGGACAAGCCTTCCCCATGAGAGGCGACAGACAGACGGACACAGGATAGGGAGAAGAGGTGTACCATGTAAGTATAGGGGTCAAGGTTGTGATTGTTCATGTCTTGGGGATGGAGTATCATTTTTAACAGCTGGAAGATTTATGATGTACAACGAGGCTGTCTGCTAAGGGTGTTCATTAGATTGCAAAGCCAAACACTCACAAGGTAGCCATTACAGACTGGGTAATGCATGCCAGCAAGGGAATGGCAGGGAAGGAGCTGCCTGGAGAGACACTGAAGGAAATGCTGGTGGGGAGGGAGGAGGGCAGTGAGCCAGGAGAAGACAGGATTACAAATGGCAAGAGAAGAGAAGACAATAACATGTCAAAAGCAACAGCGAAGTTGAGGTGAAGGTGGAGCAGAGGCCTTGAGATCTGACCAGAAACTGATCATTAGAGACCTGGGCAAGAGCAGCTTGAGGATTGGGGTTCAGTGTGAGGGAGGGAGGTGCAAGTAGTGGCTAGTGGCTGTGAAGTGCAAATGTGCTGTGATCGAAGGAGAACGCATGGGGTGGAATATTCCTTTTGTTCTATTCCAGACTAACAGCCTGTCTTCACAGCAGAGTTAGCTCCAGGTATAACTCTGCTGTTACCCCAACCAGGGGTGAAAGTAACTTAAAGGACTTAGCGGTACTCCAGTGTCCTGCGGAGGGGGCGGGGCCTCAACTGGAAGAGGTGGGGCCTTTAAATCTGGGGCTTTTAAATCAGGATTTAAAGGGCTCGGAGATCCAGCTGAAGCTAGGAGCCCCGGACCCTTTATATCACCCCCGGAGCTACCAGCTGCAGAGGCGGCTGAGAGCCCTGGGGTTTGGGCAGGGGTGAAAGTAATTTACATTTCTTACCCATATGGTCCAATCGCAAGCAACCCACCTCTCCTACGTACTTCATGGATCCCTCCCATTGAATGACATAGATATAGAAAATAAAACTGCTACTACTACTAAAAATACTGTCTGTAATAAAACTTTAATATTGGAATAAGCCTGAAAAAGTGAAAACTCACTGTCACATTTTTCTCAGTGTCTTCCCTCCTCCTCCAGCCAGGCTGCCGACGCTAGGCTCCGTGCTTTCTCCCTGCCTGGCACTTAGGCTGCAGGGGCTTCCCTCTAGCTTGCAGCAGGGAGCAGGGAGACTGGCTGAGGGAGGGAGAAGCCTGCCCCCTGCATAAGAATCTTTAAACTCAACTGTTCCCTGGGCAGTTCAGCCCCCGGGGTTAGGAGCCATTTCTGGCATCCTTGTTAATTTCACTCCCAGTTGTTGCGGGGGAGGGGGGAAGGTGTGTGTGACCATGGCAGGGGCAGTTCTTTTCTGCCCCCTGGATGAGGGGATCTCCAATACTACTATAATACAATGGTAGGGGTCGGTTGCTGGGGTCGGGGCAGTCGGCGGCAGGCTACAGCTGCATTGTTTGTGACACACACATTCATACACATACATACTGTATGTATTACTGTCCTGTGGGGAAGGTGCCAGTGCCCTTTTAGGGGGTGAAGGGGGGGAGACAAGTGTTTCTGGGCTAACACACCTCAGGAACTTCTGCTTAATGTGTGCTCCTTAATGGAGTCCGTCCTTCACCAGGGGGCTGTTTGTTGGTCCAACTCCTACACTGAAGAGCTATCTTTTTTGAGAGATCCATCCATACTGTACATATCTATTTAGAATATATCTGGATCAGAGTAGATTTAGATCTGTGAAGCAAGACAAGAAGATTTTGTTTTCCCAGGAAGACATTCATGTGGATGTTCCAAAGTTAGCTTTTGAGTGCAATACAGTACCCCCAGAGAATCCCCATTTCGGAGAAAAGGAAATAAGAGCATTGGCTGATCAACTGAGAATCAATCAACAGGAAACACACTTGGGATTTGTTGAATTCAAGGCTTTTGGAGGAAAAAACATTCCTGGTAAACTTAAAAAACTCATCCTTGCAGTGGACACCTTTGCTGCAAACAATGCTGACTGCGAAAGGGGATTCAGTGCGATGAACAACAACATTACAGTGAAACGGACTGCACTTACCACTCGTCATGTGGCGGCCTTGCTATTCATTTCATGCGTGGGACCTCCTTATACTCAGTGGAATCCCATGCCATATGTGAAATTGTGGCTTGGAAAGGGCCGACGTGCAGCACATTCATCTCGAGGCGTGGCACGACAACAAGGAGAGCAACGAGAGCAGCTGTATGGCCCAATGTGGGAGTTGCTATAAGGATGCTTTGCTCCATCCAGTCCTTCCCAAGGATGCCCCTTTCTTGCCCCCGCTGGGCTGGCCCACTCACACCTTCCATGTGCCAGGACTGAGCCGCGGGCTGGGGCGGCTTTGCTGTGGGTAGTGGTTCCCGCTGGAGCTGCAGCCCCCACCTGCCACCCCCTATTGCTTGTGGTGTTGCTGCCGCATGCCCCCCAGACCTCCGTCTCCTCCCCTGTCTCCCGGGCGGCTCCCTCCCACAGCTGGAAGACAGAACAGCAGCTGCTGAGACTGGAAGTTTTCCTGGGGACACCATTAAGCAGCAACCCAAAAGCTGGGTGCTCACAGATGCGCTGGCAGTGCCGAGCCAGACCTTGCCTCTTACAGAAGTTCCTGAGGTGTGAGCAGCAGAAATATTGTCTCCCCTGTCCCCCCACTCCTCAAAAGGGCACTGGCGCCCTCTCCACGGGATAGTAATACATACAGTATGTATGTGTATGTGTATGAATGTGTCACAAACAATGCATCTGCAGCCTGCCGCCGACCCCAGCAACCGGCCCCTGTGGGCTGCTGCTGCCTGCAGAGAGCCAGCAGGTGCCGCTGGGCTGGGTCTGCCAAGGAGTAAGTAACCAAGGCAAAAACCATAGCCAGCCAGCCAGGGAGGGAACCAGGGGGGCAAGGGACTGTGTTGCACCATGCCCACCAGTGCCCCACTTTCCAGGCACATAAAAGAGTGCAGGGGGCAAACCAATGGGTGGCTAGTAGTAGGGGAAGGCAGGGGTGAATGAAGGACAACTGGAATAGCCTTCATGAAATATACAAGATATTTAGAGAAAGTTTTGTCAATTTCAGCCTCTGCATTCTGCAGGCAGGACAAAACAAAAAGAGATCTGAGATTGCACCTGATGTCCTAAGGACATTTCAGGTGTTTAAATCAATATATAAAGAGGGTGGAATGAAAACTACTATTTCTTTCAAAGGAGGCACAATAATTTCCCTGAATATCCAGTTTTCCCTTCCAATCCCTTTGCGGTTTTGTCTATGGGGGCTATTTGCTTTCCCTGTGAATCTTTAGTTGCTTTAGCAAAATTGCTTTTGCCCAAATAAACCCTGATCATCATGACACATCTCCCACCATGTTCTCCATGGGGTTTTTTTTGTTGTTGTTGTTTTTTTAAACAGTAGCATTTCAAAGAGGATCTGCAAGCAGTTTGGACATCACAACCATGATCCTCTGCTGAGGAGGGAATGGGATAGATTTGAACTTGGAAATGGTTCCTGATTTTGATTGTATTTTTTGTGTATAGGAGATCCCCTCATCCCGGGGGCAGATAAGAACTGCCCCTGCCATGGTCACACACCCCCTCCCCCCTTCCACTCCCCCCAGCAACTGTGAGTGAAATTAACAAGGATGCCAGAAACTGCTCCTAACCCTGGGGGCGCAGGGAACAGCTGAGTTTAAACCTTTCTTATTCAGGGGGCAGGCTTCTCCCTCCCTCAGCCAGTCTCCTTTTCTTACCGGTACTCCGTACCTGCCCGTACTGGCTTACTTTCACCTCTGACTCCAACCAAACTGCCATGCACATAGACAAATCTCTAGTTTGAGTTCAATGGTGCTTTAAACTCGCGTGAGCTAGCCCATCAGGGGTTGGGGGTTGGAGCTCAAGTACTGATGATGCTGGAGCTACGAACTCAGTGCAGACGCAGCTACTCTATGCTTGTCATACAAATACTGTGTTGCTAATCCAGTCGCTCTGTGCAGCTCCAGTGCTGGGTCACAGTGTGGCTGCTCTCACTTGAGCAAAGCTAACTCAAAGAGTTAACTTGAGCTAATTCAGCAGAGAAGACATAGCCTAGTCACCTTCCACCTGAGACCAAATACAGAACAGTGCAGCCCCGAGGAACGATTTCAGATGGTTTGAAGTAACTGACCAGGGGGTTGGACTTGGCGTGGAACTCCACCCCTTTACAATGCTATGCTCTCCCCTCACCAGCAAGAATGCTGCCCTTTAATGTTTCCCCCTAACTCTTTGCCTCAATCATTGTTGCTCTTTTCTGAGTTCCCTCCCATCTGCATGTCTCTGATGCACCAAGTACTTGGAAATAGATGCATCTTCAGGTCAGGTTGGTTTGTACAAAAGTACTCCAATCTCCAAGGTATTTGCATTTATCAGGTTCCTCCAAAAAGAAGCCTTAATCACGATAACGGAAGCTAGGTCACCGATTGCTTCTGTTCATGCAGCAAACCCTCCTGCTGTCACCAGCCCTTCATGTACAGACATGCCTGTTAGCAGCAAGGACTGAATTCAGGAGCTTCAGCGCCAGTGCACCAAGCCCTTGCCAAGACTCCAAAGCTCCCCACATGCACAGATGGGAGATCAGAGCAGATGTGAAAGTTGGTGTGACATGCCCACTTGTTCTGTCTTGCTGCTAGTGTCACTTTTTACACACCCTGCTCCATTCTGAAGGCTGTTCTGCAATGGCCACATGGCACTGAACAGCTAGGCTAGGGTCAGTGCAGTGTCAGTCCCATCCCTGTACACTGACTGCAGGGGGCTTTTGTGGGGAACAAGCCCGTACACCAGCTGTATGCCACAGCCGTTCACACTTGGCTCGGGGGAGGTTCCCGGGCCATTTGGCAGCTCTTGCAGCCAGCAAGCACACCTAAGGATCTGGTACCTCTACACAGCCCATGTCAGTGAGCTTCCCAGCCCAGGTCGACAGACTCGGGTTAGCGGGGCTCACACTAGTTCTCTAAAAATAGCTGTGCAGATCGTGCTTTGAAGTTGCAGCTTGGGCTGGAGGTCAGGCTCTGAAGCCTAGGGAGACCAAGCTGCAACATCACAACACTGTCTACACAGCTATTTTTAGCACACCAGCACAAGCCCTGCTAACCTGGGCTGGGAGGCTTGCTGATGGGTTCCGCAGACATTACTCATGAATTTGGAGAAAATAGCAGGCTGTTGTAGTTGCTGGAACGTCCCACCAGAGGGCCTCATGATCCCTCATAGCAGGCCAGCATATTCCAGACACCCTGTTACACGAGGGCAGGTAACATCAAATAGGGAGGTACTTTTTTTTTTTTTTTTTAATGATCTTTTTGCTGGTAAAAGCCCTACAGTTCTCTGGCTGCTTTGTGCCACCAGAACAGCACAAAAGTCAGTGCTCAGAAACTGTCCCTGTGCTCTTACAGTTCCCATTTGTATTAGGAAATGCAGGATTTACCTTAACCAGAGCTCTCTGGGCAAGGCCAGCCCCAGATACTGCTGGGTTTGAGTAGCCAGGTGTGTGTGAATTACTGGGCTTCTTTGGCTTGTGCTGAGAATGCTTTTTTGTTTATTCTTGACTGTCTGCTCCAGGAGGTGCGAGAACTGGCCATGCTGCCTGACTGCCAGTCTGACCGGGTGGTGTCACTACTTGTCTCACTGTATGAGCAAGAGGAATTGGACTGTGTGCTCCGGCTCTGTGGCCTGCAGAAAATTCAGGTAAAAAAGCCACCCTCTGTGGAAATCTCACTGCTTGCTTTACTGCCCCAGAGAGCAGCTGGTGCCTCCCAGACCATTCTTGCAGGGGACTTCCATCATCCTCACGCATTCCTGACCCGTGTTCCTGGGTGTGAAGGGAAATATTGGCTAAGATATGGCCATGGTGCAGCGGCCTCTCCCTGGGCCTTGAACTCTCCTGTGGCGGATTAATGACCAAGCCAACACTGCTCATATCGGGGCAATTCACTGCTGGGCCACAAAAGATCTGTCCCCTTTGCTTACACTTCCTTTCTAGCCTCAGGCCAGAGAACATGTTTTCCCCAGGCCTTTCGGTTTCAGACAGATGGCCGGGCCACAAGCAAAGACCAGACCCATCTCCAGTGGCTTACAAAAATTTTTAATTCCATCAAGAGACACTTACCTATCCCATAGATGGACAAGGCTGCTCATTCAGAGCGGTTGAGTGATAAACACCAGAAGGAGGGATCATGATGGTTATCTAATCTGACCTGTTGTCTAGCATAGGCCAGAGACCCTCAGCCGGTCAGCCCTGCAGTGCTGGCACTGGTTCTTCCCTGCTACCTGAGGGCCCAACACTTTGCAGCTGAACCACAGTCTATCCTTACAAAAGCATCCAGACTTGGTGTGAAAACTCCAGGAGATGGAGACTCCATGAAATCCCTCCATAAACTGGTGCCAGTGGATAATCGCCTCATTGTTTCAAAATTGCGCCTTATTTTTAATTTGAATTTTTAGGACCCAACTTCCAGTCACAGGATCTTCTTATTCCTTTATCAGCTAGATTAAAAGGCCCCCTACATCAGATGTCCCTTCTCTGCAGAGGAATGCAAAGGGGCATGTGTCCCCCTATCCTTGATTACCACAAAAACTGCTCAGTCTCCTTTTTTTAGTGTGCGTTCCATATAATTTATTCAAGTCCCCCCCATCAACACCTATAAAATGCAATATAACAATTCTAATACCCTGTTACGCTATGACCGTCGGCCCCTGTTCATCACAGCCCTGTAAGGAAAAGAGATCTCCCTTCTTTGGGATTGGCTCACTGAGGCTGCAGTGAGCAGAGTGCTGACCCATCTATTAGACCTCAGCACTCTGTCACACACCTCCCCCTTTACCTAAGAGTGGGTTTGGGGATTTTTTTGCACCTACCCCCCCTTGTAGGAGGTTCTTGCCTCTATACATTCCCATTTGCCCCACGTTGGTCTTGTAGGGTCCCTTTTCTGGGTTGTTCTATCCTCCACCTGCAGAAATTGCTCCCATAATTCAGTCTTCACCCACAGAGCTTCACACCTACAGGCCCACTCTCCTTATCTTCTTCCACCTTGACTCTGGGTAGGGCCTGTTGTTGTCCCCCTTTCTCTTCCTTCTCTAAGGCCTCTGGTTCTCCCCATCCCACTTAACGGGCCCCTCGGTTCCTCCCCTCACCCTTTCTGCCATGCAGGTACCCGGGACTGTCCAACTCTTGGGCTTGGGCTGTTCTTCTTCCCCGAGCCTCGTTCTGCCTTTCCCTTTTTCTCTCTCTTTTCCTCTGGAGCAGTTCAATTTTTGCCTTGGCTTGTATCATTCTGCGTAGGGTGTTCTGATTCTGTTAACTCAGGCCATTCCTCATTTGCTTCTTTTTCTAGCATGTGGGGCCATGGCCACTTGCTTTCTTTCTATAGGGGAAGGAGCTCAGTCCATACCCTCTGCAGCCAGATGGGGTAGCCTCTCCATTACTCCCACCTGCTTCCATCTGCATTTCCCCTTTACCTCCAGGGGTACCTCTGCCATTGGGCACTTTCTTCTCCCCTGGAATGCATGTTAACTTTATCTTCTCCACTGAGAGCCTCCAGTGGGGCTTCCCTAAATCCCCCCAGATCAATGAGCATCCTGAGGCAGTGTCCACAATCCCCCTTCTTCCCATCTTTATAGGGATGGTAGGCATTTTCCTTTTCCTCCCACCTCTGACAGTCCCAGTCCATCCACAGAACTCTGGGAACCTGCATTGAATCCTGGAGAAGTCCCGCTTTTTATGTCCCAACCTTCCACATTGTTAGCATACTAGTCCCCGATTCCCTGAAAGAGTTCCTTTTACTTCCTCCCTTTTCTTTTTGGGGCTTTTCAATTCCCACCCCCTCCATCCCTGGCTCCAGACCCATAAGTAGCTGGACCGCTCTTCTGGGAAAATTGGTTTCTGCAAATTCTTTGGAGAGTTAAATTGTGACCTCTAGGATGCTGGGCTGGTGCCTCCTTGCCCAGATTCTGGTATTCTCTGGGAGGCTCAGGAGAAATTGGTCCAGTACTACCAGATCTGTAATTTCCCCCCACAGTTCCAATACCTGACTTAAGCCGGTGGGCAGCCCAGGCTGTCCGCTTTTGTGCATATGCCCTGGGTCATACCCCTCTAGGGGCCCAAAATTTCTGCTGGTATTTTTCAACAGACAGCTCCATCCAGTCTAAAATGGTGACCTTCATAACATCTTAGTTCTGGGCCTGTTTCTTATTCAGGGCCGTTAAGCCACAGAGTTTTCCCAGTGAGATAGAGTGCCACCCGGAGGGCCCATGTTTCCTTACCCCATCTGCTGCCAAATGGCCCGGGAACCTACCCCAAGCCAAGTGTGAAGGGCTGTGGCATACAGCTGGTGTACGGGCTTGTTCCCCACAAAAGCTCCCATCTGGCTCCAGTGACTACACTCTCACCTGTTACCAGGAATGTGTCCAGATCATCAGTTGGGCCCACTTTGCATAGAGTCACAATCAGGCTATGACTCCCAGCTCTGCACTGGGACTCACTAACTTCTGTACCAACTGGTTTCAGAGTGGTAGCCGTGTTAGTCTGTATCAGCAAAAAGAATGAGTACTTGTGGCACCTTAGAGACTAACAAATTTATTTGAGCATAAGCTTTCGTGGGCATGCAGTGGAAAATGCAGTAGGAATATATACACCTCTACCCCGATATAACACAACCCAATATAACATGAATTCGTATATAACGCGGTAAAGCAGCGCTCCGGGAGCGCGGGGCTGTGCGCTCCGGCAGATCAAAGCAAGTTTGATATAACACAGTTTCACCTATAATGCGGTAAGATTTTTTGGCTAGTGGTTCTGAGTGTGCCAGCACAAAGGGTTGTATACTAACAGCTGAAATCATTGAGAGCTGTGTTAAATGGGGGGGAGGGGGCGGCTGGTGGAGAGGCGTGGCTTGTGGTGAAGACTGCAGCAGAACCCCATGGAGAGGTGTGGCAATTGGCCATTGACCCACACAGTGGAGCATGTAAGGTGCCCCTGTTCCTTCTCTCCCCTCCACCTCCTTCCACTCAGGCTGGGAGGTAAACTTTTGCAGATGAACTTCTGAACTCTGGGCCTGCACTGACCAAGGACAGAAACTGTGCGAGTGGTGACTTTTGGGTTGTTGGACTCAAGAACCACTCTGGGGCTGCACTGACCAAGGACAGAAACTGTGGGTGGGGTGACTGTTGGGTTGCTGGACTTAAGACCTTGAGGGGAAAAGGACACTGCCAAACTTACTTGGGGGTGGGTCTTTTGCTCATGGTTTGTGTTATGAATCCTATTTGTGGTGTTTCCCCACATAATACCACATTGTTTCCCTCCTTTATTAAAAAGCTGTTGCTACACTCAGACTCTGTGCTTGTGAGAGGGGAAGCATTGCCTCTTGGAGGCACCCAGGCGTAGTTGTCCCAGGTCACTGGGTGGGGGCTCGAGCTGGTTTTGCATTGTGTTATTGAAAAGGAACCCCCTAGATACTGAACCCGGCCCCTGTTGCTGCTAACTCTGACGGGCAGAAGGGTTTTGCAGCTCTTTCTGCTCCTCAGCC
The DNA here is from genome assembly GCF_011386835.1 of Chrysemys picta bellii. Taxonomy (NCBI): domain Eukaryota; kingdom Metazoa; phylum Chordata; order Testudines; family Emydidae; genus Chrysemys; species Chrysemys picta. The sequence continues at coordinate 40,554,376 of NC_088800.1, forward strand.
AACCACGGCAGAGTCTGCTCTGTGTCTGGATGCTGAGCCTTCACACCAACTCCCCCCCAAAAATATTCAGGCCATTCCCTTCAGGGGAATCCATATCCCAGACAAACCCACACTTGTAATGGGGTGTATATCCCCCCAGTCCTTGATCACTGCAGAAACAGCTCACACTCTCTTCTTTTAATGTCTACTCCATGTAATTTATTCAAGTCCCTTCCACCAACACTTATACAGGGCAATGCCACAATTATAAGACCTATGACCCTAGAACAATCAACCTCTATTCATCAGGGCCCTGGGAGGAAAAGAGATCTCTCTTCCTTGGGATTACAGTCAGTCTGAGCACAGCTAGTTCTGTCCTCTCCGCTTTTTCCCTGCCAACCCTGCCTTTTATCAAGCTAGTCAGCTGATGGGCCAATTAGTCCCTTAACTCACGCAGCTTCCCCGTCTGATTAGCTAATTCCTCCGTATTTCCTCAGCCGACCGTCGCTGGAGAAACTAAGTGCAGCTACAGTGATCAGAGTGCTGGCCCATCTATTAGACCTCAGCACTCCGTCCTTATAAACTGCTCCTTATAAACTGTGATCAAATCACCTCTTATCCCTTGCTTCAATAAGGTAAATAGATTGAGCTCCCTTAGTCTCTCATTGCACGGTATGTTTTCCAGACCTTGAATCATTCTTGTAGATCTTTTCTGAACCCCTTCCAACATCTGTTTGTTTTAAGTATGGATACCAGAACTGGACACAATATTGCAGTAGTGGTCTTGCTAATGCCTTATACAGATATACTACCATCTCCCCGCTCCTGTTCAGTGATCTACTTATACATCCAAGGACTCTATATGCTCTCTCAGCCACAGCATTGCACTTTTGTTTATCAATTGTTTATCTGTCATAACCCCTAAGTCCTCTTCAGAGTTGCTGCTCTCCAGGATACAGTCGCCTATTCTGTAAGTGTGACATACATTCTTTCTTCCTAGACAAATGATCTTATATTTGACTGTATTCCATGCATGTTGTTTCATTGCATCCAGTTTACCAAGTGATCCAGATTGCTCTGTATCCGTGATCTGTCCTTGTTACTTATCACTTCCCCAGTTTGTGTCATCTGCAAACTTACCAGCAATGATTTTATATTTTCTTCCAGATCATTGATAAAAATATTGAATAGCAATGGGCCAAGAACAGATCCCACTAGAAACACCCCCATTCATTGACAGTTCCCCATTAACAACTACATTTTGAAGTCAGTCAGCTTTTAATCCCCAGAATGTGCCATATTTAATTCATTTTGAACCCTAATGCCAGACCTGCCTTCCCTGGTGCCTTCACCTATGGCCAAGAAGACTGATTCAAAACAACAACATTGCAACAAAAATTTTATAAGAAATCACAATCCTCACCATAAGAGGAGCAGCCTCCCACAGAGCCCCTGGCTCCACTTAGCCAAACTCCTGCCATGTGTCGCGAGTGACAAAGGGTACATCCCAAGCACAGCTTATCCTGTCATCAAGAGAGCTTATTTCAGTGGAAGCCAGGAAGTCCAGTAGGTAGATAGTGGGTCAGATTCACTGCTAGTGTAAGCAGATGCAATAACACAGTTAGCTAGTAGTGAATTTGTCCCAGTGAAGTTTGTCAGTGACTGGGTCTCCTGGCCAGAGTTGCGTGCTGCAGACAGTGTTTGGGGGCAGTGAGCTCCCAAGAGCAACCAGTCCAGCCTTGGTCCCTTGATGGTGGTTGAAATGAAGCCTGCTTTAGATTTTCATCTCTGATTCCCTTTGTGTCCTCTGCTCTTCCCCCAGACTGATGTGCTGCTGCAGTTGGATTTGCATTACACCCAGCTGGGCACCAAGCAGAGGGCTTGCGAGAGTCTGCAGAAAATCCTCCAGAAATCTCTGCTAGCAAAACTGTTCAGCCAGAAAAGCTCTGCAAATCCATCCTGCATGGCGGGCCAAAAGGCTGCTGCCACCATGGGCCCCAAGGATGCCCCTGCTGTGAATGCAGCCCGTGAGGGGCCCAGCTCTCTGAGAGCAGAGCCCAGACACAGCTGGCAATGTAGCAGCCAGTCAAACATATGCAGCGAGCCGGAGGAAAACGATGAGAGTGACTTGAGCAGCCTCTGCTCAGCCCTGCAAAGGGCTGGGCCAGGGCAGGATTGTCCTTGACATGTGGGGGAGTTCAGCTCACTATCAGCAGACTGTATTTCAAGTTAGAAGCCAGACAACTCCCATAATCTGTATTCTAGTCTGAGCTCTTCTCCAGTCTGGCGTGGATCACATCCAGATGGTCAAGGCTGCTATTGAAAGGGTTTCTCCTCTCATCCCATTAGCAGGGAGTCCTAGTGAGCGTTATCTGACTCACAGGCAAAGCTATAAGCTGTTTAAAACAAGGGCCTTCTGCAGAGGGGTGATTTTACTGTCCTCTGACAGTGTGACTGACATGAGTCATCACATTCCCCAACAACAAACGTCATTCATTTACAGCCAGTGTTGGCAACTGAGCTGCTTTGAGAGTCTCACTTTAATACTCAAATGTCTACTCTACACCAAGCACTGACAAAACTGTAAGAAATGGTAAGTGAAGAGACCCAAGAACCTTGCAGGCACGTCTGATACAACCACACCTGCAGTTAAAAAAGCAAACAATTCCCTCAACTCTATAAATATTACAAAGAATTAACAAATGACGAATGTAAAATTGTATGAATGTGTAGCTGTGTTCAGTATGTGGTGCTGAAATGGTGTTAGGCTTTTCTATCTAATAGGAACATGCAACAAACAATTGTACAATAACTTATATTTGTGTTTCTAAAGGATATATTTGATCTTTGTATTTAGGATTATGTTCATTGTTCTCTAAACCACATTCTGATATCATTTTGGGAATGCACGTAATTGTAATGTATTTTAACATATTTATTACATTGTTTTTCCTCTGGTTCTAACCTGGGTCAGAGTTAAGGGTTTTATTTAGTTCTAAATGACAGTGTTTGCAGGATGTGTCTGATGTAGCTGGATGCTTTAACCTAGTGTTCTCTAGTGTCTGAGTGGTTTTAGGCATCTGTGGGTGAGATTCACAAGGGGAACTTAGGCATCCAACTGCCACTGTAGGTGCCTAGGTCCAACATTTAGGTGCCACTGGCATTCACAAAACTCCTCAGCTACCACCTAACCCTGGGGTGTCCATTGCCAAAGTCCTTGAGGTGCCTAAATTTCAGTAGATGGGCAGGCACACAGAGCGTGCTTTCTATTGAATATTCTTTGGAGCAAGGGCCTGGCATGTGGGTCTCCCTCTTCCCAGGTGGGTGCTATAGCTACTGGGCTATAGAGTCATTCTCACTCTCTGGCCCACTGAATATTTAACTATTCCCCTTTGTGACTCCCACCCCAGGTATTAAGGTGGGGATTTTCTTTCTAGTACTTAGATAACGTGACTGCAGCCTTAACTGTCAATTGTCAGTTTTCCTGGTATGGGAATTGCTTGGGGTTTTCTTTTTGAAGAAATGAAGGACCCTGCCAGTGTAGCTTGCACTGCTGTAGCAAACAATTCACCTAGCGGGAAGCTCCCCTGTGCAATGGCTGTCACAGACTGAAGACACCAGTTACATTTCATGTAAATCCTATTTTGAGGGCTGAAGAGATCCATAGGCCTTGTGCTGCCTCTCTGCAGAAGAACGAGGGGTGGATGTTCAGCTGCTATATAGCTCCACTTAAGTCTGTGTGCTGAGAAGAGAGACAGGAACCAGCCTTTGTACACTGAGCAGCGGAGGTGAGAGAAGGAGCTCTGCTGGAGTGCACACTCCAAGCATCATGCACAATGCCTGCCACAGTGTACAGCCATGTCTTACCAGGTGGTGGCAGTCACCAAGCCCCCCACCACCAGCGAGTCTGAATGTGGGCCTTCAAGGGGCTGCCTCCTGCAGCATGTGACAGTGACTTTGTAACGTGTGGATGGCATCCTGGAAAGCAGCTCAGCACATCACAATCCCATTGGGTGTGCAGGCATGTCTGTCTATCTGGTGTAGTTCCTTGGGATCTGAAGGCTGATTAGATATGTTGGACCACAGCAAACTTCATGCCAACATCTGCTGCTTACATACTGGAGCATGAAAAGCTGAGGAATTATTGGGCGGGTTGGGTAGGGTTGCAGGATGTTGTAAGTCACATGACATTAATGGTAATTGGGGCTCGGAGTTCTTTTGCCGGTGACTCAGTTTTGCTTGTCAGACACCAAACTAATAGTAACTTTAAAACATTAATTAAACCCCCATAACGAAAATGAACAGAACCTGGCCCTATGACTCTATGTTAAAGGTGCAATGTTTCCTGGGGAAGCTCGGCCGGGGCTCCTCCGGCCACAGTGTGGGGCTTGTGACTCCGGCGAGGGGGGGTGGGGGGGCAGAAGGGCCATGGCTGTGGGACTAGCCTCCCTGAAGGAGGAGTTCACGTGCTGCCTATGGGAGTGGGACATCATGCCACCACAGCTACCCTGAGCGTGCCGCTTCCTCAGCCTGCCGTGTGTCTCTGAGGCGAGTGCCTGTTCTCCCGCCCTCCATCGCTGCCACAGCTCCCTCTGTGCCTGGTGTACACCCCTTAGTCCCAAACCTCAGCACCCCCTCCGCCGCCTCTGAGCCAGAGGGTGAGGGGGATAGGAACCGATGCAGGAAGGCAGAACCCAAAGGCTGGGTAAGAGCTTATATAGCAGCAGTCAGGGTAGAGGTGGGGGTTGCATAGGAGCAGAGAGAGAGTGGGTAAGGAGCCAAGGGGACAGGCATGGGCTGAAGGTACATGGACGAAAGAGTCTATCCCACTACAGCACTTTGCCCTCCAGAAACTGGTATTGAATCCAGGATTCCTGAGTCTCACCCTTCCTTTGCTGTTAGCAAACACCTTTGAAACCCATCAACAAAGTGAATGGCTCATTGTAACGTTCCCCTCGTGTTATCTGGACCGGTGATCCGCTAGGTCACTCCAATCGTTGACTCTGGGAGCCAGCCTTACCCTGCTTGGCTGTGAGAACCCCCACTCCTGGGCTGTTCACACACAGCCTCTGGCATGTAAACTGCTTGGATTATGCAACCGAATGACACAACCCTAGGAACCTCTGTCTTGCAGTGTCCAGTTATGCCTGCTGGATGCTGCAAGCTTATATGAGATCATCAATTTAACAAAGAAATTGATATGCACCAGGCTAGTTATCCCAAGGGGAGTCTCTGACATGCTTCAAACCAAACACACTGCTTCAGGTAGAATAAACAAGCACATTTATTAACTACAACAGATGGATTTTAAGTGATTATAAGTCAAAGCACAAGAAGTCAGATTTGGTCAAATGAAATAAAAGCAAAACGCATTCTAAGCTGATCTTAACACTTTCAGTGCCCTTACAAACTTAGATGCTTCTCACCACAGACTGGCTGGTTGCCCTTCAGCCAGGCTCCCCCCTTTGATCAGCGCTTCAGTCGCTTGGTGGTGATGTCTGTAGATAGAGGTGGAAGAGAGAGGAGGAGCATGGCAAACATCTCTCCCTTTTATCATGTTCTTTCTTCCTTCTTGACTTTGCCCCCCCCCGTCAGGGTCAGGTGAGCATTACCTCATCGTAGTCCCTGACTGACCAAGGGAAGGGGGGTGACTCACTTGAGAGTCCAACAGATCCTTTGTTGCTGACTAGGCCAGTGTTCTTAGTTCCTGTGAGGCTGGGTTGGGTTTCTCCCATACATGCCCTGATGAGGTGTGAACTGCCCCTCTGTTCCTGGAGAGCTTTTCCTGGGCTTGTTTTAAGCCATGACACATTTTCAGCCTATAACATTGCTATAACATTACTATAACAATATTCAGTGCATCATGAGACTTCTGAAGACACCCAACATGACAAACTTTGCATTGGATACCACATCATATTATAAGGATAAACATGGGCATGTAGGGTGTTCCCTTGAGATACAGAGTATTACACTCATAACCTTCTAATGGCTAATCCACACAGAGGATAACAACCCACCACTGCTGCCAATTACAGGCCACTGCCAGTGGGGTTAACAGAGTGCTGTATACCTCAAAGTCCATATCCTGCTGCTGACCCAGTCTGGGGGACAATAGGGTTGCATGTGATAGAATTTCTGTGTTTTCAGTGTTTTTTAACTAGGAAATTACATCCCAAACAAACAAACAAACAAACAAAACCCCCCTATTTTAAAAGAACACAAAGTTTGCAAAGTCAAGCTTCAAAAATTAAGACATGCCAGATGTCTCAGTGCCCATGCAGTCTCAGTTCAGCCCCCTTGTGAGTATGCACTGTGATACAGTCTGTAATGACATGATCACAGACTACATTTTCCATGGGACCCTGCCTCATTCAATGCACAGGATGGAAGGTTCTCTGAGGGTGAAACAGTGATGTGCAGTGAAGAAGGCTGTTGTCTGTAGATCCTTGCGTCATTCGTTGCAGAAGTTGGAAGGTGTGTAGTGCATGAGGCAGGGAACTGCAGAAATAGAAAGGATGGTGTTGTAGGCAAGGCAGTTCAATGCCATCTTGGAGAACTGGATTCTATGCCTGCCATAGAATGCTTATATGAGGAGGATAAACATAAATATTAAATAATTGCTCATTCACTGAATGAGGCAGGGATCTGGCTGAAAAAAAATATCATGTGAGCATGTCATGAAAAACTATCATAATTAAAGCTCGTCAGGAATATTTTGACAAAACATTTTTTGTCAAAAAATGCTGATTCATTGAAATCAAAATTGTTTGCAGGAATGTCCTGGGCTTGACGAAACTTTCGCTGAGAAAGGTTGCTCAGGTCAAGCATGGATTTTATGGTCAAAACCCAGAATAGCTGATAGCCTGGTGGTCAGGGCACTCATCTGGGATGTGAGATGTTGGAAATAATTTTCCTAATAATTTTCCTAAGGTTTATTGCAACTTAGTTTTCACACAAGCATTCCTTTATTCGTCTAAAGGCCACCTGGTGTTGATTACATCCAGAATAAAAATACAAGCATATATGCACTGCTACACCATATCATAGCAACAATACAGTTATATGTATTGCCCAAAATACGTATAACAGGATCAGATCCAGGTGACACCTTCCCATCATGACCTGACTACAGAGGGTTAAGGAAAAGCTTTGACAAAGAACCCCCTAAAAACCTTGTGTTTTTATACACTATAATAAACAAGTGATCTGGAGCTTAGCTAAAGCCAGATGAAGCAGTTTGGAGTTGAACACTGGTATCTTCAAGGTTTTCTTCTCATCTCACTTTGCTACAGTTCTCCCTAACTATCATGACTCCACAGTTCCCGAACCCAGGTGCCCAGAGCTTCCGGCTTCCCATCAACTAGTGCCACACCGCTCTCACCCAGCAGCTTGCTGCCAACTAACTGAGTAGGAGAAACCATGAATTCTGAAGTTACATCAGGGAGGGTTTCCCTGGGCCTGATTGGAGGAGCACCAGGAACTCTGATTGGTCAGGGCTTCCTATTTAAACCCAAAGAGAGACACAGGCATTTGTCCACAAAACTGCTACTTTGGACCCTGTCATCTTGCCTCACTCCTGAGCCCTGCTTTCCTGCCTTGCTCCTGGTTCCTGCTTTTCTGAGCTGTTCCTGATCCTTGCCCCTGGTCTCTGAATCTGTCTCTGATCCTTGGCGCAACTCTCTAACTCTTATTCCAGCTCCCTTGGCTTGATTACCAACTCTGACTCCTGCTCCAACCTCTAGACCCGGCCATCGATGTCTCGGGCCTGACACTAATTACTAAGCATTTCTTTATAGTAAATTAAACAAACTTATATAACCTGCACCTGGCACCCTTGTTTTCTTTATTTCTATTACCTCAGCCCAAACCTTAAATAAGGTAACACTGGTATTTCAAAGGTCACCACAAGTTTAACACAAACAACTTTCTTTCTCCTGATCACATTCTTTGTGGTCACATGCCTTGGCCTATCACTCATGCTAATATCCAAATTTAATTTAAAACCATATTTCACCTAAGTTCGATGTGGGCCTATCTTCCCAGATAGGATATTGTTTTACTTTTGATGGAATAATAAATGGACCCGGAAACTCAAACATGACCCTGTCACTTTACAACACTAAACAGATAAGGTTCAAGAATACAGAGGCCTCAACCTGTTCAGTCCCCTGGCAAACACACCATTAAAACAGTTAAAGCATTTGAAATGTAAAGTAGCAAGACTATCATTTTAACAATATCCTTTATTCCCTTTCCCTTTAGCCACAGATAATTTTTAGAAGGAAAACACCACTGTCTGACCATCTTTTAGATAATATTAAAGATGGTAATAACAGTCCTTTTTGGGGAAAAGAGGAAAAGTTAGCTGAGATTATTCATAGATTAATAGAATCCAAGGCCAGAGGGACTATTATGATCATCTAGTCTGACCTCCTGTAGAGGGCAGGAGCTGAAGATGTTGCTACTGTTGTTAAAGTCGATGCTGTTTCCTACAAGATTAGCATACACAAAAGGGAAGAGAAAAGAACAGCAAAGAGAGAAAATGCAGCTTCTGTCTCCGGTGTTGACTCTCACTTGAAACCACACTGCTGGAGGAATTCCAGCATAGCACACAGTCTGATTAGCCACTCCCAAGTTACACCAAACTTGTACCAATGTCTGGGATAGCTCAGTGGTTTGAGCATTGGCCTACTAAACCCAGGGTTGTGAGTTCAATCCTTGAGGGGGCCCACTTGGGGATCTAGGGCAAAATCAGTACTTGGTCCTGCTAGTGAAGGCAGGGGCCTGGACTTGATGACCTTCCAAGGTCCCTTCCAGTTCTAGGAGATGGGATATCTCCATTAATTTATTTAGCTGCCTTTCTGGCAACAGGCTCACAGCAGTGTTGCAAAATATGTAGCCTTGGCCAGTTAATCCAGACTCTCATTAAACAGTAGGCAAAAGGCAAGGGATAGGAAAGAAAAGAAATAAGTTGCTGAAGGACAGACATGGGAGTGGCAGAGAGGCTGGTGATGATAACGTGAACCAAAGTCTCGAATCTCAGGTTGTTTTTGGGATTTACCCGGAGCTGTTGGAGTTGGCAATGACATCTGGGTCCCACTCTCTGGACTGAGCTGGTCAGAACATTTCATTGTCCTTAACCTGAGAAGGCCACCCCAAAATAGAGTAGCAAAGAAGTCCTTCTGGGCAGCCTAAAGTGGCTGCAGAGAAGCAACCAATCAGGGGCCAGAAGGGCCATATAAAAGACCAACAGCAGAGCAGAGAGTTCAGTTCCTGCCTGGAGCTTGAAGAGGGAGGACCAGATGCCTGGCTGACTAGCAGGACTGCGGACAGGTCAATGTGGGCAGCCTGAGCCCAGAACCTGGCCTGACCAGCCGAGGGCACCGAGGTGGAGCCAGCTGGTTTGGTTGCAGACTGAGCCCAGGGAGGACTGCTGAAAGGACCACAGCTGCAGGTACCGAGTGTGACGGTGTACCCCATAAGGCTTCATGGGAATATGCTTATGAATGTAACTGGAATATTATTTTATGCTACACATGCCATGTAACATATCTCTGTAAACATTATGATCTACTGAATCTATTAATCCTATTTGTATGCATGTATCATTTTTGTATTCGAAGTTATGAATAATGGCTGGGCACTGGTTTGATTTTTAAGTAGCCTTTGTAAAGCATTTGGTCAGCTTCTTGAGAAAGGAATGTGCAAATTAAGTGCCCAATCAAGACGCACTTAAGGGACAATGGATTTTGGGAGGCTCCAATCCACATAAGACGTCTACATGAGGATGTTCAAGGTAGCAGGTAAGCCATGGTTGCTGCCTGTAAAAACTGAGTCACGCATGGACATGTGACTTGCCCATGTGACTCCAAAACTCCATCTTGGAGCTGAACTTAGTATAGGAGAGAGGAGGGGGTCTCCACCCACAAGAGAAAGTCTATTTAAACCTGTGGGAGACCCCTCCATTTTCTCTTCAGCTGACTCAAGAGATAGCCTCTCCACCACCAAGGATACCTGAAAGAAACTGGGCCAAAGGACAATAACTACAGGGGGTGTGACTGATTGCTGGACCCAGACTAGAAGGAGACTAGTCTGTAAAAGGAAGCTTACTGGGTGAGGTTTTTATCTGTAGTCAGTTTTCTTAAACATAGACTTGCGTGTTCTATTTTATTTTGCTTGGTAATTCACTTTGTTCTGTCTGCTATTACTTGGAACCACTTAAATCCTACTTTCTGTATTTAATACGATCACTTTTTACTTATTAATTAACCCAGAATATGTATTAAGACCTGGGGGAGGGGGCGCAAACAGCTGTGCATATCTCTATCAGTGTTATAGAGGTGAACAATTTATGAATTTACGCTGTATAAGCTTTATACAGGGTAAAACGGGGTTTGGACCCCATTGGGAGTTGGGCATCTGAGTGTTAAAGACAGGAACACTTCTGTAAGTTGCTTTCAGGTTAAGTCTGCAGCTTTGGAGCACGTGGTTCAGACCCTGGGTCTGTGTTGGAGCAGACGGGCGTGTCTGGCTCAACAAGACAGGGTGCTGGAGTCCCACGCTGGCAGGGAAAGAAGGGGCAGAAGTAGTCTTGGCACATCAGTTGTCAGTTCCCAAGGGGGTTTCTGTGATCTAACCCGTCACACCGAGATGGGTCCTGGTTGGGTTGTTTAAGAAGGCAGGGCCAATGCAAAGAAGCCTTAGAGCTACGGCACCACACCAGGACTGGGAAAAGAACCCAAGACTGTATACCCTGGAAGGGGGGATGGTGAATGCAGTTCAGCCAGAGGGCTGAGTCACTGAAGACCGGTCAAAAGAACTGTGATTGCAGGCACTATCGGCCAGGGAAGGGGGCGCTCGCGAGAGGCAGGTGCCGACCCCATTACACCTTGATATAGCATTTTAACAGTTTTTTAAATGTAATTTCTTACATATACAAATAGGATAAAATTATTTAGGAGGATTATGATTCAAGGCATAAGCCAACCACTGATTTGTAGAGTTGGGAGAAACTTCTTCTCTGAGCAGACTATAAAATTACTGAGGGTTCTCATGCCTTCCTCAGAGACAAGGTACTGGACAAGATGGACCATTAGGTTGATCTGACATGGCAGTTCTTATGTTCCTAATATTTTTCTTGACACTTGAGGAATGGATTTGACCACACTGAAATACCAGGTAATGGTAAATTATTCCCTATGGACACATAGGGCCCAAGGTCTATAAAGTGTGGAACTATAAAATGTGGACCTTCATCCATCACATTTGCACATGAAGACCCAGCAAAAGGACATGTTTATGCATTCTTGCCAAGTTTACTAGTGTATGTGCATTCTGTGTAGCCCTGGCACTGCAAGGAGCTTTGGAAATGCCAAATATTCCTGTTCTCATCACAAAATGAAAACAACCAAAGGGATCTTTCTGAAGTTATACCAAACTAAAGCTAGGGTTACCATACGTCCTGATTTTCCCGGACATGTCCGGCTTTTGGGGGCTCAAATCCCCGTCTGGGGGGAAATCCCCAAAAGCCGGGCATGTCCGGGAAAATTGGGCGGGAGGACTCGGTGGTGCTCGGCCGGGGCCTCTTTGGCTGGGGTCGGCGGTGCGGGGCCGGTGCGGGGCCGGGCCGGGGTCGCGGGGTCGGGGGCATGGTGCCGGGCCGGGAGCCGGGCCGGGTGCGGTGCCGGGCCGGGGTCCAGGAGCCAGGGGCGCGGGGCCGGGCGGGGAGCCGGGGGCGCGGGGCCGGGGAGCTGGGGGGCCGGGGGGCCGGTCCGGGGTAGCGGGGCCGGGAGCTGGGGGGTGCGCCGGGCCGCCGGGGGGTGCGCCGGGCCGTCGGCAGTGCTGGGCGGGCCGGGGGTGGTCGGCCGGGGCCGGCACCCCAGGGCCCGAGCCGACCCAGGCTGGAGCTGCCGGGGGGCCAGCCTGGGCCGCGCCTCCTCCCCCCACACTCCCCCTTAGCTGCTTCACGCTTCCCGCGAATCAAATGTTCGCGGGAAGCAGGGGAGGGGGCGGAGACTTTGGGGAGGGGGCGGAGTTGGGGCGGGGGCGGGGCTGGGGGCGGGGCCGGGGCCCCGTGGAGTGTCCTCCTTTTGGAGGCACAAAATATGGTAACCCTACTAAAGCTGACTGTGGGTTTAGAAAATGGGGGAAAGGTCATGAAAGTCAGCATGGTTAGAAATGAGAGGGAACTGAAATGCAATCCTACCAAAGTATGCTCCAGCAAGCAGCTCCTACTACAGTGTTGAGGGCCATAGGCCAGTCTAAATGCACAGAGACAGAAGCAGTGTTTGTGCCATGTTGAATCATCTAACTTATGTTTTATTAATGAACAGAAATGAAATTATTGATAATGCTGTCTCTTAATACGGTTCCACGATTCTTAACTTCTTTCAACAGTTATTTCACATCCTGTTCTGCCGTTGTTATTAATCACTTGAAATTACTTCAGTGATGTCGTATCTCAGAAGAGAAAAGTATTTCGCAAAAAGATGAGATGTCATGAAACACTTGAGATTTTTCTCTCATATTCTGAGATTCAGACAATTTTATTCCTTATCAATGACAATTTCAAATATAATGGTCATCTTACATCTTGACAAAGGATGAAGACACCCTTTGAAGTTATGGACCAAACTTCACACGCACAAAAAGCACTGGTGTGACATCACACATAATGATTAAGAGCTAAAATCACTTTGAAAATTCTGCCTTTGCTGAATTTGAGTTTCTTGCCACAGTGTCAAGTTGATGAAACAGATGTGTTATTAAACCTTACAAATAAACAGTGATTGAAGAGGCAAGGTAGAGATTTTGGCTATGCCTTTCCAGAAACTTGAATCAAAGAACAGACTAATAAATTACATTTCTGCAGCTCAGCGTCTCCCACAATTCTTGACATTTGGGCGCTCTCCTCTCTCTACAGCTTATGGAGTCAGATCAGAGTTTTGGATCCACATGATCTGGCCATCTCCCCTCAGCTCCTGTTTGCTTCCAGTGAGTGGATAGCAGTTTTTACAGCTCCCACCTCCATATCTGCCTAAAATGGGATTTTTTGGCAAACTTTGGGGCAGTGGTGAGCAGTGATCTCCCCCACAGCCCCGCCTCCCCCTGTGCCAGTTTTGGAACTCCCTGGAGCCTCAGCTGTAGTGCCTCTCTGCTGGCTCCTCTGCACTTTCCAGCCAGGCATGGCAGAGCACCTAAAAAGCACTGAATGAAATCCAGATGTTACTCCATCTGTGAGACTGCCCTCTTAGGTTCAACAGACAGTGGGTAACTTGTGCACAGCCTGCATCCAGCCGCCCATCCCTAACTCTGTTAGGTCCTAGGAGTTGGACAGGCATATGGCATCCCATACCCACCAGAGCAGCTGTGCCTCCAATGTGGGAAAAATGAACCAGAAGTCTCAGAGCAGAGCAAGGAGTGGCTCCAAGGACAAGGAGGACCCCAATCAGCTGACTCAGAGTAAGTCCCAAGGAGACCTTGGAGAACAGAGAGGCAGCCTTATGGAGTCACAAATCCCCCCCAAATCCTAAAATGGGTCTTGAACACCCTAGGGAAAGAAGCAGGTCTCATATACCAGCCCACACTCCTTCCCAACTTGAACAGTGGGGCCCTGAATGTGTGTTCCCTCCCCACTTCCCTGGGGAATCTGAAACTGCACGCAAGGACTCAGAAAGAGATCCCACAAGAGGACTTCAGGCCCTCAGCAAGACTAGCCGCACAAGGCCTCACCAGAGCTGCGACAGAGCTCATACACTGCCTAAGTGAGCAAAAAACCCACAACCCCTCCTTTTGCCACAAAAACACTAAAAAATCATCAAAGCAAGCAAAAAAGGGGTCCATTCGGTTATGGCGTGTGTGGAGTTGTAGGCAAATTCGGCATAGGGAATAAATGCCAGCCAATTGTCCTGGCGGTAATTTAGGAAGCACTGTTGATTTTGCTCCAGGACCTGACTAACCTTCCCTGCCTGACCATTGGTGCTAGCGTGGTAAGCAGTTGAGGTACCTACGAGGTGCAGAAATTCCCTCCACAACAGCTGAGGCAGTGACATAGCTGCTGTACTGCTATGGGGCTGGCCTCAACACCTACCACTGTCTCTTGGCTTTCATGCCAGTGCTTTATTATGGAGAGGCAGCAATCCGTTTAGATAATTAAGATAGCAACCGATTCAAAGCCCTTTAACACATTCTTAACTGCAAGCTCTCGAGCAGTCTCATTGAAAGGCCACTGGAGATTGTGGCAGTGGGTTAGAGGGCAGTTAGAGTGTATGGCACCTCTGGAGGCACAGGAGGTGTTGGGATTGTGGGATGAACCTTCTAGTTGCGTGTTTCTGATAAAATATTGTATGCAGTGTAGTTGTAGCCATGTCGGTCCCAGGATACTAGAGAGAGAGAAGGTGGGTGAGGTATGAAAGCTTCTCTCTCACCAACAGAAGCTGGTCCAATAAAAGATATTATCCCCCCCACCTTGTCTCTCTGATAAAATGATCAATCATGAAATAGCTAACAATGGTGACATTTAATCTTTACTTTTCAGAGTGAACCCATTCTTCCAGGCTTTTTGCAAAGTTGGGAAGATAAGTCTGCATCTCTTACACTCAGCTCACATTTTCAAGGTCTGCTTCACTACCATAAAGGCCAGAAACATATATTGTAAATGACATCTTGGGCTCTGCAGCACAATTCCTCAGCAAGGGGTGGATTCCACAGCAGCTATACATGGCATGGTGGCTATGGGCACTATCACTACTGTTATTTCTGGCTCTGCATCACTGAGAGGATGAGAGTGTGGACAATTTCACACAATCTTTAAATCAAAGAATTCTGTGCATTCACACACACATACATGTAGACACACACACATGGCCACAAATAGGTACTGCCACCCCCCATGGACACAGACACACACTATATGCACATACACCTACATAGATATACAGATTGTATAAACATAGTCACACGCCTACATTTATACACAAATGGGCATACACGTCACATATACAGACACACACAAACACACTATAAAAAGTTTCAGAGTGGCAGCCGTGTTAGTCTGTATCCGCAAAAAGAAGAACAGGAGGACTTGTGGCACCTTAGAGACTAACAAATTTATTAGAGCATAAGCTTTCGTGGACTACAGCCCACTTCTTCGGATATGCATCCGAAGAAGTGGGCTGTAGTCCACGAAAGCTTATGCTCTAATAAATTTGTTAGTCTCTAAGGTGCCACAAGTCCTCCTGTTCTTCTTTTTGCAAACACACTATATTCTCCCTATGTCCCAGGAGCTCAGTGCTATCAATACCTCCCAAATCTCTCTGATTCACCAGAGTTCAGTTTTTAAATGTGAAGGTGAAGATGCGTACATCTTTTCCTTAAGGAAAGGACCCCAATCTCTCAGCCTCTTCTTGTGCTATGCAAACTGAACTGATAAAACACAAAGCAACACTTCAGAGAGAAGAATCTTCCCAACTCATAAAGAAGCTGCCAGCTGCTTCCAGAAGCTCATTAACATCTATTATAGCCTCACCAAAGGCTACTTGATAAGACTGAATGAGAAGCCTGAAGTGAGAGGCTTTGAAGATGCAAAGATCCAGAGTCTGTAAGTGAGGCCTCAGATTCTCAGAGATAAAAGCCATCATTAAAAAGGCATAAACAAAGGGCATCACAACTGTGCCACTATGTCTTCAGACTAAGGAGAAGGATGAAATAACCTTTTACATAATGCCATTAGCATTTCCAGGGAAAACAACAGCATTTGAGGAGGTAGAAAAATGTATTTTCTTATCATTCAGAAAGGCCAAAGGTATTTATCTGATTTAATATTTTATAATTGATATTAAGCAACCCAGAAGAACAGGCAGCAAGTCTTAAGTTGGCTACAACCTCCTAGTGACATGGAAGTGTACTCTATATCCCACCCCTAACATACAGGATGAGGGTCTCACCAATAACACAGGCCTGTATGCCACAGCCTTCCTCAAGGCCTGTGCATAACTGGACTTTACTTCAGGTCCCATCATACCAGCTGCTCTAGGATTTGCAGACAGGCTCCTTCATGCTCAGTAATTTACCCCACAACAAATATTCCACAATGACATCCCTGCTGTCCATGAGACCAGTAACAGACACACTATGCTCAAAAGGCCTTACAAACGAAAGAGAACTCTCCAATCCCCAAGGCTCTTGTTGACAATGGAAGTCTTTCCATTGCTTTCAGCTGGCTGTGTGGATCAGGCCTGCAGTGATCCCTGGGTTTTGTAAACTCATGTTCTGTGTTCCATAGACTCATAGGGCTGGTTTCTCTGGTCAGCTAGCCCCACAGTCATATAATCCTTCTGCTTGGCAGACTTTTTGCCTGATGCACTTGTCGGTCCTAACACACCTATCCTAGTATGTTGGAGTGAAACAGTTGCCGACGCCTGACAACATACCATTGTCTCTTTGGTAGATCTAATGTGAGTGCTGCAAGGGGGTGAGAGACACACATCCTTCTTTACCTTCAGAAAAAAGCACAGACCAAATACAGACTATTTTATCCCAGGTATGGAGAGAAGGGCCCCTCACTACAATCATGCCCATCAATCCCTCTGCAGAGCCTGATAAATGTTTATTTACACAGACACAAGGATTACTAGACTTAACAGAAACATTGACAAAAAACAATGGCCCCAAATCCCTATCTAGCCGCAGTCCTTGCACTATCTGGGAAGAGTCTTTTGTGCGCCCTTACGGAAAAGGAGAGCTCACACAGAAGTATGAAAATCTCACAGACACTCATCTCTGGGCACACAGGGCTTCACCCTGGCGTGGAACACTCCTGCTACATTCATATGCCTCAGTGCTAGGAAGAGAGAGTCCTATGGTCTGCTCAGACTGTGGACGTGGGGAATATTGTCTGCCTAAACACAGATTGTTGTTCCTTATATATTGGAGCAGGGATTGGAAGCTAGTTCGCCCAAGAGGCTGCATTAACTGCTGGGCTACAGAGTCAGTCTCACTCACTCTCTCTTATGAATGAATATTTCATACAAAGGGGAACTGCGTGACCAGGAGAGATTGAGAAAGGCCTGCTGTAGAATAGCCCAGTGGCTTGGGCATTGGCCTGGGTGAGGCTGACCTGCAGCTTCCTGCTCTGCCTACGCTGCAGCAGAAACGTGAGTCTCACATGCGAGGTGAGTGCCAGAATCACAGAGTTTATCACCCTGTTTATTCTCTCTCTGAGTCAATAAATATTTAAATGTATACAAAGTGGAATAGCTTCAACAGGAGAAATTAAGAAAGCCCCATCCCATTATACTGTTGGTTAGGGCACTCTGCTGGGAAGTGGGAAACCTGGGTTCCAGCCCCTGATCTGAATTAGGCAGCAGGGGGATCTGAACCCAAGTATTCTACAGCCCAGGTAAGTGCCCTGCCCACTGGACTACATAGCACACCCTCGCATGGCTTAGGCACCTACCTGCAGGAGAAGGCTCATAGCTGTCAATCCTGAATGGAAATGGCATTTCCTATTGGCTAGCTTAGGCAATTCACTTCTCAGCTTGCTGACTTTTTAAGATCCCATTCGCAGGTGCCGAACTCTCCCCTAAAGAGTGCCTAAAGTTAGGTACTGCAATGTAGAGCATATGTCCTCTTTGTCGATCAACTTCCAAGGAGTTTAAGATTTTCAAAAAGTCAATAAGCCATGGGCTCCTAAGGGACTTAGGCACTTTTGAAATTTTTACCCTTATGTTGGTGTTTTCAAAGAAGTCTTAGGTGCTAGGTATCCAACTCCCAGAGAATATCAATAGGACCTGGATGCCTAACTCCCCTGGACTCCTTTGAAAAATCTTAGCCTTAGAGGAAATGTCAGCACTTTGTAAAGTGGCTGGCCTAGAATTGCCCTTTGCACCACAAGGCAGCAGTGAATAAATGGTGCCTAACACACATCCATGTTTACTTTAAATGGAAACAAAGTAGACAGCGGCCCAGCATAAGCCAATAGTACTGTGTCTCCAGGGTAGGAATCTTGGAGTCATTTAGGCGAGCAGGAACCTCAAGAAAGTCACCCCCGCCCCCATATCGATTTAATTGTTTTCTAACCATTCCTAGAAGAGAAGACAGCTTAGCAAAGCTATCCCTTCAAAAATCAAATTAAAGAGCATGTGCTGTCAGCACAGATCTTCCTTAATAGCCAAGGAGAAATGCACGTGCCAGGGTCTCCTCCTCTGACCCCATTCCCTACCTGATGCTCCCCACCTCCTCTCTTCCTTATTCCACACCTACTGTCTTTCCCTCTCTTGAGCCTTTGCTTCCTGAAAGTAGATGAAAAGGAAGGCAGGACAAAGACCCAAAATAAAAGGTGCAAGACAAATAATGGTGCAGACAGAGTAAGACAAAGGGGCCTACATGGCTTGGAACACTTTATTGCCTCTGATTCCTGAGAAGTATTTCTGATTTAAAGAGTTTGGAGGAATAAATGGGAGAGAATTCTAGGCTGGTGCACAGGCAAGAGAAATCTGAGCCAGGAATGAGGGCAGCTGAAGGGACTTCCCATCATGGTAACCTGTAGGAGTCAGAGCTGTAAAGGGGCAGTTAGTTCACCCCTGGGGGCCATTGCAGGATTGATTCCTACCTTCTGGTTTTAGTGCTTTGTCCGATATCATATGAAATGTCTTAAGGGATGAGACTTTCATCACTTTCTTATGGAGACAATGCCAAACAAAGCCTACACTTCCCTTCTCTAATGCCATCTCAACATCCTACTTCTTGGATTGGAAACTAGCTGGTGGATTGCAAACCTCTTAGAATGAAATAGTCAGGCCAGGAACACTGTCTTCATCTCTGTTTAGTACCTCACTAAGCACACTATTGGCTCTCAAAGTCATTGCCATCATCTGAGCAAGGGCTCTTTAATCATAGAATCATAGGGCTGAAAGGGACCTCAAGAAGTAATTTAGTCCATCCCTCTGCACTGTGGCAGGACATAAGAACATAAGAAGTATACCTAGAATATCCCTGACAGGTATTTGTCCAACCTGTTCTTAAAAATCTCCAGTGATGGGGATTCCACAACCTCCCTTGGAAGCCTATTCCAGAGATTAACTACCCCTAGAGTCTGAAAGCTTTTCCTAATATCTAATATAAATCTCCCTTGCTGCAGATTAAGACCATTACTTGTCCACTTTATAACAGCCCTTAACATATTTGAAGACTGTTATTAGCCACCCCCTCTCTCTGCCTGCTGCCCTATTCTTCAAGGCCTAACATGCCCATTTTTTTTTAACCTTTCCTCACAGGCCAGGTTTTCTAAATCTTTTATTTTTGTTGCTGTCCTCTGGACTCTTTCCAATTTGTCCACATCTTCCTTCAAGTATGGCACCAAGAACTGGGCACAGGACTCCAGCTGAGGCCTCAACAGTGCCGAGTAGAGTGGGACAATTCCCTCCCATGTCTTACATACAACACTCCTGTTAATACACCCCAGAATGGTATTGCCTTTTTCACAACTGTGTCTCATTGTTGACTCATATTCAATTTGTGATCCACTATAACCCCTAGATCCTTTTCAGCAGTACTACCACCTAACCAATTATTTCCCATTATGTAGTTGTGCATCTGATTTTTTCTTCCTATGTGAAGTACTTTGAATTTGTTTTTATTGAATTTCATCTTGTTGATTTCAGACCAATTCTCCAGTTTGTCTAGGTTGTTTTGAATTCTGATCCTGTCCTCTAAAGTGCTTGCAACCCCTCCCAGGTTGGCATCATCTGCAAATTTTATAAGCCTACTCTCCACTCTATTATCCAAGTCATTAATGAAAATATTGACTAGTACCAGCCCCAGGACTGACCCCTGCAGGACCACACTAGATACCTACTTCCAGCTGGACAGCAAACAATTCATAACTACTCTTTGAGTACAGTCTTTCAACCAGTTTGGTATCCATCTTATAGTAACTCCATCTAGATTTACTTAGTTTGCTTATGAGAATGTCATGTGGGACTGTAAAAAACCTTACTAAAATTAAGATATATCACATCTACTGCTTCCCCCCATCCACTACGTCAGTAACCCTGTCAAAGAAGGAAATTAGGTTGATTTGGCATGATTTGTTCTTGACAAATCCATGGTAGCTATTCCTTAAAATCTTATTATCCTCCAGGTGCTTACAAATTGATTGTTTAATAATGTGTTCCAGTATCTTTCCAGGTATTGAAGTTAGGCTGATTGTTCTATAGTTCCCCAGTCTTTATTCCTCTTTGTGATGGGTTGTCTACCCCACACAAGGCCTAAACAAGTAAATTAGGCCAATTAGCCCAGGGAATGGTCTGGAGGAAAGCCAGGGAGTGCCAAAGACTAATTTGCTGATGAAGTCCAGCTGTGGGAGGAGCTGGACCAGGTTTATAAAGACAGGAAGCTGGCAACAAAAAGGAGCTGCAGGGAAATAGTCTGCAGTCACTCCCTGGGAGTATGGAAGTATGCTGTAGACTACAAAGTTCTGTAGTCTGCAGTCACTCCCTGGGAGTATGGAAGTATGCTGTAGACTACAAAGTTCTGTAGTCTGCAGTTACTCCTTGGGAGGTGGGAGTTGGAGAAGACCAGAAGCTGTAGGAAGGAATCCAGAGGAGGAGCAACAGGGTCTGAGAGAAAGTGGACAGAAGTTGCCAAGTATAGGGTCTCTGGATTGGACCCTAGAATAGTGGCCATGGGCCTAGATTCCCCAGCCAGCCAGGGGGAAGTGGTACCATCAGGGCAGTGCATGCAGAGACTGCCTGAGACTGGTGATCCAGAAAGACTTTAATACCCTGGAAGGGGAAGCCATGTAGTGATCTGGCTGGATGGCTGAGTCATGAAGAGGAAGCTGCAGTTCCTGGAGTGAGAGATGGACTGCAGAATGAGTGACAGAGAGAAATGGAATGCAACTGCTGGAACGGAGTGTTGGCTGGGCAGAGCTAATCCCCAGAACTGCTAGGAGGAGGTGCCCCCCAGTGGTGAGTAGAGTACCCTGTCACACCCTTTTAAAAGATAGGTACTATGTTTGCCCTTCTCCAGTCTTCTGGGACCTCACCTGTCCTCCAGGAACTCTCGAAGATAGTTGCTAATGGTTTTGAGGTTGCTTCAGCTAGGTCCTTAAGTACTATAGGATGGATTTCATCAGGCCCTGGCAACTTGAATACATCTAATTTATCTAAATATTCTTTAATCTGTTCTTTCCCTAGTTTGGCTTGCATTCCTTCCCCCTTGTTGTTAATATTAGTTGTATTGAGTGTCTAGTCACCATTCACCCTTTTTAGTGAAGACTGAAGCAAACTAGGCATTAAGCACTTCCATCTCACTTCTAATATATTATTTCTCTGTCCTCACTGGTGTTCCCAACTCCTCACAATTTAGTGTTGTGGAATTTTTTAATGTTCTGTTTTCTCCTTCTTCCGGATCATTAATAAAAAGATTTGATAGTCAAACAGCTCTGGCTGCAAAATGTCCTTTGCCACCTACTACTGGGCAGGAGTCTGCAACCCTTGGGTCAGATTCAAACTTAGCCAGACTGGCCCATACATTTGTGAGTTGTGCTCTGCTCTCTATACTAGCTCCCCGTTGAGTATTTGATGAAATTGAAGGGTTTGGTCCTTGTCTTTAAAGCCCTCTATTCCCAAGTTCACCACAGGATGCCATGGCAGCTACATTCCATGGGAACAATGAAAATGTCACCCTCAAGACTGAGACTCAGGTGTGTGTGAGACAATTGTGTCTTGGCACTCAGCCTGGGAATCTAGCGCACAGTGCTGGAGGAGATTAAGATGACTATGAACCTCAGTATCTTCAGACCAGTGACACTGATGGGTATCTTGTGAGTTCAGCAAGGATCAGTTTTAAATCTATCTAAATTACATGGTGCTGGGTGATAGACGCCTGACAAATTCAGGTGATAAAAAGTTCCCTATGTCTCTCTCCCTCTCGTTTCCCCACTCTGTAGTCGGGATTTGTTGCTGTTTCATTGTGTGGGGTTTTGTTATGTGGGAAGGCAAGATAAGGAAGGGGGTTTTGCAATCTGTTCTGAAGATGCCGAGGTTCATGGTCATCCTAATCTCCTTTTTGGCACAAGAACAAATGTGTATAAATTGGCCATGAACAAAGTCAGGCTGGATATTAGAAGAAGGTTTGTGAGGTTCTGGAACAGCCTCCCAATAGGAGATGTGGAGGCAAGCAACTTAATTAGTTTGAGAGAGCTGGACAGATTCATGAGTGTGATTGTATGACAGGGTTGCTTGCGATAGTCAGGAGTAGACTCAACAGCCCTGGGGCTCACTCCGGTTTATGTCCTGTGTTCCTAAAGCTCATGCTTAAGGGTTTTAGCTGGCCACTGGCTATATGTTCCCCCCCATGTATTCTGTGAGGGTTTTTTTTTTAATCTCCTTCCTCTGGAGCATCAGGGATGGCCATGTGTGATAAGGGGTGTGAGGGTAAGCTCCCTTTTATGGACACCCAGCCAGCCAGTTAGCTATAAAATCCCTCTTAGTAGCTGTTCTCTATTTGCTTTACCTGTAAAGGGTTAAAAAGTCTGACTGCACGCATAGGTAAAAGGAAGCGAATGGGCACCTGCCCAAAAGAGCCAATGGGAAGGCTAGAACTTGTTAAAATTAAAACAAGACTCCCCTTTTGTCTGTCGGTTGTTGTTCTCCCGGAGAGCAGGGCCAGGGCTGGATTATGCTGTAAGAAGATTTGAGCCAGGTATGAAAAAACATCAGATCATACCTAGAAGCTACTTATTTGAAACCCCAGATCAGTAAGTAGATCAAGAAGTGTCTAGGAAGACACAATTAGGTTTATCTTTTTTATTTCTTTATGGCTTGTGGACTTCTCTGTGCTCAATCCAGGTGCTTTTGTTTTGCTTGTAACCTTTAAGCTGGACGTCAAGAAAACCATTCTTGATGCTTAATTATTGTATTTGCCCTTTTTAAATCTAGCAATAGCCTAAGTTCCAGATGTATTTTCTTTCTTGTTTTTAATAAAGTTTACCTTTTTTTAAGAATCAGATTGGGCTTTTTGTGTCCTAAGAGGTTTGTGCACAGGTCGTTGAATTAGCTGGTGACAACAGCTGATTTCCTTTGTTTTGTTTTTTCTCAGCTCTTCACTGGGGGTGAAAGGGCTTGAGGGTACCCCACAGGGAGGAATTCCCAAGTGTGCCTTCCTGGGCCTAAAAGGTTTTGGGTTTTTTTTTTTTGCACTTGGGTGGTGGCAACACCTACCCAGCCAAGGTCAGAGAGAAGCTGTAACCTTGGGAGTTTAATACAAGCCTGGAGTGGCCAGTATTAATTTTTAGAATCCTTGCAGGCCCCCATCTTCTGCACTCAAAGTGCCAGAGCGGGGAATCAGCCTTGACACCATGGCTGGAGATGGGACACTAAGCAGGGTGGGCCAGCTCTCTGAGGTGGCACTGAGCAGTCTCTCTCAGGTGCTTGGCTGGCTGGTTTTTGCTCACATGCTCAGGGTCTAACTGATTGCCATAGGGGGTTGGGAAAGAATTTCCCCCCAGGTCAGATTGGCATTGACCTTGTGGGGGGGGGTGGTTTTTTTTTTTTAACCTTCTTTTGCAGCATGTGGGTGTGGGTCACTTGTCAGGATTATCTGGATATATCTCATTTAATCATTTGTCTGTCACTGGAGGGGCCTTGAGCACTGGTTCATCTTGGTTCCTCCTATTCTCTGCCTGTGGCACATAACAGTCTAGTCTCCTGTGGGTCTTATTTACTTTGGTCTCATTTTGATTGTTGGGTTTAGCATGAGGTGGTGGCCTGTGAGATACAGGGGGTCAGACTAGGTGATCTACTGGTCCCTTCTGGCCTTAAACTCTATGACTGGGGCCCTAGGGGCTACAATAATGATGATGATGCTTTGTGAGGAACACTTCATAAGGCATTGCATAGAATGTTGTGGTAAATACCCACTGACAAGATGCCATATGATGCATTAGTTTCACCTGCTATTCTTCAATTTGTGATGAACAAGAGTTTGAATCAGGTAGTTTTGTTACTGATGTTTTAATCAGTGTTCTCCCTAGAGAAACACCTCTAAACAGGAAGTGCTTAGACACCAAGAGCCACATGGAGTCTGAGTGAAGCAGGCTCAGTGAGTTTTTCTACCCAGGTGTGCAGTATCTGGATAGCAGAGAAACTCAAGGTTTGGAGCCCTACGCTGAATACACGGCAGCCATAGTCCCAGCACCATTGCCAGAAGGTGCCTCTGAATTCCCCTTGTTTTATTTCTGTTACATCACAGTGGCCACTCTGAGAAAAAAGATCTTAACTTGTGTAGAAAGCTTAAAATATTATTCCAGCTGGAAAAGCCCTCAAGATGGCCAGAAAGTGTGATACTACTTTAAAGAAATGGGAACAGCTACCATGTTAGAGACTGACGAACAATTGCATTATGACACTTACAAACTACTCTGTCTAGCCTGTGAAGCATCACCATCAGGAGAGGGAATACAAGAACATAGAAAATGCCATGGAGTATAAAAAGCAGAGGGCCATCTAGCTCAGTATCCTACCTCTGACAGTGACCAGTACCAGATGCTTCAGAGAAAGGTGCAAGAAGCCCCATAATGGACAGTTATGGAAAAACCTTCCCAAGGGACAATTTAGAGTCTGGCTCATATGCTGAAGGAGAAGGCTTATTATTGTATTCTATCTAATGTAACTGTGGATGTTATAGATATAATTCACTAGTCCTTTTTGGAATCTACCTCTACTATGCCCTTGGCCTCAATATGGTAATCAGCCTTTCTGTCTGTTTGTCGCGGGCATTCTTTGTATGCCACTCATTTCACTGTTAGGTGAGAACCTCCAAACGATTTCCAGCTACTTTCTCTTTGTCAATATGACTTCACTTTTCAACAGCTGCACTGCTCTGAAAATAACTGGCACATTATTATTTCCTAAGACACAGCTTGGAAAGCCCAGGCTTTTGCAAGCCGTCTGGTTGAGGGAAATATATTTTAGGACATCTGGCAAGCTACTGATTAAAACATTATGCGTATATAATGTGTCTGCATGAGTCAGAAAGCATGCAGCATTTAAAAGCTGATATTTGTTTGTCCTATAGTTTAATATCTTATTTTGGCACTTCAGAGCAGCCACAGCACAATGCAGTAGTACTATGACTGGTAGGACAGCAGAACTGATGGCAAGTGAGTGCCTAGCACTATAAAAAAGGGAGGAAAACATTCTCACATCCAGAGTTAGTGGTGACAAATGGGCACACTGTGGAATACTATCTTTTCAAAAGGCTTTTGATTCCACTTGTACAGCCCTTTCCTGCTCTCATCATCACATCCCCTAACATTTTTATTGGGGAAAAAGAATTCTTCATAATAAGCCCTGTATTTTGTTTTATCTGAAAAACCTTTTTTCCACAGCCCTTGTAATGTCTTTTCTTTCATCTTGGAGTTTGGGGGGGGGGGGGGGAAGGAATTTCTCCCCTCACAGCTCCTTTTACTGAGATTGTGTGCCTCGATTCTCTGTTCTACTTTCTCCCCCCTAAACACCACCAGCCACTTGTGTGGGCTAGAAATCTAATATGAGATATTTTGCCATAAGAGGAGGTCGTGTCTTTTGACACCAGGATATTCACGTTTTACCAGGAAGTAAAGGCAAGTTTTGTCCAGATCTGGGGAATGTAAGGCTGAAAATATTCTGGTCCACAGCTCCATCTCAAATTCACAAGACTCAAAGGGAGTCTGAAATCACACAATGTATTTGGCCACTCTGAAACTTAAAACTATAGAAAATATTTTCAAATGTAAATACCTAAAGGTAGGTGCTGAATTCCAGAGTTGGGAATAAAACTTTTGTTTAGGTACGGACCATGGATTGGGTGTCTAGCATTAGTCCCTGAAGAGAGGGAAAGTGTGCAAAAGATTGTCATCGAAGGAGGGGATACACTAGGATGTACAGGCTTCCTATCCCTGCTGTAAGGGTTGGAGAGCATGCCTGCATATTTTTCCATTTGTAGGATAGGACCCAAGCACAGATGGGGAAGAAAATATCAACTTCCAGGATCCTCTCTCGGGATCAGGAGAAGATGTAAGAGAAAGTCACTGTTAAAACAGAAAGCAGCTTTTTGAATCACAAGATGCTGAATCCATGGGCCAATAATGTGTTTCTTCCTAGGAGATAGAGGAATCCCAGGTGCTACTGAAAGCTATTACCTCTTTAGGGAAGTAATGAATGTTGTTAAATACTCACCTTCTCCTGACAGCATGCACCATCTGTGAATTGTTGTGGAGCTGATCTGTTCCCGTGAAAGGTTGCTGAGGGTCTATGATAAAGCTGCTCTCCCAATACCTAGTATGCCTGTCTGACCAGAATGGTGTGGCTATGTGGAAACCAAAGCTCTGCAGCTTGTCAGCAGGAGGGATCAGAGGTTCTCAGGATGTGGTGATAGACACAAAGGCTGCAATAGCTTGTCTATGCAGCAGCAAGTCATTTGCTGAACTGAGAAAGGAAGTGGGCTATAGTCCACGAAAGCTTATGCTCTAATAAATTTGTTAGTCTCTAAGGTGCCACAAGTCCTCCTGTTCTTCTTTTTGCGGATACAGACTAACACGGCTGCTACTCTGAGAAAGGAAGAACTCTGGAAGAAATGGAGCAGGCTGTGAAAGCAAACATGGGGAGTTCATCTAAAAATGAATTAAGTCATGGGAGACAGGAAGATGAGATCAAAGTAATTCCCTTTTTATTCATTATTAGTTGAAGCTACAGTAAATAAGAATTTTCATTTTCTTCTGAATTGGTATCCTCTTTCCTTGGGATAAGGCCCTAGTAAAACATGTACTTGGACATGCAACATAGGGGCATAAATAAATCCTTGCTGAGGGGCTGAAAATATTCATTAGTGTGAGACTGAGACAAATTTTTGTTCCACACGAACCCTTCCTCAAGATGGATGGTGCTTAAAGAATGAGGCACTTTTTTTAAATGATTATTTTTTGCTTCTTTTTATTCCCAACATTCACAGCCTTATTTACTGCACAAGATTCAAACTTCGTCCTGAATACAGAATGATTAATTCTCATAGGATCTCCTCTGGTGTCCCTCATCACAATGTCTGAGCACCTCTCAAACATGAATGGACTTATCTTCACAGCACCCCCATTTTACCAATGTCAAATGAGGCACAGGAAGATTGTCTGTAATCTTTTAAATGTCCACTAATTTTGAATGCCTCAATAAGCAGGTATCAAACCTGACACCTGAAGTCTACTTAAATTGTGCTGAGCACCCATAGCGCCCAATGACTTCAGTAGGAGTTGACCCTTCTGAAAACTTGGCCCTAGGTGTGTCCAGCGGGGCACTCATAATTAGCATCTCCTCAGAAAACTTGTTTGATGCCTTGTGTCATGTCACACAGGGAATCAGTGGTAGAGCCACGGATAACCAAACTCTTCTTGGTTCTGCTAGAGTGCTTGAGGCACAAGAGTATCTTTCCTTTTTGCAGCCCCAACGTCATTCACTGTCCATCCTGTGCACTGAATGAGGTGGGGTCCTGTAGAAAAAATGTTGCATGATCATGTAATTAAGTAGTGTATCATTATGCATATGCACAAGGAGCCCAAATAAAGGTTGCCCAGGCATCCTAAATTCTGGAGTTTTGGCCTTTTACTTTTCTGGTCTTTTACTTCTGCTGGCAAAAACCACCAACTACTCCTGATTTTTGTGGCTATATTACATGTTTGACTCCTGGCAATTTGAATTAATTGTCTGAGGCTTACCTACTATGTAAATTAACACGACTATCAGACTATCTTAGCCTTGAGAACTAGACTAGATCAAGTTTCTGGTATTTTTTTTTTTTTCCTCCTCCATATCCAATCTGACTCACTACAAAATCCTGGCTTGTTTACTGTCCATTCTATACAGGGGTCCCATGGAAAATAGTAGGTCCAATATGTAAAACAGGATGACCCGTGGAACTATAGACTGTAGGTCGGGCTGGCAGTCATAGTGGTCCCTTCTGGCCTTGGAATCTATGCATCCCTGTTCAACCCCTTCCTTCATGGGTCGTGTGGAGAATAAGAGCGCCTGCGTTGCTCTCAAAATGCTCCTGACATTTGCAGCTCTGTATTAAGACAATGACTATAATCCAATCTCATGCTTCAGAGCTTCAGCTCATCACTGATTCCTCTTCCCACCCCCCAATCGGCTAGATGTATTCAGGTGTTTGTTTGATTGTTTGTGGCTGGCAGTGGGACACTGGATGGGGTGGACCAGTGCTGAGGCAGTGGAGAGAATCCTTCCCATTTGTGGATTTTTGGGGAAGTAGAGCCAGCTGCTGATGGGTTTTGTCTCTTCCACTCCATTACAGCCAGTTCATGCTTTTGGGTCTCAATTTGGGCCTGTATTTCTCTGTCTTTTAACTCCAGGGCTAGCTGCCTCTCTTTTTCCTTCTCCTCCTGGGCAGCTTTCTGGGTTTCAAGCTCTTTGTCTTTTAACTCCATGGATTTTTTTGTGAGCAGCTTTCTCTCTGGCTGCAGCTGCTTCTTTGAGCCTCATTTGAAACTCGCGGTCTTTTGCCTCTTCTTCCACTTCCAGACTGGCCAGCTCTAGTTTTGTAGCTGCCTCAATGGAAGTCATTTTCCTGCTTTCTTGTGCTTATTTCCCTCACCCAAAATAAACAAACAGAAAATAACAAACCAGTAACCACTTTGTTCTCCAGCCACCACACTTAAAACTCACTTAAAATCACTAACAGTGTCTCAAAGCAATCAGCTGTGCACAGACCCTGGTCGACTACACCTGTGTGATGGGTTAGGTCACAGAGACCCCTTTGCGATTGTCACGTGCCATGCTGGAATTACCTCTGAGACCGTTTTCCACTGCCAGTTGGGGACTCCAGAACCCTGCCTTGTTGAGCCAGACACGCAAGCCCCTGCGGCAACACAGACCCAGGGTCTGAATCACGCCCCCAAAAACTGCAGACTTAACTGAAAACAGGTTAAGAAGTGCTCCTGTCTCCAGCTTCCAGACACCCAGTTCCCAATGGGATCCAAATAAATCTGTTTTACTCTGCATAAAGCTTATACAGGGTAAACTCATAAATTGTCCACCCTCTACAACACTGACAGAGATATGCACAGCTGTTTGCACCCCCAGGTATTAATCACTTACTCTGGGTTAATTAATAAACAAAAGTAAAGTATAAAAAGTAGGAGTTAAGTAGTTTCAAGTAATAACAGATAGAACAAAGTAAGTTACCAAGCAAAATAAAACAAACCATGCACGTCTAAGCCTAATATATTTAAGAAACTGAATACAGGTAAATCTCACCCTCAGAGATGTTCCAATAAGCCTCTTTCACAGACTAGACTCCTTCTCAATCTGGGCCCAATCCTTTCTCCTAGTACAGTTCTTGTTAGTCCCAGCTCAGGTGCTAACTAGGGGATTTCTCATGACTGGCAGGCCCCTTTGTTCTGTTCCATCCTCTTTTATATCTTTGGCACAATGCAGGAATCCTTTGTGTGTCTGTCTCTCTCTCTCTCTCTCTCTTAGGGTGACCAGACAGCAAGTGTGAAAAATTGGGACAGGGGGTGGGGGGTAACAGGAGCCTATATAAGAAAAAGACCCTAAAATCAGGACATCTGGTCACCCTACTCTCTCTGGGTTCCCACCCTTCCTTTTAAATGGAAAAGCACCAGGTTTAAGATGGATTCCAGTATCATGTGACATATTCACATGTCCTGTGAGACTTCATTACTCATTGGCTGGCACCCACACATACAGGAAGGCTTACAAGTAAACAGATCATTTACAACCAATTGTTCTAGTTAATGGAAGCCATCGTGATTCCAAGCCACCATTAATAGCCCACACTTTGCATAGTTACAATAGGACTTCAGAGTAATACTTTATATTTCTAGCTTCAGATACAAGAAAGATATAGTCATACAAATAGGATGAACACACTCAGTAGATTATAAGCTTTGTAATGATCCCTTACAAGAGACCTTTTGTATAAAGCCTATTCCAGTTACATTATATTTACACTCATAATCATATTTCCATAAACATATGGAGTGCAATGTCACATACACTGTATAGTTCTCTGTGCAGCGCAAGACAATTCAATTTTGGGTTTGCGCTCCAGAAGGGGGTGTGCACTTGGGTATCTGGGCACTTCCTTAGCTGAAGCCTTCCCATGTAGGGGCTAGTCAGAAAGCCTGTTTGCATCTTACAACAGCTGGGTGTGTCCCTACCTGTACATATGCTGGTGAAGGTGAGAGACCAGGAGCAGGTCTGCAGCTTGTTACAGCAGTACAGTTAAAGGGAGCCCAGGCTGGTGGATCAGGTGGCCTCAGTGGAACCCCAAGTCAAAGTGGCACCCCGGGGGGAAACCCATCACACCTATATGTTGCTACATTGTTGTGTCCTGGCCCAAAAAGCATGGGAGGGCATAAAATTCACACTAGTAGGAGTTCAGATGTGTGATATCACTATTTCACAGAAATTACATGAGTTGCTGACGGGACAGGGTGCATCCAAAAGGCAAATTACAAAGAGAAATAAAAGACACAAGGTTGTTTTGTTGCTGTTTTAATTATTAGGAGGTCTTAAAAACCTACCTGCTAATAACAGGCGAAGGCTGTGAGAATGATTCAAAAGTTTTGTAGGTCATCTTTAAAGCACACAAGAAAAAAGAGGAATGATTGTAATACGAAGATCTTCACCCTCTGAGGCTGGCACCTCATTGTGTCATCACAGTGCCTTCAAGAGCTCCATCAAAAGCACCCACCCCTCACCTGACCTGCAGTCTCAGGGCCCTACATTCATCCCATCTTCAGGGTACACAGATACCTAGCCATGCTGTTGACTGACTGGGGAATTGTGCTTATTGTTTCCTGATGAAGACTCAGGCTCTCCCTTCACTGCCACAAAGGTGTGTATTTCCGGGGAGGCCGCACACCTGAGTAGTTCTCTTGTGACAGGCTGCTGGAGACAAGGCCCTGTGGTTTTCCCCCGATGTGAACGCCAGATGGGAGCATGAGGTACACAAACCACCTGTGTCTTACCTCCTCTCGGCTTTCTCAGCCAGCCGCTAGCCCCGGGAGCGGCTCTCGGGCCGCACACCGCTCGTCAGCGCAGACACAGCACCAGGCTCTGTGCCACAGCAGTGCGGGCAGGGGCAGGGCACACAGGTCTCCCAGCCCCGCTACCAGCCAGTGCTCTGCTCCTAACGCCGGAGCCGTTACCCCAGCACTAGGGAGCCGACGGGAAGCAGCGGGCAGCGCTCCTGGGGAAGGGTCTGTGCTCTGGGGCTCATCCCCAGGCCCAAGCCCAGCTCGCCAGGCGCCGCGCTGGGCAGCCCCGTAATGACGGTGTGAATCGCCGCACCTGGGCCTCAGCCTGGGCCTCTCACGGCCCGTAACACCCCGGAGCGGCTCGAGACCGAGCGATGGGGCACGGAGAGCCCCCGGAGCGCGCGCGAGAGGTGGGCGCGGAGGAGAGGGGTCCAGGGCTGCGGACAAGCAGGAGCGCGCGAGCGCGGGGCCGCGCCGAGGAGAGCAGCAGAGCTGGGCCGGGGCGGCGCGCACAGGGACGGACGGCCCGAGCGGACGGGGCGGGACAGGGCAGGGAGTCGCGGGCCGGTGGGACGGCCCCTGGGGGCGTAGCAGGGAGCGGGGACGGGGTGGGGCCGTTCCCGGGGGACAGATGGGGTGGGACAGGGCAGAGAGCCGCGGGCCGAGCGGTCCCCGGGGGGCGCGGCAGGGAGTGGAGGCGGGGCCAAAGGGGCGGGGCGGGGCGGTCTTCCCAGGCCCGGCCCCGCCCTACCGCCGCCATGTTGCGGCCGTTGCTGCCCGGCGCTGGGTGAGGCCTGTGCGGGCCCCGGAGGAGCTGCCTGCGCTGGTAAGTGCGGCTCGGCCGGGCCGGGCACTGATCCCCGCGGACGGGCCGAGCCCCACTCAAACGGACAACTCTCTGCCCTGACAGACGGACACCAACACCCCCCGCGGGACTCGCTACTGCCCGCCCCCTTCCCGCAGTCTGCGGGACAGGGGGACACCCCCCCCCCTCCGCCAACCCCTTGGGTGAGCAGACAGACTGACGTGACTCTCTTGCCAGCCCCATGGGGCCGCACAGACAGGCGGGCTCCCGCCAGCCCCACAAAACACTTCCAGCCCTATGGACAGGAGGCAGCCTAACCTGCCCTGCCCACGCCATGGGGCGGGCGGACAGACCGACTGCACATCCCGCCTTAGGGAATGGCTGTGACTGGCCTGCCTGGCCCCACAGAGATCTTCCCTTGCTGGTGGGACAGGTACTGCTGCCTGCTGGGGGCAGAAGACTTCTCCCCTCTCCCTCCCGCCTGGGACGAAGGGCACTGAGCAGTGTGTGTGGCCTTCCCACCGGGATGGCCCATCTGGATCCTAGGGGTTGGCTTTAACCTAACAGTATTGCTCTGGGGGTGAGTCTCCTTTTTTCTTTTGATCTTGAAGCTCTTGATGAAGGTAGGTAAGTGGGAGGTTCCTGCTTCATAGTGGGGAAACAGGCACAGAGCAGTTTTAAAGACTTGCCCAAAATCACACAGCAAGTCACTGGCAGAGTAAGGGATAGAGCCCAGAAATTGCCACTTCCAGACCAGAGTTTGGTTACCTAGAGCAGAGGTTCTCAAACTTTTATTTGTAGATGGACCCCTTTTCAAATACAATGTTAATCACGGACCTCCAGCTGAGAAACTGATTGGCAAAGGTATAGGTGTACTTCATATAAACATGTACTGTTAGAAATGCTTTAAGAAAAAGATTATAAGAGCACTTACAGATATCAGTGAGATGGGTGTACCTGCTTCTTATTGGAGAGTCTGTCTATGCTTGGTGTGATGGTTGACATTTTGCAGATCCCATGTGCAGTTTCTAAGGACCCATGGGGTCCCTGGACCCTAGTTTAAGAACTGCTGGCCTAGAGCAGAACTGTCTACCCAGACTGTATGGTGAATGAACAAGTCACATTCACACCAAGCCATGTAAATTAAGTTGACCAAGGAGTTTGTTTTGGGACCTGCCTACTCTGTTCTTTTACTCTGTGTTTCCTGTACTTTACTGTATATTAAAATTTTGAAGCCTGAATCCACCCCTACATGTTGTGGAAGCTTCCAATTTGACTCTCCCAGCTGACTAATCTTTCTGTCCCTTTAGTATCCCAAAACCCACTCCCTCATGACATTCCCTAGACGAATGTCTCCTTCGACAAACTCAGCTTCATCTTCTACTCCCAGTTGTTGTACGCTGTCTGTGTTTACTAAGTCCATGATCCTGATTTCCAAGTTCTCTGAAAGTACTCTGCTGGCAAAGAGACTTTGCCTTCCCCCACTGCCCTGTCTAAAAATTAAGCCTAGCTTTTGGGCTTGAGAACTCCCATATAGAGCTGCCATTGGTTGGTATTTTTCTATTGTCCTTTAACTTGCATACTTCTAAATACTTAGCTTTTTAGGACTGTAACCTACCTTTATATAACTGTGTTTTCATATTTTAATATTAGATGGCAATCTTGAACTTCCTCTTTAAACAGAATAATACATGTTGCTATAAAGTCTGCGGGACCTATTGCAGATCTCAAAAGGTCCACAGAAATAATGCTCCCAGTGAAAAGTTAATGTAGTGTGCATGTGGGGCATTGATATTACAGTAACTCCTTTGGAATTCAAAGTGTCTTGGAGCTTAGATGTTGCAAAGGGCCTTGTGAGTTTACAGTTCTACCTGACCCACAGTTCCTTCAGTGCCCTAGAGAGTTTAAGAGCTAAGATCTTTGTCTCCTTTTGTTCCCCTGTGCCTTCTTGTTGAAATGTATATTCATGCTTGTTTGGTTTTTGGCCAATGAAACATATGCAGACTTGGTTATTGTGCAAGTAATTGTCATTTATCAGCCTGTATGATGACCTGTTACACGTCTGTGCAAATTTCTTCTACTTCTATTTTTTTTTTTTTTTTTTAAGTTGTAATTTAAAAATTTCTGTCCCTGTACTTTTTTTCACCCATTCCAGTGACAAGCGCTCACATTATATAAGAAAGAAAAATAAACATTTATCAATAATGCAGAAGGTACAATATAAACTTTAATACATTGAATTATAACTTGATTCTCTTTTCAATATTTAGGAATACACAAATATTTGACACTTTACTTCTCTTTAAACTTTTGGTTATTTTAAAATCTTTTTAACTGGAAATGTTTGTTCAGTTTTCTCCAGATTCTGAGTCTGATTCTGCTTTACTCTGAGAAAATACAACTTTATATCATCTTACAATAAACTTTTATGAAGAAATATTGCAATATGAGCGAAAGAGAGACTTATACTTTGTACAACAGAGACAGTATATAAATTAAGCTGCTGTGGGACTTAAATATGTACACAGACTCTCCTGCAAACACTAGACTATTTCCCATAAAGCTTTATGTGGTGAGTCCCTGTTCTTGTCCTACTCTAGTTATCTAGTTACCAAATTTTTAAAAGTATGTGAGCACCTATCTGCCACTCTAGGTGCCTAGGGACATTTTCACAAGCTTTTAAAGTGCTTTTGAAAATCCCAGTAGGCACCTAAATCCTTTAAAAAACCTGGCCCTTGGTCCCCTCTCTAGTTAAAATAAGTCTGTAATCTTTGTCTGCATTGCTTATTAGTGAGCCTAGTCTGTGTGATGCTTCTGACATGTATGGAGCCAAATATAGTGCTCTGAAACATTCTAGGTCTCAGTACAAATTGGTGGACTGCAATCTGCAGATTTAGCTAAAGCTAGGAAAAGGAGATGTAACAGGCCAGGAGGTTAGACTGTGTACCATGCTGTTCATGAAATCTTTTGTTTAAAGTATTCTGTATACAAGTCTTGGTACACTGAAATCTTTTAATCATAGGAAGTTTTATGTGCCTTAAATGATGTGTTGATTTACTTTCTGTGCATAAAGACATGGGCATTATGCTGTAAGGAATGAACAGTCTTCATTGTATAATTACTTGGATCATCTTCTGAACTTCCAAGGGCTTGTCTAAATACAGAATTACACTGGTTTAACTAAAGCTATGGTCTTAAACTGGTACAAACCCCTGTGTAGATGCTCTTATTTTGGTTTAGCTTAGGTCAGGTAGAGCAGGCTTAATCTAACCCAAAGTTAGCCACTCTCAAACCAAAAGAAGTATCATAAAGTCTTTTCACTGGTTTAAACTACATTTAAAAACTTTTAATTAAACCAATGGTCTTTGTTTGTAGACAAGCCCTACATTTAGTAAGCCTGACACTAAAATGACATTTTCCATTCTCATATTCACTCTGCTTCTGTGTGATATCCCTTCCTCACCTCTGCCCAGTCTGTGTCTGTCTTGTCTGTTTAGTTTTTAAGCTCTTCGGGGCAGGGACCGTCTGCTACTCAGTGTTTGTACAGAGTCTAGCTGGCACAATAAGGACCAATTCTTCATTGGTCCTGAGGCCCCACAATAATTAATGTGATTAATGATTAACTTAGTTTTGTCTTAGTACAGAAGTGGTAGAGTGGGGCGAAGAGAGAGCAAAGACCATTCGGTATGTTCCATTGTTTTGTAACAAAGTGCAATGTTTAGTTGTCAGTTCAGATAGAAGCTGTTCCTTGTACCAGCTTTCTGGAACGGAATATATTTTAAATGTGAGTTTCAACTATTAAAATGTTAAGTGGTGGCTTCTTTGAGAAGGTGTTAGTCATTAGTAATGAAAAATGGAAACAACCTCTTTGTTTAATTTACCTATCTCCCCTCCCCCCCTTGGGCAAAAGAACCCTCTGCACAAGTGTTGTTGTGCATACAGTATGTACCAATTCTGGATTCATAAACTTGCCATTTTTAAGTTAGATGTGGCTGAAAAAAATGAGTTGTCTTAATTTCAAAAAGGTCTCACTTTAATGTACAATAACTTAAATATTTCACAAATTTTTGTACAACTACCGTGGGGGGGAGGATATTTAGTCCTTCTTAACAGTAATAACAAATCTCTTGTGTGTTAGAGAAGGGTATAATGAAAACTCAGTTATAACGTTAATTGTGAAGCTGCAATCAATGCCTTTGTAATCTGTACCTTCCTTTGTAGACAGTTATAACCAAAGAAATGCTCATAAACTTTTGGTTTGGATTATGATTTCTAGGCATGATTCTTTATTTGTACTCAGGCAAAACTCCTCAATGATTTTATTAGCTAATTAAGGACTATAGGATCGGCCCTCTTTTACAGTAATCCCCAACTGAGTGCTCAAGGTGCTGTACACAACATACTAAAATATTTAGTAAAGACCTTTTTATTATTTAGGTTGTTCTGGCAGAAACCAAGGCTCTCGTTTTTCAATGCTGTTTCTCTTGGGCTGGCCAATTGCTTCTGGCTTTTCTCCAGGTGATTGGCAGTACTAAATACTTCAGGTCTGGCTACACTGTAACCTTTCCAGGAAGTAACAACTTGTGTTATTTGGAGATCATACTAGTTTCTCTTTTGAGTTTGTCCAGAGGTATCCATTCTGTGATCCTTTAGGCTTTATGTTGGTGGTCCTTGAGGGTGACTGTGTTTGATCAATTGAAGAGTGCTCCCTGAGCCATGCCCTGTGATTTCTATTTTTTACACTGAAGTGTTTGGATCAGCCCTGTACCTATGGAAGGAGGAGGTAGGGGGCACTGCCCTTCACAGCTTGCCCTGTAGCTCCAGGAGCAACAGCTACCCCACTGGCTTCCTGTTGGGTTGCAGGGGAGGGACAGGAGAGTAGCATCAATTGCTTCATTACCTGCTTCCCCCTCAAGCTATGGGAGCCCTAGGGAGAGCAGGGTTGGAGTTTGACTGACTTTCTCTGAATGTAGAGGACACCTAGGAAAGAATCATAGAATAGAATATCAGGGTTGGAAGGGACCTCAGGAGGTCATCGAGTCCAACCCCCTGCTCAAAGCAGGACAAATCCCCAGACAGATTTTTGCCCCAGATCCCTAAATGGCCCCCTCAAGGATTGAACTCACAACCCTGGGTTTAGCAGGCCAATGCTCAAACCACTGAGCTAGCTCTCCCGGATGTGCCCCTCTCCTACACAGCGACCCAGGTCAGTATAGGAGTGGGGGACGAAGAGAAACTGAGAACAACTACCAACGTACAGCTCCCTGATTCTCTGCCCCAGCCCAGATTAAGGCAGACTCCCAGCTGTTCTAACTTGCACCAGCTGCCAGTAATCCCAAGGAACCATGCACCAAGTGGGGTAGCCAGAGCACAGCACATTGCGGCTACACCCCTCCCAGCCTGGCACAGCTGTACTAGGGGAATGTAGGAGACAGCTGGATGCCCACTGGGGGCTCCTCTATGTTGGGAATCCACAGCAGGGTATTTGCAGATGGCTTATGCTGCCTGAGCAGTGTATAGGGAGCAGAACAGTAGAGGATCTTCCCCAGAGTCTTGATAGCAGCCCCTTGGCCTTTTAAAGTAACCCATTAGGCCCTGGGGCCAGAAAGGCTGAATGGCACTGAGTTAGTCCATCTACAAATGAACAAAAAATCCCACAGTGTTTAAACTGGAAGTTTAAGTGATAGCATGTTGAAAGTTCCCATACTAGCTTCCCTGTAGTGGCTAGAGTCCTAATTTTTTTCTTCATTGATTAGAGTAAATCCAAGTAAGAGTTTAATAGACTTTTTTTCCAGAGACAAAATTTAATAGTGTGTTTCGCTTTTAATTGCAGCTTTCATCATGGGGGACATGAAAACCCCGGACTTCGATGACCTTTTGGCGGCTTTTGACATCCCAGACCCAACTAGCCTTGATGCCAAGGAGACCATACAGTCAACTGGTGAAGAGAACGAAAATCACTTAAAGCCATCAGGAATTTGTATAGATGAAAATGTGTCCTTGTCCCACTCAGTGCCGGCTCCTGATACCCCTGTTGTGAGTGTTATTGTGAAGAACACAAGTCGTCAGGAGTCCTTTGAAGCAGAGAAGGAGGGGAATCACCTTGGAGCTGGTCTGTTACACAATGGGTTCCGTGGGTCTGATCTGCCATCAGAGGCTCACAACTTAGTGCACAGTTATGGGAAATTTGATTCTGCTTTTATTAATGGTGATAGTTCGAAAAACTTTTCTGAAAATTGGACCAATCAAAGTCCGAACCTTTACCCACATTCAGTCAGTTCAGCCCTATCTCCAGCCCTGAACCAGAGGATGCTTTCAAAGAGAACAGTATTGATGATAAACCAAAACATGGCCAAACTCCATATTTCCCACCAACTCCAATGTATATTCCAACTGCAGCTTCAGTTCTAGATTCACTTAGGAAGTTACCAGAGCCAGAATTGAGTATGTTTGATCAATATTGTAAAAAAGAACAAAAGATGGAGATTCATAGCCAGCAAGAAAATAGGCTGGACTTGAGCAGAAAAGAACAAGACAGAGTAGCAGAGAAGTTTGTAGAATCCAGCAAAGATCTAGTGGATACCAACAACTTCCTTGGAGAAGGCTTGGCATTTCGAAGCTTCCACAACAATAACTTGAAGGAAAGCCGAGGGTCTATGCCTGAGGTGAACTTTTCTTCATCAATCCCACCTCGCCAACGTCTAAAGCCAGCTCACTCAAAATTGTCATCTTGTGTTGCTGCATTAGTAGCTCTTCAGGCCAAAAAAGTTGCATGTATTCCAAAAGAAGATCAAACAAGTCTTACAAAAGAACCTTCTGGCCATTTTAAAGATGGCATGAAAGGAAGCCCCAAAATGCCTAAGTCACCAAAGAGCCCAAGAAGCCCCCTAGAGGTGGTAAAAAAGGCCAACAAGCAGCCCGAGAGTCCTCGGAGTGTGTGCAGTGATAGTAGTGGAAAAGGCTCTCCCTCCATGGCAGCTGGCTCTCCGCCGGCTATTCCCAAAGTTAGAATAAAAACTATTAAGATGTCTTCTGGTGAAATTAAAAGAACTGTAACTAGAATCTTGCCAGAAGCTGAAGAGTTGGGCAAATCCCCTGAGGAGTCATGTGCAGAAGGTTCGGCCACGGAAGAGTTTACTAAGTCCTTCCCTTCACCTGATACTAGTGCAGTCACAGAAAATGAGGCAAGCAAGGGTTCCACCAAAAATGCAGCTGCCACAGCTGTTCAAGTGTCCAATGTTGTGAGCCCCTGTATAGATGATATGAAAACAGAGACTACTGACAACAGCACACCCAATGTGTCTTCGTCTCCACTGCCAAACTGTGGCAGTGATGCCATAAAAATAGGTAATGTGGGTCAGCAGCCCAACAAGAGGCAGCAGCAGGGTACAGTGACGCAGCCATCTAACCCCACCACTTCCAGCCTCCTTCCCAAGGCCGTACATCTAGCAAATCTCAATTTAGTTCCACACAGTGTTGCTGCTTCTGTCACAGCAAAGTCCTCTGTGCAAAGGCGAAGTCAGCCTCAGCTAACTCAAATGTCAGTGCCACTGGTGCATCAAGTAAAGAAAGCTGCTCCTGTAATTGTGGAGGAATTTAATAAAGTACTAAACAGTAACAATCTTGTGCCAGTGTATTCTCCAAACCTCAGTCCACCACCTGACAGCAATATTCAGTTACCTGCATCTGGGTATTGTTGCCTGGAATGTGGAGATTCATTTGCCTTAGAAAAAAGCCTAACTCAACACTATAGTAGGCGAAGTGTCCACATTGAAGTCATGTGTACTCAGTGTTCAACTCTGCTGCTGTTCTTTAACAAGTGTAGTTTGCTTAAACATGCGAGAGAGCACAAGAGCAAAGGATTGATTATGCAATGTTCTCAGCTGTTAATGAAACCAATTTCCTTAGATGAAATGTTTTCACCTTTTCCTACAAACTCTTCAGTGTCTTTGGCCCCTCAGACTTTGCATTTCCCATCTCCTTCATGTAAACCTAGTGCTACATCAGGAAGTGGGACAGGAACCTCTATCAACACTCACCCAGCCATGCCTCTGTATGCAGACCCATTGAGACTAATCCGTCATGGACTAAAGTGTCTTGAATGTAACAAGCAGGCGCAGGATTATGTTGCTCTAGCAGCACACTTCCAGAGAACCTCAGAAGATAATGAGGGACTGGTAAGTAATTCTTTAAAATTTTAACTCCTTTAAACTCAATAGAAATGTAACTACCATTTGAAAAAGAAAGAAGATAGACATCATACTTGAAAGTGAATTATTTAAACTTGCAATTCTCTATTGGGGTCTGTATGTCAATGTAATCTTGTGTCATAAGTTTAAGGATGATGATGATGGAAAGTAAAATAGAAAGCAGCTGCCAGTGAAGTTTTGGGCTGTGTGCGCAACAACACTGCGTCATGGACTGCGAAGGTGGTGATTTTTCTGTGGCTCTGGAGAGATTGCACACAATTTTGGTCTTCAGTTCTGAGTACATGAATACCAGACCTATTGACTAGTTATTCACTGTCTATGCTTTGCAGGATGAGAGTGTAAATTATAAGATGAATTACACAGATTAATTAGAATCATAGAAATGTAGGGCTGGAAGGGATGTTGAGCAGTCATCTAGTCCAGTCCCCTCACTGTGGCAGGACCAAGTAAACCTAGACCATCCCTTACCGATGTTTGTCCAACCTGTTTATAAAAATCTCCAATGATGGGCATTGCACAACCTCCCTTGGTAACCTGTTCCAGTGCTTAACTATCCTTACAGTTAGACACTTTATCCTCATATCTAAACTAAATCTCTGTTGCTGTAAATTAAGCCATTACTTCTTGTCCTGCCTTCTGTGGGCATGGAGAACAATTGATCACCTTCCTCTTTATAACCGCCCTTAACATATTTGAAGACTGTTGTCAGGTCCCCCCTTAGTCTTCTATTCTCAAAACTAAACATGCCCTTTTTTTTTTTTTAGCCTTTCCTCATAGGTCAGGTTTTTAAACCTTTTATCGTTGTTTTGCTCTCCTCTGGACTCTCTCCAGTTCATCCACATGTTCCTTCAAGTGTGGCACCCAGAACTGGATGCTGTATTCCTGCTGAGGCCTTGCCAGTGCCGAGTGGTGCAATTACCTTCTGTGTCTGAAATATAACACTATTAATACACCCCAAAATACTAGCTTTTCTCACAACTGCATCACATTGTCGACTCATTCAATTTGTGATCTATTATAGCCTCCCAGAACCTTTTCAGCAGTACTAGTGCATAGCTAGTTATTCCCCATTTTGTAGTTGTGCATATGATTTGTCCTTCCTAAGTGAAGTACTTTGCACTTGTCTGTATTGAATTTCATCATCTTGATTTCAGAGCTCTTTTCTAATTTGTCAAGATAATTTTGATTTCTGACAGGGTTTTAAATTCAGAACTAGGTTGGGGAGTCGTGATCATATTTAATTTCTGGTTTTTGTAATGTTTTGAGGTGGGTTTTGTTTGTGCAGCACTTTGAACTCTGGGACCCTGGTAACATACTCAGCCCAGCAAGGCATAAATGGAAAAGGAGAGACTGAAGGTATGTCCACACTGCAATTCAAAACCTGCAGCTGGCCCTTGGGGGCTCCAGCTAAGGGGCTGTTTAATTGTGGTATAGGCGTTCGGGCTGGAGCCTGGGCTCGAGGACCCTGCAGTAAGATGGTCCCAGAGTTTTTATACCTGAATTAAAACAACCCTTAGCCTGAGTCCTGTGAGTCAGCTGGCACGGGCCATGTGGTGGTGTCTAATTGCAGTGTAGACATACCCTGAGAGGCCAGGTGTAGTATCTGTAATAGCATCAGTCTGACAGGTTTGCCAGTCTCTTCTTGGCTGTCTTGTGATGAGGCCCATGCCTGCCTAGGGTTTCTGGTGGGACATTAAATAAGTGGCTTAGCACTTCAGTGCAGTCTGCTTCTCAGGGTATGTCTACACTACGGGACTAATCCGAATTTATATAATTCGAATTTGGAAAACAGGTTGTATAAAGTCGAAATGTATGCGGCCACACTAAGCACATTAATTCGGCGGTATGCGTCCAAGTACCGGGGCTAGCGTCGATTTCTGCAGCGTTGCACTGTGGGTAGCTATCCCATAGTTCCCGCAGTCTCCCGCGCCCATTGGAATTCTGGGTTAAGATCCCAGTGCCTGATGGGACAAAAAACATCGTCGCAGGTGGTTCTGGGTACAGCCTCACCTCCTCCCTCCCTCCCTGCATGAAAGCAACGGACGGCAGACAACCATTTTGCGCCTTTTTTCCTGGGTGGGTGAACACTGCAGACTCCATACCACGGCAAGCATGGAGCCCGCTCAGCTCAAGACAGCAGTCATGAACATTGTAAACACCTCGCGCGTTCTCGTGGAGTTTATGCTGAGCTAGGACCAGAAAAACGAGGCGAGGAGGCAGCGGCGGCGGCAGCACAGCGACAAGCATGATGAGGACACGGACACGGATACAGAATTCTGTGAAACCACGGGCCCCGGTGCTTTGGAGATCATGTTGTTAATGGGGCAGATTCTATCCATGGAACGCCGATTCTGGGCAAGGGAAACAAGCACAGACTGGTGGGACCACATAGTGTTGCAGGTGTGGGATGATTCCCAGTGGCTGCGGAACTTTCGCATGCGTAAGGGCACTTTCATGGAACTTTGTGACTTGCTGTCCCCTGCCCTGAAACGCCAGAATACCAAGATGAGAGCAGCCCTCACAGTTGAGAAGCGCGTGGCGATAGCCCTGTGGAAGCTTGCAACGCCAGACAGCTACCGGTCAGTCGGGAATCAATTTGGAGTGGGCAAATCTACTGTGGGGGCTGCTGTGATGCAAGTAGCCAAAGCAATCACTCAGGTGCTGCTACGAAAGTTAGTGACTCTGGGAAATGTGCAGGCCATAGTGGATGGTTTTGCTGCAATGGGATTCCCTAACTGTGGTGGGGCGATAGACGGAACCCATATCCCTATCTTGGCACCGGAGCACCAAGCCACCGAGTACATAAACCGCAAGGGGTACTTTTCAATGGTGCTGCAAGCACTTGTGGATCACAAGGGACGTTTCACCAACATCAACGCGGGCTGGGCGGGAAGGGTTCATGACGCTCGCGTCTTCAGGAACACTACTCTGTTTAAAGGGCTGCAGCAAGGGACTTACTTTCCGGACCAGAAAATAACCGTTGGGGATGTTGAAATGCCAATAGTTATTTTTGGGGACCCAGCCTACCCCTTAATGCCATGGCTCATGAAGCCATACACAGGCAGCCTGGACAGGAGTCAGGAGCTGTTTAACTACAGGCTAAGCAAGTGCAGAATGGTGGTAGAATGTGCATTTGGCCGTTTAAAAGGTCGCTGGCGATCATTATTGACTCGCTCTGACCTCAGCCAAAGAAATCTCCCCATTGTTATTTCTGCTTGCTGCGTGCGCCACAATCTCTGTGAAAGTAAGGGGGGAGACCTTTATGGCGGGGTGGGAGGCTGAGGCAAATCGCCTGGCTGCTGATTACGCACAGCCAGACACCAGGGCGATTAGAAGAGCACACCAGGAAGCGCTGTGCATCAGAGAAGCTTTAAAAACCAGTTTCATGACTGGCCAGGCTACAGTGTGAAATATCTGTTTGTTTCTCCTTCATGAAAACCCGCCCCCCTTTATTGACTGATTTTCTGTAAGGAACCCACCCTCCCCCTTCCCCCAGCTTTCTTTCAAACCAAATAAAGTCACTATCATTTAAAAATCATTTATTCTTTATTAATAGATTAGAAAAAGAGGGAGGGAACCCGGGTGGTATTTGGGAGGAGGATTGCTGGGAAGGAAAAAGCCACTAAGAAAAGGTTAAAAAAATGACAGCCTTTTGCTTGGGCTGTCTACTGGGGTGGAATGGGAAGGTGTACGGAGCCTCCCCCCCCGCGTTCTTACACGTCTGGGTGAGGAGGATACGGAACATGGGGAGGGGGGAGGGTGGAACAGGGGCTGAAGCGGCAGTCTGTTTTCCTGCAGCCGTTCCTGAAGCTCCACCAGACGCCGGAGCATGTCTGTTTGCTCATGCAGCAGCCCCAGCGTTGCATCCTGCCTCCTCTGATCTTCCTGCCGCCATCTCTCATCTCGAGCGTCCCTCCTGTCCTCACGTTGGTCCCTCCTGTCCTCACGTTGGTCCCTCCTGTCCTCACGTTGGTCCCTCCTGTCCTCACGTTCACTGGCTTCTTTCCTATACTTTGAAACTGTTTCCTTCCACTCATTCAGATGAGCTCTGTCACTGCGGCTGGATTCCATAATTTCAGAAAACATCTCGTCTCGCGTTCTCTTCTTACGACGCCTTATCTGTGATAGCCTTCGGGATGGAGGAGGGAGGCTTGAGGAATTTGCAGCTGCTGTAGGGAGGGGAAAAAAGAGAGAATTGTTTAAAAAGATACATTTTGCAGAACAATGCTTATACTCTTTCACGGTGACCAACACTATTCACATTACATAGCACATGTGATTTCTGTGCAAGGTCGCATTTTGCCTCTTAATGCTGAGTGCCTGTGGCTTTGCTGCTAGAGATCACAGGTCTGGGCAACAGAATTCGGCTTGCATGCGGCCATGGTAAGCCATTGTCTTACAGCTTCTGCGCCCTCCTTTCCCACATACCAAGCATAGCCTGTAGAGTGCTGCGGTTTTTCTGTTAACATTCAGCAGCAGCAGAAAACAAACTAACCCCCCCCCCCCCCCGCCATGAATTCTCTGGGATGATCGCTGTACC
The DNA here is from genome assembly GCF_011386835.1 of Chrysemys picta bellii. NCBI lineage: Eukaryota > Metazoa > Chordata > Testudines > Emydidae > Chrysemys > Chrysemys picta. The sequence goes on from NC_088800.1 coordinate 40,598,964, forward strand.
CCTCCCCCCCCCCACCGCATGGCTGGTATCAGGGAAGATCCCTGCAGGAACCAAACTAACCACCCCCCCCCCCCCGCCGCCGCCCCCCTCCCGCCATGAATTCTCTGGGATGATCACGGTACCCCTCCCCCCACCGCGTGGCTGGTAACAGGGAAGATCCCTGCTAGCCAAACGCGAAAAGCTCAGGGCCAATTTCCCATCTGCGCTTGGCTAACTGCAGGGAAGGATTTATTTTCCGCCATAGGCAAACAGCCCAGTAGGAACGGCCACCTCTGTCCCCTTAATTAAGTTCCCGTATTTCAACCAGGTTACCAGGAGTGATATCACTCTCCTGAGGATTACACAACAAGATAAAGAACGGATGTTGCTTGAATGCCAGCAAACACCGGGACCATACGCTGCCAGGCTTTGTCAGGCAATGATACCAGATTACTTGCTGCAAGCATGGCGTGGTCAAGCGTCCTACCATGGAGGACGGAATAAGGATGCACTGCCCAGAAACCTTGTGGCAAGGCTTTTGGAGTACCTCCAGGAGAACTTCATGGAGATGTCCCTGGAGGATTTCCGCTCCATCCCCAGACACGTTAACAGACTTTTCCAGTAGCTGAACTGACCGCGAATGCATCCCAAGTCCTCAGGGCAAAGTAATCATTAAAAACCGTTTGCTTTTAAAACAAGTTTTATATTTTAAAAGGTAAACTCACCTGAGGTCCCTTCCATGGGGTCAGAGTCTTGGGTACTGGCTTGGGAGGGTACTTCAGTCAGGGTGAGAAAAAGATCCTGGCTGTTGGGGAGAACGGAGTGCTGTGTGCTCTCTGCAAGCTCATCCTCCTCCTCCTCCTCCTCTCCCCCATCAGCAGAATCCTCAGGTGTCGCTGATGAGACTATCCCCGACCCGGAATCCACGATCACAGGTGGGGTAGTGGTGGCAGCCCCCCCTAGAATTGCATGCAGCTCGGCGTAGAAGCGGCATGTCCGCGGCTCTGACCCGGAGCGACCGTTTGCCTCCTTTGTTTTTTGATAGGCTTGTCTGAGCTCCTTGACTTTCACACGGCACTGATCTGAGTCCCTATTGTGGCCTCTCTCCATCATGCCCTTGGAGATTTTTTTCAAAAGTTTTGGCATTTCGTCTTTTAGAACGAAGTTCTGCAAGCACTGAATCCTCTCCCCATACAGCGATCAGATCCAGTACCTCCCTCACGGTCCATGCTGGTGCTCTTTTTTCGATTATCAGCCTGCATGGTTACCTGTGCTGATGAGCTATCTGTGGTCACCTGTGCTCTCCACGCTGGGCAAACAGGAAATGAAATTCAAATGTTTGCGGGGCTTTTCCTGTCTACCTGTCCAGTGCATCCGAGTTTAGATTGCTGTCCAGAGCGGTCACAATGATGCACTGTGGGATAGCTCCCGGAGGCCAATACCATCGAATTGCAGCCACACTATCCCTAATTCGAAATGTTAAAATTGATTTTGGCGCTACTCCGCTCGTCGGGGTGGAGTACAGAAATCGATTTAAAGGGCCCTTTACATCGAAATAAATAGCGTTGTTGTGTGGACGGTTGCAGGGTAAATTCGAATTAAAGCTGATAAATCCGAATTAAAGTCGTAGTGTAGACCAGGCCTCAGCAAGGGACTCAGTTTCCTATGTAACTGAAGACACTACTGCCCTGCTGCTTTCCCCTGGGGTTCTTCCTTCTGAGTGATCACTGACCTCCAACTCTAAGGCACGCCACCCTTCAGAGCCTGAGAATCTGTGCATTTCTACCTCTCCTTTACCTGCCCTCCCCATAGGTATGAAGGAGAGGGGGATATTCCATTCTTGCACACCAAGACCATGCCGTCTGATTCTTTGAGGGTATGATCAATCATACAACATCCTTATTTAATACTCGCAAACAGCCATAGTTGAACAGGAGGAGAGAACTGTTCTTTCTTTCTCTTTAGAAAAAGGCAAAGCCTTCCATGTATTTTTGGTTGCCAAAATTATTAAGTTATATGTGCTGGCAGGCCCCAGATCTAATTCCCTTAATTAGATCCATAAACAAAGACTACAAGCTGTCAGCAGGCTCTGGAAGCATGGCTGACCATTCTTATAATGGACACATTGAATGATCTGGAGTATACAGCTACAAATCTCTCATTAGAGTGTTCCGCCTAGAAATATTTTAAATTTTAAAAAATATTGGGAGCCCTAAACTGGAGTTTCAGACTTGCTCTGGCCCAGTATAGGAGCTGTATTTATTTATTTATTTATTTTTTACTACCTCTGTCGCATGCAGGGAATGGATTACTTGATCCAGTGTTCTAATCTTAGACAAAGACTCACTGATTTTTAAGGCCAGAAAGAACGCTTAAGATTGTCTGACCTGCATAACACAGGCCAAAGAACCTCAGTTAGTAAAATCTGCCTCAAACCCGTAACTTGGATTTGAGCGAGAACATATAAACTAGAAAGATATGAAGTCTTGATTCAAAAGCTTCAGGTGGTGAAGAATCCACTCCATCCATAGGTTAATTGTTCCACTGATAAGTTACCCTGACTTAAAAAAATTATTTCTAGTCTGAATTTCTCTAACTTCAACTTCCAACCATTGGATTAAAGAGCCATCTACTGTCAGAAATCTCTTACACATGTAAGAACTTGTGGACAATGATCAGGTCATCTTTTAATCTTTTCTTGGGTAAGCTTACACAGATTGAGCTTCTTAAGCTTTTTGGTATAAATTATGGTCTTTGGGCTTCAAATCATTCTTGTAGCACTTTTCTGAATCCTTTGTAATTTTTCAATATCCTTTTGATGTGTGGACACAAGAACTGGACGAAGTATTCCAGTAATAGTCTCACTAATGCCGTATAAAGAGGTAACACCACCTCCCTACTTCTTGATATTTCCCTGCTTATACATCCAACGGTTGTATTTGCTCTCTTAGCTACAGTGTTGCACTGGGTGGGAGCTCATGTTCAATTGGTTATCAGTTGTTATCCCCAAGTCTTGTTCAATGTCACTGCATTCCAGGATATGGTCCTCCATTTTGTATGACCTACAGTCCTTGTTCCTAGATGTATGATCTTGCTTTTGGCTGTGTTAAGAGGAATGTTGTTAGTTTGAATGAGCTCACCTTACCAAGTGATCGACTTTGGGGCATGTAACTGAATTAGCCCCATCTTTATTTACAACTCCACCAATTTGTGTCATAAATTTTTTTTTACCAGCAATGATCTTGTATTTTCTTCCAGATCATTGATATTTAATAGTATTGGTGGCAAGAACAGGTCCCTGTGGAACCACATTAGAAACTCTCTTGTTGAGTAGTGAATTCCTGTGTACGCTTACTTTTTATGAGATCTGTCAGTTAACTAGTTCTTAGCCATTTAATAGGGCTACCTTGATTTTATATAGTGCTAGTTTTATATCAAAATGTCGGTCAAATGCTGTACAGAAGTCCAAGAATATTAACTTAGTTACCTTTATCAACTAAACTTGTATACTCATCAAAACATTCCGAAGTTTGTTTGACAAGACTTATTTACTGTAAAACCATGTTGCTTGGCAATAATTATACCACCATTCTTTACTGATTGCATTCCATATCAACCTTTCCATTATTTTGTCCAGGAATGACATCAGACTAACTAGCATATACTTTGTAGATCATACCATTTTACTCTTTTTAAATACTGGAACAATATTAGCTTTTTCCAGTCCTTTGGAGCTTCCCCAGTATTCTGGGACCATTAATTAACATTAATGATTCAGAGAGCTCTTCATCCAATTCTTCTAATACTCTTGGATGCAAATGATTAGGTCCTGCAGATTTTAAAATGCTTAATTTTAATAGTTGCTGTTTGTCATGCCCCATAGTTATTGATGGAAAGTATTTCATTATCAGTGTATGATATAAATATCATCCTGCTTGTATCCAAATACAGAACAGAAATATTAATTTCTGCCTATTTTGCATCATGTTTTGATAGTTTTACTTACCATCCTTATCTAGTGTTGGACCTATATCATTATGATTTTGTTTGTTCCTGATATATTTCAAGAATTCCTTCTTATTGTCCTTAACCCTGCTGATCTTTGACTTTTTTCGTTGCTGCCTTTAGCATCACTATCAATTGTCACCAGTCAGGAAATGCAAATTTGTATTCTTTGCTATCAGCTTACCCATTTTATCTCTTATTGCTTCTTTCACCTCCTCTCTAAACCTTCTTTCTTGATTGGAGAGTTGATTCTAATAAAGCATGTTTAAATAATTCAGTTATTCACATTTCTGAGGGATAATTTCCCTTTTTTGGAGAGTTGCTGAAGCTGGTTAACCGCGTTTTTCTGCAGTTAGCACTAAGGGTATGTCTACTCTGCCGAGACTATACCAAAATAGCTATGCTGGTGTAGCTATGCCAGCATAACCCTGCATTGTAGATATAGCCTTTATTGATGGAAGGGGTTTTTCTGTTAGTATAAGAACATCACCTCTCCAAACGAGGTTAGTTACATTGATGGAAGCATTCTTCTGTTGACATAGGCTTTCTACATTACAAACTTTGCTGACGCAAGTTATGTTGGCATAAAGTTGCTGCATTTAGTATATTGCTTGTGTGTGCACACACTTGGATCCTTGCATTAACGTTGCATATACTTCCCAAGAGTGCTTTTGTGAATGCACAGTGCGGTGCACCATGAGTAGGTATCCGAGTATGCAGATTGTCACTGTCCAGTGCACTGTGTTTCAGGAAATTTTGGTAATACATCGTGGGGCAGAAACAAGTGGTGCAAGGGGTCAGCTTCCCAGCATGCAACTTTCTCCATCCCATAATGTCATTCAAGGTCTGTAATTTTCATGCCTTTTAAAAAAATTTCTGTGAACGTGCTCTGCCCTCCCCGCTATCCGTCCTCTCTGACAGAAGCATGGAACCTGCACAGCTCTGTACTATTGTTATGAGCATTGCAAGCACAAGATGCATGATCCTCTGGTATTTGCAGAATCGCAAGAAGAACTGCATCAGTGGAGAGCATGATGGTTTCATGGAGGACAGATTGCTGTGGGGCACAGTGAAAACCAATTAATGGTGGCTGGTGGTGTTGCTGGAGCTGGTGGGCTTCTGGGCCCAAGAAATGATTACTGACTGGTGGGATTGCATCATAATACAGTAGAACCTCAGAGTTACGAACACCCTGGGAACAGAGATTGTTCATACTCTGAAATGTTTGTAATTCTGAACAAAACATTATGGTTGTTCTTTCAAAAAATAGCATTCACATCCCTATTTTGGCACCCAACTCATCTTGCCCCACAGTACGTCAACAGAAAAGGCTACTTTTCTATGGTTATGCAAGTGTTGGTGGATCACCAAGGACACTTCACTGACATCCGTGTGGGCTGGTCACGGAAGGTGCATGATGCTCACCTCCTTAAGAACACAGGGCTGTTCAGAAAGCTGCAAGCAGGGACTTTCTTTCCTGACATGCGGATTAGCATTGAGAATATTGAAATGCCAGTAATGATCCTGTGGAGCTCAGCCTACCCTTGGCTTATGAAGCTGTATAGCAGCCAGCTCGACAGTATCAAGGAAAGATTCTGCATCTGCTGAGCCTGTAGCTGAATGACAGTTAAATGTGCTTTTTTGGTATATGGCATTGTTTACTCGCAAGGTTGGACCTCTGAGAGAAAAATATCTCCATAATTATAGCTGCCTGCTGTATCCTGCATAGGATCTGTGAGGCAAAGGGAGAAAAGTTGCTGCTGGGTGGAACCCGGAGGTGATGTGGCTATCTGCTGGGTTTGAACAGTCAGACACAAGGGGTATTAAATGAGCTCAATGTGGAGCTATATGGCCGAGGAAGGCCTTGAAAGAGCACTTTAACAGTGAGCCCCAGTAAAGTGTTTTGGTGGACTGTGTTCCTCCTTGCCCTGCATTTCTGGGGCCTATTAGGAATGGAGGGGTACTTTAGTGTATGTCTATGAATACACGGTCAGTGCACCTATTAATTTTGTGGTGCTTGCTGTACATTTATAATTATTACACTATCTGTCACTAATCCTATGAGTTGGCACACTGTACAGTAACAAGTAAGTGGGTGCTTTCAGTACCGCTTGGCATTCTGCAGTGTATGTTGGGAATTAAAGATAAATTACTTTCCAAAAAATACAATTTTATTGAGTAGCATAGCCAGTGTGTGCCAAAAAAAAAAAAAACTTGTACAAGTTAAAAGCTAATACATTAAAAACTTTAATAAATTAATGAAACAGAACTTAACAAGGGGAAAGAACATTCATGTCCATTTTGGCTACTCATACAACAACTGTGACTCTCACAGGTCAGTGTATATGAAGCTGTGGTTGTCCTTACTTTATCCTGGTGTGGAGTGATAGGGGTAGCAGGGTGGATTTGATTTAAATCATGATTTAAATAACTAGTCAGGAAAACTCAATTTAATCATGGATTTCTACATAAAGGTGCATTCTTGTTGGTTATTATAACCTTAATACATATTCTTCATAACTCAGAGATAGATGTAGATTTCATTTTTAGAAGGTACACACTATACATTTTTAGTGATTTATTTTGGAAACTTTTCAGATTCGTTTTACAGCTATATCAGAAAATGAATGTTTGGTTATTTCATTTACCAAAGATAATTGAAGCAGATAGTTTACCTCCCAATGACTATCATAAATATCTCCAATTCAACAGGCTAATCATTAATATTTGGAGGATTTTCTTGCCATGCTGTATTAGGAGGAGAACATCACTAGGCATAAATTTAAATTGTTGTTTTTAACTAAAACAACATTATGTATTCTGGATTTTTTTTCTTCAACAGCAAACATATAATATTTTAACAAAACAAGCATATGAATTTTTAAATTTAGTCAAACATTCAAGTTTTTTAAAATCATATTTGTTTTTGTTAAAATTGTTTTACTAAAATAGTTAAATGAAATAGTTAATTTAATTTTTGGTTTTGTTTTAAATATGTCAGCCAGGTCAACATGAGAAACTTAAAATATTGGCTTCTACAGCTAAATCAGTGGTCTTCAACTTCATTTTCCTGTTTGTTCATAATCTGGAAAAGAAAAACAAGCTTTCCTGCTTTTTCAGGTCCCAAACGATTTCTCAGTTAGTCCAAAGGAAGAAAATATTCTTTTTACACCGGCAGAAGAAGCTGCTGCTGCTGTTAAAAGTGAGATGATCACTTCAACAATGTCTGAATCCAAGTGCTTAAGTGACTTCCACCAGTTCACTGGTGTGACTTTCTCTAAAACATCATCAGAAAACATATTTCTTGAGTGGTTCACCCTTAGCTCTGAAGTTTATTATAGTTGACATTATGGAGGGATGATTGCCAGATGTCCATGTCATAGCCAACTCCTCTTCTTCAGCAGTTAAGATTTGACCCTGATACCGAGTATTGAGAATATTTGCAAGAAAATGAGCTGGAGACTGTGCTTCTCCCATTTGTTTTTTTAATGCTTGTAATTTAACTCTGTCATTCCGTATTTCTCTTTTTTTAAGATCTCACTCTGTTCCTTTCAAATTTCAACAGTGTCAGCACTAAAACCGCAATTTCCCTGCATTTTGTTCAAGGCTATAGAAATAGGTTTCAGGGTACTCAGCATGTGTTCAACATTTCTCTTAAGCCCAATATTGAGAACTTTGGCTGTGACCGTGCCATCTATTTTTTCACAATTTTGTTCACAAACTGTCATCAGATTAGGCCAGTTCTTGATATAGTGCTCAAAACAGTCCACTACTGAGTTCCATCGCACATCTTGTGGAAGAGTTAGCTTGGTTCCTCCCACTTTTTTTCAGAGCAGCTGCTGCAAAGTGGTTGTTACGGAAGTATTTTGCAATTTCAACAACAGTAGCCTTTATTTCTGGAACACTGAAGTCTGTGGCTAGGAGATGCATCAAATGAGCACTGCAAGCGTATATTATTAGCTTGGGACTCTCTTCTAAATAATTTCTTCTCATCTTGGGTACATTTGCAGCATGGTCTGTGACCAAGCTGCATACTAGACATTTGAACTTTTTTTCACAGTTTGTTATAGCTTTTACTGCTGCTACGTGTAAGTATTGTGCTGTGTGTGCATTTCCTGATGTATCAATTGTATCTGTAAGGAAGACATTCCCTTCTTCTGTTGTCACACAAGCACATACAACAGGATCATTGTGGATATTGCTTCAGCCATCAAGACTCAGGTTAACAATTTTACCCTCTAGACCTTTTGTACACTGCTCAATTTCTCTTTCATACACTTGATCCAGCAGTTTGCCTGCGACGTCTGCTCTGTTGGGTTGACTGTATCCTGGTCTTAATGACTGAACTATGTTAATGAAGTGTGGGTTCTCAATCATACGGAAAAGAGTTTGTTGCATAAACAAACTGGGCAGTTTTTTCATTAATTACCAATTTTTGTAATCTGCTGGTTCTTAATCACAAACTTGTCTATGGTTTCTGGATGATGGAGATTTTTTTACCTTTTTGCTACAGGTGATGTACTGTGGCTATGTTACATACATGATGTGACTGAAACACTATCACTGGCAGATAACTCTGAAACTATAGAAAATGATGGTGATCTTGAAGGTGGATAGTCTTCAGAATCCTGTGTGTTGAGGATGGATTCTCCTAAACAAAATAAGTCAATGCAGTTATTTAATTATTATTACCATACTGCTCATTTAGTATAACTCATTGCATTCACTGACACTCAGTACTACTTTAAAGGTGAAATTGTACAACTGCATCTAAAATGAGTAACAACTATATTTTTTTGCTCAAACATGAGAATTCAAGAATAGTCCAGCAGGCAGTCCTTAAGAAAGAAGTATGAAATAAAGTTTATACTAACCTGAAGATCCTGCATGTTCAGGCATGTTCCTTTCATCATCGTCAACACTGCTTCCTCCTGAGAAGGAACGCTTCTCATGATGTTGTTTCATTCAGGCAACCAGACCTTGCATTTCTTTGTTGCGCTGTTTGCATTTTGCGTGCATGCCTGTTTTACCCAGAGGTAGAGGAACTTCATTAAAGTATTCCCAAACTGGATCTCTTTTATGGCCTGCTGCCATTATAGGTTTTCCCTTCTAGTGAGAGAATGGTATGGTAGATCTCAAATCAATGGAGGCTACTCTCAGAAAGACCTCAAGACTTCTGGAATATGCTGCTCAAACAGTTTCACTTTTGTTTCTACTGCCTGTCCCTCCCTTATCACATTTATATCCACACTTCTTCTCCTTGTCCAGCTCTATTCCACCCACAACAATCTTCTATTCATTGAACTTTTTGAAACTTTGCACTTTTAGAGAGAGGTAAGGGATTGATTCTGTGTACACAAATTTGCAGAAGGACAATAGGGTTAAGGTCTGTTATTTCTCACCTCTATTTATTTAAAAACATTTTATCTGTTAACGAGCATGTTATCTCTGGAGACACAAATCCACAGTTTGAGAACTGCAAAACTAAGCATCTCTGATGGTATCTTCTAGACTAAGCACTGAGCCCCATTGGGTAGATAGAGATAAAACACAGAGGTACCATTTTCAGTATAGTCACAATGGAAAGCAAAAGTTAAGGTTCAGAACTCCCTTCCGTTGCTCCCCTAAAGTCTGAAATAAAATGTGCTTATTGACACTTCTGCTTGGGAGTGTTTGTGCACAACATCACTCATAGCATCAGCCATGGTGAGTATGGCCCACCAGGGGTGAAGGAAGGAAATGGATCATTCTGGTCACAATTGTTAACTCCACTGCTCGAGGGTCACAGAGACCAGAAGCTGCCCCTCCCCACTTAAAAATCTAGCAATCTTTTGCAATACCTTTTCCTGATTGTCCAGCTTGGTATGCACACATAGCAGCTCTTTTGTTGTGTGCAACTGCCCGGCCAACCATTCCGGCTACGCACTCCAGATACGCTCTGACTTGGAGTAGACAGGAGATATGGGGAGAAGAAGCTGTGCAGGCATAGTTATGGACCAGCTATAGAAATGTGGACATCTATGAGCAGATTGCATGGGGGATTCAGGAAAAGGGGTACAACAGGGATCAGCAGCAGTGCCACCTGAAAGCCAAGGAACTGTAGTAGACACACCAGAAGGCCATGGAGGCCAGTCAATCCAGTGTTGAGCCACAGACCTACTGTTTTTACCAAGAGCTACATGCAATACTTGGCAGAAACCCCACCACCACCTAGACCGTGGTGGATACCTTTACGGGGTCTCAGACACAGATAGTTATCTGCTTTTCGTTCCTCTGAAGAGTTATACAGAGCAGTTTGTTTCTGTACGCAGTGACATCCCTAGAATCCTCCTGATAGATCCCAATGAAATTTTCATGGAAGTCCTCTGCAATCCTCTCCTGCAGGTTTCTAGGAATGGTAGCCTTATTTCTTCCTTTGCAGTTGGATACGTTCCCACACCTCTGCATGAACATGAGATAATAAAAGGAGTTGATGAATGGATTCAAACAGAGCAAGGCAGGTGTGGATAGAGCGATGAACAAAGAAGATGGTCATAGGCCTGTTGTACATTAGAAACTTTGCTGGCATTGCAGTGTTGGTTAGGGGTGGGTTGGTGTGTGTTTTTTTTTGTTTTTGTGTTTGTTTTGTTTTTGTTTTTTTTTTTTTGGTGAGGCATGTATACCAGCAAGAGCCGGATTGCAAATGCAGTGATTCTGGCGTAAAAGTGTCTTTGCCACTATAGCTTATCATGTTGCCGAACCATATAACTTGTAACAAGCACTCTTTAGCTGGTATAAGCTCTGTCTACACACTACAGTTTTGCTGATATAGCTTTACTGCCAAGCCTCTTCTGATGTAGACTTGGCCTTAGTAGCTCTTTGAGGAGAGTGATGTGGCTGTCATAGAGGCCAGAAAGGATTACAATAATCAAGATGGCTTGATTATTGCAATTTTCTATACTTAGCAGTGAAATCCAATACCCTGAGGAGGCTAAATTGGTCCAGAATGTAACAATTTGTCTGCTCAGTAATGTAGAACACCAAGAACACATCATCCTAATTCATAGCTTCCCACTCTGGTTCCCCATTGGACACAGTTCAGTTCATTTTCACTGTCCTGACTTTTAAAGCTCTGCTTGGTGTTGGTGATCTCTCAGGTAGTTCATGCCTTTTCTATGGTGATGAACCTCCCATGGTGGCTTCACATAATTAGAAAAATGAAATTGTTATCAAATTGGGAAAGACTCCTATCTGCAGGAGAAAGAAGTCTTACAGGAGCCAGATGAAGGCTGTGTAGCTTGTTTGCAGACTAAAAAAGAATTAACTTTGCCCTCTCCAAGTTCAGAACTAAATGCAATACCCCTCACTTCAATTTGGCTTTCTTGTGGTAACAATCATAATGCAGCAGCATACTTGCATCTCACATAGCCTATTTCTTCTAAAAGATGCAATAACTGATAGGTGTGGAAGAGACTTGTGTTAACTTCTTTGTGGAAGATATTCTAATACTACAATGATGGGCAATCTTGGAAAAACCCAGCCAGATAAATCATGGAATCTGGAAGCGGCAGCAGCAGGATTTGGATACAGCTTAAATGAGAAAAGAAAATGAGAGAGAGAAAGGAGTCTGAGAATTCCCATCTTATAGGCTGACTAAAAGTGGGGAGTGGAGAGGTTTTTGGAGAAATGATCAAGTGTTTTTATGCCATGTTGAGGTTGACAGAAAAATATATGTAAAAGTCTGTGTCCGAAGTTGTCCAAAGTATGTCAAAGGTAACAAATCCAGTTTGGCCTGTTACATAAAATAAGCAGAAGGCAGACTGCTACCAAATGGATGTGTATTGAGCTAAGAAAACTGACTAAAGGTCTTCAAGTTTCTGCTGTGGATACAGGTTGGAATAACAGTTAGCTGAGAGCTTCCAGAAATGGAAAGAAGTGGACATAACTGAATTTGTCTTTTGGGTCATCTTAATGGGGTGAAGTTGCTACTTTTTCTGGGAGTCACTTGGCTATTTGCATAAGCTTGTGGATTGAATAGTTTTGAAGGAGGAACCTATTTGCAGTAAAGGGAACAAGCTTCACAGCAGGATTGCCACTACCTATTGGGAACCAGGAATCAACTCATACTACTACTGGGCCTCTGGCTGGGTTTGGGGTAGTGGGTATGGGAGCTTATAAAGGTGCAGAAATAGTGCTATTTAGTGAGGAATATATCCAAACTGAAAGAGAGAGCTTGTATAGTCTCAGGTGTTTCCTCAGAGACATTCAGGGATCAGGAGCAGAAGAAGTGGAAGTTAGAATGAGCTAGGTTTGGGAGGTCTTAGGATGGACTTTGCAGTTGGACAGAAGAATAAAAAAAAACAAGAGGGTGGAGGAAAGAGTGGAGTGGAAGGATTCAGAACAATCAGCAGAAGAAAGTGTGGGCAGGAACATACTGAGAGTGGCATGGAGTCAGTGGATTGGCGGTCACAAAGGGGTAGATTTGGGGCATAGCTAAAGAGGATGAGGTGGTGAGCAGAGTGGGAATGTGGCAGTCGAGAGGTTAGAGAAGCAGAGTTTAGTGTATATGGTCAAATGAATGGCTATTTTAGCATACAGAATTGTTGACCCAGGTTTCAGGGTGGTGGGAAGCTAAAGGGTCAGAAGGCTTCCATGATGTCCCAGTAATGGTGGAGGATTGTGAAGAGAGGAAGAAGAGGAGGATGTAGCAGGAAATTCAGAATTAAGGCTGTTGGAGCAGTAGAAATGCCTGTAGTTAGGAGTGCTTTGAATTTCTTTCTCCATCAAACTTCAGCCTTTTGTGCTGAAACTTTTGTGCTGAAACAGGGTGTCACTCCCTGGAAGTTTTCTGTCAGTGTAGGATCACCTCCTCCCCGAAGTACATTAGCTACGTTGGTACATACTGGGGCTGGGGAGGAGGGGTTTTGGCATAGTTGGTTGGTCAAGGGTGGCTTTTTTCCCTACACTCCTGACCAACATAATTATGATGATATAACTTCTACATTCAGATCAAGCCAAAGATACCCTTGTGCAATCTTAATTCTCAGTTCATGAATGAATGGCTTTTGTAGTGGGGTAGCGAATATCCTTGTTTTTTTAAAGTGAGAGTCTGGAGAGGTTAATGTTGGGCAGGTGAGGAAGAATAAGGGAGGCAAGGGGCCATGGAGGGCATTGGGAAAATGGACATGGGTAAGGCAAGTTGAGTGGTAGGATTGTGGGAAGAAGGGACCAGGAAGAGATGGAAGAATGTGGAGGATTGTGCTCATGGGAGGGCAGAGGAGTGAACTGGTAAGGAAAAAGACAGGGAATAGAGAGGGGGTGGTGGATGGATTAGGAGTGTAATGGGCATATACTTGGTGGAGGGGAAACTGCAGTAGGTGTTGGAAAGTGTTAGGAAAGGGGTTCTCAAACTGGGGGTCGGGACCCCTCGGGGTTGTGAACTGTCAGCCTCCACCCCAAACCCTGCTTTGCCTCCAGCATTTATAATGGTGTTAAATATATATATAAACGTTTTTAATGTATAAGGGGGGTTGCACTCAGAGGCTTGCTATGTGAAAGGGGTCACCAGTACAAAAGTCTGAGAACTCCTGTGTTAGGATAAGGGATTGGGTGGGGCAACAGATTGCAAAGGGCAAATGGAACCAGTTGGAAAGAAGTTCCAGTGGTGGGGTGGGGGAAAGTCCACAGCTAGGAAACTTCCCTCCAAGGGCTAAGTTTCTAAGTGCTAGAGAGTCCCTGTAAATGTTTTGTGATGATTGCGTTGCACAGGAAGCCTCACCTACCCATCCTTGTGGGGATGTTTCAGATCAGAGTAGTTTTTGTGTTTTTTTTTTTTTTTTTTTTAAAGCATCTTCATACACCCGAGTGTGTAATTGTATGGAATAAGGGTGCTAAGTAAGAACCAAGTGGGATAAAATAATGGCGATTATGACCAGGGTTTCCATATATTCTGTAGCAGCAATGTTTGATATGGAAATTATTTCTCCCCTCAGAATTGTCTGAATCTAAGCTTCCTTTTCTTTGAGTGCCTAGCTCCTGCTGCAAAGAAGTGTGTGTGTGTGTGTGTATGTATGTATGTATGTATGTGTTTAAATTCCAAGGATGAACTGAATAAAACTAATACAGTGATATCTCCTTGTCTAAATGAGGCTGAAACAATTACTCTGAGGGGTGTGAATTGCCTCTGTTCCTACCAGTGGGGTGGTAACTGAAACCTAATGATGTCAATTTAAAATGTCAACTAAATAGTAATTCACTGCTAATTTCCATTCCACAGTTCCAAACTGCCTGTGATGCCTTCTTGGGGACTGAAAGTCCCAGGTGTCCTTTAGGACCTGCCTAGACTCACTAACAACCCACATGTGAGGTAGTGAGGTTTTGTTTTGCAATGTTAGTGTCCTTTTTAATGTAACTTTTGGGTATATAGTTTGTCGTTTTGTCAGTGACACGTAAGCACAATACACTTGCATTCCAGAAACATCCGGCTCTTTATTCCCTTTCTGCTGACCCACTCTGAGTCTGGCATATCTTGTTCTTCTCTACTTTATATAAGGGCTGGGAAGGCCTTACTGTAGCTTCCTTTTTCAATGTTTAATGTACTTCAGGTTCTGCCTGTGATGGGTTTGGTCACAGAGACTCCTTGGGACTGTCAACTGATGTGCTGAGACTACCTCTGAGCCCGTTTTCTCTGCCAGTTTGGGCCTCCAGAACCCTGCCTTGTTGAGCCAGACATGCAAGCCTGCTGCAACGCAGACCCAGGGTCTGAACCACACCCCCCAAAGCTGCAGACTTAACTGAAAACAGCTTAAGAAGTGCTCCTGTCTCCACCACCCAGCCCCAATGGGATCCAAACCCCAAATAAATCAGTTTTACTCTGTATAAGCTTTATACAGGGTAAACTCATAAATTGTCCGCCCTTTATAACACTGATAGAGAGATATGCACAGCTGTTTGCTCCCCCAGGTATTAATCACTTACTCTGGGTTAATTAATAAACAAAAGTGATTTTATTAAATATAAAAAGTAGGATTTAAGTGGTTTCAAGTAATAATAGACAGAACAAAGTAAGTTACCAAGCAAAATAAAACAAAACACGCAAAGCTAACTTAGGCCTGGTCCACACTAACCCCCACTTCGGACTAAGGTACGCAAATTCAGCTACGTTAATAACATAGCTGAATTCGAAGTACCTTAGTCTGAACTTATCGCGGGTCTAGACGCGGCAGGGAGGCTACCCCGTCGATGCCGCATACTCCTCTCGCCGAGCTGGAGTACCGGCGTTGACGGCAAGCACTTCCGGGATCGATTTATCGCGTCTAGACCAGACGCGATAAATCGATCCCAGAACATCGATTGCCTGCCGCCTGACCCGGAGGTAAGTGTAGACGTACCCTTAATACACAAAAAATCTAGTTACAAATACTAACTTCTCACCCTATATGTTATCTCAAGTACAATCCTTTTCAGACCAACGTTGTAGTTTATGGCCTGGGTCCAGCAATCACTCACACCCCCGTAGTTACAGTCATTTGTTCCAGTTTCTTTCAGGCATCTCTTTGGGGTGGAGAGGCCATCTCTTGAGCCAGCTGAAGACAAAAGGAGAGGCTTCCAGGGCCTTTTATATTCTCTCTCTTGTGGGCAGAAACCCCTTTGTTCTTCTGTGCAAAATTACAACAACAAGATGGAGTTTGTAGCCGCCTGGGCAGGTCACATGTCCATGAATGATTCAGCATTTTGCAGGCTGACGCCGTTAGTTTGAATGTTTCCAGGAAAGCCCAGTTGTGTATTGGCGTCTCCCAAAGTCCATTGTTAGTTAAGTACTCAGTTACTTGAATAGACCCTTCACAATATATTGGCCAAACCTCCATTATGTATTTCCTACAGCAAACACTTCAAATACAAGCATAAAGCCAATGCTCGGAACTTCAGATATAAAAATGATACATGCATACAAATAGGATGAATATATTCAGTAGATCATAACCTTTGCAAAGATATGTTACATGACATATCTAGCACAAAGCATATTCCAGTTGTCATATTTACACTCATAAGCATATTTCCATAGACACATAGTGTGCAGCGTTACACTGCCCTTTATAGTTAGCATATACCTTCATCTTCTGCTGTCTCACTTTGGTACAGTTTGTACAAGTTTTCTATACGTACAGCTACTGGCTATCTGGATGGTGGACAGGTGCCAGGGTCAATATTAATTTTAACAGTACCTTCTGAAGGTCCTGCAGTACTAAAAAGATTCTGTTTAAAAAAAAAATTACTTTGTGATTACTTCATTGCATATCATCATAATTAAATAATTTTGAAACTTCAGTTGTGTATCAATGAAGACTATGCCCCACATGCTTACAGACACTAAGGGTAGAGTGTAGCCTGCAGGAATCTGATGGTGATGGGCGAGTAGGAAAGAACCTGGTCTGACTGTTCCAAAGCTCTTTGCAGAGCTGACAGTTAGTAAAACTATCTTCTTACTTGTGATACTGAGTCATTTTGACAATTGTTTTATTGAAACAGGAAGCCCAATGATGCCATTTTTACACAGCCAGTTTTCAGAGTAGAACTGTACTTTAGCCTTCGATTTCCTGACTTGCAAACACCCTTAGAACCACAGGGCCACATCTGATAAGGTTTTACAGGCGATATTTATTTTTGACCTTAACTCTAGCTCAGTGAGGTTTTTGTTTCTCTGGGAAACTAATAAGTAAAGGAGGATAAAATTCATAATTCTAAAAACTGTGCTACTCATCTGTTTTTTAAAATCTATCTTTAGAAAGAAAAATAAAGCATTATGGACAATTAGGAAGTACTGGTTTGTTTAAAAAAGTTCTTGATAAAGAGCAGGTAGGGGAATATGTAGGAAACTTGACTGACTCTCTCTCTGTCTCTCTAAGTTAGCAGCTCTCAGTCATGTGCATCAGAAATTAATATCTTAAACTGCTGCCAGATCTTTGTAATGACTTTTGAAACTGGGTGAATATTGGAGAAATGAAAAGGGCATTTGGGAATTAATTTCAATCTCTTGCCCTTTTTTTTTTTTTTTTTTTTTTTTTTTAAGCCCTTGGAAAGAAAAAAAAACAATCAAAACACTGAGGCTCTAGGGTGAAATTCACTACTATGCAGAGGGGCAGCATAATGCTTATGTTCCACTTTAACCCTCCTGCATTGAATGCATGTGACAGGTACAGAGCTGGAACAGTAGTTGGAACACTGACAAAACAGACCCGCTTGTTCTAGGCTAGGAGGCTGAGTTCTGGTCTTACCTGTGTCACTGATCATGATAAATCTGTGCCCTTCTTGTAGAGAGGAAGGTTTCATAGCCTGACCTCAGGAGGCAGTCAAGTATTGTTTCCCCCAACATGTTACAGATGAGGTAACTGAGGATCTGAGACTCTATGTGGGGTGCGGGCTCCGGCCCAGTGCCCCTTACCTAGAGTGGCTCCATGGTGGCAGCACCGCGCACCGTGGCCAGGGCAGGCTCCTTGCCTGCTCTGGCCCCGCTCCGCTCCAGGAAGCAGCTGGAGTCCCGGGGGGCGGGAAACGGCGCCATGTGCTGCTCTTGTTCCTCCAGGTACCTCTCCCAGAGCTCCCATTGGCCGCGGTTCCCTGTTCCTGGCCAATGGGAGCTGCAAGGGGCAGTGCCTGGAAGCGAGAGCACGGAGCCTTCTACTCCCCCCTGCCTGGGGCTGCAGGGACATAGTTCCAGCCGCTTCAGGGAGCGGTGCGGGGCTCACGGCACCACGGGGTAGGCAGAGAGGCGGGGGGAGCTTGGCAGGCTGCACGAAAGAACCCCTGCGGGCCGCGTGTTTGAGACCCCTGTTCTAGACCATACTCCCCTCTAAGAGCTAGGAGCAGAACCAAGGAATCCTGTTACCACTGTTCTCTTGCTGTCGTAGGAAATAGTTGTACAATCTGTTTGGAGAGAGTGTGTTGCATACCTTCTAGTGGCTGGTCCTCCATGGTTGTGAAGAAAACCTTGACAATGTGAACAGAGCACTGCTCACCACCCTGCTCCTACTGTGACTCCTCACTTCCCCGATCCCCACTCATTCCCTGCTCTGCGAGGTGAATAGCTGTCTGTGAGGCAGAGGAGGTGAGTGAAGGGGGAATAGTGGGTAGAAGAGGCATGTGTGCAAAAGGATGTGGGGAAGTGGGACTGGAGGAGAAGTCCAGTGCCTCAATACTGCATTGGTTACACTCCATCCACTTGTTAAATGTATTAAACAATGAAAATGAAAAAAAAATATTTGACAACATTCATTGCCATGTAGATAACGTTAATAATTTGAAAAAGTAGAGTGTGCTAAAAATTTTAATCAGATATGCTCACAAGGAGAACTTTTGGAGTACTTAAAAAGGTCACAGAGGGTCCTGTGGCACCTTTGAGACTAACAGAAGTACTGGGAGCATAAGCTTTCGTGGGTAAGAACCTCACTTCTTCAGATGCAAGTAAAGGAAATCTCCAGAGGCAGGTATAAATCAGTGTGGAGATAACGAGGTTAGTTCAATCAGGGAGGGTGAGGTGCTCTGCTAGCAGTTGAGGTGTGAACACCAAGGGAGGAGAAACTGTTTCTGTAGTTGGATAGCCATTCACAGTCTTTGTTTAATCCTGATCTGATGGTGTCAAATTTGCAAATGAACTGGAGCTCAGCAGTTTCTCTTTGGAGTCTGGTCCTGAAGTTTTTTTGCTGTAAGATGGCTACCTTTACATCTGCTATTGTGTGGCCAGGGAGGTTGAAGTGTTCTCCTACAGGTTTTTGTATATTGCCATTCCTGATATCTGACTTGTGTCCATTTATCCTCTTGCGTAGTGACTGTCCAGTTTGGCCAATGTACATAGCAGAGGGGCATTGCTGGCATATGATGGCATATATAACATTGGTGGACGTGCAGGTGAATGAGCTGGTCATGTTGTAGCTTACTCAGCTCTCAAGTCAGATTTCCTGTATGGATGTGAGAGCTGGACACTAAAAAAGGACACAGATCAAACTCAGAACATTTGAATTTTGGTTTTCTAGAAGAATGTTTAGTTAGTTGGATAATTAAACCTATGAACAAAGAGGTGATGAGAAAGATGAACTTAAAAGGAGCACAGTGACTTGAGATCCTAAGTAAAGGAACATCTTTTTGTGGACACGTAGCTTGCCGATCCCCGAGTGACTCACTTCCAACACTGACTCTCATGAAAAATCACAAGCGGTGGAAAAAGATCCAATTATATCAGAAATATCACCAGATGGACTGTCACTCCAAAGGAGGGTGGAAGGTAGATGAGGTAATATCTTTTATTGGACCAATTTCTGTTGGTGGAAGGGAGAAGCTTGTGTCTTTCATGTCCGGAGACCAACACAGCTGCAACAACACTGCAAAGAAGAAAACTGGATAAGCAATGAGGAAGGGGCAATGGCTCGGGAACACGCCTACCTGCAGCTTAAAACCAGAAAATGGAGATTTGTTGAGAGGTCTCAGGAGTGGAGGAAACTGAGGAGTTGCTGAAACAAGATATGCTGTGTTTAAAACTTTTCTCCTGAGGGAAGAGTTTTATTGATACCCAATGTTTTTCTACTCAGTGTTTCACAGGGATGAATTAGGCATTTGGGGCAAAGGGAGGTACAGATCTATGTTGGGAGTGTGGATCCCCTCACAGAGCCATGCTTGCACAGCTCTCAAGGCTTCCCCCCCCATCTTAACGCAGGTCCAACCTGTGTGAAACACCACCCTGGACATGTGTCTGGGCCCACGCATATCCCCCAGCATGAAGGTGTGACATCAGATACTTGTATATTACAAAAAAAAAAACCCTAGAAAATTGTACACTAAAAACAATGAAACAAGGTTGTTGAACACAACATGCGTGACACAGTCACAAAGGCAAGGAAGTCAAAATCTATCTAATACATATGATCTCTTCCCCCACTCACAGGTACCTTACCACTATCCTAACTGGACTCCACAGATAACACCACAACTACCAAACATTCAAACCGCCACCCTAGAATAGTTTATCACATTTACCATCAGGCAGCCAGGACTGCATTGGTTACAGTAGGCTCACATTCTCAAGGTGTTATATACAGCCATGAGGAACATTGAAAGCTGCACCTGCAGAAGAGGCTACTGCTGTCAAAAGCTGGTTTAACACCTCAACAGATTCTGGTTCCAGGTACTTAGACAGTGATTTCCAGTTCAGTGAAATTACTTTCTTTTAAACTTTGGCAGCAAACAAGTACTGCTTAATTATTTTAAATTGAAAATAAATTATTTTAATTAGGGCTGTCGATTAATTGCAGTTAACTCGTGTGATTAACTAAAAAAAAATTTATCGCAATTAACAAAATTAATCACACTGTTAAACAATAGACAACCAACTGAAATGTATTAAATATTTTGGATGTTTTTCTGCATTTTCAAATATATCTATTTCAATTACAACATAGAATATAAAGTGAGCACTGTATACTTTGTATTTATTACAAATATTTGCACTGTAAAAATGATAAAAAGAAATAGTATTTTTCAATTCACCTCACAAGTACTGTAGTGCAATCTCTTTATCATGAAAGTGCAACTTACAAATGTACGTTTTTTTTGTTACATAACTGTACTCAAAAACAACAACGTAAAACTTTAGAGCCTACAAGTCCCCTCAGTGCTACTTCTTGTTCAGCCAATTGCTAAGAGAAATAAGTTTGTTTACATTTTCGGGAGATAATGCTGCCCACTTCTTAATTACAATGTCACCTGAAAGTATGGCGCTACTGTAGCTGGTGTCGCAAGATATTTATGTGCTAGATGTGCTAAAGGGTCATATGCCTCTTCATGTTTCGGCCATCGTTCCAGTGGACGTTCTTCCATGCTGATGACGCTTTTTTTTTTAAAAAAATGCGTTAATTACATTTGTGACAACTCCTTGTCTCCTGGAGAATTGTATGTCTCCTGCTCTGTTTTACCCACATTCTGCCATATATTTCATGTTATAGCAGTCTCGGATGATGACCCAGGACATGTTGTTCGTTTTAAGAACAGTTTCACTGCAAATTTGACAAATCAAAGAAGATACCAATGTGACATTTCTAAAGATAGCTACAGCACTCGACCCAAGTTTTAAGAATCTGAAGTGCCTTCCAAAATCTGAGAAGGATGAGGTGTGGCGCATGCTTTCAGAAGTCTTAAAAGAGCAACACTCTGTGGAAACTACAGAACCCAAACCACCAAAAAAGAAAATCAACCTTCTGCTGGTGACATCTGACTCGTGATGATGAAAATTAGAATGCTTTGGATGGTTATCAAGCAGAACCCATCATCAGCATGGAGACACGTCCCCTGGAATGGTGGTTGAAACATGAAGGACATATGAATCTTTAGTGCATCTGGCATGTAAATATTTTGCGACACTAGCTACAACAGTGCCATGCAAACACCTGTTCTCACTTTCAGGTGACATTGTAAACAAGAAACAGACAGCATTATCTTCTGCAAATGTAAACCAACTTGTTTGTCTGAGCAATTGGCTGAACAAGAAGTGGGACTGATTGGACTTGTAGGCTCTAAAGTTTTACATTGTTTTATTTTTGAATGCAGGTTTTTTGTACATAATTCTACATTTGTAAGTTCAATTTTCATGATAAAGAGATTGCATTACAGTACTTCTATTAGGTGAATTGAAAAATACTATTTTGTTTTTTACAGTGCAAATATTTGTAATCAAAAATAAGGTGAGCACTGTACATTTTGTATTCTGCGTTGTAATGGAAATCAATATATTTGAAAACGTCCAAAAATATTTAAATAAATGGTATTCTAGTAACAGCCAATTAATCATGATTAATTTTTTTAATTGCTTGACAGCCCTAATTTTAATCATTGAAATGGTTCGTCGTAGGCCTTAACATATATTGTCATAATTTCATTTTAAATAAATTTTATTTAAATGAAACATTTATTTTTAAAAATAAACTGTAAAAAAAAAAAAAATCTCGACCTTGGTGAATGCCACTGAGCTAACGGTTATGGGGCTGGGGTGGCACTGACACAATCACCTCTTTTTGGAAGTACTGACCTGGTTTAGGCACCTAACTCCAGGAGAGGACTCTCAGCTGTGAATCCCAAGTGGAGATAGGGGCCACCCTATGGCCAAGCTATAGACGGCTAAGTCTTTTTGAGGTGTGGGGTTTAGGCCTCACCATTCTTTGTCATTTCCTATTATCTAGTTTAAGCAGCTCCCCAGGTAGGTTGTTGGCTTTTGTGAATCCTATTTTTATGTACCTAACTCCCTCCCCCTTACAGTGTATAGAGAGACTAGTTTCCTAACTCAGTTATGAACTCCACTAAGTTACTAGGTGCCTGTTAGGTGGTGCTATGCTGCGCATTGAATAATTTAAGTCCCTCTTGTGAATCCCACCATTACTTGCTACACCAAGAATCTCCTTCATTGGGAAAGTTGTGGACTCTCAAGGGAAAAGCCTTTCTTCCAGAAGAAAGAGCCTTGAACATTGGCAGCTGTACTCAAGACTTTGGGAAAACTCCAACCAGACAGTCATCTTCTTCCTCAAACTGATGAGCCTCATGGCCTCAGCTGCATACATGACTCTGTATGCTTGGCTCAAGATGATAGCTCTGCGGCATTGGCAGATAATGTTTTACTAGCCAAGTTCAGACATGGGCTTGAAATTGACTCATCCAAGAGAAGTTACTCCTATCCCTCTCATGGTGGATACAGAGTCACAATGTCCTGAAAGGAGTAACATTCAACCCCGAGCTCTATCAGCAACTACCCCTGCTGATACGCCCAAGAACTGAGGGCAGTTCACTGGGTTCTCAAGCCTTTCCTTCCTTATTTGCAACATGAGGCAGTCCAAGTTATGTACAACACAAGCCATGTACTATGTGGACAAGCAAAGAGGAGCTCATTTCACTTAGCAGGGCAAGGAAGCTGTGGGACTGATGTATTAATCACATTTACCTCATTGCTCTGCATCTGAGGAGCAAAACAACAACCTATCAAATGATCTGAGCATGGATGGAAGAGAAGAGCCTGAATGGCCTCTAAAGGTATCAATGATGGACAAGATCTTTGCTCTCAGGAGTTATCCAAAAAAATTGTATCAAGTCAAAAATGTCAAATGCCTGAAGTTCTGCTCAGGAGCAGACAGTCAGCCCATTCCCAGGTCCTCCTTAACTGGGGAGTAGGTTTCCTCTGTGCTTTTCTTCCATTTACTCTCAGCCAAAGAGTAATAAAATAGATATAAAACAAGGCGAAGACAAAATAATTTTTGTTGCTTCTGATTTCCAGACCTGCATGCCTCTATAGAGGAGCATAGATCTGTTGTCTCAGAACAGCCAGATTTATCACCTGGATCTTCATAGGCTTCTGACAGATCTAAAGAGGTCCTGTTCACTGGAAGTGCAGCATGTCTTGATAAATTTCAGGAAGCAATCTATTCACAAATGCTGTGACCTTAGGGAAAAAGTTTCAAGTCTGGGTATACTTGAATGCATGTTTCACCTGAAACTTTATGGTCTCACCATTGTCTTTGAAAGTTTTAGTAGCTACATCTGCTTATCACATACTAATTGATGATGGAACTTTATTTGCTTATGACACAGTAAAGAGATTTAAGGGTCTAATGAACATCTATCCCCCAATCAAAGGTACAGCTCTATAATGGGATCTTATTGAGTAAAAACTAGGTTTTCTCCTTTTGAGCCTCTGAACAAATGTTTGCTGTTTCACCTGTCAATAAAAACAATATAACTAAGGCTGTGAGAAAGTAGTGATTGTTTGGTTCAAAAGTTACAGCTACAGTTTGGCCCACACCAAAACTGCAACTTTAACAATGCGGCAAATTTGTTGCAACTATGAAAAGTTGCAGTATATGTTTAAAAGTTATGGTTTCTGCAACTAAATTGCAGCCTGTGATTTTCTTACAGCCTTATTTATAACCATAACATCTGTCAGAAGAGTAAGTGAGCTGCTGTAAGCCCTAATTGTAGAAAAACTGAAGTGTCAAAGACAAAGTGGTTCTCCATTCCTCCAAAGCATGGTGGCACTGGAGCTTTTCAAAGAAAAGGCCAGTAGAATTTAACAACATTGGCTATGTTTCCCTAGTGTCATTCTCAGAAGTGGCTGAAGAGTTTTGTCCTAAGTTTTCAAAAAATATTCATCCTGAGGCAGACACGCAGCATGGAAAATTTCAGTCCAAATAGTTACAATTTGGCAAAGTTAAAAGCATCTGAAAAGTGTCTTAATGAGAAGTATCAGGCAATCTTATTAGGCAATGCTATTGCCTATTTTTATATAAATTTTATTTATATGTAAATGTGCCCAGTAGAGGGGGTTTAGAAACAAGCATCAGAGACATGAACAGACTTCCATATGAACAGTTTGAAAGACTGAGTGAGTTTAGTTTACATAGGAGACAAGTAAAAGTGTACACGATAAAAGTAAACCGAATAAAGAATGGTTAGAGAAGGTAGATCTATTTTTCCTTCCTTTTAATACAAGAACAAAGAATGTTCAACAAATTATAGACACTTTTTATATTAGAAAATTATTACAACCAACATGGAGTGATTCACTATTAGACCTCATTCTGATGGATAGAGAGAAATTAATCACTGAATTTAGTGGTTGCCCAAGTACAGCTGACCATGACCTGGTTTCATTTGTTTTTTGTAAGCAGAATACACTCCCAGCCAGTGAAATATATACTTGATGTTTTACAGAGCCCATGTCTCAAAACTAAAACTAGATTATGATCAAAACTGGGGAGCTCCTGGAGTCAGTACCAAACAGTCCCTTAAAAGGGTTTCACCACACCGAGTCCAGTAGGCCCATCATTTCCATGCTGTTTGCTTTAACAGGATGGTCAACTTAAGTGGCCTTGGTTGGTGTGTTCAGGCGTCTGCAGTCCAGATTTGCCCATAACCAGATTCCATGAATGGATGGTCCCCATACTTGTGCCTAGGTTGGCTGCAGGAAACACAAACATTATGACCCAGGAGGCTAGTATTGGGACCTATCCCCAGTCCCTAAATAGACCCTTCTACGTATGCCATCTCCATTTCAGCCCCCAGGGGTTGCCCTATTAGATCATAGCTCGAGAATCCTAGGACCAGCCTGGGCTGCCCCAGCTCCTGCTCTGAGCTAGGCTTGACCACCATGATTTTCAAGGCAAGTGTGGGCCTGTGAGGGGCTCTTTGGGATGTCAGCCACCCTGGCCAAGTTTTCAGTCCCCCAGAGGTGACCCCTGGGCTCTAGGGAGTCTATTCCTGGATGTTACTGCAGTTGCCAGCTGTTCAAAAGTTTCAAGAAAGGGGTCTGGATCATCTCTAGGCTCCATCTTTGTGAGTCTGACTGGCACTGTAGCATTGGTGGACTTGTGCCATAGTGAGGGCACAGCTGTTGTGGGAGGTTACAGTAAGGTCATGACCTGTTGCA
This sequence comes from Chrysemys picta bellii, assembly GCF_011386835.1. Classification (NCBI taxonomy): domain Eukaryota; kingdom Metazoa; phylum Chordata; order Testudines; family Emydidae; genus Chrysemys; species Chrysemys picta. The sequence continues at coordinate 40,624,381 of NC_088800.1, forward strand.
CCAATTATTGTTGCTGTTGAGCAGCTAAATTTCAGATCAGCTCCACCATCCATTTCAGCAGTTGCTCCATGTCTATACTGCCATGGTGCTCCCTCCTTTTTTCGTGTGTGTATATGTGTGAAAAGTTCTGACCTGTTCCCTTCAGCAGGGGGCTAGATATATGCCCATATTCGCCACCAAATTTGTGGCCAGGTTGCCTCTATGGCATCTCCTTGTCGTCCATTAGGGCACAACTTTCCCAGCCATGGTCTCCACTGGTAGGTTGTGGTCTCTGTGAGGTTCAGGGTAGTGGTGCTTTGGCCCTCTGGCCAAGGAACACTTCAGTCCTATCCTTTGTGGGGGTGCTATTGTCTAAAAGGAAATCAGGAACAACCCCCCCCCCCCCCAAATTAACACAAAAAATCTGACAGGGTCATCCAATGAATCCTTGGTGGAACCCACCCTTCTATTCAGAGCTTGCCTTCTCCCTGTCCCATATTTTAGCTAAAGCCCCTAGAATCTGGTCATCCCTTCTAGCAGGGGCGTATCTAGCCAGCTCAGTCTTTGGTCTCATACAGCTGGTAATTCAGCTCAGTTTGTGGACTGCAACTAATCTTCAGTCACATCAGGAGCAGCAAAGCTCTACTCTCCTTCCTGGACTGGGCTAGATCTCCTTTTAATTCCCCTCTTGATGCCTAACATTTGCTGCAGGTGTAGTGGAGTGTGGCCTATTACGCCCACAGGCCCTCATTAACCCTCTTGTTGCCAGTGCCTAAATAGAAGTGGAAAAGGTTTGAAAATCTAACCAGAGAGCTGGGAATGGGCGACAGGGGATGGAAAAAGAAGATTGGAAAAAGTCAGTATTGTGCCAGTATTTAAAAAGAGTACTTGCAACTCAGCTTGACACTGATCTCAGCCATTTAGTTATTTTGCCGAATACAGGACCTTATTGGAAATCTGGAGAACAGAGATATCATCAATACCAACCGTTATGTTTTCATGGAAAATATGTCAGAGTAATATCAAGATTTGAAATCTAGTTGATCTGTGTCTCTTAGGTACTTATATGTCCCCTGTTACTATAGTATCTGAGTGCCTCCCAATCTTTAATGGATTTTATCCTCACCACACCTCTCTGAGGTAAGGAAATGTTATTCCCAGTTTACAGGTGGGGATCTGAGACCCAGAGAGATTAAATGACTTGTCCAAGATCACACAGGAAGCCTGTTCCAGGAGTCTCAGGACAGTGCCTATGCACTAGAATGTCTTTCTTCCCTGTTATCACAGGTAGCTAGTCCCTTTGAGTAGACAAAACCCAGAGCAGGTGGGCCCATCTGAGCCAATTAAAGGGGGCAGAGCTACATCTGGGGTTATGAAGACCTGGCAGAGACAGGCAGGGGCAGCAGTGAGAAAGCATTGGGTTTTTTGGGGGAGAAATGGAGGATTTTCTGATCCCAAAGGAAATCACCCTGGAAACTGAAGAAAAGTCTATTAGAGAGATAGGGAATGGATGCAAGGGGGTGGGGTGGGGGATAAAAAAGTAGAGGTATAATCAGATGATATCAGTAAAAAAAGCAAAGCAGAGGAAGGAAATATATCAATGTTATAATTGTGAGATCCCAAACCCCTCTCACCCCCCCCCCCCAAAAAAAATTAGGTGGCATTAATCCTGTGAAAGTAGCTGACTAGATTTAAAAAATCATAGGGGATATAGTAAGAACTAGGAAGTTGCAAGTTGGGGTGTTTAGTTGAATGTAAAAATAAGGAGCAGACTGATAAACTGCTAAAAAGTAAAACTTCAGTAAAAGTTAAAACAGTTGCCAGCTTTCAAAGTATTTAACTGAAACAAAGGGGGCAATATAAGAGGTACCATTGGAGCTGACCGATGCTGAGAGAACACAAAGCATAGGTGAAGATACAGTATTAGTAAGTGGCTGATTAGTAAAAGAGGAGGAGGAAATAAGACATCAGTAACTGTACGGATTACATTTAAGTAAGGACTCTATCTAAAAAAGTAATACTAGGGCAAAGGTTCCCAAACTGGGGTTTGTGAACCCCTGGGGATTCGCGAAATGTTACAGGGAGTTCCCTGGGAAAAATTCCCTAATGGCGGACAGAGCTTCCCTAGGGACCCTGGGCAGCACTGGGCCTGGAGCCCCTGGACTTCCAAGAGCTAAGCAGATCAAAGCAAGCATATCTATCACACTGAGGAGATTTAAACTTCAAAACTCTTTATAAGAAATGGAAATGGAGGTGGATATTTTTTGCTGTATTTAAAATTAAATAGGCAGCGTGTACTGTTTTTAAAATTATTATGAAGAACAAGTTTAAGCTTTGTTGTAACATGCGTTGTTTACCTGGACTGCTCAAGACCTGAATGCTTGTGTAGGAGGAACTCTTTGAGTTGGCTTCTTAAATACCTTCATGCTGTTTCGCATCTGAAACTCCTTGATGAAACATAGGAGCCTTGTCTTATAACAGGTTTATTCAAAGTGATACAAGCTACGAAAGTGAGATCTTGGAAGAGTGTTGCCGTTTTCATAATGTAATAAAAATACTGTAATTATAAATAAGTGTGTAATGAGCATGTCCTAAAAACAAATTTTATATTTCCAAGATCACGGCTTTTATAATTTATACTCCAGTAAAGGAGAAAATCCCTGGAAATATTCATTTTTAGGAGGGGGTTTGCGAGACTTGACGTTTTAGTGAAAGGAGTTCACAGGTTGTTAAAGTTTGGGAACCACTGTACTAGGGTATCAGATATTTAGAACCAAGTCACATATCCCTCTCCTCTAAGGTGTTCTAAGTGCCAATGGTATGGGCATATAGCACGTTTGTAAAGGGAAAATGAGATGCAGTAAATGTGGGGGTGAGCATTCATACGAAAATTGTATAAAAGGGACACAGGTCAAGTGTCGTAACTGTGGTGGTAGTCACAGTCCAGCATACAGAGCATGTATTGCGGCAAGACAAGCTAAAAACATACAAAAGACAAAAATTGTTAATAATTATTAATATTAAGGTTATAATCTGTCTTATGCAGAAACTCTTAGGATACTCTCAAAACCTTAGGCAGAAATGGAAGAGAAAATCAGCACAGGAAAAGGGGAATTGCAGAGACAGCCTCATTCTATTTAAAAAAAGGGGGGGGAACACTGCACAAGGAATAGGTGATACATTAGTAGTAAAAACAAAGTGTTATTGCATTTATGACAGAAGTTATAAATTGCACATCAAATGGAAAAAATCGGAAAAAATGATAGCAAGGGCAGTGGAAAAATACTTATATGGTAGCAATCTTGAATGAGGGTAATGGAGAAGTATGATACACATGGGAACCAAAATCTTTTATTGGAATGCGTCCAGTTTGCAAGCACATGGTCAAAAACTAAAAGAAAATATACTGGAAATGAGAACTAAACCAGATATATATATATCCACGAAACCATGGCTGGTTGAAAATCTTGCTTTTGAAATTCCAGGGTATATTGCTTATAGGCAAGACTAAAAACTGGGTAGATGAGGAGGTGATTGTAGTTTCCTAAGGGAAGCATTAAACTACTTAGAAGTAGAGAATGAAGAAGTATGTCTTGAATATAATGCTGTTGAGATTCCAATGCAAAAGAGCAATATTTTTTTAAGAATTTATATCTGTAACTCATGTGGGAAATTAGCAAGCTCAGAATTACAAAAAATAGTGAACACTGAAACCACATGTATTATATGTGGTGACTTTAACAGCCATAATAGGTTGTGGGAAAGAAGAACAACATGCCTAGAAAGCTTCATAGGTGGTGATAATCTAGTGGTTTAAATGATGGCATCCAACTGTAATGGATGGTAGGTTTTCTTGCTTAGACGTTGGAATTATAACACCAGATATTGCGAGCAAATGCATCTGGGAAATATATAATGAAGAAGGATTGGGGAGAAATCATTTCCTTATACTGTACTTACTACTTTTCAAGGGCAAGGTAAGGTTGAAGATAATGGAAGATTATCCACCTGGAATTTTAAGAAAGCTAACTGGCACCTGTTTACAAGTAATTGTGCTGAATTTGTGAATGAACACTGTGTGAGTGATGACATAGAGAATTTCAGCAACAATGTAATAAAGAGGATAATAGCAGCAACTATTGTCACTATACCTAAGCTACTGAAGTACCCCAAAACTAAAAACTCACTTCCATGGTGGAATGAGGAATGCAAAATGGTAGTTAAAGAAAGGACCAGAACCTATAAGAAAATGGAAAAATACAATGAATAGTGAAGCTTTAATGAAGTATAAAAGAAGTACGGCAATAGCACAAAGAGTTGGAAGAAGTATTGTGTGAGGTTAAATAAAGATACCCAAACATCAGAAATATACAGGCAAATTAGAAGAATGCATGGAATTCAGAATGAGAGTAGCTACATGCCAGGTCTTATTGGGATTGACAAAATAGTTAGAAGTTCTGAAAATGAGAGAGCAAAAATTTTAGTAGAAACTTTGAGGTGTGAATAATGTTAGAAATCAAAGTGCAGCTTTTCGCCAGATTAAAAGACAATTCATTGAAGAGGGGCATGAACTATTATATAGTTGGTGAAAACGTGAAGATATTGTACTGAATTAAAGGTTTTATATGCGGGAACTTGAGAAAGGTATTGATATAACCAAAATTTCATCCCCAGGTAAAGATGAGATAGATAGATATATAATGTTTAGATATCTTCTGGACAGCAGTTTGATGGTTCTTTTGGAATTATATAATATTGTATGGAAACAAGGAGTGATATTGGAAGGGTGGAAACATGCAGTAATAATTCCAGTAAGAAAATCAGACACACTGTCCACAAAAGTGAATACCTATAGACCAATTGCCATTATGCCCTGTCTCAGTAAAATTATAGAGAGAATTGTGAATGAAAGATTATTTGCCTATTTGGAAAACAATGGCATATGGTGCAGCATGGTTTTAGGTGAGAAAGAGGAACCATCGATCATATAGTTAAATTGGAAACTGAAATACAAAAAAGTATGAGAAACAAAGGTTTCATGATAGCTGTCCTAGATATTGGAGATGCGTATAACGTGTTGTGGAGGGAAGGCATATTGTACAAAGAAGGTACAATACTGATAAGGAGGAGGAGAACGGATGGATTAGAGAATTTTTGAGTAAATAGACCGTGTAGGTCAGAGTTGGAAATGTTATGTCCAAAACATATAATATTAAAAATGGGTACACTTCAGGAAAGTGTCATCAGCCCTACATTATTTAATATTATGATGGTACTATATATGCAAAATGAATACATACTGTTTGCATATGATTGTTTGTGCTCTGTGGGTTAAGAGCAGGTATCTGAAAGGAGAATCAACAAAGCATTTCAAGAGACTTCAGGCTGGGGAAATGCATGAGGTTTCAAGTTGTTCATTGCTAAAACCAAAGGACTGATCTTTACAAAAAGGAAAGCTACAAAGGAGTGTACACTGTGTCTGTATGGAGAATAACTAGATATAGTTAAAAGACTTAAATCCCTGGGGTAATATTTGATATTTAATTACTTTGGAGAGATCATACAGCAGGGTGGAATTGATTTAAATCAAATTGATTTAAATCATGATGTAAATCACTAGTCAGGAAGACTCGATTTAATCATGGATTTCTACGTAAAAGTGCATTCTTGTTGGTTGTTATAAGCTTAATACATATTCTTCACAACTCAGAGATAGATGTAGGTTTCATTTTTAGAAGGTACACACTATACATCTTTAAAGTGATTTATTTTGAAAACTTTTCAGATTAGTTTTACAGCTATATCAGAAAATGAATGATTTAGTTTATTTCATTTACCAAAGGTAATTGAAGCAGATATTTATGAAGTCATTGGGAGGTAAATTATCTCCAATTCAACAGGTTACTCATTAATATTTGGAGGATTTTCTTGCCATGCTGTATTTGGAGGAGAACATTACCAGACACATTTACATTGTTGCATTTAACTAAAACAACATTATGTATTCTGGATTTTTTTCTTCAACAGCAAACATAATATTTTAACAAAACAAGCCTATGAATTTTTGAATGTAATTAAACATTCAAGTTTTTTAAAATCAAGTTTGGTTTTGTTAAATTGTTTTAACTAAAATAGTTAAATATTTATTTTAAAAAAAATTAAATCGACTGTCAGCCAGGTGAACATGAGAAACTTAAAATATTGGCATCTGCAGCTAACTCAGTCGTCTTCACCTTCATTTTCCTGTTTCTTCATAATCTGGAAAAGAAAAACAAGTTTTCCTGCTTTTTCAGCTCCCAACCGATTTCTCATTTTGGAATGAATTCTTCCACAGGAAGAAAATATTCTTTCTACACCGACAGAAGAAGCTACTGTTCTTAAAAGTGAGATTTTTCACTTCAACAGTCTCTGAATCCAAGTTGCTTAAGTGACTTCCACCAGTTCACTGGTGTGACTTCCTTTAAAACATCAGCAAACATATATTTCTTAAATGGTTCTTATTTCCAAACTGGGTTTCTTTTACAGCCTGCTGCCATTATAGGTTTTCCCTTCTAGTGAGAGAATGATATGGTAGATTTCAAATCAATTAAGGCTATGCTCAGAAAGACCTCAAGACTTCTGGAATATGCTGCTCAGTTTCACTTTTGTTTCTATTGCCTGTCCCTCCCTTATCACATTTATCTCCAGACTTCTTCTCCTTGTCCAGCTCTATTCCACCCCCAACGATCTTCAATTCATTGAACTTTTTGAAACTTTGCACTTTTAGAGAGAGGTAAGGGATTGACTCTGTGTACACAAATTTGCAGAGGGACAATAGAGTTGAGTAGGGTTACCATATTTCAACAATCAAAAAAGAGGACGGGAGGAACCCCGCCCCTGTCCTGCCCTAGCCCCGCCCCTGCCCCTTCTACTCCTTCTCACTTCCTGCCTCCTCAGAACCCCCAACCCTCCCCCCCACTCCTTGCCCCCTCCTGGGACCCCTGCCCCTAACTGCCCCCCAGGACTCCACCCCCTACCTAAGCCTCCCTGCTCCTTGTCCCCTGACTGCCCCCTCCTGAGACCTTCCCCCCCCATCCTAACTGGCCCCCTAGGACCCTACCCCCTACCTGTCCCCTGACTGCCCCAATCCTTATCCACACCCCCACCCCCAGACAGACACCAGGGACTCCCACGCCCCATCCAACCACTCCCTACCCCCTGACAGCCCCCCCAGAACTCCCGACCCATCTAAACCCCTCTGCTCCCTGTCCCCTGACTGCTCCGATCCCTCTCCCCACTCCTGCCCCCTGACAGCCCCCCCCAGAACTCCCCCCCCCCCCCACTCCTTGTCCCCTGACTGCCCCCTCCTGGGACCCCTGCTCCTAACTGCCCTCCAGAACCCCACCCCCTACCTAAGCCTCCCTGTGCCTTGTCCCCTAACTGCCCCCTCCTGAGACCCCCCACCTGTACTCTGCCCAAAACCTTACACCCCCAACCCCCAGACAGCCCCCCCCCGAACTCCTGACCCATCCAACCCTCCCCCCTGCTCCCTGTCTCTTGACTACCCCCTCCAGAACCTTCCTGCTGCTTCTCTGACTCCCTGGCCCCCTTACCGTGCTGCTCAGAACAGAGTGCTGCAGAGCAGCGCGCTCGGCAACAGGGGGAGGGGAGCAGGGGGCGGAGCTCCAGACTGCCGGAGGCCCGATGCGAACAGCCGGCCGGCGATCTGCGAATGCAGGGAGGGGGAGGGAGGGAGAGAGAGGAGGGGAGTGAGCTCAGCTGCAGGGGAGAGGAGGGGAAAGTGGAGGAGGGGCTCTGGCTGCCGGAGCCGCGTGCGAGTGGCACGATCCGGCCGGCTGCCCTGTCAGCCGCGCGCGCTCTGCATAGGGGGGAAATCCGGACATTTACAAATTCCCCCCGGATGCTATTTTTAACTCAAAAAAGCCGGACATGTCCGGCAGAATCCGGACGAATGGTAACCCTAGAGTTGAGGTCTGTTATTTCTCACCTCTCCATATTATTTATTTATTTGTTTAAAAACACTTTTACTGTTTAACAAGCATGTTATCTCTGGAGACACACATCCACAGTTTGAGAACTGCAAAACTAAGCATCTCTGATGGTGTCTTCTAGACTGAGCCCCATTGGGTAGATAGAAAGATTAACCTAAATAACCTATACAGAAGGCCCTGGAACCCCGTAAGAGTGAGTCCCTAATCTGTAAACTATTGGAACTCATTTACAAAACTTTTCTTAAACATTACATGAATATATTGTCTCATACTATAGAATTAGAATGTATAACCCCTATTCCATGATGAGATATCGTTGATCTATAATGTATCTTAATTAAGACTATGTTTAGATTGCTTTTTTCCTCTCAAAAAGCATTTTATCAAAAAAATCCGATTTTTTTTTTAATCATTGATTTTTATCCACCTGTCATATAGACTATGTTAAACATAAATGCAAAGGAAGGATCAATCTGCTTTAAAAGTATTGCTGGGGCTAATAGGGAAAACACTGCTGGTGGTATACAGAAAGAGCCTTAATCAGACCGGTTATCAACTGTGGCTGGCAAGCTTTTGGGTCAGCATCAAAATCAAACTTACAAAATTAGATTTAGTATGTGGACGGGCACTAAAAGTCGTGTGAGGTGCCTTTTTTTACTACACCCATAGGCACTCTACACAGAGCTGCTAGTGAAATGCCAGTAACACCACGACTGAAACTGCTGGACCTAAGTTAAAGGGAATTGCAGTGATGAAAGTACCATCCAAATTTATGACGATTGTTGGAAATTCAATAAGCACACAGTGTTAGAACTCCACATGCCATTCGAATTAAAATGTAGATGCATGAGCTGAAAGATAAGGAGAAGCTAAATTAACTGTCAACTTTTAGTCATGGGAAAATTAGTTATGGATGGAAAGCACTGGTCCAAATGTGGATTTAGAGTTATTTTAGAAACTCAAGCGTTAAAAAGAGACTATAGGTATCAAAAATGAAGTGTGCCAGTATATAGAGGAAAAGTGGAGTTGTTTTTGAAAATATATACAGATATGTCCAAAAAAAGAAAAAAAAATAGGAAGAGTAGGGACAGCATATTGTATACCAAAATTTGGAATTAGTTCATGTAAAAGAATATCCAATTTTGTAGCTGTCATGACCGCCAAACTAGTAGCAATAATGCTAGTGTTAAACTGCAGCGAGCGTCATTTTTTCAGATTCAAGCAGATCATATGGCAATAAAAAGGGTGCATCTGTAAGTAGAAGTGATTTAATCAATGAAATTATATTTCTAATAAGTTAGTACAGATGGGGATACATGTAGCATTAGCTTGGATCCCAGCACATATCAGGCTAATGGAACAAAATAGCTAACAAAGCAGCTAAAAGCGCTCTAAGAAATAGAGATTGAAATAGAAATGCCCTTAAGTAAACAAGAATTCAAAAGCCTAGTACAAAAAAATTAAGAGGAATGGCAAAAAATTTAGATCAACGAAAAATGAGCAAGACTGGTTTTTGAATTGTGCACTAGAGTTGAGGATAATGTCATGCTTTGGGGCCCGGATAGGAAAAATGAAGTGATTTTGTTTAGAATACTCACTGGCCGTTGTGATTTTAATTAAAATCAAATCAGTAAACACAAAGACGGACTATGTGCGTGCTGTCTGGTAGAAGAAACAATTGATTAACTGTTATGGGTATGTAAGGGCTTTGAGGAAGAAAGGGAAAAGCTGTTTGAGGAATTTAAATGGCTTAAGGTAATAAATGTTACGTTGTTATTTAGTAAAAATATTGGGGGAAAGTGTAGTATTAGGAAGGTGTTGTTGCATTATCTGAAAGAGACTGGGCAGAACGAGAGAATATAAAACGCTAGGTATTTGGGGATTATAGTTGGTGGCCGCTATAGATGATGCAGTCAAATCTGCTTTGCCCTGGGGGCGAAAAAAAGAGGAGTGATTGGGCAGGCTGTGGGTGGGGAGTGGAACTACAGAGGAGTGGCGCTAACTCCGGTGGTGGGTGCCTGGAACAAGGGAGATAGCCCCGGGGCTGGCATTCCAGAAAGGGAAGAGAACTGGCTGAATGAGAACTGGCAAAACAAGTTCCAATGGCTGGAATTTGAAGTTAGACAAATTAAGACTGGAAATAAGACTCACCTTTTTAACAGTGGGTTTGTCTACACTAGACTTTGTAACTCAAATTGATTGATTGCCAGTTAACTAACTGTCGATACTGCATCTTTAAAGGCTAGTGTGAACATTCCCCAAATATTTGTTCTAGGATATAAAAATTTGTTCTTTGCCCCATGCCTTGTCTCCACATAAATTGTACCATTTCAGCTGTACCAATAGATTGAAATTTATATGATTCATAGAAATTTAATCTTTTTTTATGGGATTCATAGAATATCAGGGTTGAAAGGGACCTCAGGAGGTCATCTAGTCCAACCCCCTGCTCAAAGCAGGACGAATCCCCAGACAGATTTTTGCCCAGATCCTAAACGGCCCCCCTCGAGGATTGAACTCACAACCCTGGGTTTAACAAGGCCAATGCTCAAACCACTGAGCTATCCCTCCCTACGCTTCCCCCTAGTGTAGATGCAGTTATACCAGTATAAAAGTGCTTATTCCCATATGGGAAGGGGATTAATTTATACAATACACCTTTATCCTGGTAAAACGGTGTCCACACTAAATGATGTACAAGTATTTCAATTAAAAAAAAAATCACCCCCCCTCCCCGACCGAAATAGTTATAATAAGCTGCATGCAGTCCAATTCCTAGGGTAAAGAACTAATGTCTGAGGAGTGTCAACGCTGTCTTTTACAAGCAATTGACAAATCATTAACTCAGTAAAAAGTCTAGTGTGGACAATGTGGTGTATAATAACTCATTGAAAGAATTTAAATGCTTGATAAATTCTTTTTCACTTGAAGTCTTTACATCAAGATTGGCTGTCTTTCTAAAAGATATACTGGAGTTCAGGCACAATTCTTATTGGGCTTGATGCTGGAATTAGGCGAAATTCTATGGCCTGTGTTATGCAGGAGATCAGATTAGATTATTATGATTGGCCCTTTGGTGTTAGGATCTATGTAAGTATAACTCTATAAAGGGATATGTAATGCAACTGAAAAGCAGCAGGTTTAAAAAGTATTTTTACCAGTTTTAACAGAACACGCAATTAGCCTGTGAAACTGACTGCCATACACTGAGGTTAAAAAATGGACTAGACATTTATATAGATAATGAAAGTGCTCAAAGTTACTATAATAATAATAATTAATAAAACAAATGAACAAAAACAAAGTTAGGGCATAAGCCAACTTCTGACTGAAGATTCGAGGAATCGTTGGGGAAGTTATTGCATCATTGATAACTTAAGGGGTTTTTTCACCTTCCTCTGAAGCATCTGGTACCAGGCACTGTCAGAGACCGGATACCATCTCTCCAAAACTAAGCACATAGATTTGGCATATTTATTCTGAGAAGTATTGTGACCATGTGAATGAGATTTAGGGCAGCTTTATTACAGACCTGCGTTTTATTCCAAACCTCTGACAAAAATCATCTGGTGGAACCTCTCAGGCTATTTTGGTCTCATTGACTCCCAGCCCAGTGCACTCTCTGATAGGCCAAAGGCTATTTTTGTTGATGAGCATGTACAGTTTACCTGTTGATATGTAAATGTAAGAGGGATGGCTAGGCCAGTTCAGTTGGAATGTTCAAAACGTTAAGGGAGCAGTGCTGAGCAAGTTCTGCTGTACATATGCAAATAGTGAGTTTGGGCCTAATCCTGCAAGGTGCAGAGTGCTCTGGCACTGATCCAACAAAGCACCTAGCACGTGCTTAAAGTTAAGCACGTGAATAGTCCATTCAGTGGGTCCACTCTTGTGCTTAAAATTGTTATATTGGATCAGAGCCAAAGTACTCTTCATGTTGGTGAAGTTGTAGGGACTATCCACTTGCCCACTGCAAATTCATTATAAAATTATGGAGGTTCTGGAGTTCAGAGGCTGTGAGGGGGAAGGCAGTCAGTTTCTTTTAACATTCTTGAAGACAGCTGCATCATTTTTTCCTCAAACTTTCCTAACCAATCTAATCCGAGTCAGAGACTAAACCAGGGGTCGGCAACCTTTCAGAAGTGGTGTGCCGAGTCTTCATTTATTCACTCTAATTTAAGGTTTCGCGTGCCAGTAATACATTTTAACGTTTTTAGAAGGTCTCTTTCTATAAGTCTATAATATAGAACTAAACTATTGTTGTATGTAAAGTAAATAAGTTTTTAAAAATGTTTAAGAAGCTTCATTTAAAATTAAAATGCAGAGCCCCCCAGACCGGTGGCCAGGACCCAGGCAGTGTGAGTGCCACTGAAAATCAGGCAGCACGCGTGCCATAGGTTGCCTACCCCTGGACTAAACCTAGAAAATTTCAGCCCTAACAATTAAAGTTTCTCACAGTTATGAGCAATTGAAAACAAGGGTCTTTTTTAATGGAAAATGTTAGGCCTTAACTATCAGCGCTATTAATTCCGTTAGCTAAAACCACATAAGAGTATTTTAAAGGGTGCATGGTTAAGGCCTCAAAAGTCAGAAAATGCTAGAACATTTTTATCTCTACCTCCTTGAAATTCCGGCTACATCTACACTACAGGGGGGGGGTCGATTTAAGATACGCAAATTCAGCTACGCGAATAGTGTAGCTGAATTCGACGTATCGCAGCCGATTTACCCCGCTGTAGGGACGGTGGCAAAATTAACCTCTGCGGCTTCCCGTCGACGGCACTTACTCCCACCTCCGCTGGTGGAGTAAGAGCGTCGATTCGGGGATTGATTGGGACGCGATAAATCGATCCTCGAGAGGTCGATTTCTACCCGCCGATTCAGGCGGGTAGTGTAGACCCAGCCTCAGAGAGAGCAATATTTCTAAGCATAAACAAGGGGTCCCCAAGCAGCTTAGCTTCAGTTAGTCCTAAAGGACACACAGAGCTTGCATATTACAGCAGCGTCTATTTCCGTTTGAAACCTAAGACACTAATTCCTGTGTCTGTGTGTATATTTACATGCTTTAACCTTGTAAATAACTCTTTTTCATAGTTAATAAATCTTTAGTTTATTACAGGATTGACTGCAAGTGTTGTCCTTGGAGAGAGATCTCTAAGGTACAATTTACTTAGGGTAAGTGACTGGTCCTGTGAGACTGGGAGTAGTCACCTGAATATTGTTGAGACTTTTGGTGTAAGGGATCATCTGTCTCAAAGGCAGGCTTGCCTGGGTGGTAAGATAGCTCGGAGTGACCAAGGGGACTGTCTCCATGTTAAAGCTGTTACAGCACTTGAGGCGGTCACACTTTATACTTGGTTGGTGAAATCTAATTCTAGAACATACAACCAGTTTGGGGTTTTTGCCCTGTTCCTTGACAGTCTACCCTGAGGTTGGCACTCACGCTCATGAGCTACTCTAGAGAGCTTGGCATATAGTACAGCCTGCCTTTGGTGCAGTTTAAGAGGTGAGGCAGCTAATTATGACACTAACATAGCTATCAATTTAGGTGGACTGTATATACCAGTTCATTTTCACTATTTCTGTAGTTATAATTTGAAATATGGTTGGTAAATGTGGCTTACTGTATACTTTTCACATAAATCACTTTCAAGGACTCTGACATACACACAGCATAGTACACAACGCTAATGTTACGCACATGTATTTAAGGATGTAGGAAATAAGTATTGTATGTTGTACTGTAGAAATAGCTTGTGATATTATAAATACAGATCCACACACATACCCACAAGGAGGCATGGTTAACATAGTGTGTGCAGCCTTAATTTGGACTGGGCACTGACTTATAACTTGGCTTGGAAAGATTCGATTTTTGTTGGTAAATGTTGGTAAAAGTAAATTTCAATTTACACACACAAATCAACAAAAAATATTTCCATTGATGATCATTGTAATTTACAGACAGGCAAAGTAAGAAAAATGCTGCTTGAGAACTTTGATTTAAGGATATTTACTTATGTGTTTTGACATGTACTGTTGATAATTTGTGTTAACGGTCATAAAGCTTTAATTTTTTGAACCTCTGTGTCTACTGTTATTAAATAATTGTCTCACCCCTCCTAATTTCCCACAACTGTGAAAATTTAAATAGATAAAAATTTAAAAAAAGGTTAAAACCCATAATTTTGCTCAACTTTGAAAAGTTAAATTGGTAAAAATAGAAACAATGCTTCAAAATTATCTGTTGAAATTATAAAAAAATAAACATTGAATTCTGCCAGGCCTACTTGTGAGAGTTTCATTGAGCCCTCTTAATGTTGTTTAGTATCACTTTTTTTCTTTAATGAGGTTTCCAAGGCTTTTGAAAGAAAAAGGTTAGTAAATAAGAATTCCATGATCTGGAGCAGTTTAGCTGGACTCAATCAGAACACTCCCAAGCATGTTCTGAGAGAGTCTTTCACCCGTGACACTTAGGAGCTGGGGAATATATGCATACAGAGCCACTAAACATAGCAGAGCAGAGCTCTGCATGGCAGATGTCTACCACAGCTGTACACCTGCTCAGGCATTTCCCTGCTGTTCTCCTTAGCAGATTGTCAACCATCTCTTGAATCTGTTGGGGGAAGTGAGAAGAGTTGGGGTTGCTAGAGCCTGAGTGCCAGCAGTTTTGGAGCCATCGGAATTGAAACCATGTTCATGTAGAAAATTTACATACCAAATTCATGAAATTTTCCCTGCAAACCTATACTTCTAACACACACAGTAGTGGCCCTTCCTTCCAGTTGCACACGCAGGAGTGTTGGACAACATAAGGTCTGCAGAAACTGAGGAAGGGGCTCCTTCAAAGTGTAACGAAGTTGTGTGTATATTCTTGCCTTCCTTCGTTTCACACTATACAAGATTAGCAAGAAAAACCTTGCAAAATGTACAGTATGGGTGGCATGTAATTTTTGAAGGCTCATAACTTGGTCAAAGTCAAAAGCAGTTTTCCAAGGGACACTCAAATGCACTTCTCTGTGCAGGGTACTTCCCTACCAAATTCCAACCTTTTACCAGAGTAACTTCAGCATTAAAGGTGTGGTGTTGTTTTTTTATAATGGGAAACATTAATTACTTTATTCCCTCTCGCCTCCTACCCAAAAAAATGACTGAACGTTTTTTGCTGAAGTTTTTCAGAACAATGTACTTTGAGGAAGAGACCAAATAGAGAAAATTTCAGCCTATTAGGTGAAAGTTTTTAAAAGAATTGAGTGACACAAGACATGGTCTTAATGGGTGGTCCCATTGTAATAGTTTCTAACTTAAGAATTTTTAAGAGTTCAGCTGTGGAAGAAGCTGCCAAGGTGCTGTGGAATCTCCATCAGTGGAGATGTACTAGGCAAAACCAGGCATTGTTTAGGTCTCTTCCAATTTGAATGATTCTAGGATGAAATTAAATCACTTAAGAAAAAAATTGTGTAGAATAAATGGTTAATATGATTTCTTTTTTTCTTTTCCAGACTTGTCAAGTGTGCCAGATGATGCTGCCTAACCAGTGCTGCTACTGTGCTCATCAAAGAATCCATACTCACAAGTCCCCTTACTGCTGCCCAGAGTGCGGGATACTGTGCCGATCAGCCCATTTCCAAACCCATGTCAAGGAGAATTGCCTACATTACTCTCGCAAAGTTGGATACAGGTTTGTTCTGTTTATAAGGGTCTGTCTGGAGATGTGAGGAAGAATGGGGGACTATTTCAGCTCTTTGGAAAAAAGGCAGATTTTTTTATTACCTGTTACAGAAAATTAGGCAGATTGAGGTGCAAGGGCTGAATCCAAAGTCCCACTGAAAGATTGTTTTTAATATATTGATAGCATAAAAATCACTTCCTCCTATCAGTTTGAGAAATGCATAAAGTCTATTTATTTGGGTTGATAATTGCTCACACATCCCAACGAAGGAAAGCATTCTGGAACAGCAAAACAGATTTAAAAATATTTCATGTTACAAGAAGAAGATTACAGTAAATAAAAACGATTAGAAAGCATTTCTGAGTGCTGAAATGAATTTGAGCTCACTTAACAAAATAAAATAAAAAAATAAAAAAATTGTACAAATTGGCCAAGCTTCAAGTTGGGCACCCAAAATTATTAGTGACTTTTGAAAATATTGGCCCTGAAATCTTTCCAGTTTTATACCCACTGACATCAGTCCAACTCAAGCTTAGATTTATTTTTACTGTTAGCTTTCTATTTAGAAAGATATGTGCCTTCAACAATAGGACCTGGGTATCGCTAGGAAAGTTAACACCACATCCACGCTCTCCAAAATGGAGAGATCCCACAAATCTGCAGAAAATTTTGCTTTTAAGATAGGTAGTATATAGCTCTTTGCAAGATTGTAAGAGCTATTTGGTGCAATGAAGTGCATATCTAGGAGCTGGTTACAGCTCCCTGAGTGTATGTCTACACGGCAAAGAAAAACCCATGGCTGGCCCATGCTAGCTGTCTTGGGCTGCAGGGCTGTTTCATTGCTATGTAGACTTCCAGGCTTATTCTGGAGCCTGAAGTCTGGGACTGTCCCAGTCAGTCCAAGTCCGAAAGTCTTCAGCCCAAGTCTGCTGGCACAGGCCAGCTTCAGGTTTTTCTTTGCTGTGTAGACATACCCAGATTCTCCTTGCATATCTGTACTGGCCCTTGCATAGGTTAGAGCAGTGGTTCTCAAACTTTTTTACTGGTGACCCCTTTCACATAACAAGCCTCTGAGTGCGACCTCCCCTTGTAAATTAAAAACACGTTTTTATATATTTAACACAATTATAAATGCTGGAAGCAAAGCGGGATTTGGGGTGGAGGCTATCAGCTTGCAATCCCCCCCATGTAATAGCCTTGTGACCCCCTGAGGGGTCCCGACTCCCAGTTTGAGAACCCCTGGATTAGAGTAATCTAAGGGCTGTTCAAACTTAAGACCGCTAACTGTGATCCCCAACAGACCACAGAATGCCAGAGTGTAGCAGTATCCCAGCCATCCTCCTCTCTATCTCCTTTCTTGTGTGTGGGGTGAGTGATTCACATAGGAACCAGGTACACATCTTCATGCCAGGTGGAAGCTCCCCCACACTAGAAGAATTCTCAGCTGGCCAAATCTGACGGCTTTTTAGTCCCTTTGGGTTGCTGGAATACAGTAGAAAGTCTTGCTCTGTGAGATTTAGTGTGTCTTGCAATATACAAGGCCCCATGTACTCAATGGCAAGATGGACCTAAATTCTGTGACAAAGTCCATAGATTCTGCAGCACTCTGGAAATTCTGTAGCTGTTACCAATACATTTTATAAATGGAGATTTGTATTATTAAATATAAAAATAAATTATACGTTCATTGCATTCCTCTATTGTTTGTTTTCATATTAAATTCAATTTATTTTTCACTGTCCCTACACTCTAGTTTTCAGCAATATGCCACCATCTTTAAGTTTGAGTTAACAGCCGATTAAGATGAATGACTCAGTTCCTTTTCTCAGAGATATCATTTCAGGCTGCCTGCAAACTCAGGCAGACATCACTGCATTCGTTTCACTCAGGTTACACTTTCAAGCTTTTTCTTCTAACCATGAGGGTTCAAAAACTTCACATGAAATCTGAGATTCTGGATCACAATTCTGAGGCGAGGGTGAAATCTGCTGCAATTTTCATGGCTGCAGAATTCACAGGGTACTGGTAAAAATTTTCAAATTCATTAACAAAAAGGAAAAAATAACTGGCATTTCTCTCATAATTGAAAACTTGGAACAGAGAGCTGTTAAATAACATGTTTCATCACCTACCTCCATTCTCCAGTGTGACATTTGGAATACATCTTGAATGCTTTAGGAGAGCACCTGCCTTTTGTTAGATGCTCCATGGTAATATCCCCTTTGTCACGGGTCAGGGCTTACCATAGTCAAGAGGAAGGGAGTTTTGTACTTCAGCATCACTTGTGTTGTGTCATAGGGGAGGATCTTTGACAAAGCAGCAGCTCCTTTTACAAAGGACAGGATTTTTTTGAAGTGCGTAGCTGGCTGGAAAAGGGGAGCGGTGTGGCCACAGTAGTCTCTGTTAGCTCTGTCAATGTCCCTGCCTCTTCTTGGTGTTGGGGCCTACCACAAGGGATTATTTTTTATTATTTATTTGTATTGTGGTAGCCGCTAAGAGCCTCAATCATAAACCAGGGCTGCACTGTTCTAGGCATTGTACACACCACACAAGAACAAAAAGAGAAGGGCAACAAAGTTGTGACAAGATTATGATGATCAACAGATGGCTCAGACAGAGGTGCTATAAGGAAGGCTTTGGGATGTATGGCCACTGGGAGGCATTCATGGACTGTTCTCTCGGGATGGACTTCACCTGAGTAGGGAGGGAAATAGACTTCTAGGATGGAGGCTGCCACAACTGATTAAGAGAGCTTTAAACTAGGAATTTGGGGGAGATGGTTGGGAGATGTCCAGGTAATCTCCATGCTGGATTTTAACATTGAGAGGGAAGAAAACAAAGTAATAAAGGATACAGTCATGGGTAGGAGAATGGACATAAGGAGGAAGGGTAGTGTAGATACCAGTCTAATAGGTGATACTGACGGTAGAATGTCTGTGCCTAATCGGGTAAAGAATGTGAGCGAAGCCAAACAGCAAAAATTAAGATGTTTGTACAGCAGTGCGAGGAGCCTAGGTAACAAAATGGAGGAACCAGAGTTACTGGTGCAGGAAGTGAAACCAGATGATATAGGGATAACAGAAACATGGTGGAATAGTAGTCATGACTGGAGTACAGCTATTGAAGGGTATGTGCTGTTTAGGAAAGACCGAAATAAAGGCAAAGGTGGTGGAGTAGCATTGTATATCAATGATGAGGTAGACTGTAAAGAAATAAGAAGGGATGGAATGGATAAGACAGAGTCTGTCTGGGCAAAAATCACTTTGGGGAAGAAAGCTACTAGATCCTCCTTTGGGATAGTGCTTGGGGTGTGCTATAGACCACTGGGATCTGATTTGGATATGGTTAGAGACCTCTTTAATGTTTTTAATGAAGTAAATACTAATGGGAATTGTGTGATCATGGGAGACTTTAACTTCCAAGATATAGACTGGAGGACAAGTGCTAGTAATAATAATAGGGCTCAGATTTTCCTGGATGGAATAGCTGATGGATTGCTTCACTAAGTAGTTGCTGAACCAACAAGAGGGGATGCCATTTTAGATTTGGTTTTTGTGAGAAGTGAAGACCTCATAGAAGAAATGGTAGTAGGGGACAACCTTGGTTCGAGCAATCATAGAATATCAGAGTTGGAAGGGACCTCAGGAGGTCATATAGTCCGACCCCCTGCTCAAAGCAGGACCAATCCCCAGATAGATTTTTGCCCCAGATCCCTAAATGGCCCCCTCAAGGATTGAACTCTCAACCCTGGGTCTAGCAGGCCAATCCTCAAACCGCTGAGTTAGTTCAAACTAAATGGAAGGATAAACAAAAATAGATCTGTGACTAGGGTTTTTGATTTCAAACGGGCTATCTTTAAAAAATTAAGGAAATTAGTTAGGAAAGTGGATTGGACTGAAGAACTTGTGGATCTAAAGGTGGAGGAGGCCTGGAATTACTTCAAGTCAAAGTTGCAGAGACTATCAGAAGCCTGCATCCCAAGAAAGGGGAAAAAATTCATAGGCAGGAGTTGTAGACCAAGCTGGATGAGCAAGCGAGGTGATTAAGAAAAAGCAGAAAGCCTACAGGGAGTGGAAGATGGGAGGGATCAGCAAGGAAAGCTACCTTATTGAGGTCAGAACATGTAGGGATAAAGTGAGAAAGGCCAAAAGCCATGTAGAGTTGGACCTTGCAAAGGGAATTAAAACCAATAGTAAAAGGTTTTATAGCCATATAAATAAGAAGAAAACAAAGAAAGAAGTGGTGGGACCACTAAACACTGAGGATGGAGTGGAGGTTAAGGATAATCTAGGCACGGCCCAATATTTAAACAAATACTTTTGTCTCAATCTTTAATGAGGCTAATGAGGAGTTTAGGGATAATTGCAGGATGACAAATGGGAATGAGGATATGGAGGTAGATATTACCACATGCGAGGTAGAAGCCAAACTCGAACAGCTTAATGGAACTAAATCAGGGGGCCCAGATAATCTTCATCCAAGAATATTAAAGGAACTGGCACATGAAATTGCAAGCCCATTAGCAAGAATTTTTAATGAATCTGTAAACTCAGGGGTTGTACTGTATGACTGGAGAATTCCTAACATAGTTCCTATTTTTAAGAAGGGGGGGGAGGGGGAGGGAAAGTGATCCGGGTAATTACAGGCCTGTTAGTTTGACATCTGTAGTATACAAGGTCTTGGAAAAAATTTTTGAAGGAGAAAATAGTTAAGGACATTGAGGTCAATGGAAATTGGGACAAAATACAACCTAGTTTTACAAAAGGTAGATCATGCCAAACCAACCTGATCTCCTTCTTTGAGAAGGTAACAGATTTTTTTTTAGACAAAGGAAACACAGTGGATCTAATGTACCTCGATTTCAGTAAGCCATTTGATATGATTCCACATGGGGAATTATTAGTTAAACTGGAAAAGATGGGGATCAATATGAAAATTGAAAGGTGGCTAAGGAACTGGTTAAAGGGGAGACTACAATGGGTCATACTGAAAGATGAACTGTCAGGCTGGAGGGAGGTTACTAGTGGAGTTCCTCAGGGATCGGTTTTGGAACCAATCTTATTTAATCTTTTTATTACTGACCTTGGCACAAAAAGTGGGAATGTGCTAATAAAGTTTGCGGATGACACACAGCTGGGAGGTATTGCCAGTACAGAGGACCGGGATATCCTACAGGAAGATCTGGAGGACCTTGTGAACTGGAGTAATAGTAATAGGATGAAATTTAATAGTGAAAAGTGCAAGGTCATGCATTTAGGGATTAACAAGAATTTTGGTTATAAATTGGGGACACATCAATTGGAAGTAACAGAGGAGGAGAAGGAACCGCCAATGTGATATGGCCATGAAAAAAGCTAATGGGGTCTTGAGATGCATTAGGCGAGGTATTTCCAGTAGAGAAAAGGAGGTGTTAGTACTGTTATACAATGCACTGGTGAGACCTCATCTGGAATACTGTGTGCAGTTCTGGTCTCCCATGTTTGAGGATGAATTCAGACTGGAACAGGTACAGAGAAGGGCTACGAGGATGATCCGAGAAACGGAAAACCTGTCTTATGAAAGGAGACTCAAAGAGCTTGGCTTGTTTAGCCTAACCAAAAGAAGGCTGAGGGGAGACATGATTGCTCTCTATAAATATATCAGAGGGATAAATACCAGGGAGGGAGAGGAAATATTTAAGCTCAGTACTAATGTGGACGCAAGAACAAATGGATATAAACTGGCCATCAGGAAGTTTAGATTTCAAATTAGACGAAGGTTTCTAATCATCAGAGGAGTGAAGTTCTGGAACAGCATTCCAAGGGGAGTAGTGGGGGCAAAAGACATATCTGGCTTCAAGACTAAGCTTGATAAGTTTATGGAGGGGATGGTATAATGGGATCTATTAATTGCCCAAATTAGGCTGTCTTTGACTATTAGCGGTAAATATGCCCAATGGCCTGTGATGGGATGTTAGATGGGGTGGGATCTGAGTTACTACAGAGAATTCTTTCCTGGGTGTCTGGCTGGTGAGTCTTGCCCACATGCTCAGGGTTTAGCTGATTGCCATATTTGGGGTCGGGAAGGAATTTTCCTCCAGGGCAGATTGGCAGAGGCCTTGGGGGTTTTTCGCCTTCCTCTGCAGCGTGGGGCACGGGTCACTTGCTGGAAGATTCTCTGCACCTTGAAGTCTTTAAACCATGATTTGAGGACTTCAATAGCTCAAACATAGGTTAGGGGTTTATTACAGGAGTGGGTGGGTAGGTGAGATTCTGTGGCCTGCGTTGTGCAGGAGGTCAGACTAGACGATCATAATGGTCCCTTCTGACCTTAAAGTTTATGACTTTATGACTTAAGACAGTCCCTGCCCCAGGGAGCTAAAAATCTAAAGAGAAGACAAGAGAAAACAGATGGATATAACAAAAGAGGAGCACAGAGAAGCAATGAACCAAAACTGTCCAGCATGGAAAGCAGTGATCACAGCACACCAGCTGCTTAAGAGATCTACTCCAGCAGCATTCTTGTGCACTGGAGAGGAGGAGCTTTGAGAGAGCTATTTTCAAAACTCCTGAGTGGCTGGTTACTGTCATGAAGATCCTGTTTCAAGACAGCTGCTGGTATGTCAGAGATCCTTTCTAAAACTAAGAAAACTGGGAAATCCATACACACAAATCCTGTGTCAGGGTCTACACATAACATATCTGATCCCAAATCTGAGTGAATGTTGTTTCCCAGAACAGTGCAGAAGGGACAGTTGAGACAGTGGGATAGTCTGGTTTATTTGTTGTGGTAGGAGTTTGGAGAGGGATTGCTGGAGGGCTGTCATCCTAGCAACAGAATTACACTTGATCCACACTACCAACTTACGTCAGTTTAACTACGTCGCTCAAAAGCATGGAACATCAGCACCCCTAAGTGACGCAGTTATACCGACCTAACTCCCAGTGTAAACAGTGCTATGTCAATGGTAGGGCTTCTCACGTTCACATAGCTGCCACCTCTCGAGGAGGTGGAGTACCTGCACCAATGGGAGATGCTCTTACACCAATGGGAGTAGCCTCTTCACTAAGTGCTACAGCAGAGCAGGTGCACCGGAGCAGTGCTGTAAGTGTAGACAAGCCCTAAGGTTGTGGTGTATAGTTATTTGTGCCAGGTGCATATATCTGGGTGGAGGAGGAGAGGGCATGTGCTGTTAAAGGGCTTACCTTTTCCTTTCCTTGCTTTTGAGGTTTTGTCATAGGCATGTTATGTGTAGAGCACCCTTAACTGATGCACAGAATAGTGTTTTGTGTATTTTGAATAAGAAAAAAGGTGGGATGAATGGAAAGAAGGAATGGTTCATTTGTAAGCAGTTGTTGCCATCTCAGTGGGGGCAGTATTTCTAGGTCTCTGTAATTGGGAGGAGAGACTGAATGAATGGATGAAATGATAAAAGTTTGGGAGAACCTTGCCTATAGGACCTTGGCTGCCCCTACTGTCCCTTCCCTTTGTTTGTTTTAGGCTATATACACAGTACAGCAAAGGTTGGAATAAGTTATGGCGCTCAGGGGTGTGAATAAGCTACCCCCCTGAGTGACGTAAGTTTCACCAACTTAAGCGCCGGTGTGGATGGCACTATGTCAGCAGGAGAGCTTCTCCTGCCAACATAGCTACCGCCACTCGTAGTGTTGCCATAGCCTGAGTTGTGAAGAAAGCCAGATGCAGAGAGGTGAGCTGGGTGTACTATCCCTGGAGGCCACTCTTTCCTCTTTTTCCAGCAGGCACTTGCCTACCCGGCCCAAAAGTATTCTCCATTAATCATTCCTTCCAAGCCCTTCATTATTTTTGTTTCTTTTCTCTCTCTCCTCTCTACCCCAGTTTGTTTCCATGTCTCTGGTACTGAAGTGCCTGGTGCTGAGTGCAATACTAGAAAGACAGCCTCATCAGAGTTGTATACAGGGTGACATATGACATCCCATCTGAAAATCATAATAATCTTTATTGCTGCCATATTGAACTGTATTGTATTGTGTTTACAATTTCCCACTCCTAGGTTTCTTATGACATTACTGCTTTCCAAATGTATTTCACCCATTGAATGGCTGTGATTTGGATTATTTTTCCCAGATCTATTGGTTGCTTTTCTGATCTGAATCTCATTTTGCTCTTTCCTGCCTGTGTTCTTAATTTCTCTAAGCTCCTTTTGTATTTTTTTTCTCACTGATGATGGACATTTCCCAGCATTCCCATAAATATCCTGCTGGGAAATAAAGTTACAAGGCCGGGGGGCTGAGCCCTGGAGCTGTAATGTGGCCAGATGCTGCAATGAGGGTTTGGGGTGGGGACAGGGGGAGGTTATAGGGTTATTTTAAACAGGGTGTTTTTGTGATAGGGCCATCAACTTCCCCCATCCCTCCAATCTCTTGGGAAACAGGGAAGAAAACAATAGGGTGGGATTGCTTTCTGTTACTTTAGCCTTTCAACGGGAATTTAGTGCTGGTGCAAGATACCAGCTGGACGGCTCTGGAGCCCGCAGTTTGCTCAGCCAGGACACGCGAAGTGTCTTTATTCCCCTCTACCGCCACCTCCAGACCGAACCGGAGGCAAAGCCTCCGAGCAGGAAATTGGAGCTCCACAAGGGACTCACAAGGCTGCTGTTGCATCAGGCCTGGTGCACACAGGCAATCGCTGAGTTAACATGAAACAGGGAGCTGGGGATTAGATTGAAGGGGGAGACTGATGAGCTGGTGCTAGCCAATGCCTGCGATGATTTTGGAGTGGCATCAGTTAACCCCTTACTTTCCATGCCTCAGTGCATGGGCAAAGCCTTATGATTCATGAATTCCATTAACATTCTGCTTTCTGCCTTTTCCAGATCACTATTGAGGGGGTCAAATGAGAGCTAACACCATGCTGTGGTGCCCTCCACTCTTCACATTTGTGTTTCCCTTTGGCAGTTGAAAAGAGGCAATGCTTGGTGTTTTGTAATGCAGATTTTTTTCCCTCTGCCTTCCAGGTGTATCCACTGTGGAGTTGTCTTTATGTCGCTAGCTATGCTGAAAGCGCATATTCACGAGAAACACTGCGAAGTCTTCCACAAATGTTCTTTTTGTCCAATGGCCTTCAAATCTGCAGACAGTACCACTGCCCATATTACTAGCCAGCACCCAGAAGAGCCTCACAAGACTACTCAGTAAGTGCCCTTAGCATTTGGAAGCATTTACACTGTTTGCTGTTTGCCCAATGTTTTGTGTAAACTGTGTTAGCCACTGGATGGCTCTGGAACTGACATTCCGTCCCACTTCTACCCCCTATCTCCTTCCTTTGCCCGTCACTGCCTGGTCTACACTGGGGGGAAGAGATCGATCTAAGTTAGGCAACTTCAGCTATATGAATAATGTAGCTGAAGTCGACATACTTAAATCTATTTGCCGCGGTGTCTTCACTGCGGTAAGTCGATGGCTGATGCTCCCCGGTCGACTCCGCCTGCGCCTCTCGCCCTGGTGGAGTACCGGAGTCGTCGGGAGAGCGCTCAACGGTTGATTTATCGCGTCTAGTCTAGACGCAATAAATTGACCCCCGCTGTATCGATCGCTGCCTGTCGAACCAGCCGGTAATGTAGACAAGCCCTCAGAGGAGGAGGAGGAGCTGCTGCTTTTGCTGTTTGTCAGGGGCTCGGTCTCTGCCAAGCCAAAGTTCCCTGCCCTGAACTCAGAGTCTCCTAAGATTGGGGGTGGAGAGATAGGGAGGGAGCTGAGCAGCTGCAGTGAGGAGTCTCAGCTGCAGCCCCCTGCCTGCCCATGAATAAGAATGGCATCTACTGGCAAGGAGCTTGCACTACAACTGCCTCCTCTGGCTTCTGGATGTTGGGGGTGCCACGGCCTAAAGAAGCTGGAGAAATTGTCTTGTGTTCTCCACTCTGCAACCTCTTCTTCTTCCCCTCTAGCCATGGCTGAAAGAGCTTGTGGTGCATGGGTAGGGGGAATCAGGTTGGGTTGAAAGTAACAAGTAGCTGGTGTTCTCTGAATGAATTGCCTCTGTATATCCATGGTTACCCTCCCAATCTATGCAGGGCTTAATAGATCCTCCATTTAGAACACTCAATATGTGCCGGATGCATTCAGTCCCTCCAGCTACACCTGTACTCCAATATAACGCTGTCCTCAGGAGCCAAAAAATCTTACTGGGTTATAGGTGAAACTGCCTTATATTGAACTTGCTTTGATCTGCTGGAGTAGGCAGCCCCGCCCCCCTCGGAGCGCTGCTTTACTGCATTCTATCCGAATTCCTGTTATATCGGGTCGCGTTACATTGGGGTAGAGGTGTCATTGCTTCAAATGGTTCTGGAGCCTCTGCAGCTTGTTTGGGGTATAACCAAAAAACATGGGTATGTGCAGGCAGGACATTGAAAAAACTTCATTCACTGATAAGTAACTTCCCTTTCCAAGACTAAATCATAGAGATTTCTTCTATCTAGTGTCTTTTCAAAATAGTTAATAAACTGAGCATGAATTTTATTTTTTTTTAAATTGTTCCAGGGTTATCTACAAATGTTCTTGTGAGACTGTCTTTAACAAGAAGAAGCTGCTCCAGGAGCACTTCCAACAGAATGCCAACAAGCTGTTGGTGGGAGTATTTAAGTGTCCGCAGTGTCAATTAGTGTATATGCAGAAACAGCAATTAATGCAGCATGTCAAGGTAGGTAGCTGAATCTGATTTACTGATAGCACAGAGACCTTTTTGTGTGTGTCTGTATACAGCCAGAAGTGACTCTAAGGGCAGGAGATGGAAGGAAGTGGTGGGGTTTTATTTTATGTATGTAATTAATTTTTGCCAGGGGGCATCGTGGTGTAAAGTAAAATGTCACTATACAAGTTTGGGTAACACTAGTAAATTTCACTTTATTACAAAAATATGTAGTAGTGATGTTATATAATCATAGAAATGTAGGGTTAGAAGGGAACTTGAAGGATCATCAAGTCCAGCCCCCTGTGCTGAGGCAGGAACAAGTAAACCTAGACCATCTGACAGGTATTTGTCCACTTGTTCTTTAAAACCTCCAGGATGGGGAGTCTACAACCTCCCTTTGAAGCCTGTTCCTGTGCTTAACTCTCCTTATAGTTAGAAAGTTTTTCCTACTATCTAACCTAAATCTCCCTTGCTGCATATTAAGCCCATTACATCCTACCTTACCTTCAGTGGACGTGCAGAACAATTATCACTATCCTCTTTATAACCACCTTTAATATATTTGAAGACTCATCAGGTCCCCCCTCAGACTTCTTTTCTCAAGACTAAACATGCCCAGTTTTTCAACCTTTCCTCGTAGGTCAGGTTTTCTAAAGCTTTTATCATTTTTGTTGCTCTCCTCTGGACTCTCCAGTTTGTCCACATCTTTCCTAAAGTGTGGCACTCAGAATTGGACACAGTACTCCAAGTGCTGGTCCCTTTGTATATTCCACTGTGGGGCTACACATGTGCTCCATGCATCTGAAACTCAAGCTATTTGCTCGCTGTTGGTGGGACTTATCTTTGGTCCACACCTGTGCTTGTTCTCTCCTCGTGCTCTGGTCTAAATGGGGCCTGAATGCCAGTTCCTTTCTGCCCCCACATGATCTGAGATGGAACCTTCCAGTGTCCCCAGAACTGTCCCTCCAACTTTGAATCTGTAAATATTGTAAAATAAAACCTTTTGGTAGTTAAGTATTAGTTTGAGTTATTTTGTTCAGTTAGAATTTGGAACAACTCCCTTCTGCCCCCTCCCACCTCGGGTATGGAATGCAGATTATGCCCAGGAATCTGACCTTCAAGAACGGCATTTCCTGCCCCAATTCCTCTTGGTAAACAACGACCTTGAGGGGAGCCTCTTCTATCTTGGAAAAACTCGTACCTGAATGCCATATCTTCCGCTCCTTTCCCAATCAACAGGAGTTCAGATGTAGAAGACATCTAATGGAGATTACTGTGAAGCTTCAGTTCGATCCAGACCAGGCAAACACCATCCTGTATACTGGGCAAGGCCTATCTCTCGCACATCTAATACAGAGGCAAGGAAAGGTAGCGCCAAGACTTTTCCCGGGCTTACTATGAAGGTAGGGAGCACTTTCAGAAGCCTAAAGAGAAATCCCATTCTAAGAGGAGGGCTGTTTACCCGACACCTTCTAAATCAGGTGACACTTCACATCTGGTTCCAGGAGGCTCAAGAGCCCATAGGGGTCACGGTAACAACCCGGAGGTTCTAAAAAATAAGGGTGCCTCTGCATTGGCACTGTTGACAGGAGCAGAACCATTGGTACCGAGCAAGGAGAGACACGAGCCAAGGCTTGGACAACCACCAATACTGGCAAGGGACACCTGAGAACCTCATGCTCCATTTTTATCCACATGCTTTCATAATGAAACACTGGCTTCCAAGGGCCAGCTTCAGAGGAACACAGGGAGAAGACTCTTCACACCGATGACTGGCAATAGGTACATCACTTCAGAGGATATCATCATCCTTCTAGATCCAGAATATTGCCTGCTATTGGCAGGGGTGGCTCTATGGTTTTTGCTGCCCCAAGCACAGCAGTCAGGCGGCTTTCAGCGGCATGCCTGCAGACGGTCTGCTGGCCACGCGGATTCGGCGGCATGCCTGCGGGAGGTCTGTCGGTGCTGCGCCTTCAGCATCCCCGCCGCCGAAGCCACGGGACTGGTGGACCTCCCGCAGGCATGCCGCCGAAGGCAGCCTGATGGCCGCCCTCACAGCGACCAGCAGGCCGCCCCCCGCGGCTTGCCACCCCAGGCATGTGCTTGCTGCGCTGGTGCCTGGAGCGGCCCCTGACTATTGGGCCTGGTCCTTACAAGGTAGATTCTGACACCATTGCTCCATGAATGCTATGAGAGAAGTTCTTCCTACCAGTCGGGGCATTTCTACAATGATGGTACTGGCAGCACAGCCACTGGAACTGGAGCCCACATTTTCCTCCTCTGAGGAATTTGACATGGGGGAAGGACTGACATCACTTCCATTAAGAGATGTCATCCCAGATAGAAGGTTCTGGATCCTCTAGGCCAGGGATCGGCAACCTTTGGCCCGCGGCCCATCAGGGAAACTCGCTAGCGGGCCGGGACGGTTTGTTTACCTGCAGCGTCCGCAGGTTCAGCCGATCGCAGCTCCCACTGGCCGCGGTTCGCCGTTCCAGGCCAATGAGGGCTGCAGGAAGCGGCATGGGCCGAGGGATGTGCTGACCGGTGCTTCCCGCAGCCCCCATTGGCCTGGAATGGCAAACCGTGGCCAGTGGGAGCTGCGATCGGCCGAACCTGCGGACGCTGCAGGTAAACAAACCGTCCTGGCCCGCCAGCGGATTTCCCTGATGGGCCGCATGCTGAAGGTTCCCAATCCCTGCTTTAGGCCCTGCCGTGACCTCCTAAGATGCGGTACCCTCCCCCCAGGACTGTTTTTAAACTGTGCCTTGAAGATCTCATCAAACCTATATTGGATCCCTCTCACTGGTTTTACAAGGGACTATGGGATCCATACTACAATATCCTGAATCAGTACACTTTCATTGGGAATCTCGCCATCCATCCATCCTTCCCTTTCTTCCCCCCCAGAGATCAGCCAGAGCTCCCTCAGCAGCCCATGGAAGGGGAGGAGGAAGAGCCAGATCTAGCAGTACTGCCAGTCCCAACAGGAGTATCGTCATCTCCATAGATTCCAAGGGTCCAAGACCAGAAGGGACCATTGTGCGCATCTTGTCTGACCTCCTGTATAACACAGGCCATAGAATTTCCCCAAAATAATTCCTAGATCAATCTTTTAGAAAAACATCCAATCTTGATTTTAAAACTGTCAGTGATGGAGAATCCACCATGACGCTTGATGTGGTGTTCCAATGGTTAGTTACTCTCACTGTTAAAAATTTACACCTTATTTCCAGGTTGAATTTGTCTAGCTTAAACTTCCAGCCATTGGATCATGTTAGAGTATTTTCTGCAAGATTGAAGTGCTTGTTATTAAATAATTGTTCCCCACATAGGTGCTCAGAGACTACTCAAGTCACCTCTTAATCTTCTCTTTGTCAAAATAGATACAGACAGACTCAAGGAATTCAGTCACTACAAAGCAGGCTTTCTATTGCTTTAATCATTCTTATGGCTCTTCTCTGAACCATCTCCAACTTATTAACATCCTTCTTAAATGTGGGCACCAGAACTGGACACAGTATTCTAGCAGCTTTTGCACCAGTGCCAAACACAGAAGTAAAATAACCTTTCTATTCCTACTTCAGATTCCCCTGTCTATCCAGCCCATGTTTGCATTAGCTATTTGGCCACAGCATCACACTGGTTCAGCTGATTATCCACCACAAACCCAAATCTTTTTCAGAGTCACTGCTTCCCATTCTGTAAATATGGGCTACATTCATTGCTCCTAGATGTGAACACATTTATATTTAGCCATATTACAATGCATATTGTTTGCTTGCACCCAGTTTACAAGGGGATCCAGATCATTCTGAATCAGTGACCTGTCCTCTTCATTATTTACCACTCTCCTGATTTTTTTGTGTCATCTGCAACCTTTATCAGTGATAATTTAATTTTCTTCCAGGTCACTGATAAAAATATGAAATAATATAGGGCCAATAACCGAACCCTGTATGACCCCACTGGAACGCTTTATGACAGTTCCCTGTTTACAATTACTTCTCCCACAAAGTCCAGAGTGCTTGGTTCTTTTTGTCTTAGGTAAAAGACAACTTGGGGTTCTTTGCCCTTCTCTTTTATAGTCCAGTGCACCTTTGAAATGGATTCTTCTGAAAGTCGTCTCCCCCTCCCCTCCCCCCCCCCCCCCCCCAAAAAAAAAAAAAAGTAAAGTTCATTCAAGTTGTGAGGAAGGAGATTTGGAGTCTCATGGTGAAGGAAATTCCATGCTGGTTTCTTCCCCAGCTGGTGTTTGCTAAAATGCAAATTGATCTGTTCTTGCAATCTCCTCCCCCTGCAATGAAGCTGAGTGGTTATCTCCTCCCCTTGTTGACTTCATGGTTTTGTTTACCTTTTATATAAATACATTCCCATTGTCTCTCAATGTACCTTCAAGGCGGCAGAACCACATTCATTTATCTAGGGTGGGGTAACTTCAGCCCTGCCTGGCAGAGACACTTTAAGAACGTAATTCCCAATATGTTTGTAATTTTGAATTTGTCCTCTGTTCATACACCACCCAGTAATATTAATAAGTACCGTATATATTCGTTCAGAAGCCAAATATTTTTGGTAAAAAAGTGGCGCATCAAAGAGCGGGGGTCAGCTTATAAACGGGTCTACACCAAAATTTGATAATTTTAAACTCTATGGAATCATTGAATTGAATATTTAATACATTGTTGTTTTGTTTACCTGTAGCGTTCACAGGCATGGAGCCCCTTAGCTCCCTGTGGTCACAGTTTGTCGTTCCCAACCAGTGGGAGCTGAGGGGCTCCGTGCCTGTGAACGCTCCAGGTAAACAAAACGTCCAGGCCCGCTAGAGGCTTACCCTAACGGGCCAGGAGCCAAAGTTTGCCCACCCCTGAAATATAGGGTTGACTTATGAAAGGGTCATAGAGTTTTTGCTATTTTTACCTAACCATCTTGAGGGGTCGGCTTATAAACGAAAGGGCTAATGAATGAGTATATACGATATGTTGTTGGCTTCCTATTGATATATTACATGACTCCTTTTAAATATAGGTTATGATATTAATGAGTTGGGGTACACTGACCTGGTCAGGCCAGCTGAAACTCACTACCAGATACATGAGTCCCTTGCCCTCTTGCACGGGGATGCTGTTAGGATCGCTGTCATGAGAAAACAGGAAATCCAAGATAAAGTGCGCCAGAGGGGCGCAAGGTCAGGACTCCAAAGAGGATGCCTTTCTAATCTTGTCAGTGGGACCCTTAAGGTATGCCTTTCCCACCATTCCTCTCTTATCTTAAGCTCTCAGGAAGATTCTTCAGAATAGGGCAGTGGTCATCCTTCTTGTTCCCAGATGGCCCAGACAGTATTGGTTCCCCAACTTTCTCCAGCCATCAGCACATCCACCCATCAGTATCCAGTCTTTCCCAGACCTCTTGATACAGACAGGACAGGGGCAAGATCAGACATCCTAATCTGGAGTCTCTCTACCTCAAGGATTGGTACTTGGATGGGCATTGAACCTACAGCAGACATGTTCAATAGCAGTTCAAGCCATCTTTAATAATAGCAGGAAGGAATCCCCAAAAAATTCTGCTTAGCTAAGTAGAGATTTTCTATTTGGGTTCAGCATCAACAGATGTCTCCAGAAGAGCTGGACACTCCCACTATTCTAGACTATCTGCTAACCCTGAAGACCTCAGGTCTTTCCCTTAGCTCCCTATGATTGCACTTAGCGGCAGTTAGTGCCTGCCACTTCCCTTGATAACCATTCATTTTCACCCATCCAGCAACTGTACATTTTCTAAAACATCACATTTGGAACCTTCCCCCCTGAAACTAAATGTGCTCCCACGTGGGATCTTAACTTGGTCCTCTCAGCATTAAGCAAGTAACTGTTTGAACCATTGCTGACATGTTTGCTGTCCTATCTATCTATGAAAGTCTCCCTTCTACTGGTCATCAGGTCACCTAGAAGGGTTGGAGAACTAGGAGACCTTATGGTTGCTCCAGCTTACGCAATTTTCCGTAAGGAAAAGGTTCATTGAGATTACACCCAAAATTCATCAACCTTTCATCTAAACCAGACAATACACCTCTCTTTGCCGAGCAACTTGTGATTAATGAAGGGAGGAGAAGAGACTTTTTCCCTGGGTGTGTGCTGGGCATTGGCATTTACTTACAAAGAACAAATTCATTTAGGAAATTGCCTGGATTGGCAGAATGGTTGAAGGGACAAGCGATCTCTTCTCAAAGATTTTCCAAGTGGATTTCAAGCTGTATTCTGCTCTATCAGTCATTTGATACCCCTCCCCTTCAAGGTGTGAGGGCCCACTCTACCAGAGTGAAGGCAGCTTCCCTAGCCTCACTTCATGAAGTGTGACTCATTGATATCTGTAAGGCAACAGTATGGAGCTCTATACATGCCTTCACAAGACATTATGCACTATGCAAGTCTCTGCAGCTGATGCATCCTTTCGATTGGTGGCCCTTGAGTCATCAGTACTGCGTAGGTTCTCACACCCTTCTCCTCAATGGGCTCTGCTTGTCAGTCATCCACAGTGGAATACACATAGGGAACAGCACTCACAGAAGCAGCATTATTTACCTTTTATAGCAAGTACAGTTTTTGAGTTCTGTGGTCACTATCTGTATTCCACTCCCCGCCCTTCTTTCTCTCTGCTTCAGATTCTGTACTTATTACTTGTGGTAGAGAGAGAACCTCTTGCCTGTTGGTTCACATCACCCCTTCTGCCCTCAGTCCAGACTCGCATGAGGAGAGGAGGAGCGTGGGTACAGACCAAGGCTATGTCTACACTATGCAACTTTTAGTGACACAACTGTGCTGTTACAGCCATGCTGCTAAAAGGCACGCAGGGTAGCCGCTGTTTGTCGGCAAGAGAGAGCTCTTATCGACCAAAAACTTCCACCCCCAACGAGCGGCATTAGCATTGTTGGCAAGAGAGCACTCCTGCTGACAAAGCGCTATTCGCACCAGCGCTTGTTGTTAAATAAACACAAAAACAAAAGATTTGTTGACACCTCCTGAACAACAAAAGTTTTGCCTTTTGCTTGCCAGTGAAGACAAAGCCTAACAGACACTGCATGAAAAATCTTCCTGTCTCAGGTGCATGGAAGACATGCATACCCTCACAGTGGAATACTACCCAGGGACCACACATCTCAAAGAACTCCAGTTACTAGACAAGATCAGTAACCTTTCTTTTTACAGCACTGACATTTTTAGGCAGATCAGGTAATGATACAGCCAGGTACCTCATCTGTTGTTTATTCTATCTATTGAGACAAAGTATTTAAAAAAAAAAAAAAAAACCACTTTGTGATTGGGGCAGTTGTTTTATATTGAAGCAAAAAAAGGTGTAAATGTTTTAAATACTTCATGTGTAACTAAGAGGGAAGATTTTAAAGAGCTAATGAGGACAGATTGAAAAGTGGGAAACCTATTCCATTTAGAAACATCTATGTTTCTACTGGTATTTCATATTTTCTGTGATTTACGTTCCTTGTACATTACATTTACATAAAAAGAAGGGGTTTGGTCATCATATTTTGTTTGTATTGGTTCATCACATTACATGGGGAATGGCAAATCCCCAGACCCATAATGCACCTGGCAAGTTGTTCAAGGTTGTTCGTACTGTATGGCCATGGTTCTCAAACTTTTTTTTTTTCGCAGACCACTTGAAAATTGCTGAGGGTCTCGGCGGACCACTTAATGATCTTTCCAAATGTTGTTTGTACCATTAGCTAACTATTGTAAAGTTCTTTTGCTTGCTGATTAGATAATGGAATCAATTTTTTAAAGACCTTTTGTGCCTTTGAATGAATGATTAAGGCACAAGACTGGGAGTTATGAGATCAAGGTTCTTTTACTGGCTCTGCACTCTAGTCACTGCACTTCTATGTGCCTGAATTTTCTCTCATTAAAAATGATATAACAACACTGACCTATCTAGCAGGGTAGTGGGGATTAATTTATTCATGTTCATAAGGCATGTTAAGATCTCAAGATGGGGAGCTAAATATAGAAGTGTTGTATTATCCTAAATTATTAGCAATGCTACTCGAACAACTCTTCTGTCAGATCTTTCTAGCCTATTTCAGGGGCAGAAGCTTGGTGGGGATTTAGGAGTACCTCAGTGCTATGTTATTTGAACTGTATTTGATTCTGATGCTCAATTCCCTTATTACTAATCAGGCTGTTCATGGGCTCCCCCCATATCCTGAGGATGTCTCTAACCTTCGACCGAAGCCTCAGACAACATCCAGCAACCAAGTTCTTACACCACCCAAGGAGTTGTCAGTAGCCAATGGTACTTCCCATACCGCTTTGCCAAGGAAGGACACAAGAGTGGAACACAACTCCGAATCAAAACCCATCGTAAAAAGTGTTGGTTGGACTTGTAGGGAGTGTTCACAATGGAACCCTGATCGGGAAAACTATGTGTCCCATATGAAGAAAATCCATGGAAAGGTAAGGAGCCAAATGAAACCTTTCATAGAATCATAGAACTGGAAGGGTCCTCAAGAGGTCATCTAGTCCAGTCCCCTGCACTCAAGGCAGGACTAAGTATTTCAGGCATGTTTCTTCCTGTTTATAAGCTTTTGGCAATAGAACTACGAGTCATTAATATTTCGATCAAATAGAAACCCAGTAGCTGTTCACCAGCACTGTCCAACATAGCCAACATAGTGAGAGCATAGCCAGAAACAAAACATTGACCTGACCTGCTGCAAGCATATTGGGCAGGGGTTCTCAAACTGGGGGTCGGGACCTCTCAGGGGGTCGCGAGTTATTACACGGGGGGGTTGCGAGCTGTCAGCCACCACCCCAAGCCCCGCTTTGCCTCCAGCATTTATAATGGTGTTAAATATATTAAAAAGTGTTTTTAATTTATAAGGGGGGTCGCACTCAGAGGCTGACTATGTGAAAGGGGTCATCAGTACAAAAGTTTGAGAACCACTGATAATTGGGTCTTCTTGAATAGCATGATCTATACTTCGGCATGTCACCCTTTCCTCTGCTCCTTCCCTTACTGCATGTCACATCCAGTTTCCTTTTCCGCATACTTTGGTAAGTGAATGGTGAGCTGTATCTGTTCCCAGTCACTGGTATGACAGCTACACTGGCTGGGATTCCAGGTTTTGTATTGATTGCTGTTGGATTGTGTTTGTGGTTTCCCTCAGCAACTGCCAATACTCTTCACTTAGCACTGTGATCTGGCCATGACAATAGCAGTTCCACTCTGCTAACCAACTCAGCACAACATAGATAGCAATTTGAGTAAAAGTAATTGGAAGCAACATTGTAGTTTAGATGGAGACTGGCCTCCATCCATATATGCATTTAAAGATGAAGGGGAAAAGGCACTTCCTCTATATGATATTTTATTATTTGCTAAATAGTATGGGGAATTGTCTGCTGTTAAGTATCTAACCCTGAGAGACTCTGTTGTAAGGAATTTGTGCAAGGTGCAGAGGTGAGGTTGCTGTAGGAACCATAAATCTGAATTTTCTGACTTTTGTAAGCCTAAAATCTTGTGTTGCATTGACATGGGTTTTTGCACAGATTGGTGTCAGAATGGGCTTTTCATGGCTAGCACCAGCTCATTGACAAAACATAGGCCAGGTTTTCTTGTACAGTCAAACTCTTAATACCTCAGGGTAAATGTACTGAGTCATTAATGTGTTGAGTCACACGTAACTGGAGCCCTGTGAACAGCAGCCATGAAAGTCTGAATTGTCCCATTTCATAAATACAAGAAGGGGAAAGATGGGAGTGGTAGATGTCCCATTTGATAAACACAATGTGGGGAATGAAAGTACTCATTAAGTATTGAAGGATTTTTTTTTTAAGAAATGAGCTAATGCATGTATGTGATGAGATTTAATTCTGGCAAATGCGGCTGATAACAAGGGTGTAATCCCATTTACACCGTGAAGGATGCCAGATAGAAAATAAATGTATAGGGGGATTTGGAGTCATTAATGAATATGGCTCATAGTGTGATGCTAATGCTACCTAGGGCCTGCTGTTTTTCAGGAGAAGAGAATGGGTAGGTGGTTTTGAGTCTTGCCAGTGCCTGCTTTCATACCCTGCTCTGACAAGGGAGGAGACAGGAGAAGGTGATACTCAGTATTTTTCCCTCTCCCC
Source organism: Chrysemys picta bellii (assembly GCF_011386835.1). Taxonomy (NCBI): domain Eukaryota; kingdom Metazoa; phylum Chordata; order Testudines; family Emydidae; genus Chrysemys; species Chrysemys picta. The sequence goes on from NC_088800.1 coordinate 40,660,812, forward strand.
TCCCAGCATTAGCACAAAGAGCTGGTGGGGACAAGAGAAGTACATAGTTCTGAGAGGACTGGGTGTAGGATGGGCACAGGAGTGCAGTGGTGGTCAGTGGATTAATTTCATGTAGGATCCTATAGTGAAGTCAGCCTCTTTTTCTGTCAAGGACCTTTTCTCCTGACTCCAAGATGGGTGTCTCGGCTTGCAGATAATGGTCTCCTATCCCTACAGGTCTTCTAGTTACACCAGATCTTCCTCCTTCAGCAGTAAGGGCGGTCTTCTGTTGTTAAGGAGGAAACTGTAATCAATTCCCCCTCTGTCTTCAGGAGCATGAAGATGTTTCTTCCTGTCACCAAGAAGTGAAGAGAGTTAGATCAATACCCAGTAGCAGAAGTAATTAATGATACTTTTTTTTTTTTTTAAGAGCAAGATTGTTCTTGAGCTGCTTCCGATCTTTACCTGTTTAAAGTTGAGATCAATGAGGACAGCCCACTTTCAGGCTGGCTAATTTGGGGATCCCAAAAATCTTGAAATTGTTCTTTTGAGGTACCTCAGTTAAAGGGGTTTCTCTCTGGGGGTAGACACTGTGCTGCTCCCTTGCTATTCATCCCTTAATTTGCGTCAAGTAGCCAAAAGAAGCTAGCTGGCTTCTGTTGTTAAAAGATGTTTCTGTTCTTCTGCTAGTCTGTGAAGAGATATCCCTGTCGGCAGTGTGAGCATTCGTTCAACGATTTCAGCAGTCTGGGCAGACACATTCGCAATAATCATGACACAGCAAAGAAAGTTTACACTTGCTGGTGAGTACCCAACACTGCTTTCCAAGCTTTCCCACAGATTGGTCCATCTTTCATGTTTAAAAGCCCTTTGTAATAGATCATGTCTGCTCTGTCTACTCTAGAATGTAAATTACATAAGAACATAACATAAGAACGGCCCTACAGGGTCAGACCAAAGGTCCTTCTAGCTCAGTATCCTGTCTTCCGACAGTGGCCCCAGAGAGCATGAACAAAACAGGTAATCATCAAGTGATCCATCCTCTGTCACCCATTCTGAGCTTCGGGCAAACAGAGGCTAGGGACACCATCCCTGCACATCCTGGCTAATAGCCATTGGTGGACCTATCCTTCATGAATTTATCTAGTTCTTTTTTGAACCCTGTTATAGTCTTGACCTTCACTGTCTTTCCTCTGGCAAAGAGTTCCACAGGTTGACTGTGCATTGTGTGAAGAAATACTTCCTTTTGTTTGTTTTAAACCTGCTGCCTATTAATTTCATTTGGTGACCCCTAGTTCTTGTGTTATGAGTAGGAGTAAATAACACTTCCTTGTTTGTTTTCTCCGATTACACTGGAGGGTGAGTAAGAAGAGGAATAGGTTAGACATGAGTGACTTTTTGGCTTTTTTATTGCAATTTTCCTGGAGACTTGGGGTGAGGTTTAAAACTGAGTTCTGTAGGTGTATCTGAGAGTACAGTCTCACACACCGGCAGAATGGCCAGTGAAACACTGGGCCTGATTCTCCTGTTGATAAATTGTATGGTCAATTGCTTGGCCACCCTTTGGTTCATTATGAAATATATTTGGCAGGGTAGATTTGATTTAAGTCAAATTGATTTAAATCTTGATTGAAATCATGATTTAAATCACTAGTCAGGAAGACTTGATTTAATCATGGATTTCTACATAAAAGTTCATTCTTGTTGGTTGTTATAACCTTAATACATATTCTTCACAACTCAGAGATAGATGTAGGTTTCATTTTTGGAAAGTGTACACTATACATTTTTTAAGTGATTTATTTTGAAAACTTTTCAGATTAGTTTTACAGCTATTTCAGAAAATGAATGATTGTTTGGTTATTTCATTTACTAAAGGTAATTGAAGCAGATATTTATGAAGTCGTTGGGAGGTGAACTATCTCCAATTCAACAGGTTAATCATTAATATTTGGAGGATTTTCTTGCCATGCTGTATTAGGAGGAGAACATCACCAGACAGACATTTACATTGTTTTATTTAACTAAAACAACAATTTAAATATTCTGGATTTTTTTTCTTCAACAGCAAACATATATTTTAACAAAACAAGCATATGAATTTTTGAATTTAGTTACATGTTCAAGTTTTTTAAAACCAGGTTTATTTTTGTTAAAATTCTTTTTAACTAAAATAGTTAAATGAAATATTTAATATATATATAGAGAGATATAGATATAGATATAGATATATATATAGATATATAGATTGTCAGCCAGCTCAACACGAACAACCTAAAATATTGGCTTCTGCAGCTAACTCGGTCGTCTTCATCTTCATTTTCCTGTTTGTTCACAATCTGGAAAAGAAAAACAAGCTTTCCTGCTTTTTGAGGTCCCAAACGATTTCTCAATTTGGAATGAATTAGTCCAAAGGGAGAAAATATTCTTTCTACACCAGCAGAAGAAGCTACTGCTGTTAAAAGTGAGATTATCACTTCAACAGTCTCTGAATCCAAGCTGCTTAAGTGACTTCCACCAGTTTACTGGTGTGACTTTCTTTAAAAAATCATCAGTAAACATATATTTCTTGAATGGTTCACCCTTATAGTGGCATTATGGAGGGATGATTGCCGGATGTCCATGTCATAGCCAACTCCTCTTCTTCAGCAGTTAAGGTTTAACCCTGGTACTGAGTATTGAGAATATTTGCAAGAAAATGAGCTGGAGACTGTGCTCGTCCCATTCTTTTTTTTTAATGCTTGTAATTTAACTCTGTCATTGCATATTTCTCTTTTTAATATCTCGCTCAGTTCCTTCCAAATTTCAACAGCGTCAGCAATAAAACAGCTATTTCCCTGCCTTTTGTTCAAGACTACAGAAATAGGCTTCAGGGTACTTGGCATGTGTTCAACATTTCTCTTAAGCCCAATATTGAGAACTTTGGCTGTGATGGTGCCATCTATTTTTTCACAGTTTTGTTCACAAACTGTCATCAGATTAGGCCAGTTCTTGATATAGTGCTCAAAACAGTCCACTACTAAGTTCCATTGCATGTCTTGTGGAAGAGTTAGCTTGGTTCCTCCCACTTTTTTCAGAGCAGCTGCTGCAAAGTGGTTGTTACAGAAGTATTTTGTAATTTCAACAATGTTAGCACTTTATTGCTGGAACACTGAAGTCTTTGGCTGGGAGGTGCATTAAATGAACACTGCAACCGTATGTTATTAGCTTGGGACTCTCTTCTAAAAAATTTCTTCTCATCTTGGGTACATTTGCAGGATTGTCTGTGACCAAGCTGCATACTAGACTTTTTTGAATTTTTTTTTTCATAGTTTGTTATAGCTTTCACTGCTGCTACTTGTAAGTATTCTGCTGTGTGTGCATTTCCTGATGTATCAATTGTTTCTGTAAGGAAGACATTCCCTTCTTCTGTTGTCACACAAGCACATACAACAGGATCATTGTGGACATTGCTTCACCCATCAAGACTCAGGTTAACAATTTTACCCTCTAGACCTTTTGCACACTGCTCAATTTCTCTTTCATACACTTGATCCAGCAATTTGCCTGTGACATCTGCTCTGGTGGGAAGACTGTATCCTGCTCTTAATGACTGAACCATGTTAATGAAGTGTGGGTTCTCAATTATACAGAAAGGAGAGTTCGTTGCGCAAAAAAAGGGCAATTTTTTCATCAATTACCTCTTTTTGTAATCTGCTGGTTCTTATCACAAACTTATCTATGACTGTTTCTGGACGATGGAGATTTTTTTTTCCTTTTTGCTACAGGTGATATACTGTGGCTACGTGACATACATGATGTGACTGAAACACTATCATTGGCAGATAACTCTGAAACTATACAAAATGATGGTGAGCTTGAAGGTGGATAGTCTTCAGAATCCTGTATGTTGAGGATGGATTCTCCTAAACAAAATAAGTCAATGCAGTTATTTAATTATTATTACCATACTGTTCATTTAGTATTACTCGTTGCATTCACTGACACTCAGTACTACTTTAAAGGTGAAATTGTAAAAGGAAGATCTGCCTATTTCAGTATTTATTTTTTTATCACAACTTTATCTAAAATTATAGTACCAGGGAGTAACAACTATATTTTTTGCTCAAACATGAGAATTCAAGAATAGTCCAGAAAGACGACAAGCAGTCCTTAAGAAAGAAGTATGAAATAAAAAAGTTTACCAACCTGAAGAACCTGCATGTTCAGACATGTTCCTTTCATCATCTTCAACGTAGCTTCCTCCTGAGAAGGAACGCTTCTCATGATGTTGTTTCATTCGGGCAACCAGGCCTTGCATTTCTTTGTTTCGCTGTTTGCATTTTGCGCACATGCCTGTCTTACCCACAGGTAGAGGAACTTCATTAAAATATTCCCAAACTGGGTCTCTTTTACGGCCTGCTGCCATTATAGGTTTTCCTTTCTAGTGAGAGAAAGGTATGGGAGATCTCAAATCAATGAAGGCTATGCTCAGAAAGACCTCAAGACTTCTGGAATATGCTGCTCAAACAGTTTCATTTTTGTTTCTACTGCCTGGCCCTCCCTTCTCACATTTGTCTCCATACTTCTTCTCCTTGTCCAGCTCTATTCCACCCCCAACAATCTTCTATTCGTTGAACTTTTTGAAACTTTGCACTTTTAGAGAGAGGTAAGGGATTGACCCTGTGTATAGGGTTGAGGTCTGTTATTTCTCACCTCTCCATATTATTTATTTATTTATTTATTTATTTAAAAACATTTTTGCTGTTAACAAGCATGTTATATCTGGAGACACAAATCCACAGTTTGAGAACTGCAAAACTAAGCATCTCTGATGGTATCTTCTAGACTGAGCCCCATTGGGTCGATAGAAAGATTAACCTAAATAACCTATACAGAAGCCCCTGGAACACCATAAGATTGGGTCCCTAATCCATGAACTATTGGAACTCATTTACAAAACTTTTCTTAAACATTACATGAATATATTGTCTCACTATAGAATTAAAATTTATAATCCCTATTCCATGATGAGATATCTTTGAGCTATAATTGATCTTAATTAAAACTGTTTAAATAGGTTTTTTCCTCAAAAAGCACTTTATCAAAAAAATCTGATTTAAATAAAATCTGTTTTTTTTAAATAGAACAGGAGTACTTGTGGCACCTTAGAGACTAACAAATTTATTAGAGCATAAGCTTTCGTGGACTACAGCCCACTTCTTCGGATGCATACAGCATGGAATAAATATTGAGGAGATATACATACACACATACAGAGAGCATAAACAGGTGGCAGTTGTCTTACCAACTCTGCGAGGCCAATTAATTAAGAGAGAGAAAAAAAAACTTTTGAAGTGATAATCAAGATAGCCCAGTACAGACAGTTTGATAAGAAGTGTGAGAATACTTACAAGGGCAGATAGATTCAATGTTTGTAATGGCTCAGCCATTCCCAGTCCTTATTCAATCCTGAGTTGATTGTGTCTAGTTTGCATATCAATTCCAGCTCAGCAGTCTCTCCTTGGAGTCTGTTTTTGAAGTTTTTCTGTTGTAATATAGCCACCCGCAGGTCTGTCATTGAATGACCAGACAGGTTAAAGTGTTCTCCCTCTGGTTTTTGAGTATTATGATTCCTGATGTCAGATTTGTGTCCATTAATTCTTTTGCGGAGAGACTGTCCGGTTTGGCCAATGTACATGGCAGAGGGGCATTGCTGGCACATGATGGCATATATCACATTGGTAGATGTGCAGGTGAACGAGCCCCTGATGGTATGGCTGATGTGATTAGGTCCTATGATGATGTCACTTGAATAGATATGTAGACAGAGTTGGCATCGGGCTTTGTTACAAGGATAGGTTCCTGGGTCAGTGGTTTTGTTCAGTGATGTGTGGTTGCTGGTGAGTATTTGCTTTAGGTTGGGGGGGTTGTCTGTTAGCGAGGACAGGTCTGTCTCCCAAGATCTGAGAGTAAAGGATCATCTTTCAGGATAGGTTGTAGATCTCTGATGATGCGCTGGAGAGGTTTTAGTTGGGGGCTGAAGGTGACAGCTAGTGGTGTTCTGTTGTTTTCTTTGTTGGATCTGTCTTGTAGGAGGTGACTTCTGGGTACTCGTCTGGCTCTGAAACCTACTGACCGCTACACTTACCTACATGCCTCCAGCTTCCATCCAGGACACACCACACGATCCATTGTCTACAGCCAAGCTCTAAGATATAACCGCATTTGCTCCAATCCCTCAGATAGAGACAAGCACCTACAAGATCTCTATCAAGCATTCTTAAAACTACAATACCCACCTGCTGAAGTGAAAAAACAGATTGACAGAGCCAGACGAGTACCCAGAAGTCACCTCCTACAAGACAGGCCCAACAAAGAAAATAACAGAACACCACAGGCTGTCACCTTCAGCCCCCAACTAAAACCTCTCCAGCGCATCATCAGAGATCTACAACCTATCCTGAAAGATGATCCTTTACTCTCTCAGATCTTGGGAGACAGACCTGTCCTCGCTAACAGACAACCCCCCAACCTAAAGCAAATACTCACCAGCAACCACACATCACTGAACAAAACCACTGACCCAGGAACTTATCCTTGTAACAAAGCCCGATGCCAACTCTGTCCACATATCTATTCAAGTGACATCATCATAGGACCTAATCACATCAGCCATACCATCAGGGGCTCGTTCACCTGCACATCTACCAATGTGATATATGCCATCATGTGCCAGCAATGCCCCTCTGCCATGTACATTGGCCAAACCGGACAGTCTCTCCGCAAAAGAATTAATGGACACAAATCTGACATCAGGAATCATAATACTCAAAAACCAGAGGGAGAACACTTTAACCTGTCTGGTCATTCAATGACAGACCTGCGGGTGGCTATATTACAACAGAAAAACTTCAAAAACAGACTCCAAGGAGAGACTGCTGAGCTGGAATTGATATGCAAACTAGACACAATCAACTCAGGATTGAATAAGGACTGGGAATGGCTGAGCCATTACAAACATTGAATCTATCTGCCCTTGTAAGTATTCTCACACTTCTTATCAAACTGTCTGTACTGGGCTATCTTGATTATCACTTCAAAAGTTTTTTTTTCTCTCTCTTAATTAATTGGCCTCGCAGAGTTGGTAAGACAACTCCCACTTGTTTATGCTCTCTGTATGTGTGTATATATATCTCCTCAATATTTATTCCACGCTGTATGCATCCGAAGAAGTGGGCTGTAGTCCACGAAAGCTTATGCTCTAATAAATTTGTTAGTCTCTAAGGTGCCACAAGTACTCCTGTTCTTTTTGTGGATACAGACTAACACGGCTGCTACTCTGAAACCTGTTTTTTTAAATGTATTTATTTTTTTAAAATCATTGATTTTTATCCACCCTGATATTCAAGAGACCAAATAGCCAGTATCAGTCAGGTTTATGGCTAAAACTCAATAATATAGTACAGGGAAAAGGTTCAATGTGCTACCAGTCTCTGGGAAGCTGTCTTGTGCAGCGCTGTTACCCTCATTTTACACAGATGGAATGCTCCCAAAGTTACACATTTCAGCTAGGAGTATTTATAGGATGATTTTACAAGTTACAAAACTCTTTACCCATCACTAAAATCCAGCCTATCATTTTATCCCATTTCCTTAACTTGTTCTGTAGCTTTCTTTATTTTTGTTTTGGACACTAAATTCCAGGTACTGGTCTGTGAAGGTACCTCTCTAGCTTGTACTAAGACATAGAATTAAGATACCTTGAGTTTGACAAGTTTCCTATAGTCTTATGGTCAGTTGTACTATTGCAGAGTATTGTGGGATGTAGCTTAGCCTGAGTGAACAGAACTCAGGGAAAATAAGTCAGTTCAGCTCTTACAACTAACCAGGGATTCGTATAATATGGTATAGACTAACCTAACGTGTGTGTTGGCTAACACGCCATGGCCTTGCACCTTGTGTAGTCAGGTACACTTGTGGAAAATCAATGTGAAGTCTGTGTAAAATGCTATCAAAACAACAGTTAATCTGTACATCTTATACCCACTTTATGCAAATGTAAGTGACTGCTTCAGAATACTGAAGAATCATTGGACCCATTGGATCTTTTTAGGGATGAGATGCTTCAGGAGATTGGAAATGGGATTCTGGGTCTTTCATCTCTACTTCATCACTTTGAATGTAGCTAAGTAGTTTGGCAGTGAATGACAGTGATTGCCATCTATTGGCTGTTCAAAGGATTATAGTTGTGACCAGGGACTCAGTCCAGTGGGGAAAGTATGCATGTTACAAACTGGAACCCTTCTCCTCATGGAGAGATCATTGTGTCCAGCATCAGACCCTGGTCTGGACACTTTCCCTGCATGGTTCTCACACTCTGCAATGTCATCCACTGACCCTCATTCATCACGTCCTTCTAAAAGAAAATCTTTTCTCTCCCACGCTGATGGGAACAAATGGGTCCCTCATCCTCTGAGGCATGCCCAGCAGAATACCATCCCCACGAAGTCAGTTGTCTCAATATTCTCAGAGAGCAGACATAGCTCCAGAGACTGTCCGAGTACCTGCGGTACCGGAGCTAAGCAAAGGTCTAAAGACCCTAAGCGGGCAGACATCAGCACTGTCTCTCAGCGCCAGAGACCGAGGCACAAGAGCTTCAAGAATGGTGTCGACTGCCCCAACCAGGTCAACTTCGGTCATCATGGCACCAACAAAACCACTGGAACCGACAGCTCTACTAGCACCAACAAAACTGCCAGCACCGAGCAAGTTCTCGAGTCCATCTTCTGGTGCTGTAGCGAAGCGAGACTCTCCAGTGTGGCGTCTCCTGCTGGTCGTCCTGGGAATTAGCTCTTGTCCAACCCAGAGCGCCCTCTGCAGGCCAGTGTCTCAACTGCCTTAGGGTCCCCATGTCCCTCCCAGATCCTGGTGCCCCTTACCTCAGGGTGGTTCTGCCCCAGCAGTACCCCCGCTCTGGGTCACCCCTCCCAGGGGAACCTCCAGCCCTCTAAATCCACCTTGCCTCAGTGGTTACTGCCTGTTGTCATCTAGCCCCCGCTCACTGGGGCAAACTGCAGTCTGTAAAAGGCCACTCATCATTGACAAGGGGATCGGACCAGCTGCCTGTGCCTGTGTCTGGGCTGCACCTCCCAGCCCCAGTACCTGCATAGGCCTTTACCAAGGCCTCAGCCTGGGGAGTTGCCAGGCTGGAGCTCCCCAGCCCTGCTCTGCTCCAGGTACCCTTTTCTTCCCGGCAGCCAGGTCCTTCTCTCTCCACAACTAGAGAGAGACTCCTTCAGCTCCTGGCCCCTAGCCCTCTTAGCAGAGCCAGCTGGGCCCTAATTGAGCTGGCCACACCTGTGGCTGCTTCCCCAATCAGCCTAGCCTGGCTGCTTTTTACCCTGTTCTCCAGGAGTGGGGCAGCTGCTTCATCACTTCTTCATCTCTACTTCATCACTTTGAATGTAGCTAAGTAGTTTGGCAGTGAATGACAGTGATTGCCATCTGATGGCTGTTCAGAGGATTATAGTTGTGACCAGGGACTCAGTCCAGTGGGGAAAGTACGCACGTTACAAAACTGACACCATAACTGGAACCCTTCTCCTGATGGAGAGATCATTGTGTCCAGGTTTATGGCTAAAACTCAATAATATAGTATAGGGAAAAGGTTCAATGTGCTACCAGTCTCTGGGAAGCTGTCTTGTGCAGCGCTGTTACCCTCATCTTACACAGATGGAATGCTCCCAAAGTTACACATTTCAGCTAGGAGTATTTATAGGATGATTTTACAAGTTACAAAACTCTTTACCCATCACTAAAATCCAGCCCATCATTTTATCCCATTTCCTTAACTTGTTCTGTACCTTTCTTTATTTTTGTTTTGGACACTAGATTCCAGGTACTGGTCTGTGAAGGTACATCCCTAGCTTGTACTAAGACATAGAATTAAGATACCTTGAGTTTGACAAGTTTCCTATAGTCTTATTGTTGCTTTTAACCCTGTTCTCCAGGAGTGGGGCAGCTGCCCCACTACAGGTGCTCAAGAGAATGCACCTCTGCCTCGGCACCAATACATCTGCCGGTGCCAATGATGCTCCTCCCCAGGAGTTCAGATACCCGAAGGACCTGCTTGTATCACCACTATTCAAACACAATCTCCCTCCACTTCTGTCCACTTCTCCGGAATCACAGCATTGCTCTTTTTCTCCTCCGAGGACGGCACCCCCCCTTCCTCCACAAGGAAAAGAAGGAAGAGTACTCCGTCCCATCCTTATACTCGGGACAGACAGAAAAGGAGTCCTCTACACATCCCCACAACCGGACTAGGGCCCTGGTACGGACTGCCATGGATTCAACCCCATATGCCACTCCCTTCACATTGGCCATATTGGGATCCATGGGCTATGCACAGAGCACAGTTTGGGAAGCCTCCCATAGAGGAAAGCCAAAGGCCTACACATTCGTCATCTCCATCGGTCTCTCGACCACCAGAGACTGAGCTTCTCCCTATAGTGGACGAGGACGGAAAAAACGGAGGAAGAAGTTCCACTGCCACTCCATTTCTCCTCCTCTTCCCCTGATGAGGCTATCTTGGCTCCACCCCCTACGTCAGCCGACGACTTTAAACACATTCAGGAGTTCTTTTGCCGGATAGCAGACTTCCTCCAGATTCCTTTGGAGGAAGTGAAAGAACAGTATAAACTGCTCAACATCCCGCAGACATCCTCATCCTCCAAAATGAGGCCCTTCTCGACCCTGCCAGGGTGCTATGGCAGACCCCAGCATCCATCCCACTGACCTGCAAGCAGGCAGACAAAAAATATTATGATATTATGTTCCCACAAAGGACATGGAAGCTTTTTCTAACCCCATTCCAAATTCCTTACTTGTCAATTCCAACCTCGATCCACCCCTTATGACAGGGGTTGGAAGCGATTGATCCTATTTGGCTGCAAGGCTTATTCATCTGCTATGCTCCAATTCCGAATATTCAACTACGAGGCTCTCATTGCCAAATACAATTATCTCAATTATTCCAAAATACAGAAACTCTGCCAAGACTTTCCTGATGACAAAAAGGAGCAACTCCAGGCACTCGTATCCAAAGGATACCTTTTGGCCCATAGAGCTTTACAAGCTTTCTTGGACTTCGTGGATACTGCTGCCCATTCCATCGCAACTGCCGTAGTCCTGAGGCGGGCATCCTGGCTGCACCTCTCCAGCCTCCCTAAGAAGGTACAAACCACTGTCGAGAGCCTACCCTTTGAGAGCCCAAAATTATTTGCAGTGCATACGAATGAATCTCTACACTCCTTTAAGGACTCTCTAGCAACTCTCCACTCTCTTGGCATTTACACACTAGCGCTGAAGAGTCAACTGGGGAAATACCAAGCTCCCCTGCAGTCCTGACCACCACAGTACACTCCCGATCAACAGTACAACACCAAAAGACATCGACAGAAACCCCCTACCAAGCGCAGACATACGACTCGTCAAGGGGCTACCTCTCACACATCTTTGGCCAAACAATTTTGAAGGTGTGGTTAAGGCCCTGAGAACCCTCCCCCTGTTCCAGTCACAAAAACTATCTGCAACATCCCACCAGTTTGGCGACCGTCTAGACCCTTTCTTTCCATCATGGCAGCTAATTATCTCGGACAAGTGGGTTCTAAAGATCATCAAGGAAGGATACTCCATCCCATTCCTATCTATGCCACCCATCCATGCTCTCTTCCTGTCCCACTTCAGGAACCCTTCTCACATACACATTCTACAAGAAGAAATAAACCACCGTCTGCAACTGGGAGCCATAGAGTCAGTCCCATCCCACCAGAGACAGAAGGGGTTTTACTCCCATTATTTTCTGATCCAAAAGAAATCTGGTGGGTGGAGACCAATCCTTGACCTGTGAAACCTAAACAAGTTTGTCAAACTGCAACGCTTCAAGATGGTTATCCTCTCCACCATTATCCCAGCACTGGAATGGGGAGACTGGTTCTCAGCCCTCAACCTACAAGTCACTATTTTCACATCACAATACACCCTGCGCACAAATGGTTCCTCCAGTTCATCATAGCGGCTGATCATTATTGATTGTAAATGCTTTGAGGCAGGGACTGTTTGTACAGGACCTAGCACAGTGGGGCCCTGATCTCAGTTGGGGCCTCTAATTTGCTACTGGAATATAAAATAATGGATTATCGTGCCACAGGGCTCCTTGTTGTTTTTGTAGATACAGACTAACACGGCTACCCCTCTGATACTCGTTATTTGTAATTTCTGTACCTTTCATACTTGGGAATCTTGCTTTATTACTTACTGTAGCAAACTTAACTTTAAGTAGATGAAGTATTTTGTCAGAGATGCTAATAAATAATAAAATGCTATGTAGTGTAGGGAGCACTCCTGCATCTTCTGAGATGATCTAATTAGTCAGAATTCAGAGACTAAAAACACCTATCTGTAGCCAGTGACATTTCTTACTGGCTCACAATTCTGCATTACCAACAGGCTGCCTGAAATTAAATCAGCAGATATGTGCTTTTCACTTCACTAGTAACTTTCTTCTTTTATGCTTTTAAGGTTCTGCACAGATGAAAATCAAACATTTGCTCAGCCTTCCATGCTGGAGAATCACATCAGCCTCATGCACGGCATCAAAAACCCGGACCTGTCCCAGATGTCCAAAGCAAAAGCTCCAGAGTGTGATTCAACAAAAGTAATTTACATGGTTGTACTGAAAAATAAATGTATTTGACTTGTTTATAAATAGTGGCTGGTGGAGCCCTCTACCCCCTCCTGCCCCATTCTCCACCTACCAGATTGCGGGGGGAGATTGGGGTTTATATCCTGCAGCAGGGTGGTGGTACTAGGGGCTTTAGCCCCGCAGGGGGCATCAGGGCACAAGACAGGTGCCCCAGCAGGCACTGCGCTCTGGGGCAGGTTGTGCGTGTCTTGTGGGTCTCGAACTTCTGAAGATTATTGTATGTAGCTCGGAAGGTTATTAAGTTTGGTGACCCCTGATATATACTTACAGGGTTTATATAGAATTGTATCCTAGAAACTAGTATATGCAGCCAGGGTTATTTACAGGAGTATTGTCTTAGTTAACAGTGTAGGTCAGAGAACAGCCAGAAGTATTGTGTATGAATCAAAACTCAGAATTAGGGAGGCAAAATGTATAACCCCATTTTCACTCTTTCTTAATTTTAATGAAAAAAAGCAGAATTCTGTTTTACTGCTGTAACTTTCCATACTGGGGCTTTGCCAAAAGTAGAATTTTTCTGGAAAGTTTGTGAAAATCTGTTCAGCCATTTTAAAATTATTTTTAAGGAGCAATCAAGTTAGTGGATAAGTAAAATACCTTTTCTCACCTTATAAACAGTTATTCACATTCGTTTTTCCTTTTTGTTTTTTGGTAGGTGGGATGGGTCACACCTTAAAAATGGCTGATCTTTAAAACCTCAAACTCTGGAAGCAAATATTAATGGATTTATAGTGGTAATGACTCTTCCCACATGGAATACGCTGTATAGTAAAGTAACATTTAACAGTCTAATCAATAATCCAAAATATCAAATGTATGTGCCCTATGGGTGAATTAAGAATGATATATGAGCCATAACTTTTTCACTTCCTGATGTTTCTGTATTTAAAATGTACAAACTCAATGTTTTCTGGCATTAATGATCAATTAAGACGCCAACAGAAGACACCAATACCCCCTCAATACCTATACACCTCTCTTGCGCACACTCACAAACACAGTCCAGGAATCTGATTGTGGAGCACTCCCCCTCCTGAATCTAAGATCTCTGCCTAAAGATTCCCTGTATTTTATGGCACCTTAGAGACTAACAAATTTATTAGAGCATAAGCTTTCGTGGACTACAGCCCACTTCTTCGGATGCATATAGAGAAGTGGGCTGTAGTCCACGAAAGCTTATGCTCTAATAAATTTGTTAGTCTCTAAGGTGCCACAAGTACTCCTGTTCTTTTTGCGGATACAGTCTAACATGGCTGCTACTCGGAAACCTGTATTTTATCTCATTAATCTTAGTTATATCTATGTATACTCTTAATAATACCATCTCCTTAATATCTACACCTTCTAGTCTATAACAGACACAGTCCAGGAATTTTTAATTTTATTTTGCACAACCATATTGCACTGCAGTCTCAGGTCCAATTTACTTTGTTGTCACACACAGGTTTCTCCCTTCCATTAAATATTTGTATTCTAAATTATTTCCCCACAGATAACATAGCTTGAATTTTTTCATTATTTTCTTCTCCCATCACTTCCATTTTTATAAGGACTATTTTTTCCTATTAAAATGCTTTTAATATCCCTGCAATAGTAGAAAGGGCTGCTTCTTTCCCCTAATTAGAGCTGGGTTAGTTATATTTGTTGTATACATTATTCAACCAATTTCATTAGATTTTTTTAATCCATTACAGTCTTAAAAACTGGGGTAGATTTGTGCTGAGCTGTAGTTGCAGTTGTTTTTTATTTGCATTACGGTAGTGCCTAGGGACTGCAACTCAGATCAGATCTCCAGTGTACTAGGGACAGTACCAGTGCAGAATAAGAAACAGTCCCTGTCCTGAAGAGGTTAAGATCTAAATAGATAGGGCAGACAAAAGGTTTGGTGGAAAAGATGTAATATACAAGCAGAATGAACAGTGTGATGGTACGCAAATGGCATGATAGTGCTAGTTATTTTGTTGGTTTCTTTTGCTTTGGTTTATAATTTTGCCATGTGGGGTTTTATTGGGAGGGGATTAGCTGCCGAGAGAGATGAGAGAAGGAGAGGAGACACTGAAGGGGAGAGAAGTAGGGAGGGAGGCTGAAGTGGAGAGGCTGAGAGGGAGCTGGAGCAAACGGCCGATCAGCAGAGGGAAGGAAATGTCCGGAGTAAAATTGGAAAAAGCTGCCAGGAGCAGATGATGTCATCACGTCTCAAGTTCTCTGCTTCAGCTGCTTGTCTTTGCTCCTGCTGGCTGAGCTTGCAGTGGTTTATCTTCCCTGAGGTCACACAGCTGAGGAGAGAATGATTCTAGCAGGCATTCAGTGGGACTATATTCCAGTCTCCTCTGCAGCCTTACCTATTTCCATTCATCTTTGTCATCTTCAGCTTCTTCTCCTTCCCAATCCAGTTGGTCACCAGATCAGGCTGTTTTTTCCTTAACAATGTCTCTAGAGAAGCCCTGTGACCCAAACCCCTTCTCCATGCCTTGATCATTCCTTTTCTCAGCTGTTTCAGCCTCCTCTATGGTCCTCCCTACCTCTCACCCTGCCAGTCTATCTCCCATGCTATCGATAAAATAACATACCTCTCCGCTTCTCTGATCATGTTACGTCCCTTTTCAAACCCCTTTGCCTTCCACATCAAGTACAAATTCTTCCCCCTTCAGAGCTCTAGCCCTGTCTTCCATCCCTGTTCTCATTTCTCTCTACTCTCCTTCTAACTCCTCCCAAACCTTCCTTCTAGCTGTTTCCTGTGTCCTCCTCCCACTTTCATCTTTGCACCTTCTGTTCCACCCATATGCATAGAACTCACCGCCCTGGTGCACCACACCACCTGCATCTCCTCCTTCAGATCATTCCAGAGAACCCTTTAACCTGTCCTTCATGTTCCTTTAAACTGTATGGTGTTTGTTTAATTCTAACTGTGAAAAGGTGGATGAGGTAATATCTTTTATTGGTCCAACTTCTATTGATGAGAGAGACAAGCTTTTGTGCTACACAGAGTTCTTCTTTGGGTCTTGGAAAAGTACCAGTGTTGTTGTAGCCATGTTGGTCAATTCAGCAAGCTAAAGTTCTTGCTCTTACGTGGATATAATAACAAAGACATTTTTTACATTTTTTAGGCGAAATCTCCAAAGAGAGTGTCTGCAGATGCTCCGGGACAGATGGCAACCACTGAAGCTCCACCAGCCAAAAAACTGAAGACACATTGGAAATGTGCTAAATGTGGATTTGCAACAGATATCAGTACTGAATTTCAGGAACACATACCTCAGCACAAGGCGGACAACTCTACTTCTCAATGCTTGCTCTGTGGCTTGTGTTATACATCTCACATCTCTCTGAACAGGCACCTCTTTATTGTTCATAAAGTAAAAGATCCAGTAGAGGAAGAGGAAAGGGAAAAGTTACAAACAGAGACAAATGAGAATGGACATGAAGCGTATAACAGAGAGACGAACACTACAATGGAGGAAGAAAATAGTTTGAAATGCAAAATGTGCAAGAGTGACTCAGTGCTTTGTACACACAGTCAGAGGTGTGGCCTGGAGGATTCCAGTAGCAGCTCTCAGAACAATCATTCAAATGCTACTAAGATTTAAGAAAAGAACATTTTTTACTCAAAATATTGGGTGGGAGTGGGGCAGATCTTTGAAATATCCTGTTTATTTCTTGGGCTGGACTGTGCTTTCCATTAACTTTTAATTTGTAAGGGAAATAAAAACTGCTTCCACCTCCATAGCACTGAATCTCTGCCAGATCAGAGGTGAAAAGAGAAAGCAGGACAAGATACCCCACTGGAACTTGTCTAACTCCTAAGAATGCAGGAGCACTTTCTGAAGCTGCAGTTTTCTTTCTGAAAATGAGCTCTCTTCCTTTGAGTGTGCACTGCCTCTGCCTGGAGCCCCAGTCTTGCCTCCTTTCTTTTAGTTTTCTTCTAGTATTTATGGCTTAAATTCCCCTTCCAACCTTCCGCTTTATCACTCAAATCCATAAGACTGTCAACCAAATATACTTGTCATACAAATCTACGTTAAATCCTTTCCCATCATGCAGCAGATGCAAACCATGGCTTTTGTGTAGGCTACACCGTGCTGTTTCATTGCCCTAGAACAGGGGTGTGCAAACTTTGTGGCCCGAGGGCCACATCTGGGTATGGAAATTGTATGACGGGCCATGAATGCTCACAGAATTGAGGGTTGGGATGCGGGAGGGCTCCAGCTGGGATTGTGGGCTCTGGGGTGGGGCTAGGGATGAGGGGTTGGGGTGCATGAGGGTGCTCTGGACTGGGACCAACGGGTTCGGAGGGCGGGAGGGGGATCAGAGCTGGGGCGGGGGAGGGAGTCAGGGTGGCAGGCTCCAGGTGCTGCTTACCTTAAGCAGCTCCCAGAAACAGCGGCATGTCCCCCTTCTGGCTCCTACATGGAGGTGCGGCCAGGCGACGCTGCACGCTGCCCTGTTCACAGGCGCTGCCCCTGCAGCTCCCATTGGCTGCAGTTCCTGGCCAATGGGAGCTCTGGGGGATGGCACTTGATGTGGGGGCAGCGTGTGGAGCTCCCTGGTTGGCCCTATGCATAGGAGCCAGAGGGGGGATGTGGCGCTGCTTCTGGGAGCCATGCGAAGTGGAGCAAGACCAAGACCCCGACCCTGCTCCCCAGCTGGAGTGCCGGAGTGGGGCAAGCCCCAGACCCCACTTCCCAGAAGGAGCTCAAGGGCCAGATTAAAACATCTGGAGGGCCGGATGTGGCCACCAGGCTGTGGTTTGCCCACCTTTGCCCTAGAAGTATGCTAGGTTCATCTTCTAGTTTTTCCATGAATGTTGTTTAATCAAGTTGTGTTATAAATTTAAATCACCATAGAAGAGATTTTTTGCGACCTCAGTCATTTTTTAATTGTTTATATAAATATTGCTAAATCATTTATATTTTTAAGTGATTTACAAAGTACAGGATCTCACACAGCAACAAAGGCCTCTACACTGGGGAGTTGCCACAGTTAGCCTTTGTTGGCCAGATACCAATATAGCTGCACTGCTGCAAACCCTGCTGAAGACAGAGCCAATATAAGATTCAATTAGCAGCTGTGTAGTTTGTCCCAGTTTCAGACAAGAATAATCTGCACAGGTGCATATTGCAGCACATAATAGCTTTGCTTGTCTGCACTAGGGAGGATGCACCAGTACTCCAGGGACAGCTGAAATCCCCAAGATAGACAAATATAACCTGCCCGTGGCTGTATCAGCTGGAGTGGTATAATCTATATACTTTCAATCACAGGAATGAAAAACTCTGCAAGAGAAATATACTTAATCTGCTGTAGTTTGTTAGCTCCCCATTTGGGAGAAAAATTCTGAAGCAGATACTGTGATTACAGTAAGAAACGTCAGTCTGTTAACACCAGCGTGTGTATTCTTCTGTGCAGCATATAGCAAAATCAGTCTGAGCACTACTAGCAGCAGCTTGAGTAGTATGGAATGCTCCATACGCATGATCAGGCAAGGAAGAGAGTGGCATCCATAAAGGTGTTTGAACTGAGAGAGCACCATACTGTAATGCTTCCAATACTCTAGCTCCTTTGATAGCAGATCTCCCATCTTTACTCAATTTTATAAATTACTTTGGAGACTTTTTATTTCCATATAGTCATATTGACTCTTCACTGTCCATGCTGTTTCTTCATTTGTTCTCTTCACCTGCTTTGTGTAATATAATTACTTCAATACAGTTTTTATGTTGAGACAAAATCCTGCTCATTATTGTTCACTATGACGTTTAAATAATTTAAAAGCTATTTATCTTATTGGATTTGAATTGCTTACTTTCTTGTCTTGATGTGTTTTGATACAAACAGTTTGGAACTCTTTGTATTTTTTGATACTGTGTACATTAGCTTAGGGAATGTTTTACAAGGTAGCCTATGTAGAGTAACAAATAGCAGGGGTCACTCCCAAGCCATCACATATCTATTTAATCTGCAGTGGCATTTGTGCCTTGCTATAATGTTTACTTCAAACTATTTCAAATAAAAGCATCCAACAATGTGTGGATGGGCTCCATTCTATTAAAGGCAGGGTGGGTAAGCCAGTGCAAGGTACGTGTGCCAGCTTGCCTTTCAGGCATTTCCTAACACATACTCTAGTGCAGGGGTTCTCAAACTTCCTTGCATCGTGACCCCCTTCTGACAACAAAAATTACCACATGACCCCAGGTGGGGGGATGGAAACCTGAGCTCACCTGAATCCCCCTGCCCCAGGTGTGGAGGCCAAAGCCCAACCCCACCAGCCTGGGTGGGGTCAAAGCTGAAGCCCAAGGGCTTCAGCCCCAGAGAGGGGCCCTGTAACCTGAGCCACGCTGGCTAGGGATGAAGCCCTTGGTCTTGGACTTTGACCCTGGGCCCCAGCAAGTCTAAGCTAGCCATACTGACCCCATTAAAACAGAGTTGTGACCCACTTTAGGATCCCAACTGCATTTGAGATTTGCTGCTCTAGTGCTTGCTTTCTCATCCCAGAAGCTTATCATGGTTTCTTCCTTTGATGATGGGTTCCCTACAGCATGACTGAAGATTTTTAGAAAAGTGAGTGCTAAAGGCAGATGTTCTATCTGGTCTGCAGTAGTTCACACTATAAGCTATACAACTGCCATAGTATGGGCAGGGCGCACCGAAGGGGTGTGGGTAGGGTCAGGGGAATAAAGGCATGTCGGGTCGGGTGAGGTCAGGGGCCGATGAAGGGATGTAGGCGGGGCTAGAAGGTGGGGTCGGGCTGATGTCGGAGGAGGGACGAGTGGCGGCGAAGTGCTTTGTGGGCGGGGTCTGGGGCAGGCGCTGCCGGAAGCGGTGCTGCGGCCCGGAAGCGGAAGTGGCGCGCTGGCGGCCGGCGCTGGCGGCTCCCGCGATGCTCTCCCTGGACTTTCTGGACGATGTGCGGCGCATGAACAAGCGGCAGGTGAGGCCTCGGAGCGCCCGGCGGTCTCCGGTCAGGCACCGGGCGTTGCTCTGCTCTCTGGTCCCCGCGCAGCCTGGCCTGCAGGCCCGGCGCCCGTGGGGAGCTTTGCCCTGGGCTGCGGCGACCTGTTGCCGCAGGCCGTGGAGCTACCCAGTATGGCCCCTGGCCACCCAGGCGGTCTGGGGGGGAGCAAGGGTCGACGCCCCCTTTTCCTTCCGGCCGGCGCCCCGTTCCGCCCGCCCGCGGAGCTGAGTTGGGTGAGGGGCGTGGGAACGGGCTTTGGCTCATGTGGCTGGTGATGCCCCGCTGTGACTGGCTTTGAAGCCCCCGGTGTTAGTCCCCTGGCCTGAGGAGATTGGCAGTGGCCCTGGGAGTCGCACGGATTTTCTGAATTTTGCTGCAGTGCACTGTCCCCCTCCCCCCCCAGGTCTGACCCCTTGCCTATTGTGTGGCCCATCAGTGCAGGAGCATCCCGTTCCTGGGCTTCAGACCAGTGGCGGATTTAGAGTTAGTGGGGCCCTATGCTCATCTTCATTTTTGGGGTCCCCCCACAGGACCCAGCCAAGAAAAAGAACATTCTCTCTTATCTCCCCCACCCCCTGTTTTTCATTCTTTTTTCCCCAGAACTTTAAGGTTAACTATAAACTGACTGTCCTTCTAATCATGCCAGACTTCAAGGGGAAGTTTTTTCAAAATATTTATCCTTTGAGGATCAAAAAGTGCTTTAAACTAAGATTAACTAAATCAATTATTTGAATATTCTTGTGGGGTGGATAAAGAGTATATAGAAATCATTTCCGCCACTGCTGAAAGGTAGCTGCTGTGTTCTAACACAGAGGTAGCTATTTAGCAGAGCACAAAAAGACTACACCACAACTGAAGGGCCAAAACAGAAGAAAACATAATCTCAACTGACTCCATGCCATGCTTTGGGAAATTCCAGATCAGAACCTTTTAGCTTGGGATTTTAATGCTCCAATTACATAAATCTCTATATGTTTGCTTGAAAGTGGCATACATGCATCATATAGTTCATGTTCACTAGTTATAAAGTGCCATACAGAACATGGCACTTCACAAAAATATATTAAGCCTACATCCTTGTGCCAAAAGAGCTTACCTTCTGAGGCTAGCTTATGATTGTGCATTTATCTCTGAGTAACAGGCAGCATGCAGCTGTATTGACCCATGACAAGGCCTGAATGGCACCGAGTTGGACTCAGATTCTCATTGCTTTCTTGCCCACAAATTTGGAGGGAAGTCATTTACTGCAGCCTTTGAAAGGGTGCAAATTCCCCCCACCCCCCACTTTCATGCTTTGTCAGCTTTCCTGGCTGGTGGGGAGGAGAGTTGAAACATCACCCATTCTCTCCCTCCCCCAGTGGGCTGTGCCTAGCTGCCGCTCACCAGGCAGCAGCAAGCCGCACTAACGCAGGCCGGAGGACTCAGGAAGAGCAGGGGGCAGCCATGCAGCCGGAGAGAAGCGGCGGTTTCCCCTTCAAAGCGCTGCTTCTCTCTAGCTGGCTGCGTGGCCGTCCTGTACTCCTCCTGCATCCTCCGGCCCCCGTTCGCAGTGCTTGCCGCCACCCGCACCTCCCACCTGCTTCCCTGAGGCTGTGGGTGAGCCTCCCTCCCTGTTCTCCTGCCCCCCATAGCTTCTGCCCCTGCAGTCCAGCCTCGCAGAGTGGGCTGCCTGAGTGCCCGGCCCAGGGGCTCCCTGTTGTTGGGGGGCCGCGTGCCAGGGCATGGTATGTTTCATGGTAAATCCGCCCCTGCTTCAGACCTAGCCTGCTTGCAAAGGCAGCACCTCATAGTCACTCACTTGTTGGAAATCTGTTTTCCTCGTTCTCCACAACATCACCACCTGTAAGGTTATTACATATCCATGTCTGTGCTCCCATAACCTAGTGTCTTTTTCTTATTGCAGCTGTATTATCAGGTGCTGAACTTTGGGATGATTGTCTCCTCAGCTTTAATGATCTGGAAGGGGCTAATGGTGGTTACAGGAAGTGAAAGTCCCATTGTAGTGGTACTCAGGTAAAAATTGTTTGACTTTCAGACTTCTCATGAGGTGCGGCTAATGGGGCATAACGTGGATCTGGCTTTGAGAGGATGGGAGGCTGAATGTTTCCGTTCAGGGAAGGAACACAAATGATTCAGCCTCTATAGCATTTCAGCAACACTGGCTTAAAGATGACTTGGCTGAGAAGCATTCATTCATATATTATTTGAATGTCCAGCATCTCCTGTACACTTTTTAGCCAGACTTCCTTTTAGTCTAGTTCTTGTTCTTCATGCACAGAAAATTGCTCATGTGGCTTTAAGCTTACTGGTGGACTCCCTGCTGTTTTACTCATGCCCCTGTATAACATCAGAGTTCAAATCAAAAACAAGGGAGTGAGAAGTTCAGGTTGCTTTTTTCAAGAAGGTAGCGTTATAAGGAATAAAACCCCACAGACCTTATGAACCCAGGAAATGCAGAGCTCAGGTGACACTTCTCACACTGTATGGTAAAGCATGTGACTCAGGAAGCTCAAGGCTGTTAGAATCCTATGGGGAGCATTTTTTTTTTTTATAAACACCCGAGATGGACTTCAAATGCTAACACCCACCACGTGCTGGGCCATGTCAGAAGACACAGTCTCTGCCTCAAAGAGCTTACAATCTAGTTCGACTCAGAAGAACAGTGGGGGTGGGGAGAGGGAGGGAGACAAGCAAAGTGAATATTTATATATAAAAATTCAAACTGCCCCTTACTGCCCCTCAATGTAGCTGTTAGATATTAACTTCATGTGGGCATCAGGTAGAAGTGGATCTTGGAGAGGGACTTGCTGGAAGAGTGTACCTATCATGGGTACTGGGACAGACAATAAAAGCCCATCCTCTCAACTGAGGGGAGAGACCCAAAGCCTGGGCAACACATGAGAAATAGGGACAAAAGTAAAAGGTCATAGGGCCAAAACAAGGTATCCAAGGGGGAACATGAAGCAGCGAACCCAGGTAAGTGCCCACTGCTCCTCAGAGGAGTCCAAGAAGCTAGTGGATGCTGCCCAGAGATGTGGTACAACAAGGGACCAGAAGCAGGCCCCAGAGTTGCAGATCACCCACCACCACCTTTGAGCTTCCTTAGCCTGATCTGGTGGAGGACAAGGAGGTCTTACGACTTTGTGGGCCATGGAAGGAAGACAGTGTAGTGGCCTTATGGATGGGTTCAGTGCAGACATTCCAGGTCTAAGTGATCGCATAGAAGTGAGCATGAAGATGTCTGGAAGAAATGACGAAGGAGGGAGGTCATAGGTAAAGTAGAGGTGATGGGAGGGAGAGGTCCTATTAATTCTCTGCAAATTGGGTTACCAGTAAAGCGGTGCATCTATGTTGTAAAGATTATCTTTTCAAAAGGATAGCAACTTGAACTGAAACTAAATTGTGGCATACAATAGAAAATATAAATGCATTATTTTCCCGTGTTCATTGTTTTCCATCTTGCTGCTACATGTATATTTAAAGTACGTGAAGAGCTCTTAATGGCAGTGAAATTGAAATCAATGAGGAAGTCAATGTAACAGATGGAGACACTCAGCAGGGAAAGTTATGATTGCTATTAGAGTATAACAAATGTGAACAGAATTGTTTAGTGTCTTGGCTTGCGATTGAATGTGCTGTGCTGCTCTCTTGTAACAAGGCTGGGAGTGTGCTGACCACTCTGTTTCACGCCCAGAGTTCTATTTTCTGGCCATCGGATGAGCTAGCTGTAAGACTACAAGGCAAGTTTTCCTTCTCACTTCAGTAGATCTGGCTGAAGGCTATGCATATGACTCCATGGGAAATTCTTTCACATGGCATCTTGACTCTGTGAGCTAAGAAATGCAATAGGAAATGAGTGTGGTTGGTGTCCTCAAGTTGTGACTTGAAATAGCTTCCTGTTGCTAAAATTCCTGGGGAAGTGGCTATAAAGTAGAACCTCAGAGTTACAAACACCAGAGTTCTGAACTGACTAGTCAACCACACACCTCATTTGAAATCGGAAGTACGCAATCAGATGGCAGCAGATATAAAACAAACAAATACAGCACAGTACTATGTTAAACATAAACTACTAAAAAATTAAAGGGAAAATTTAAAGATTTGACAAGGTAAAGAAATTGTTTCTGTGCTTGTTTCATTTAAATTAAGATGGTTAAAAGCAGCATTTTTCTTCTGTATCATAGTTTCAAAGCTGTATTAAGTCAATGTTCAATTGTAAATTTCTGAAAGAACAACCATCACGTAACCAGAGTTACGAACATTTCAGAATTATGAACAGCCTCCATTCCCGAGGTGTTCGTAACTGAGGTTCTACTGTACCTATTGCGGGTACTGGCTTCCCCAGAATGTACCTCTACTGACTTCACAGGTCCCGTTCTCTGGGGACATTAGCTATGCAGCTTGTCAGTGTTTATCATCACGTCACTTTGAAAACAAAGTAGTGGAACTTCTATCTCTTACTGCCGATTCCTCAGAGTGCTGATGAGAGGCACTTCAGCCACTTCCCGTTGAGTAAGATGGGAGGCCATAAAGTCACTTTCCCTTTTCAGTGAAATGATATCTTCTGACAAGCAACCTTTGCCTAGTATCTCCAGGCACAATGGGAATACATGCGGTGCTTGAAGTACGTTTCCTTTTATAGTGACTTTATTTGCAATTAAAAAGGTTAGGGATGCTGTAATGTTCTGCCATTTACAAGAAAAAAATTGAGTAGGAGTGCCTGCAATGAGACTGTTTGAGGAACCATGCTGAATCACAAGAACCGATCTCTAGCACAGTCTATCTGAGAACTTGAGAGCCCTTCTATTTTGAGCATATGTGCTAGACAGGATGTGTCTACACTGACCTTAAGGCCTCGTCTGCGCTACAAAGTTAGATTGATGTAAATTACCTTGCATTGACCTATTTGTGCACATATCTACTACAAAATTTTTTCTCTGGTCGACGTTAGCGCCCTGTTTACTGACACAGTAAAATCACCTCTGAGGTCAACACTGCAGGTGTAGATGCTGCATGACCTGTGTTAACCCTAACAGTCCTCCAGCAGCTGTCCCAGAATGCCCTATTATCTGTGACAATGACCGCTCTGGCCACAATCTTAAACTCCACTGGACAGGGCTAACAGAGACCAGAATCAACACCTCCTTAAAACCGCCTGCATATTTTTGAAATCCCTTTTCCTGATTGCCCACCTTGGCAAGCACACCTCGCAGCTCACCCTTGTGTGCAGCTGCCCAACTAACTGTCTGCATGCACACAGAGAAGTATTAGATGCGCTTCTGCCTGGTGTAGACAGGAGGTATTGGATCTCACGGGCCTGTGGGGTGAAGAGGCTGTGCAAGCACAGCTATGGACAAGCCTTAGAAACATGGACATCTACAAGCAGCTTGCATGGGGGATGCAGGGAAAGGGTATGACTGGAATCAGCAGCACTGCTGTGTGAAAGTTAAGGAATTTTGCCTGGGATACCACAAGACCAGGGAGCACAACAATGGACCAGGTGTTATGCTGTTGATCTGCTGCTTCTTCAAAAACTGCATGCTATACCTGGCAGAGACCCCACCAGCACCCCGCACACCATTGCGGATACATTGGAGGAGTCTGAGACAGCCCACAACAGTGGAAAAGTGAGGATGACGACGTACAGCCAGGGACTCTGGCAATGCTGCGAACTAGGACATGCTTGAGACTCTGCCACAGTACCGCCTGGCAAGTGTGGATGAGCCTGATGAAGTGAAAGAGAACTCAGATAAGTGTGTGCATACCTTTCCTTGCAATGTTTAAATGCAAGGATGGTTCCTGGTCCATCCCCAAGTTAACAAGACAGACAAAGGGAACAACTTTTCATACAAGAGGAGGTAGCATTGTTATCTGTCTTTCATTGCCCTGGTGGGTTAGACAGTGGGTGGCCCATGCAGCATGCTTTAGGTGCATAGGGATGTCCCTTTTGTCTTCCAGAAAGATTTCAATGCAACTTTCATGGAGATACTCTGCAGTCTTCTCCAAAAGGTTTCTAGGAATGGCTGCTTTATTCCTTCCTCCAAGGTAGCATACTTTCCCACGCTGCTCTGCAATGACTTTGGCTGGTACCATTGTAGTAAACAGGCTAGCGGAATATAGGCCAGTGTGGTTTTAGGATGCTGTTAGCAGCTCTGTTCTCTGTGCCTTTGTGAGCCTCAGGTGATCAGCTAAAATTACTACTCAATGTGGAAAATAGTGCCAGTGCTCAGTGCCTTTGCCCTGTGCCAGCGGTTCTCAAACTATGGGTCGGGACCCTGTTTTAATGGGGTCTCCAGGGCTGGTGTTAGACTTGCTGGGGCCCGGGGCTGAAGCCCAAGCCCCACTGCCTGGGGCCAAAGCCGAAAGGCTTCAGCCATGGGTGGTGGGGATCAGGTTACAGCCACACACACACTCCCCTCCCTGACCTGGGGCTGAAGACCTTGGGCTTTGGCCCCCTGTCTGGGGCAGTGGCTTTAACTTTGCCCCACCCAGGGCAGTGGGGCTTGGGTGGGCTCAGGCTTCGGTCCCCCCTCCTGGGGTCAATGTAATAATTTTTGTTGTCAGAAGGGGGTTGCGGTGCAATGAAGTTTGAGAACCCCTGCACTATACTCATACCCATGGAATAGGGAATGAACTTCTATGGGTAATTCTTCACTACCCGCCGTATCGGCGGATAGCGATCGATTTATCAGGGATTGATATATCGCGTCTCGTTAAGACGCGATATATCAATTCCTGAACGCGCTCCCCGTCGACTCCAGAACTCCACCGGAGCGAGCGGCGGTAGTGGAGTGGACAGGGGAGCCGCGGCTGTCGATCCCGCACTGTGTGGACCCCAGGTAAGTCGATCAAAGATACTTCGACTTCAGCTACGTTATTCACCTAGCTGAAGTTGCGTATCTTAGATCGATCCTCCCCCCCCCCAGTGTAGACCAGCCCTATATCTTCATACAACAGAAGATTCTTCTCCCAAACCTGGTGATAATATTTACTGTGGCTGGGGCCAGAGAGTGGTGCTGTACCAAGGCGATCCAATGCTGAAATGTTAATAAGCATTTCTTCAGGGCTTATGTGAATAATGGATGTGTCTGTAAATCTGATGTCACATCTGTTTTTTATCAGTAGCTTCTGTCATGGCAGCCTTGAAGGGTGTCCCCTCCACACCCTCAGAATGCCTGACCCTGAGGACGAGGTGAAGGAAGAGGACTATAGAGGACATGTCCAGTGAAATCCTACAAGCCAGTGTTGCATCAGACCAGGAACAAAAGGCTTGGAGGGCCAATATGAATGACAGCGTGGAAAAGGACAGGGGACAGTAGGAAGGCCCAAGAGTCCCAGCAAGACAAGGAGCGGGAAAATACTCCAGGACGTTATGGGTCTTCTCACATAGCAAACACAAAGGCTACTGGTCCATAATTCCTGGACACTCCACCCTTTGCAGTCCTTGGAGAACTCCATGATTGCTGCTGCTCCCTACACCTTTCCAACATACCCATGGCATCATGAGGGCACATGCCTACCATTGCCTATGCCTACCACTCCACCCTGGGAGACAACAGGGAAGACCACAGCCTCACATACTGACCTGCAAGAACGGCTGGTGTGTGTGGGCCCACGATGAACTACGTTTGTGCACTCAAGTGGACGTGTGTTTACTTAGTTTCTAATTTTAAATTTTCACCCCATTAAGTTGTGTTAAAAATCTGTATAACATTGCCTGTGGGGTGTTTTTGCACATTGATTTTCTGCACTATTTATTCCCATTCAAAGTTTTGTTTTTGGAGAACCAAATTAACTTAGTTCACAAATGCAGAATGCATAGTGGTAGTCAAAGCAAACAATACTTGTAAATGCAAACCAAGCACCACAGAAGTCACAACTTCAGTAAAATGAACAGTCATAGTTATAAACGTACAGAAAGCATTATGCAATTCTTTGAGGCACCCAAAGCTCCAGGCCCAGAGAACACTTCCACACAAAACACTGCTGTAACTGATGACTAAAATGAATTTTCAAAGCCTCCCTCAGTCGCATAGCTCCATATTGTTTGGGCTCTTCAGAGTCAGCAGACAGCCTGCCCTCCACTCCGATGGAAGCTTCTTTTCCTCCTTTGCCTGACCGATACTGTGCAGAACACCACAGGCAGCTATAATCATGAGTTTTCCATGAGAAAAATATCCCAATCTGTTGAGTAAACACCACCAGCGCCCCTTCAGTTGTCTTTCTGCATCTGCTGAGAGTTGGATCTTTCCTCGGTGCTGTCCACCTGCCCAGTGTAAGGCTTCATGAGCCAGTGGAGCAAGGGATAGGCTGGGTTCCTCAGAATCACTGTTGGTATTTCAGTAGTGCCAATGGTAATCCAGGGGTCAGGAGAGAATATCCTTGGTTGCAGTTTTTGCAAAAGTCCTGTTTTCGTCAAGATGGGAGCAATCATGCACCTTCTCTGACCAGCCCAAATTGATATCTATGAAGCATCCCTGATGATACACCAGCACTGGCATAATCATAGAAAAGTAGCCCTTTCTGTTGATGTACAAGACGAGCTGATACCAAAACAGGGATGTGCATGCCATCTGCCGCCCCAGTGCAGTTTAGGAATCCCGTTGCTGCAGATCCATCCACAGTGCTGAGAGTCACAGTCCTGCATAGCAGAAGACTATTAATAGCCCTGCACACTTGCATCACCAACAGCCCACACCAGATTTCCCAACTCCAAAATGATTTCCCACTGACCAGTAGCAATCCAACATTGCAAACTTCCAGAGCATGATTGCCACTCGCTTCTCTATTGTCAATGCAGCTCTCATTCTGTTGTCCGTGCACTGGAGCGCTGGGATGAGCTCGGCACACGGACCCAGGAATGTGGCCTTGCATACCAAAAAGTTCTGCAGCCAATGCTCATTGTCCCATAGCTGCATTAAGATGTGCTCCCACCAGTCAGTGCTCATTTTGGGGGCCCAAAAGCTGCTCTCCACCATCTGCAACTGCTCCATGAATGCCACCAACAACCTTGAACTGTTCTTTACAATGTTGCTCAGCAAACTGTTCTCAAAGAAATCCTCATGTCCACCATTGTTGCTGTACTTTCTGTGGGGCTGCAAGTACAGGAGAATCATGCGTCTTGTGTTCTCAACATTTGTGAGAACAGTACAAAGCTCTGTGCTTCTGTCAGAGTGGGATTTTTTAAAAAGGTGGGGAAATTGTGGGATATGGATGACATTATGGGATGGAGAAAGTTGCATGCTGAAAACTTGACCCCTAGCTCCTGCAGATCCTTGGGTGAGTCATTACTATCCCACAACACATTGCAAAAATTCCCCAAAAGGCATTGCAGCAGATGGCACACTGAATGCATACTTGTGGTGCACTGCACTTTACATCACACAAGTTCTCTGGGTGAATATGTGTAGCGTCAATGGAAGCAGCCAAGTATGCCCACACCAAAGCGATATGCTAATTTCAGCGACTGCATACAGACAAAGCTTGCGTCAGCTGAAGTCTGTAGCATAGACGTGGCCTAAAACTTCCCACCGTTGCAGTAGTCCTGGTGCAGCTCTAGCAGTGGGGAGAAACAAGTTGCTTGTGGCCACCAGCCTCTTTGCCACTGAGAGTAAGTCTGGATACCAGAGAGCCTTGCCTGATTGGCATGGTGGTGGTAACACTGATGGCTGCCTGTGCTTTATCTCTAGTAGAGCTGCACCAGTGGCAGTGCAGTGGTGGGAAATCAAAGCATAGTGTGGGTGAAACTGAAGTGTCTTGGCTTCAACTATTTTCCTCAGGGACTCTTAGTTTTGCGGGGGGAGCGAGGGGGTAGACTTTATGGATACTTTGGGTGATGAGCAATAAGACATTACAATTACATTGTCTTGATATATAGGTGCATATCTTCATACCAGATTAACTGTGTTAAGCAACATATTGTATATTGATCACATCTTGTTTTATCATTAACGTTCCCTTTTTTTCCAAAATTATTTAAACATGACCTTAACATGGCATATGTATGTTTGTAATGATTCATATTAACATTTTGGTTTTTTGGGGTGAAGCTGTATGTTTTGTAGGGAAAGGAAGGGAGAAAGTCTCAAGAGAATAGAAAGAAAGGAAAGACAAGTGGAGGAGAGGGCATGTAATTTAATTATCCTCTGTATATATTTGTCTTGATTGTCTTACAGCTATGGGATTACTCAAAGCATCTCAGTGATTTCAGTATTTCGATTGTTTTCCTAAGGGCTCTTTCCTAAGGGAGGACATTCTGGGGTTTACTTGAAACCATATAGATTTCAAACACTGATTCTAGTTTTTCAAATGTCCTTGTTTCATAACTGCTATTTTCCTTGTCTTACAGTGGCAGCATGGAACCTGCTTTTCACAGAGGAGATCTTCTGTTCTTAACCAACCGAATTGAAGATCCCATCAGGGTGGGAGAAATCGTGGTCTTTAGGATAGAAGGAAGAGAAATTCCAATAGTTCATCGAGTCTTGAAAATTCATGAAAAGTACGTATAGCGTCTGGGTGATGATTGTATTGCAAATGTCTGTAGCTGTGTCACCTTGGGCTGTGCTTATCTCACAAAATATTCTGGTTGGTAAGTGGATGGGAGACATCAAGGAAAGCCCGGGTGCTGCAGGAAGTGCTGTGAAGGCTCTTACCTCAACACTGACCCGGTGTCCTACCAGAGTGCCAGGAAATAGCGTGCTGCTGGAAGGGTCTTCATGCAGATGAATTACAGTCAGGTTCTGATTACTTGTGCTAAAGATCTCTTGCCATTTTTCATAAGTTGAAGGCTAATCCTGGAGTCCTGACCCCAACTATGGGCAATTCTGCCTCCCTTAACTTCCTCTGCAACATTACTGGAATACAGTACTGTTCATTTCCTGTCCCATACTGCTGGGTAGTGTTCATATTCTCTGTTATGTAGCTCCTCTGTTCTGCCCCAGAGGTGATTGCATTTCAGTGGTGAGTGAAGTGGCTTCTATATATTTAAGACTCCCTCTTCCATGTTTCCAGTGGCTGGTGGTGGTGGTCACACATGGGGGCAGTTCCTCAGATAACTTGGGCCAGTCCCGTGGAGGGATTTGAGAATAAGCTCTTAAATTGGATCCTATATTCGATGGAGAGCCAAGGCAGAGAGTGGTTTCTAGAGGTGATGGGCTCCCAGTAGGTGGTGGTGCTGCATCCTGAATAACTTGGAGTTTGATCAGGACTGATGGAGTCATTCCTAGATACAGTGAATTGTAGTAATGGAGTATGGAGGTCACATGTGTGAGAATTACTGTGGCCAAATCCCTTTGATAGATAGGGTGGCTTTCCACCTTCAGCCTCAATGCAATTCTAATAGCTACAGCTATGTTGGTACCTAGAAATAGTAGAGTGTAGAATGACCCCAACGTTGTAAATCATCTCGACATCTGGAGGGTAGGATGCCTCAATGGTGGGGGTGATGTTAGTCGTGATGAGTTCTAAAAAGTGCTTCCTTCCCCACCAGCATGATCTGTCTTGCCAGACTTCAGTTTCAGCCAGCTGCTCTCCTTGTGCAGCCCCGCTTAACTCTCCTCTCAGGGTGAGTTCCAGATTTGCTAGTTAATAGAACCAGTCTTTTTCTATTGATTTATTTATACAAAAATCTTGATCAATAAAGGAAACACACTGTGATATTTTTAGTCTCTTCTCAGAGTAGAACTGCACTTGGACCTCCAGTCTCCTCCTGCATGCAACGAGTGCAGGTGTGGCTGAGATGTGGATTCTTTACTAAACTTTCCTCTTCCTTCCCAAACTTCCCATCCTTGACTTCACTTCAGAGTTAAACATTTTTTAAAGAATGATATGAATGTGGTCAGCTGATGCTGAGCGTTGAGATGGCCATGGATGGACTGTAGGCAAGGCCTTGTGCTTTGCATTCTGTGGAATCCTCTCCCTTTCCCAGAATCTCAAGTTACATTTAGAAATAAAATCTAGTCCTCATGTTTGTAAAGAGAACCTTTAAAGCCATGAGCAGTGTGAAGCAGAGCAGACAGCCCGAAGCAATGGGTCTGAGGTCTGACCAGCCACATTCATTTCAATGGGTGTTAACTCTGAAACCTAAAGATAACCATTTAATTTTTGACATTTCTACTGTCACCAGCAGCGAGTTTGAGTATTTACCCTAGAGTTAAGCTGCCTCCTGTTTCTCCCTAGATACCAAAAGTCCCAGCTGTTCTATACCCAGTGGCCAAAATTTCTAGCTTCCTGATTTACAATTTCCATTGTGTAGTAATGGGCTGTCAGTATGAGACTCTGTAGCCTATTGAAAACCAAAAATGCGCAGATTCTTATCTTTCTCTGACTCCAGATCAAATCTCCTTTGTTTACAAAGGAAAGTGTGTTCTACCCATCAGCCCTACAAAGTCCTTCTGGACTAAGAACTAAACTGGATTCATTCTCTACCTCCAGAGGTAAAGATTCTGCTGTCAAAATTAACTTAACAGTTCTATCGCTTTGTGTGACAGGCTAGAATCCAGTTCCCTCTCCCAGAGCTTGGTGACTCTGCAGGGCTAATAAGGATGAGAAGCTGTGGCAACTTATGTTTAGCACTCAGGTCAGCTGCGTATTCTGATAGCTAGTTTCTCCAGGGTTCAGATCTGCACTGCGAGAAGAAGCCATCGTTGCATGATCCTTTTTGAGAGCAGACCTGCACTGTACACTCCTATTTTGACATTCTCACGTGTTGCTGAATTACAACAATAAGCTCTCTGAGGCAGCCTTCATGTACTGTACCTATGACAAGGCTGTCCGTACCTAGGACACTTTAAGGACGCTCCTGCTGCTACTCGAATGCAGCTGGCTCTGCGTTCCTCTTGGACTTTCTTCTTCTTGGCTGCAGACAGTGTCAGAGCACCAGTAGGTTTGAGTGTGGTGGAGGGAGTGCACACAATGAAGAGCTTCCACGTGCTTTCCTGCAGGTGATTGATTTGATGGTAGGCTTGCAAATTGGGAAGCTCATGACATGCTGAACCAAGCCATAAGAGCAGTTCCAGTTGGCACATGCTTTCAGAGGACCGTTCACAAGTGACTGGAATGTGCCGAAGCCCAGTTGATAGCACCGTTTTGTGGACTGCCACTTGGAAATATGCATCACTTGGGAGCTCTAAAAAATGGAAGGAAATAGGAGACACTACAGGTCGAAAGGGAGACAGAAAGGATCAGAAGCAGGAGAGAAATTACTGAGAGAGAAGCAATCCCATCAGTGCCATCCAGAAACCCTTAGGAAAGAACATCAATGTGTTGGAATTAGTGGAGCCAGGAGCGCTCTCTCTCTTGTGTTTTAAATGTTTCTAAATATTTAATCTGCCCTTCAAAAAGGGCTTTGAAGGGGGAGGGTTCCACGTGGCTGGGACCTCTGACAAACCTGTGTGTTTGAAATGTTTGTATAGCTTAGTCCCTGCAGTCGTTGTACTTGCTTGGAATAGCTATGTGGCTCATCTGTGACCTGTGGTCTCTTTTCTTTGTAAGGCAAAATGGAGACATCAAATTTTTGACAAAGGGAGACAATAATGCCGTTGATGACAGAGGGCTGTACAAACAAGGGCAGCACTGGCTGGAGAAGAAAGACGTGGTGGGGCGAGCAAGAGGGTAAGTGAAGCTATCCAGCAGAGGAGGGTATGCTCTGACCAGTGCTTGTCTCCAGTGTGAGCTGGAAAATGCCTTCTTCTGTTGAGCTCTTCCCTGTTGGGGTTTCTGTGGTTTTTGATTAAAGTGGCGTGTCAGCAAGTAATGTGTGGAATTGAGTAACAAAGGCAAGTTCACTTCTTGGCTTGCCTTGACCAAAGGTATCCATGTGTGAACTGCCCTCCAGGTTTCTGCTCATTTCCTGTCTTGGAGGTGGATGAGCTGTCGTGTAGCCTCTTCCAGAACTCAATTAAAGCTGATCTGCAATAGGAGTGTACCCTTTCACTGATTTATGATGGATAAAGAAGGCTGAAAAGGCTTTTTACATTCAAAATTCAGGTCTTGCCTGCCTGGTGACATTTGTGCCAAAACTGCACTAGGTCCCAAGACAATGAAAGTTCAGCATCTGAAGATGGCGGGGATTTTTTAGTCAGGCTGCTTAAAGTTAATGTCTATTTAACTTTAATGCTTAATGAACAGTTGGGAGAAATGCCATCTCTGCCAAAGGTTCAATGCTTCTTTCAGTTACGGCACAAGAGCTCAAGAAACATCCCTGAGAACCCAAAGACATTCCCAGCAAAACTAGGGATTCATAAACTCATTATTTTTGATAATTACAATAGAAAGCTTTCAGGCTTCTTTTACCCACGATAAAGAATCAAGTAAAGGCACAAGCTTAACTTAAAAAAAAAAAAAAATCACCAAGTTAATATCAGTAGCACTTGGATGAAAATTTTCAAAGGGGAGTACAAAAACTCTTTTGACTAGAGTTGAAGATCAAATAGCTTAATGACTTGTTGATGCTAAATACTAAAAAGGCTTTTTGTTGCTTTCAGGCAAAGCATACTGGTGTATTGAAGAGTGTTTATATTTATTTTCTTATAAAATTAATCATTTTAGCTTCATTAAAAGAAATGATTGGCTGACTGAACTTTGGAAGGCATAATTAAGGCTAAGATTTAGCCATGGATATTTTTAGTAAAAGTCATGGACAAGAAACAAAAATTCACGGCCTGTGACCTGACTATGGCTTTCACTATAAATATCCCTGACCAAAACTTCACAGCTTCTGGGGTACTGCTGCTCTGGGGGAGCTATGGGGCCAGCGGTGGGGACTGACTGCCTCCCACCACCTGCTTGTATGAGGCCTCTGGAAACCACTGCTCCCGTGGCCTCCGAGGTGGCCCTTGGGACCGCTGCTGCTCCAGTGCCCCAGCAGCCATCTGAGCAGCTGGCTCCAGGGCCGCACCAGCAGTAGCCGGTGCTGCTGGCTCCAGGGCCACCCCGAGGTCCGTGCCAGCAGCAGCCAGTGTGTCGGGCCATCCCAGGGCCAGTTGTAAGTGCTAAACTTCATCTAAATGTTCTCTCGACTGTCTGGGAGATTGGAGTCCATTGTACCCAGATCTCTGCCTTATCTGGACAATTGACCATTACAGAGCCAGTCTAAATATTAAAGTATGCACAGCCCGCAGCACAGGCTTTAGGCTCCACTCTCCTACAGCTGGGGCCAGATGGTGACCTGAAGAGCTAGTTAAAGTTTGGGTGTCCCCCAAAGAATCTCCTTGGTAGAGCTCTAAAATCTTCAGGCCTGTCTTTTGTGTCCCAGTGGACAATAAGGGTGGAAAGTTCATTTCACAGGCCTACCCCAAAATGGCAAATGCTGGCTCTACTTCTGGTGTCAAATCTATGCAGAGTCCATCTGTCCCAAAACTTCCAGGTGTCTTAGACGCACTTCATAGTAGTGTGACGTTGCACTCCATATGTTTTATGGAAATATGCTTATAAGTGTGAATATGATGTAACTGGAATATGCTTTATGCAAAAGGTCTCTTGTAAGGTATGATAACAAAGGTTATAACCTACTGAATATAGTCCTCCTATTTGTATGTATCATTCTTGTGTCTGAAGCTAGAAATATGAAGTATAACTCTGAGGTCCTATTATAATTATGCGAAGTGTGGGCCATTAATGGTGGTTTAGAATCTTGATGGCTCCCATTGACTAGGACAATTGGTTTAAATGGCTCTGCTTACTTACAAACCTTCCTCTGTACCTATGGGCCAGCCCAGGAAGAATGGAGGCTGGGGTCTCACAGGACAGGTTATCATGTCACCTGATACTGGAATCCATCTTAAATCTGGTACTTTTCCTTTTAGAAGGAGGGGTGGGAACCCCCCCTTTGGGACCCAGAGAGACAAAAGATTCCCGCCTTGTGCCAGAGCTATAAAAGGGGGTGGAACAGAACAAAGAGGGCCGCCAGTCATTAGAACACCCCTGCTTTCCACCTAAGATATCTGCTGAAACTAACAAGGACTGTACCAAGGGAAAGGATTGGGCCCAGACTAGAAAGGCGTCTAGTCTGTGAAAGAAGCTTATTGGAACATCTCTGAGGGTGAGATTTTACCTGTAATCTTAATGTATTAGGCTTAGACTTGCGTGTTTTTGCTTTATTTTGCTTGGTGACTTACTTTGTTCTGTCTGTTATTACTTGAAACCACTTTAATCTTACTTTTTATACTTAATAAAATCACTTTTGTTTATTAATGGACCCAGAGTAAGTGATTAATACCTGGGGGAGCAAACAGCTGTGCATATCTCTCTGTGTTATAGACAATTTATGAGTTTACCCTGTATAAGCTTTATACAGAGTAAAACAGCTGGATGTCTGGGTGCTGGAGTCAAATGACCTGCTGAGCAGTTTTTAGTTAAAGTCTGCAGCTTTGGGGGCATGGACCAGACTTGTGTTGCAGCAGGCTAGAGTGTCTGGCTCAACAAGGCAGGGTTCTGGAGTCCCAAGCTGTCGGGGAAAACAGGCTCAAAGGTAATCGCAGCACGTCAGGTGACAGCCTCAAAGGATATGTGCACAGCTGATTGCTTTGATTTTAAGTGAGTTTTAAGTGTGGTGGC
Organism: Chrysemys picta bellii; assembly: GCF_011386835.1. Taxonomy (NCBI): domain Eukaryota; kingdom Metazoa; phylum Chordata; order Testudines; family Emydidae; genus Chrysemys; species Chrysemys picta. The sequence continues at coordinate 40,697,045 of NC_088800.1, forward strand.
TGGAGAACAGACAAAGTGGTTACTGATTTGTTATTTTCTGTTTGCTTATTTCGGGAAAGTGACGTAGGAACAGAAAAACAGGAAAATGAGTGAAAGCAGTGAAGCGATTGCGAAGTTGGAGCTTTTTAGGCTGCAAGTTGCAGAAAAGGAGAGGGAGCACCAGAGATTATTGCAACTGAAAGAACTGGAGATAAAAGAAAAAGCGAGAGAGAGGCAGCAAGCTCAGGAGGAAAAGGAAAGAGAGAGGCATCTAGCCCTGGAGTTAAGACAAAGAAATTGAGGCCCAGAAACAGGCTCAAATTGAAGTACAAAAAGCTGCCCACCAGCAAACCCTGGATTTAAAAGACAAAGTAATTAAGGCCCAGAGACAAGTCAAAATTGACCCAGAAGCATGAACTGGCTGTAATGGAGTGGAAGAGACAAAACTCTTCAGCAGCTGGCTCCACTTCCCCAACAATCCACAAATGGGAACGGTTATGCCTGCAATATGATGAATCCAGTGATATTGCTGAATATTTCATCACCTTTGAGAGACTGTGCACTCTCCATGTGATTCCTGAGGATCAAAAAATGACTACGTTGATTGCAAAATTGACTGGGAGAGCTCTGGACGTATTCAGTAAGATGCCTATTGCTGATGCTTTCAAACTATGGTAAATTTAAGGAACTGGTTTTGAAACAGTTCCACATTACACCTGAAACCTACAGGGTAAAATTCATGAGTCTTAAGAGGGGATCTGGATTAAGTAATGTGGCCTGTGTAAATGAAATGAGAGATTTGTTAGACAAGTGGGTGAGGGGAAAAGGCATTACAAGCTTGGAAGAAATGTGTGATTTGGTTACTCAGGAACAATTCCTGAATATGTGCAGTGATGATGTAAAACAGAATTTGTGGGACAAAAAGGTGGATGCAGTGGGTGAATTAGCTGGGTTTGCAGACTCTTATGAGCAATCACAAGCTGCAATTAAACATAAACCACTGGCAGAGGGGTACAGGGTTGGTGGAAAGCAGAATCACTGTTTTACCCCTGAGAAAAAGGAGGCTGGGCGTTCACCTCCCCATTCCCCTGTTCTCGTCCCAAGTCTCCTGTACAAGCAAAGGAGCCCAGAAGGTAAGTCCACTGGGCACCTGAGGAATAACTGACCTGGGCTGAGAGGGGACAGGCACCAGGTAACACATGAAGTTGCTGCTTCTCAGAGCACAGGGATATTCCAGGCTACTGCCTCTTACCGCACAGGATTTGTAAAGGTTGCTTCTACACAAGCAAGCAGTGAGCATATGCATGCTGTTAAGCTTAATGGCAAAGTGATCCAAGGGTGGAGGGATACTGGTGCAGAGATTTCTGTGGTCAGGAGGGACTTTATCCATGAGAAGGATTTATTACCAGGAAAAATGGCAGAATTAGAATTGGTGGGAGGTTATAAGCTCCTTGCATCTTTAGCTGAGGTACACATGGAAACTGGTGACTTGCAGGCTGCGGTGGCACACAATTTTGCACAGTTTCTACTGAGGAATGATTTTTTTGATGTGGCAGAATCTGTCCCAGGGTTTGCTAGAATTATTATAGAATATGAACCACTGATTTATATGACAAAGGGGATAGCGGAAATAGAGGGGCTTCAGAAACCAACCAGAATGGTTAGAAGCTTGGAAAAACTCCCGTATGAGGAGACTGCAAAGATTATGGTTGCTTACCTTAGCATAAGAGAGTAAGAAGGGGCATGATAGTTATACAAAATGATGAATGCTGTAGAGAAGGTAGAACAGGAACTCTATCTTCCTGTCTCATGATACAAGAACACTGGGACATGCAGCGAAACTGAGATGCTGCAAACTTGAAACTGAAGAAAAATTCTTTTTTAGCAATGCTTAATTAGCTGGAGAAACTGATTGCCCCAAGATATCACTGAGGCCAGGAGCTCACAGGATTGAAAAAATGTTGGAGATTTATGGACAACAAGAATACCCCAAGTTTTAATACCAGGGCTTTAAAACAAAAACCAAGAACTTGGGAAGGGAGGAAACCTGACTGCTTCAGAGCTTAACCCAGCCTATTACCTAAAGAGGGTTAAGGAGGAAGCTTTCCCTAGGGGAGGCTTTGCATCTTCCACTGAAGCAACTGTTCATAGAGAGTATCCTGTGCTTGATGGAGCACTCCTGTCATCCAGTCTGGCAATTTCTTTGTGCATATTCCAGGGCACAACTTAGCCTGTGAAATCTTCAGTGGAAACTATCTGAAATAAGTGATTTTTTTTTTCTCTCTTGTAGATTTGTCCCCTACATTGGAATTGTGACTATTTTAATGAACGATTACCCCAAATTTAAGGTATGACATACTTATTTTTGTCACATTACACTAAGAAATGATTTTCTTGTTGGTTTGCTGAGGAAGCTTCTACGCACACAAGCTAAACTGTACTTAGTGGCGGCTCTTCTAAGCATGTTTATTGTTTGTCTGTAGAGCTGAATGCACATTCTGATTGGTGATTCTACTGCTTTGTTTTTCAGTATGCCGTCCTCTTTTTACTGGGCTTATTTGTGCTGGTCCATCGAGAGTAGCCCAGTTGCACTGAAGTTCCTAGCGAAGATGCCATGTTTTTTGTAACCAAGCGTTTTGAGTAGAGAATGGCCTGATGTGTGGTGAGAAAGGAAAATGTACATTTCAATGCTTCTTAGCAGTTTGGGTTTGTTTTTTTACGGTGTAAGGAAGAATGTTAATCTCAGTATTTCCAATGGCTTGTCACATTTTAGCCTTTTTGTACATCGGTGAGTTTTTATATTAAAAGTCGAAGCCAAATGTGTTTTGTGTTTTGAAGCTGAGCTTCATTTCTGAAGTGCCTAAACAAGCGTTCTCTAGCTCGGTGCCGCTCCTGGCTGCGAGTGACCCCCTCCAGTTTATAGTTTGACAGTGGGGATGGTGGCCTAGAGGCGACTGCCTTTTTTTTCAGAACACGAATAAAATATTTTGCATATCCTCTAAAATGATACCTGCCACGTTCTTGTTTTAAAAATGGTTGGAATGCAAATTCTTCCAAGACCTCATTGGAAAGGCCCAGGAATTTGGTGTTGTCTTAGGAATTAAACTGTCATTTGTTTATATGTTGCAGTAAAATAGCAGCTGTCACTTTAACTTTCTTTTTATGGGGTAAACCGTTCATATCTTTGGATATCTTAAAATCCTCTTAAAATAATGTGCGTGTCTTGGACTGTGGGTAGGAGCTGCTTCATCCACCACTGCAATGGAACCACCACTTTGGAGGACCACAATGGCTGCTCAGCAGTGCACAGTGACGCTGAGCAGCCAAGGAACTTGGATAAGAACATCAGAACGGCCATACTGGGTCAGACCAAAGGTCCATCTAGCCCAATATCCTGTCTTCTGACAGTGGCCAATGTCAGGTGCACCAGAGGGAATGAACAGAACAGGTATCAAGTGATCAATCCCTGTCGCCCATTCCCAGCTTTTGGCAAACAGAGGTTAGGGACACCATCCCTGTCCATCCTGACTCTATCCTCCATGAGAATTTATCTAGTTCTTTTTTGAACCCTGTTATAATCTTAGCCTTCACAACATCCTCTGGCAAAGAGTTCCACAGGTCGACTGTGCGTTGCGTGAAAAAATACTTCCTTTTGTTTTTTTAAACCTGTTGCCTATTAATTTCATTTGGTGACCCCCCTAGTTTTTGTGTTGTGAGGAGTAAATAACACTTCATGACTGGTGTGGAGAAAGAAAATAAGGATTTTATAGACCTCTATCATATTCCCCCTTTAGTCATCTCTTTTCCAAGCTAAAAAGTCCAAGTCTTATTCATCTCTCCTCATATGGCAGCTGTTCCATACCCGTAATCATTTTTGATGCCCTTTTCTGAACCTTTTCCAATTCCAATATATCTTTTTTGAGATGGGGTGACCAGATCTGCATGCAGTATTCAATATGTGGACATACCATGGATTTATATAGAGGCAATATGTTTTCTGTCGTCTTATCTATTCCTTTCTTAATGATTCCCAACAATCTGTTCACTTTTTTGACTGCCGCTGCACATTGAGTGGATGTTTTCAGAGAACTATCCACAATGACTTCAAGATTTCTTTTTTTGCGTGGTAACATCTAATTTAGACTCCATCATTTTATAGATTATAGATAGATAGGAAATACCCAGTTATAGCTGAGGGGTGGGTAGGATGCAGTTACCCAGGCTGGGGTTTGTCCAGGCTACAGAAGTAAATTTCCCTACAGTTGTGAAATGTGCTGTAGGATCTTCAGTGATCACAATTGCTCTAGCCCTGTTTTATAGCTCCTCCCAAAGATGGTGGTAGCAGCACAGTACCCCTTTGAGTGTTAGGGTAGTGTGGGGGGGGTAGTGCTAACGTAGGCCTTGGCTACACTTGTAGCTGTACAGTGCTGTGAGTTAAACCTGTCTTCGTACAGCTGAGTAGGGAAAGCGCTGCAGTCTGTCCACATTGACAGCTGCCAGCGCACTGTCATGGCCACATTTGCGGCAATTGCAGCGCCATTGGGAGCGGTGCATTATGGGCAGCTATCCCACAGAGCACCTCTTCCCATTCTGGCGCCGTGGATTGTGGGAAGGGGGCGTGGGTGCGGGGGATTCTGGGTCCTGTTCCAACGCCCTGTGATGCATCGCTTCGCATCCCAGAAATCCCTTTGTTTCCGTCCACCTTTGGCGCCATCTTTCAACGGTTTTCTGTGCAGCGCGATCTGTCTGCGGGAAATGGAGTCCCAACGGCTGAGGCATATGCTGACGAGTCTCGCCAGCACGTCACGTTTGGCTGTCGAACTATTCCTTAAGATCCAAAGTGAGAGTGAGAGTGAGGAGTCGGACGATGCTATCGAGCCATGTAACGGATATGACACGAAATTGCTTGTGGCATTCACAGACATGCTCAGCACCGTGGAACGCTGTTTTTGGGCTCGGGAAACAAGCACTGAGTGGTGGGATCACATTGTCATGGAAGTCTGGGATGATGAGCAGTGGCTGCAGAACTTTCTGATGAGAAAAGCCACTTTCATGGGACATGCCCTCACCCTGCGGCGCAAGCACCCGAGATTGAGAGCTGCCCTGCCAGTGGAGAAGCGGGTGGCTATTGCAATCTGGAAGCTGGCAACTCCAGACAGCTACTGGTCAGTCGCAAACCAGTTTGGAGTGGGAAAGTCGACCGTTGGAATCGTGTTGATGCAAGTTTGCAGGGCCATTAATCGCATCCTGCTCAGAAGAACCGTGACTCTGGGTAATGTGCAGGACATAGTGGATGGCTTTGCACAAATGGGTTTCCCTAACTGTAGAGGGGCAATAGATGGGACGCACATTCGTATTCTGGCACCACCCCACCTAGCATCCGAGTACGTTAATTGGAAGGGATATTTCTCTATGGTTCTCCAGGCGCTTGTGGATCACCGTGGGCATTTCATTGACATTAACACAGGCTGGCCAGGAAAGATGGATGACGCACGCATCTTTTGGAACACTTGGCTGTTCAGGAAGATACAGGCTGGGACTTTTTTCCCAGAGCAGAAGATCACGGTAGGGGAAGTTGAAATGCCCATTGTGATCCTTGGAGTCCCCGCTTACCCATTAATGCCGTGGCTCATGAAACCCTGCACAGGGAGCCTTGACAGCAGCAAGGAACGGTTCAAATACAGGCTGAGCCGGTGCCGAATGACCGGAGTGTGCCTTTGGCCGTTTAAAGGGCCGCTGGCGATCTCTGTATGGGAAGCTGGACTTGGCCAAACACAGCATCCCCGCGGTTATATCCGTGTGCTGTACCCTCCATAATATTTGTGAAGGGAAGGGTGAAAGCTTCACTCAGGCATGGACCTCCGAGGTTGAACACCTGGAGGATGAATTTGCACAGCCAGAAAGCAGGGCTATTACAGGGGCCCAGCGCGGAGCTGCCAGGATTAGGGATGCCTTGAGGGAGCAATTTGAGGCTGAAAACCAGCAGTGATATCTGGTGCCCTGCACGGGAGTGAAGTGCAGTAGTTCCAATCTTTAGGAATCAGTGTTTGCTAAGCAGACTTGCAGTGCCTGTTTATTTCCTGGGCTAAGGAATCTTTTACTTTATGCATTAATAAAGAATGTTTTCACAGCCAAAAAATCCATTTATTGAAAAGAAAATTTATTTACTGAAAAGAAACACAACTGCTTGGGAATCAGAAAGGGCAAGGGGGTGGAGTGGGGAACGGTACAATCACAGATTCGCGTATGTCCTGTCTGGTGTGCTGTGCAGTGAGTGCTGCATTTCAGGATAGCTATACTGCATGGTGATGGGGGTTGAGTGCAGAGAGTAAAGGTTGTGGTTTTCAGGGCTGGGTGGTGAAGATACTGGTGTTGGAGGCAGCTGGTGGTGTGAAGAACCCGGAAGTTGGGGAAAGTGGGTTGGAGGTAACAGTGAGGCACAAGGGAAAGAGTTTTGGGACAAGGGCTGTGGAGGTGGGGGCGTTTGCAGTATTGCTCCTTCTGCATAGCTATGAGCTCCTGGATAGCATCTGCTTGGCGCTCCAGGATGCTTATGAGCCGATCTGTGCTTTGCTGCCGCTGCTCCGTGCTTTGCCGCCGGTGCACTGTTTTCCTGGCGGATCCTGCTTTCTCTCTCCCTCCAGTTCTGTGCTTTTTCATTCTCTTTAATAGGTTGCCGCATCACTTCTTGCAGCATGTCGTCTTTGGTTTTTCGCAGTCTCTTTCTGAGTCTTTGCAGGCTCTGAGCAGGCGATAAGAGGGACGGCTGAGGTCTCAAGGTTGTTGCAGCTGTATAGGCAAAATGCAACATTTAACAGAGGCAGCATTGTTTATAGCAGACAGAGTAATGATTTTCCCCGCACTTAAGGAGGGCACACACAGGGTCTACAGAATAGCATAATTTTCCCGTCCCAAACAGAGCACACACATCCCATGGGAGCCTCAAAATGGTGAGTAAGGGGGACTGATTGTTTCTGGGTTTCTGTGCCTTGGGGAGAGCCAACAGCTGCAGGGGGCACCTACACTGAACACTGTCCCAACATTTTCCACAGGAGTTCGTCCTGGACGATACCTTGCTGCTGAGGGTGACCTGGGAAGCAAGGGAGGGTCTTCTACTGCAATGCAGCTTCCACCCTGGCCCATATGCAGCTTGCCTGTGTGCAGCAATGGTCTCCTCGCGGCACAGTGGCGCAGACACGTTAGCCTGGCTGGGACAAGGACCACGGTGGCTCTCCCGCTAAACCTGCGCAAGCGCATTGCACATGTTCTGGATGAGACATTTGAAGAGATTACCGAGGCCAATTACCGCGATGTGATAAACCACATCAGTGCACTATTCCGCATCTAGGCATGCATGCCTAACCTTCCTCTCCCAAAGAGCCGGCACTGAAAAAATTCCTTCCAGAAAAAAACCCGCTTACTGGGAACCTGCTCTTCTGTTTGTCCTCCACCAAGTACCGACCGCTGCGACTGACTACCATCCTCCTGGCTCGAGAAGAGCTCCTGGCTGCATGCCTCCAGGGATTCCGGGGTGTCTCCATCCGCCCCACCACCCTCTCTCCCATTTTCCTCCTCCTCCTCCCATCCCGGCTCTAAAGAGTCAGAGTGGAGGTGGGGTTAACCCCAAGTATCGCATCCAGCTCTTTGTAGAATCGGCAGGTCGAAGGGGGAGCACCCGAGCGGCCGTTTGCGTTGCGGGCTTTGCGGTAGGCACTCCGCAGCTCCTTCACTTTAATCCTGCACTGCAGGGCGTCCCGATCATGGCCCCTTTCCATCATGTCCTTTGATACCTTCCCGAAGGTATCGTAATTCCTACGGCTGGAGCGCAGCTGGGACTGGACAGCTTCCTGCCCCCAAACACTGATGAGGTCCAGTAACTCGCCATTTCTCCATGCTGGGGCTCACTTGGTGCGTGGAGGCATGGTCACCTGGAAAGAGTCACTGATAAGACTCCATGCCACACCTGGCTGAGCAAACAGGAAGGGGATTTCTAAAATTCCTGGGGAATTTTAAGGGAGGATCACATGGTTGGTTACCTGAGGCCAGGGCAGTAGAGTTTGAACTGATGACCAGAATGGCTAGAACAGGCGTTGTGGGATACTGCCGAATACTTCTGGAGGCCAGTCACAGCACATTGGGGGGCCACACTGGTGCGGCAGCGGTGGCGCAATACACGCTATTCCTCTCGGGGAGGTGGAGTACATGCAGCGCTGCAGCCACGGAGATACAGCGCTGCAAATGCCTTGCCAGTGTGGAGGGGGAGTGAGTTACAGCGCTGTAACTCGCAAGTGTAGCTAAGGCCGTAAGGGCAGGGGCGAAGGGACACCACCTATCACTTCCTGAAATAACTTGTTTTTTCTGTGCTGGTCCTCATCAGAGCAGTGATTCTGCTTGCACAGGTTTAGCCCAGGGGGCTGCCTGAGACCGTGGTGTAGGTTGTGCATTTACCTGTTGTGTCCTGCTATCTGCACTGGGTGAGTCAGGTTTGCAGTTCACCCCTACCAGGATGTTTGATCTAACTCAGTGGCTGCTCCAAGCCAATGGGGGCTGCGGGAAGCTGCTCGGGACAAGGGATTTGCTGGCTGCCGCTTCCCACAGCCCCCATTAGCCTGGAGCAGCGAACCTCGGCCAGTGAGAGACGCGATCGGCCGAACCTGCGGACCCGGCAGGTAAACAAACCAGCCTGGCCCACCAGGGGCTTTCCGTACACAAGCGGCGGCCCCAGTTTGAGAACCACTGATCTAACTCATGAGCGAATTCTGTTTCTGCTTGTTAGTGAGACAGGGCTCATACCTGCCTCTAGGCAGTTACTGAGAGCTTAGCAGCACCACCCCCTCATGCTGTGATGTGTGAGTTCCTCATACTGCTGCAAATAAGTCTGCCCATGGCTTGCTCACACATCACAAGCTTCCTGCTATAAACAGTTTCCACATCTCTCTGCAGTTTTCTCTGTGTCCGTAAAAATCCATGCCTTTCAAATCTTCTTAGCAGCCCTCCCTTTGATCTGGGAGAGACCACAGAAAGTCGACCACCGGTTCCTGATTAGACATATCAACCAAGGCCCTCGTTCCCCATCTTTCATGAAGGTTGCTGGCACCAACAGACAAATTATCATTAAGCTCAACGCTATGGTGTCATGAGTACAAACCCCATCAAGTAAAATCACAACTCTAGACATGAAAAAAGCAAAAGTGATGAACTTTAGACTTAACTGGCTTCCTGAACATGACTTGGATACTAAAACCAAACCCTTTGGGTGCTCTACCAGGACAGGTTCTCCTCCAGGTGCAAGATATGTGCAGCCATTACCTGGAGCTGTACGGGACCAAACCCTCCAGTGGGTGAGTTGGAGGATGTGGGCGAGTCCAGCACTGTGTTAAACTTTACAGAGCTCATCAGCTCTCTGGTGAGCTCCCTAAGGAGCAGTTGGGTCCCCCAGAACTCACTGTACCTTCCTGATGTTTGTACCTCAGAGTTCAACCACTGGTCCTGGACACCACACCTGAAGCCAAAGGGGGCCAGTGACCCATTTGATATCTTGCAGGTTCTGTTCTCAGGGTAGGATGAAGCACAGTAACTTTAAGACACCAGGGAGAACAGGGCAGATACCAGAGCCCTGGCGTGCTCCAAACTGGGAGAGATGCCTTTGTATGAGATCTCTGGTTCCATAGTGGAACTTTGTAGCCCAGGTCCCTTTGTACAAAACTACTTGCCCTCAGCTCCAGCTGTTGGAGCTCATAGGAATGGAGTCCTGACAAGTGGCTTCTTCCAAGTGTGAGAGACAGAGATGGGAAAGCAGGATGCAGCATGAGCAGAAAGAATGCTGGCAAAAGAAAGCAAACTTCTGATATATCATCAACACTGCTATAGAAAGAATACAGGCCAAAGGCCCTGGAGCCAAGCCTGGGGACCCTGAGGGCTGAATGCTTCTCCTTTGGCCTATCCACTGAGTCTCCTCCCCCATGGGTTTGAAGTTTGCACCAGGCTGCCTGCAGGCCAAACTCTTCTGCTCCTTGGGTTTGTATTAACCCTGGACTGCCAGCAGCCTGAGTTGTTATGCATGAACTCTTAGTCCTTCAGCTGGTCCCAGGTTAAGGAGAGTTCTTTTAAATTCTGTTCATCAACACCTCGTGCCTTCATTAAAAGGTTGTGAATGTGCTGATGACGTGGTGCTCTATTGAGTCCTCGCACCTTCGCACCAGCATCAGAACTCTGCATGCAGCGGTACTTGTGACAAGCATTAGCTCAGTGACAAGACTCAAGTGAAGGTTGTGGCAAGGGCTCCTGCAGTAGCAGTGGGCTGTAATACTGGGATGTCAAGGAGAGTTTTGAGGAAGCTGTTTGGCAGAGAAGAGCAATTGCCTCGTTGTCTGTTACTTAGAGAGTGGCCTACGTGCCAGCTATTGGCTGTCTACATGGCAACCATTACCGATTACTGCCAGCAGGTATCAGCAACAGGGACAGCTGAACACGGCTGCATTCCAAGTGTAGCCAAGTACAAACTCGCACTGGTTCAGCTGCAGTTGTTGCACAAGTGAAGGCAGGGGAGGCCTCAGAGTGAGCCCCAGCGCGAATAGTGCAATGAACCAATAGGGCCCCACTAGAGGAGAATAACAAAATAAGATTAAATGGTAGATTTCAACAAATGCATCTGTGAGAAAATAATCCCAACCATAGACCCTCACTGGAAAGGAGAGAGTGGGACACAATTGCATGAGTGAGATGCGGGTTATGCTGTTACGAGCTGCTTACACAGAGGCAGCACATGGCACAGCAGGGAAGTAATTAGCACCCTCTGTCTTGCTGTAGTGTGACCACATGGAATACTGGGCATCACACCCAGCTGGAAGAGAGAGAGAGAGAGAAACCTGAACTGAGGAGGCGTGTAATTGATTAGAAGGCGGTGTGTTGGAACTAAGGAGAAGTGGGGTGAAGTGAAGCACAGTTTTGCTCCACTGGTTTAGGGTCACTAAAATAATATAGCCAGGAACCATAAATGAGAAACTCCTCTGGGCTGCTGTAAGTTACTCCAGGGCTGAAGCAGCACCAGTGTGAGAAGGAGAGAGGCGTATCCAGGACTCTAATGGCCCCCCTGTCCTGTGCTGAGGATCTGGCCCAGTGTTCCTAGTCATATGACTGCAAAGAAAACCTGGAAAACATGAACTGAGTGGAAAAGATGCGGTGTTGGCTTCAGGCTGTCTGCAGCCTCAGGAAACAGTACCTCGGAGGTGTGGCCTGCTCCATTCATAGGAGCAGAGGTCATTTGTGAAACATGAAGATAGATAAATGGTTAGTTATTTCACTGCTGCTGATTGCAGCAGAAACATGCAGCAAATATACTTATCCCACATCTCCAAAGTACCAAAAAATGCCAACTGCCCCCATCCAGTTACCAAAATCTCCAGCGTTTCCCTGGGAACTCTTGCAGTACAGTTATGGGGGCTCAGGACAAGGATCTGTGTAGATTGAAAATGTGGGGGGAACATAAATGAAATTTAATACCAAAACAAGAGTGACTGTACTGAATGTATTATTGATTTTAATAGTTTTGCTAAACATTTCAATTTTTAAAATATAATTAAACTACCACAGAATTTCCAGTCTACTGGAATAAGTGCCACAGCATCCAGCGACCTGTGTGCTGACCTTTGTGGCAGGGCCTTGAGCCTGGCTAGAGAATTAATGCTCCTGTGTTCCATAGGGTGTTTGTGCTGCTGTGCTTACTGGGTCCATGCTTTTTTATTGAAATAAAATCTGCAGATGATGAAATAATGGCTGCACTCTCCTTTCCATGCAATGTCAGCGCTCGCTTCAGGGGACCTGAGAGATCCAGGGGCTCAGTGCAGCTTAGGAGAGATGAAGATTGTCAATGAAAGAGGAGTGGGATTTGTTTATAAACTACACTAGTGCTGAAAGCCTGTTTCCCAAGTGTAGTCTGAGGACAGAGTTCTTGTTCCTCTGAATGCTTCTGGCTACGCCGAGTTACAGGCAGCCAGAATTCAGAGAGCAGTTTCTTCTTGACTGTTTCGTGGCCTGATTACAAGACAAATCGAATGAGCGGTTCAAGATGAACACTTCCCAATTCAGCACAATTAACCAATGCCTGGATGGAAAGGGTACAAGCCCAGAGCTCTCTGGTGTAATGTTAGGAGGTTGTGTTTTGTTTATGGAACTGTATTGATTTCCATATGCTCATTGCTGACTCCAAAGATAAATCCGTAGAAGTGAAAGGTCTTTCTCTAGCAGAGAGGAGCTTGCAAGGAGCAAATAACAAACAAGCCAATGCAAGGAATGCAATCTGACCTATAGATTGTGAAGTCTTCAAGGCAGGGACTGTCTTCACTTTGTGTCTCTAGTGCCAGATACATGATCAGCACTTCATTAAACTCCCATCCAGCCCTGCAGCTGACTTCTAAGGCCTTCAAATGTATAAGCTGTTCAGGGTACCCTTTTCCTGAGTACGTTCATCAGCTGAATTCCAGAAGTAAGTCTGTGAATAAATGTTTGCTTTTATTGAGCAGAGATGTTTGTAAAAGCAGATTACATGTAGCATGCCCCTTTGAGAAAAGTTGCATGCTTAAACGTTTACTAGCTTGAGCAGAGGAAGATGCAACTCGCTCTCTAGCGGTGGAGGGGATTTCAGTCTGGTCCTGCAGGGCCTTGTTGGAGGCGGGGAAAAGGACCAAAGGGCAGTGCTCCGCAGCCTACTGTAGGCCTTTGTGTAACGTAACATGTGTGTCTGAATTGCTTGCTGCCCTGCCAGCAGAGCACGCATTTTCCAGTGCTCTATTGCTTCTGTTGCTTCTTCTAACTCTGTTTTTGTTTCTATTACTTGCCTTGCAATTTTGTAGCATGATGGCTTAGCCATCCAACAGCCGTGACCATAGTTTGCAATATTCTACATTTCTTACTTCTATTCTTCTCCTTCAAGGCTACAGTCTCTGCCACTGCCTTACTGATTCCAGTCTCTGTCTCTCCACTTTCTATTTTGAACATATATAGGCTGCCTTTATGCGTTACCCAGCATATCCATTCCTCAGAAAACTGGGGATCTGATAGGAGGGGAAAAGGGATTCCCTAGTGTGATTGGGATTCCGGGGTGGGAGGCACACTGAGGTTACTCAATTAGGGCAAAATGTAAAGAATGGGACAGACAATCCCCAAAGCTGGTGGTTACTCCAATACTCAGATCCACCCAGCTAGCCACAAAACAGCTTCTACAATACCTTACTGGTGACACAGAAGCTAAAACAGTTCCTTTAAAAGTAACGCAGCCTTTGGGCTCCCTCCTAGACAGCCAAGTCGAATATAAAAGTTCGATCAATCCCAAAGGATTGGACACATTCACTCACCAGTTAATGAATATTCCAGATCTTACCCAAATACTCACTCACAGCCAATTCTTATTAACTAAACTAAAATTTATTAAAAAATTAAAAAGGAGAGAGTATTGGTTAAAAGATTATACAGAGAGTTCTGAGATTGGTTTCATAGTAGAGATGGTGAGCTTTCAAGTTGCAAAGAGTTCTTAGAATTAGGCCATATTTTCAGTCCAATGTTTCATACACAGGGTGAGCCAGATGGGACTGGAGATCTCCATCTTGCAACTTAATGCATTCCCTGATAAAGCTTAAGCAGATTTGAGATAAAAAGGATTAGGACCCAAGAGACATTTATACAGTTCTAGGCCTTCTCTTGACAGCACGGAGTCCTTAGGCGAACAATAGGCCATCATCAAGACTTTGAAGTAGACCTATTTCCTAAGCATCACCGATAATTAGCTACGTGGATTAACATAAGGCAATTGCAGTTGATCTGGTATATACTTCAAAGAAATCAATACAGGGATATCATATTTACACTTCATTTAAATGTTAAGATCTCCTTTTGATCTCTGAATTAAGAGACTGCAGCATAGACAGGAACTGTTTGATTACATTGTCAGCCTCTAACAGTAAATATGTAAACACACAAACATCATCTACCAATATGTCCCTAGAGGTTGAATTTGGGTCATTTATCCTGCAGGATGCTTAACCCTTTCTGGCCATGTCTCACACCTAGCTTGGAGCTTTCTGCCATCTAAGGTTGTGACCCTAACATCAGGCAGCTCACCACAGTGGGGGCCACCAATGTTGTGAGTGCTGCAGAGCATTCTTAAGGCTGCTAAGTGCTGCTGGTTTTGGAGCTACAGTGTTTGCTGCACTAGCAGAGAGCACAGCTTGCTGATTCGAGGTTGTTCCTAAACAGAGACCACAGGCTCAGTTCGGTGGCGCAAAGCACGCATCCTGTCCAACAGGTCACAGGGACACAAACACATGTATGCCCGTGACTAGGTGAAGGCTCAGGACACCATGGTCCTGTCCCCTTGGCAGACACAAAAGTGCCCCTCCTGTAACTTCTCCTTTTACACACTGATACAAATGCTTTGTATTACACTCCATATGCTTTTCCTTATTACCCTGAACCTTGTACCTGCTAGTTTGAACAAAACATCCTCATCCTTTATCCTATCCTTCCCTCCTTATCTTTTGAGGGCTTTGGTGTGTCCCTGTACAATCTCCTACGAATGTGTTCACGCTGTTACTTGAGAACTCTGGGTGTTTCTGTACCATCCTCTCTGGTCAGGACTGTGCTTACTTGGTGCTAGCTAATACCTAGTGCGTTGCTGTTCTGTCAAAGCCAGGTCTACTTGGGTTCACAGCCTTTGGTTCACACTGTTCGTTATGCCCAGGGCTCCAGCCTACCAGCAGGCCTGAAGCTTCCACAATTCCCTTAGCGCTGTTGGGATCGAGCATGGGTTGCTGCATTGTGCCATGTGTGCAGGTGGTGCTGCTCTGGCCACAAGGATCCTCAGTCCCCCCAATGAAGCCAACTTCCATTGCCTCGCTGAACATGGGGGGCTGTAGGGTGAGTATCTGCAGGTGCCCAGTATTCTACCCTTGGGCGAGGGCGTATGCTGTTATCTTCCTGCAGGAGATGCACACTAATGTGGCCAAGAAAGTCAGATGGCAGCTGGAGGGGGGGGACAGGTGCATTTCAGCCACAGTGCAGTTTTTGAGTGGGGTGGTGACTCTGTTCTCTCCAGACGTGTCCAGCCATCTGCTGCATCTCTGGGTTTGTGTGGAGGGACTGATCCTCAATGTTGTCAACATCTGCACCTTGAGAGTGGTCCCAGAGCGGGTGCAGTTCTATCAACAGATATCCACCTGTCTGAGCACCTCTGATTCTCGGGAGTGCAGGGTCCTGGCTGGGGATTTTAACCCATCCCGGATGGCTGTGACTGCAGTGGGAAAGAGAAGGGCCAGGTACCCACAGACTTCTTCAGGGAGATTGTCAACCGTCATTGTGTCTTTCTCTGGAAGGTGGCTGTAGATGGCTGTGGTTAAGGCTTTTGCATTCCTGTGCAGAGCAATGCAGACTTGGAGAGGACCTAGCAAGCTGCCTGGTAAAAGGCCTTTCTCCTTTCATGCACATCGATAATTCTGAGCTCAGAGAAAGTGAAATGGCTCAGACCTTCAGTGCCATAAACAAGGGAGTATTTTTATCTCCCAAACATCTGACATTTCCAGGGCAATAAACTTAAAATGTGAGGTAATTGATGGCAATCTGTTCTCCAACCCACCCACCATCATTGTGTTTCTAACTGGGGCCTTGTGCGACTTTCTCCTGTGGACAGGAGACACTCTTAGGAAGATGATTCTAAAAACTCTGTCTTGAAACTGGGATGGGAGGCGCGGTCTCCTGAGAACGAAGCCCTGAGCTCCCTTTGCTGGAGTGCAAATGGGCTGGTTACATGGGGAAAAGCTGGCTGAGTTTGAGAAACAAAGCCTGGTCTTGTTCTGTGATCTGCATGGAGAGGATCCCTAAGCCCTTCACAGTCACATGCCCGTGGGTTCTCGGGTACACCCACACTGCTCGCAGAAATCCAGCCACCAGGAACCAGGGAGCAGCAGCGATGGGCTTGTCCCAATAGCCAAACTGTTTGCAACGTCCTAGAAAATCGATATAAGTTATTTCTCTAGGTCCTTTGATGTCTGCTGGGGCATCACACAGACACCTTTCCCTGAACACACATTGCACAGAACTGACTGGCTTGGAGAGATCTAAGCCGTTATCACTGTAATCCTTCTGCGAGGTGCCACAAGCAGCAACAAGGCCAGATTTAATGTGTGGAGGGGTCCTTACTGAAATAAATCAGCCCACACCCAGAGCCAGACTCCTAGCTCTGGCTCCGGTAAATTAAAATAAAACATTCCAACTCTCCCTTGCAGGTAGTTTTCCCCACTCACCTGCCCTCCAAGTTCTTGGGAACACAGACAGCTTTTATCTGGGGAAAAGGAAACCAGTGAAAAGAAATGCAAATTCCCAGTGTATCTATTTGTGTACAGGGAACTGAGCAAGCTCAAAACAAACTAGCAAGAGCTTGGTCAAGGCCCCCAGTCCCAACAATGTGTCTCCAGCCCATTAAGTAACCCAATGCTAAACTGTATGATACTGTTCAGCCACTAGGTGGCACTCTGTGTAACAGACCTTATTGCAGGGGTGGCGAACCTGAGCTTGAGAAGGAGCCAGAATTTACAAATGTACATTTCCAAAGAGCCACAGTAATATGTCATCAGCTCCGCCTCCCCCCGGTGTCTTCCACCCACCAACAGCGCTGCCGATCAGCATCTCCCCCTCTTTCCCAGCACCTCCCAATCACCTGTTTCGTGGCGTACAGGAGGCTCTGGGGAGGAGCGAGGGCATGGCAGGCTCAGAGGAGGGGGCGGGAAGGGGTGGAGTGGGGGCAGGGCCAGAGGTTGAGCAGTGAGCCTCCCCCCAGCACGTTGGAAAGTTGGCACCTGTAGCTCCAGCCCCGGAGTCAGTGCCTATACAAGGAGCCACATATTAACTTCTGAAGAGCCCCATGTGGCTCCAGAGCCATAGCTTGGCCACCCCTGCCTTATTGAAACTGCTCAGCCAGGCCTGGCAGAGCGTTAAATGATCTAATGCTGAGCACATCTGGGGGCTCTGGGACCGTCCCAATCTGGTCACAGAGGGGATCCAGAACAGTGGCTCCCCAGGAAGCCCACCCACCATCACCCCACTCTCCAGTCAGATTAATCTCAGAGGTAGTTAAGGGCATCCAGGACAGTGCAGTGACTTCACCTCTTCTCCCCTCAGCTAGGTGGATTGGGGGGCTTGTGAAATCAGGTTGACTGGGATGAATTATATTTCTGTCCTTTGATTCTGTATTAACTGAATCTTGCCTTTCCATGATTTAGCCCGGGACTGATGTCAGGCTTCCAGCCTATAGTTACCCAGGTCATCCTGCTTGCTCCGTTTGAATATTGGCACCACCTTAGCAGTCTTCAAGAATCTCCCTGGAATTCCAAGATTTATTATGGAAACAATCGAGGGTCCGTATCAGCTCACTTCTCGCCCAATGAGGAATTGGCCCCCTGCCCTTCTCCAATGGCTCCACATCAGGGCCAGCCCTTTCCAAGCTTTGCTCTAAGTGTCCTCCACCCACCTGCAGGACTCTATAGCAGTGATTGACTGCAGCAATGCACATTCCCTTTTCCCTTGCTCAGACTGGGATGGGTGTAGGGTGACCATATTTCCCAAAGTAAAAATGGGACACCATGTGGGACTGACCGTCCGAGCCCTGCGCTGGGGCTGACTGCCCAAGTCCCATGCCACCTGGGGCAGACAGCCTGAGCCCCTCCACCCTGTGCCTCGCATAGTCACTTGGCTCCCCCCTCCCCAAATGTTCCTTCATGATGATCAGTTGGCAAGAGCAAATGAGACAAATGCCCATTTTTGCCAACAAAATTGGGTCAACCAGGACAGGGCTTAAAAAGGGGACTGTCCTGGCCAAAATGGAACATATGGTCACCCTAGGTGGGCAGCATGTACAGCTGGGCTGTGCCCACTGCCACTGTGTGAAAATAGAAAAGCGCCTTCTTGACTAGAAACCTCCTAGGTAGGAGGGAGGAGACCACCTTTTCCATCCCTGTCAGAGCCTGCTTTTTTTTTCATGCCTTGTGTGCAGTTAAATTGGAGCGAGGATAAACCCATTCCCCCTGTTTAAAATTCCAGCAGGTGGTCTGGCTGCTCCCTGCCGCTGTCAATGTAACAGCATCTTCCCGGGGGGTGCTTGTTTTCCCGCCCAGGTAATCTCTCTCAGGCATTCTGCTTCTCTCAGAGCAGCACTTAAATCTTGTCACACTTTGGTGCCTACAGTAATTGGCCCTGTGAATGAGGACTCTGGCTTTCTTTGCCCTGCCTGTAATTGGTATCACTTAATCCCGGGCTGAAGCCAGAGTTTGCACATCTGTCCCCTAATCCTTTATATACCCTCCGCAACTTCCTCCCCAGTAGCTGGCCATTGGTTTTGATTTACACACAGAAAATGTGGTTTCCTGGTGGGCACAGGAGAGCTTCAGTCCGAAACCCCACCACGGACAAAGCAGGAAATGCGGAGTGGAGGCGACACTGCGGGTTCAGGTGCCACAACCTAACCTTGGCCACCTGAACCCGCAGGGACATTCCAGCACATTGTTCCTCCCTGTGAGGGGGGTGTTCACCCCAAACTAGCCCAGAAAGGGTTAATGTGATAGGCCACACCTGAGGGAGAGATTGATGGACAATCTTTGACTGCAGATGGGGCCCAGCTGGGGGGCGGGGAGGGGGGAAGAGAGGGAGACTGGGACTGCAGTCACTCTGTGGGCTTATAGAGGGAAAGAAAGGAGGTGATCCAGAGGGAGAGTAGAAGCCCTGGGATCCAGGCCCTGCAGGAAGGCTTTACTCAGAAGGCTGGTGGAGCAGAAGCCTGATAGGGTGGAGTAGGAAAAGACCCAGGGAAATGCCATTAAGGTGTGGGACAGTGCAGACCTTGGCCGCTGATTTGAGAGCCCCTGAGGGGGAACCCGGAGTAGTGGGCAGGCCTGGGTTCCCCTATCAGCTGCTGGAGAAGTGGCACAGTCTGGGCAGTGAATTGGAAGAGTACCCGAGCCAGTTCTTGTGGAGTGACATTGAAACCCTGGAAGGGGGAAACCACATAGTGACCTGGCTGGAGGGCCAAGCCACGAAGAGGGAGCATTGTAATTCCTGGGCGTGAGAGGGACAGTAGAGTGAACAGGAGATGAATGGGGGCATCAGACTGGGTGGAGCTGTTCCCCCAGATGCAGCCACAAGGAAGTGCCCCAATGGTGAGGAGAACCCCGTGACACTCCCCCAGCCAGCAGCAAGGAATCTCCGCTCAGTGGAGCTGCCCAGATTCTGGCCCAGTGTGGGGCCATAGGGCTGCTGATGGGGCACAGAGACCAGAGGGCCAGGCTGTGTAGAGAGGGGTAAGGATCAGGCCACCATCCTGCCCATCCACCTACCCCCAATCCCAGCAGCATCCCAATCAAGGCCCATCCCATCCACCGGTCCCCCCTGCCCCACAAACAACCCCTTGACAGCCCTGAATGGCCAACAAGAGCCAGCTGCACAATGTAAGATGTTACAAAGTGCTCTTAACTTCACAGACACATTCAGATGGGATTGAAATTTGGCATGCCTGTTGCGGACCTGGTGTCCATCAGCAGCCCTATGGCCCCACACTGGGCCAGAATCTGGGCAGCTCCACTGAGCGGAGATTCCTTGCTGCTGGCTGGGGGAGTGTCATGGGGTTCTCCTCACCATTGGTGGGGGTTCCCTGGGGAGGGGAGACCCTAGTACTGAGGGGTGTACTGCCAGGGGGCAGCACCCCAGATAAAAGGACACTGGGGTCCAGGAGGGATACGGGGGCTGGAGGACAGGTGGACCACCGGCCTGCAGGGGGCACTCCAATGCTGAAAAGAGCTAATTCCGAGGATGACCAGCAGGAGGCGCCGCAGGGGTGAGTCTGCTCCTCTACAGAGCCCCATCTCCCCAGCCAGCCCCGAACATGCTGACTGCGTCTGCCCCTGAGTGCATCTACACTTTAATCCTGTTTATCCAGCAGCAGCAACACTGCTCAATAACTGTACTAGCTAGTGACTGCAATATGTCATGCTGACTGATACTGATGGGTTACTGTGATAGGAATTAATCTTTGATCATGCTGCTTAGTTATTAATTGCCCAGTTGTAGTGATTATTAATTGCCACCTTCATTGTACGTTCTGTTCACTTATTTCCACCAACTCTGCTCCCCATTGTCCATTCTTTTCATCTTCCTTTTTCACTTCTCCATCTTTCTGCTTTCCCCTCTACATGATGTAATAATGTTCACACTCTCTTTCCTTCACCTGCCAGATCCTGCCTCCCTCCCTGTATTGGGCTTCCCTCTTCTCATCTGCATTTCACAACTGTGCACTAGCCTGCCCCAAACTAACTGGCTGTGTGGACCCTGCTACCGTGCACTAAAATTGACAGGACTATATCAAAACACACTGAAACTTTTAGTGTGCAGTGGCAGGGTCCCCACGGCCGGACTGTGCTTGGCAGGTTAGTGCACTGTAGATTTGCACTCTGCCTTGCCCTGTGCTAAGCTGCCATGTAGACAAGCCATTAGAAAATTCAAAGCAGGTCATTTGGAGGGAGCGGGTATCTCAGATTTTGTATTGTCTACCTCAGACCCTGAACTGACACAGCAATTTCAGGGCAACCAGCTTACATGCATGCATTTTGGAACACTTTGAAAAGTAAAATCAGGCCATTTGGGGGGAAGAGGGGGACTGTCTCTTGGGAAGCCCCTGACCTAATGTGCCCAAGCTGGACACCAGGTCCACAACAGGCATGCCAAATTTCAAGCCCATCTGAATGTGTCTGTGAAGTTAAGAGCACTTTGTAACATCTTGCATTGTGCAGCTGGCTCTTGTTGGCCATTCAGGAGCTGGAAGGAAGCCCAGTGTGATGTCCATTTCAGGCAGGCCCTGCCTATATAGCAGAAGGTAATAAACCATTACACAAGCTAGCAAATTTTAGAATGAGGGGGGCTGAATCTCAGGACCCCCGTGACCAGATGATTCCAACTTTGCATCACTAACTTTATGCTTGCCCTGATGTGGCACGGCAATCTATCTATGCATGTGCATTCTAGAACGTTGTGAGAAATTGCCTCTTAAACAGACAGCTCTGCTCAGTTGTTGCAATGAACATCACTAGCAAAAGGCTCCTCTTCTCCTTCCCTTCTCTCTTCCTGGCATGCTGCAAAGTAGCCATCTGGTGAGAGTTTAGTACTGTCGCTTTAACTGTGCAATGATTAACTGGTACCGATCTCACCAATACAACAATAGAGCAGAACCAGGTGAAGGGGAGGTTGGGGAATAGTAGAAGCAATGCCATGATGAGGGGGTGGAGAGAGACAGAGAGAAAAATAGAGCAAGAAGAAAAAAGAAAAGATGCCTTTGCAGTGCAAACAGGGAGGGATTACCCTGCATGCCCATGTTGCAGAGCAAGAGGGAGAAGCTAGTGTCAGTTATAAAATCCATGAATAAAGTCCAGTCATTTTCCCAGGGGTAGAATTAGCTCTGTCTTTTGTCAGCCCTGCACAGCGGAGCTTCCAGGTCACTGAGGTTACCGTGCTTATCCTACACCTGTGATGCAGTAGGAACTTGCCATTGCTGCAAGTTCATCTGCTTCATCGGTGTAACTGTGCCTCTGTGGGTCACAACTGAGAGTGCCAAAATAAGAACCAGCTGCTGAGAAATAGGGCAGATACACCCCAAGACTAGTGGCTAATCCCCCATAGGATATACCAAACCAGTAATGAAAGTAAACTCCTGTTTCACCACACTGGCTAACAAGAAGACATAAAGGCAGTTTCCTCAGGCATTCCAGTTCTTGTATTAGCACCAAAAACACTGGCTTTAAAGGTGAGTGATTCTTTACAACCAGTCTCATCAAATTAAAGGTTCTTCTGAGCCCAAAGGACCAGCGGCACACCCAGGTCAATATATAACTTGGATCTTATACAAAAATCACAGTGCTGACAATCCTTTAGTATCTAAAGGTTTATTCATAAAAAGAGAGAAAGAAAGGTGAGAGTTAACATTGCTTAAAGGAATCAAATACATACAGTAATTGCAAAGTTCTTGGTTCAGGCTTGTAGCAGTGGCTTAAGTAAAGTCTGACTGTTTCCAAATCATTGGAAGGTCATCACACTAATGGGAGCATTTTAACCAATGGACTAAGGGCAGGTCTTCACTACGGGGGGGGGGGGGGGTTGATTTAAGATACGTGAATAGCGTAGCTGAATTCAACGTATCGCAGCCGACTTACCCCACTGTAGGGACAGCAGCAAAATCGACCTCTGCGGCTTCCCATCGACTGCGCTTACTCCCACCTCCGCTGGTGGAGTAAGAGCGTCGATTCGGGGATTGATTGTCGCGTCCCAAGGGGCGCGATAAATCGATCCCCGAGAGGTTGATTTCTACCCGCCGATTCAGGCGGGTAGTGTAGACCTAGCCTCAGTCCATATCCCAAAGGCTGGAGCAGGATAGAGGCAAAATGGAGGAGTGCCCAGCGGCTTTTATATCCTCTGTCATGTGCAGGGAATCCCATTGTTCTTATTGTGGGAAATTACAGCAACAAGATGGAGTTTGGAGTCACATGGGCAAGTCACATGTCCATGCATTTTGCCTAGTCATTGCAGGAAGCAATTACCTATACTCCAGACAGCATGTTTACGTGACAGTCCACTCAGTGTAGATGGGCATCTCCCATGGTCCATTGTGAGTTAAGTGTCCTTTTGATGGAGCACTCAATTTGAATAGTCCCTCCAAGATGTACTAGCTAGCTACCTTGTTAGTTACCCCAGGAGCAAACATTTGAAATACAGGTATAGAGCCAATACTCATAACTTCAAATAAAAAAATGATACATGCATACAGATAGCATAATCATAACCAGCAAATCATAACCTTTTTATAGATGCCTCACTTGACAACCTTTGTACAAGATTTGTTGCAAATATATAACAGTGGTTGCAACAATGGTCTATATGGTCATATTTTAATCAGATAATGTCACAATCGGGGACCAGCCCTTCCCAGGGTGGTGAAAGGAGAGAGCGCCCCAGGAGGCTGGTATCTGACTCCCCCCATTCATCAGACCCTCTAACTGGGGCAGTATGGATGTGGTCCTGTTATCCTAGATGGGAGAAGAGATGACAGTAGGAGGATAAGCACAGAGCTGGGCTGAGCCGACCCGCCGCACTCCTGGCAATGTGGGTTGCAGATCTCATCCCTGTATTTGATCACCAGTTCTAGGCTGGCTGCTGTGGCAGATCGGAGAAGGGGGAGTATGGCTGAGGCTGAGACGGCTCAAATTGTAACTCCTGCCAGGCCGAGTCAGGGCACAAAGCCCATGCTGTAGCCACTGCCAGGCTCAGTGTCATTCTAGAATCTATTTTCCGAATAGCTCCTTGAAGGGTCACGGTGTGTCTTTATCACTAGGGGGCCCGGTACTGGAGCCCCCCTCCATGGGTGTTCCTGCGAGTGCTGCGGGACATCTGTCCCTGGGTGTCTGGGAGCATGCTGGGTGCATCCTAGAGGTAAGTGCTGTAGAGCTCCAAGCGCCAGGCTCCCCAGGCTGTAGTCTGCAGTGGGTTCCTATGGTCAGTCACACACTAGAGAGGATTTCTCTACAAGGGCTGCCAGAAACTGAAAGCTGCAAGTTCCCTTGGCAAGATGGCTAGAAGATTAAATCCAGTGCAGCACCTAAGGACTGTCCAGTCTGGTCCAGGGGCATAAAAGGTAATAAGGTCCCTCTGTGACCTCTCTGCACTGACCTCCTACCTGCTGGCCACAGTCCTATGTCCTCCTGCTGCACCAGAGAACGATAGTGCCCTCCCAGGCTTTGAGCCCATCTTGACCAGGAGGGCCCAGGGAGAGCCTGTGGATCATAGCAGTCAACCACTCTGATCCCAGAGATATCAGGATACTGCTGGCACCAGCAGCCCAGAGCCATCCACTGACTCAATAAGGGACATAGCTGAGCCCTGCCAAGTCTCCTGGCCTAAGGCAAATGGTACTGATGAAATGCCGTTTGCATATACCAAAGCTGAGGCCTTCTGCACAGGAACAGAATCTAGGGCCAAGTCTAAATGTAATCTGGGTAAAGTAAAGCAAGCCCCATCTCATGCCTTTGAAAGGTTCCTCAACATCTACTGCCAGTCCCACCACCAGCTCTGTGCAGTCTTCTAAAGCTGCCATCAGGTTTACTAGCGAGAGAATACTGCCTGTCCTGATCTCTGCTGCACCAATCCCACCCGCTTACCAGGGATGGTGATGGGGGAATGGTTCCAGAGTGTTGCCCAGACCCGGAGGGGGTGATGGTTAAGATTAGGGGACAGTACCTTGTGTAACAGGTCTGGGGGGCGGGCTCCTCAGCCTCTACATGTCTGAGATCAGAACATTTCATAGCAGGGGAGGGGCTGCTTCTTCCTCATCAAACTCATCCAACAGGGGTGACAATTCACTGGGAAAACTCAGCTGAGAGCCTGTCCTACTGAGTGCCAAGGCTCATGCTCTGAAGAACCTTATTCAAGTTCCTGGGGAAACGGGTGGGCCCTGATTCCCTGAAGAGAGAAGGAAGCAACCCGGCCATGCTGGCAGGGTGAGAGCCGGAAAGGGGGATGGGGGGGAGTTTGACATTTAAAGGACCCATAAACATTTTCCAGTTGTGCTTTCACACCTCCTCATGATCTATGGATTGCAGCCCAGATCTCTGAAGCGCCCCAGCCCACGGTGGGGCATTTTCCACAGACTGCAGGGGGCTTTAGGGCAGACCCTGGGGGGCTCTTTTTGGGGCGCCAGTTTG
Organism: Chrysemys picta bellii; assembly: GCF_011386835.1. Classification (NCBI taxonomy): domain Eukaryota; kingdom Metazoa; phylum Chordata; order Testudines; family Emydidae; genus Chrysemys; species Chrysemys picta. Next base: position 40,721,800 of record NC_088800.1, read on the forward strand.
TGCTTGATAAAATGTGGCCTGCGATTTGTGCAGGAGCGAAGCCTGCCACTTGGAGGGCCTGGCCCTGTGCCGCTGCCACAGGCAGCAGGATCTGCACCCTGACTTCCCTGTGTGCTGTGTCTGGGGGTGCTCCATGAAAGGTGCCCTGACCCCATAGGTGCTGGAACTAGGGGTGCAGGGGGTGCAGCTGCACCCCCCTGGCTTGAAGTGGTTTCCATCAGCTAGAGGGTTTACAGTTTGGTTCTACAGCTCTGAATGTCCCCACCATATACATTGTTCGAGCACCATTGCCTGCTGAAGGGGCCCCCTGCCCGGGCTGGCCGGAACACGTGGCGGGATCCTCCGGGCCAGGTGCACACAGCTGGGCGGTGAGTCGCCCCCGCCAGCCCTGCTCCCGGCCTTAGACGTGGCCCGGGCAGGGGCGGGGTTGGGCGCCCCCCGCCGCCGCCGTGCGTGAGGCGAGGGCTGTGGCTGCTCCTGGCCAGTCTCCGCCCCGCGGTGGGAGGCTTTAAATGGAGCAGCCCGGGAAGCTACAGGCGGCCAGCCCGGAGCACGAGTCGCTGCCGCTCTCCCCAGGCACCTGCGCTTCCCCCGGCCCGAGGCGAAGCATCCGCAGCGTCCCCCGGAGCCCGGCGGGGAGCCATGGGCGCGCTGCCCGCCAGCCGGCTCCTGGGCTGCCTGCTGCTCTTCTCCTTCCTCTCGGCAGCCCCCGCGGGCCGGGCGGACTTCGCCGAGCCGCGGGGCAGAGCGGCCAGGATCAAAGTCAACCCCCGCGGCAGCCTCTGGGCCACAGGTACCGACCACTGCCCCGCCCGGGCGCCGCTCTCCGCCTGCCCCGGCGCCTCCCGGCGGAGCGCCCCTGGGAAGCCGCCCGCGGCTTGGGCGATCGAAGGGGCTTTCCCGGATCCCGGCGGGGTTGGGGGAAGCAGCACTAGGGTTCCCGGGACAGGCGGCCCCGCTCCCCTCCCGGCTGCAGGCCAGCCAACGGGCGAAGCCCCCCCTAGTCCGAGCCCCGGCGGAGAGGGGGAGCCGGGCCGCGGGAGAGCGCAGGGGCGGAGGGTGTCAGCGGACCCCCAGAGCCAGCGGGCTGGGGCGGGGAGAGCTTGTCGGCGGAGAACCCCCCGCTACTGTGGGCTGACGGGCAATGAGGAGAGAGCCTTGGGTGGGGGCAGGTGAGGAGCCCAGCCCCAGCGAGGGAACCCCAGCTGGGCAGGACAGGGGACTAGAGCTGCCCAGATGCTGGGCTGGGTGGGAAAAGCGGCTGAGAGCTGCAGCGAGGCGGCCGGTCTGTGGTACAGGGCTCAATTCCTGTCTCTGGAGAGCGCACCTGGGCAAAGCATCTTGTCATGGGGCAGGTGGGCTGAAGTGGGGCTTGCCCAACATACCAGACTCTCCAGAACGCAACTGGTGTGAGGGACTTGGCTGTGGGGGCTGGGAGCTGGAACCCCTCGGAGGCAGATTCTAGCAGCAGGTGAGCAAACCTTTTAACTACAGGGCTAAATTCACACCGAATCTATGCCTGCTCTCCGGCTGAGTGATGGGGTGCGCTTTGCTTTGGATGTGCTGGTGGGGTCCTATCTGAGGTTAATTCACTGCGGTGCCTTCCCAGCAAAGGAACACATACTTCTGGGCCAAGGGCGCTCTAGCCTGGAGAACTCAAAGGGCAAATGGGCCAAGGGCTACCCAGGCCCACGAGGTTCTGCCAAACTACTCACTGTGGCCCATTGGGGAACTCTGGTGCCAGGGAGGGCTGCCAGGAATTGATGCAGGCACATCTGCCTGCAGAAATGTCTGAGTTCCTCCGATGCCAAAAATTAACAGAGAGAGAAAAAAACTAAAGCAAGAGAACAGGAGGGTGGGCAAGGAAGTGGGGGAAGAAAGGAGCACGAGGCAGGGCTTAGCCAGGGGACATTGTGTCTACTGTAATAGATACACATTTTAAACACTCTCCGCTCCTCAGAACACATGCATGTTTTAAAAGCACAGGGTTAGCCCTCCCCTGAAATCAGCTACCCCATTACAATCCCCTCTCCCAAAAAGAGATCCAAAAATTAAGACACCAAGCCATCAGGAGTCTATTTTGTGTAGGTCAGAAGTTGCCTCTCCTTTGCATCCTTTTTTGTGTGATGCAGGGGTGGTGGTGAAGACTCCTGAGTTCTCTGGAGCTGGGCTGGAGAGCAAGAGGAGGGCACAAGTCAGGGGGAGAAGCAGGCAGATGCCATCTATCAGTCATCGTACAATCCCCACACCCTTCCATTGCCCAGGACGGGCTGCCCCAAAACACTGTGTTGGCAGCTCCAGAGCACTGGTGCACACTGCATTATTGCACAAGTAGTGCTGGAAATGCTTGCTGGTCACAGTCTCTGGAGAAATAACAGCTGTGCTATTAAGAATCTTAATTCAGATATATGAGCAGGTTGTGGCGCTCGACTGGTCTCTGAGGATTTGTCTACACTGCAAAAAGAGGTATGGACTTTGGGTCTTCGGGTGGCAGCTTGGGCTCTCAAGCCCACCTGATCCCCTGGGTCCGAGCTTGGGGGCTAGCATGAGCAGCTGCCAGAGCCACCATGTTCACACTGCTATTTTTAGCACACTAGCTGGAGCCCCGCTAGCAGGAGTCTGTCTGCTTGGGCTGGGAGACTCACTTCCAGTTGCAATGTAAATACTCTTAGATTTCTCACTTGTGCTGCTAACCCAAATTAAAGGCCAAGTTTGTGTCTTCCCTGCTGTTTTAACCCGAGTTACCAACGCACTTCTTTTGCAATATAGACACACCCTAAATGGGATAGACCACTTCCACAGAACTCCACCAACACACCTGCCCCCAGCTGAGTGACAACACATTCAACCAATGAAATGTAAGAAACATAGTCCCCAGGGCTGGCTTTAGGCCAATTCCCCTGAATCGGGCCCCGCCCTTAAGAGGGCCCCGCGGCCCGTGGCAGGACCGCCCAGAGTGGGGGGCAAGTGGCAGAGAATCCCTTCCCTGGCTAGAGGCACCTTTTTAATTTTTACTCACCCGGCAGCGCTCCAGGTCTTTGGCAGCGGGTCCTTCACTCGCTCCGGGTCTTTGGCGGCACATTGGCGGCGGGTCCTTCAGTACCGCCGAAGACCCGGAGCGAGTGAAGGACCTGCCGCCAAAGACCTGGAGCGCGGCCTGGTGAGTACAAGCCCCACGTGTTTTTTGTGTGTGTGTGTGTTTTTTTTTTTTTTTTTTTTTTTTAGTCATCCCTGTCGGGGCCCAGTTGAAACTGTTCGATTCGGGCCCCGCACTTCCTAAAGCCAGCCCTGATAGTCCCAGAGGATGAGGGTGGGAATATAGATAGATGATCAGCAGAACAACTGTCCTTGATTAACCAATGATTCTGGAGCCTGGACAATATTACCTAGCTACTGTTAGCCGATTGTCCCTTTTCTGGGTGCATGGCAAGGTGGATTGTTCCAAATCCCTGTAGCAGAGAGATGGCACCCACAGTCCCAGACACAGGCAGCAAATTCCTTGGGCAGATTCTGCCTTGTGGTGAGTAGTAGTGTGCTGTGGAGGCACCAGGGTCTACACTGAGCCAAACACTGGGAGATTAGACACGATTTCAGAACTTCAGACGCAATCAGATATTCGGGAGACAAGGTGTGGGAGGTAATATCTTTTATTGGACCATTTACATACAATTGGACTAATTGCATGTAATAAAATATTGGTATGAGAAGATGCAAAGCAGAGAGCCTGTCCATTATTTTAAGACAAAGTAGAGAAAAAGCAGGAATACCTTCCAGATTTGCACTATTCTGAGACAGAGGAAACCAAATCTATTTTTCAGCTACTCATCTGTGTGTTCAAAATCTAGTATGGCACCTTCAGTACCACTGTAAAACTTGTCTGAATAGAGCTCTCTAAAGGGAAGCGAGCAAGCAAAAAGGTGGGTGTGTGGGAGAAAGCTGCTGTGAAGCTTCCCGCAGACGAGAAGCCAAGAATGGGGGTGGAGGGCAGAGCTGAGGGGTCACAATCTGCTTGGCTAGGAGAGAGCCCAGGGAGCCCCTGGAGAATCAGCTCAATTAGGAGTGGGAGTTTCCCTCCAGTAACAGCCTCAGTGTGGCTTGCTGTGGAGCAAACCCCCAGATGATGTCCCTATCTCAGAATGGCAATGCCGGCTCCGTCCCAGGGTGATGCTCATCCTAGTTAAGGACACAGCTGCTGTAACCCTGGGCACTGTGTGCCACGGAGCCCGCTAGTTGGGGGTGGATTGGTAGCACAAGATAATCCACTAGCCAGGCAGCAATGAATCCAGAATGTGTCGTCGTCTCTGTGCTGCTGCTGCTGCTCTGCCAGAGGGCTCCTTCCCCAGCTGGCAGAGGGAGAGGGCCAGATCGCTCAATGCCCAGAGCAGAGGCTTCCAGAAAAGGGGCAAATTCCTTTACAAACCCAGACCCAAGTGTGGTCTGATCCTTCAGTCTGTCCCCTGGGGCTGCTTCCCCTCAGCCAGACTCTTGCCAAGGGAGGTGTGAAGGGCCTTTCTGCTGCCCCTTTTCCTCTTTGCCCGCCTGAAGCCTGGGAGGGGAGGGGGAGCCAGAAAGGCTCCATGCAGCCTGCAGGAGCCCTCCCCAAACGAGAACTGGAGTGCTTTGCCCTACAAGTGCCCCCTGCCCAGGTTTCCAAGCCCCTGAGAGGTCTCTCAGCACCTTTGTCTCCCTGTTATTGATCAGGCCCTGATGCCCCGGTAGTTCAGGGAAGCCCAGCAAACAACCATATGTCGTGTAATCAGAATCTGCTGCCGGAAGCCCCCATGGCATTCACCACTGACACAGCATGTGCTGGCTATTCAAGCTCCCATTTGTGGGGCCTTGTAATAACAAGTGCAGAATGAAGAGGCCTCGGTCTGAGCAGCAATGATCTCCCCGTACCCCTGCGCTGTTTGTGCCCTGAAGGATGAGGGGTTTATGAAATGCTTGTTATCCACTAGGGTGATGAATCTGCTAAGCAGGAACTACCCTTCCCATCAAGCTATGACCAACCCCTAGGGCAGACATGTGGATCTGGTCTGGGCAGAACCTGTGGGAAAGCAGCAGAGACAGGACAGGGAGCCAGTGCAGAGGAGCCCCAATGAGACACTCCACTGACTTAGCCTGGTTTGGAAACCTGCAAACTCCTACTCGCTTCTGTTCTGCCCAATTGAAGCTAGGGGGTTCTTTAGGGATTCTCGGTGAAGGACTGAGTTGAATGACCCGGGACGAGGAGAACTGGATACAACTCAATTTTATTATAGGATGGTAAGTATAACAATTATTAATGTCACTGGCCAAAACTGGGGGAGGAGGGGGGTAGGCTATATTAACAGCTTCCAGCAGAGGCTGGGCTGGAGAGGCACCGGGCCAAGAGGCCCTAGCCCTCTGGTGACTCGTAGATTCCAAGGGCAGAAGGGACCGTTATGATCATGTCGCCTGACCTCCTGCACAGCACAGGCCAGAGACCTGTCCCACAATAATCCTTAGAGCAGATCTCCGAAAAACACCCAGTCTTGAACCAAAAATGGCCAGTGATGGAGAATCCACCATGACCCTTGGCAAAGGGCCCAAATAGGAACATTTAGCTTCAATTGCAACAGTTTTAGCCACTGTATTGAGGCAATTTGCAACCTTTCCTTCTGTGCTGGCCCTAGTACAATAGCCTTTCACTTACCGTGCATCCTTGTGGTCATTGGGACCCACCGGGGCTAGTGCTAATACAGCTGAATGTTTTGAAGCATCTTCAGCGCTTGGCTCCAAGTTGTGGTATACCTGGCATGCTACTGGTACCTTAGGGGTGCGTTGTGCCACAGCACAGAGTGGCTGCAACAGTTACATTGGTGGGACCAGGAATGTTCTCAGAGATGTCTCCCCGGGATGTTACTTGTGTATATTGTGTTCCTGGTAGACTTAAGGTAAACATAGTGGGACACAGCCTGGTTAAGCTGCATCATCTTGCTAGCTGCTAATAAGCTCGCTAGCTTGTATCTCCAGTACTGGGCTACCTTGACTCATAATGTAATGAGCCCACAGGCTCCTTATTGGCACTGTTAACCTCCCGGGTACTGCCCAATCCTGAGAGGGCTCCATACACCTCCAGAACAGGCATGGGAAACGCTCTGGAGGGAGCTAGAGGCTGCATGCAGCAGCAGTCTTGGAGGTGGCTGTAGAGAGAAGGCTGGGCAGCTTAAAAGCTGGGTCTGAAGGGCTGAGAGCCAGGCTGGGAAGCAGCCTGTCACTGGCAGAGGGGCCAGTGGTAGCCATGGTGGTGGATCCCAGGGAAAGCTTGCAAGTGGGGGTCCATGTGGATGAGTCTGAATGGGACTACAGGTGCTGGCCGGGGAGTCTGTAGGCCAGTGCGTGGCTGCCTCTGGGAGAGGTCTGGAGGAGGTACCCGGGCACAAGATCTGACCTTCATTTCCCTGTGCTGAGCTGCCCCGGGGCTGGGCTGGGATTTGTTGTGGGTTGTGTTTATCATCTGTAGTTTGCCACTTACAAGCATTGTGCCAGGGTCGTTGCAGGGTTTATTTCTGACTGCCCAAGTTCAGCCCCTTTGCTACTTGTCGGGCTCTGAGGGTACATCTCCACCGCAAGTGCTACAGCAGCACAGCCACAGCACTGCAACTATGCCACTGGAGTGCTGACCGTTCCTACAGAAGCTGGGTGGAGGGAAGAATTCTTGTTGGCAATGTTGCAGAGGGTGTGACTTTTTCCATAGCCCTGAGTGGTGCAGCAAGGCCAGCCTAAGTTTTAGGTAGACCAGGTCTGTGAGTGTTTATGGGAACTCATTGAGGGCTAGATCCTGAAGGGTCTGCTGCTTGGAGAGCCTGACTCAAAGCATGTGCTACAGAACACCTGGGGGACTGGTGTCCCACTGCTCTCCTAGTCACACTGGGTCCAGTTACAGTTCAGGGTGAGCCTGACTGGGAAAACGAGCTATGATTTTGCAGGTGCACTGTCCATGCAACTTATAGCCCTTAAATGTCTAACTACTGACTGTGCATGCAAATCAGGTTGTTAGCACCGATCCCTATAAAACAGGGGTGGGCAAACTACAGCCCACGGGCCGCATCTGGCCTGCCAGCCATTTTAATCTGGCCCTCGAGTTCCTGCTGGGGAGTGGGATCTGGGGCTTACCCCACTCCAGTCAGGGAGCAGGGTTGGGGGCTGCTCTGTACGGCTCCTGGAAGCAATGGCATGTTCTCTCCTCCGGCTCCTACACATAAGGGCAACCAGGGGCTCCACTTTACATGCTGTCCCCACCCCAAGCGCTGCCCCTGCAGCTCCCGTTGGCCGGGAACCACAGTCAATGGGAGCTGCAGGGGTGGTGCGCAGCAGAACTGCCTGGCCACGCCACTGCGTAGGAGCTGGAGAGGGGACATGTTGCTGCTTCCGGGAGCTGCTTGAGGTAAGCGCTGCCTGGAGCCTGCACCCCTGAGCCAGCCCCAACCGTCTGCCCCAGCCCTGATCCCCCTCTGAACCCCTCAGTCCCAGCCTGGAGCACCCTCTTACACTCCAGAGCCTGCACCCCCAGCTGGAGTCCTAACCCCCCACCCGCCGTCCCAGCCCAGAGCCCCCTCCTGCACCCTGAACTCCTCATTTCTGGCACCCCCAGCCAGTGGCCTCACCTGCCTCTGCGCCCCTACCCCTGATTTTGTGAGCATTCATGGCCCGCCATACAATTTTTATACCCAGATGTGGCCCTTGGGCCAAAAGGTTTGCCCATCCCTGCTATAAAAGGTGCCCAGCATTATCTGCAGAGCTGAGTGTGAAACTGGTGTCAGCGCTGAAGACTTCTACAAATGCCTATGCTACATCCCAGCTGATTTACCGGCCCCCTAATGCTGCTGTCTTTTTGTTGGAGCCTGCATGAAGTGCCTGCTTGGCTGCCTTCCTCTGAATGGCTAAGCTAACTCATAGGTTGTTAGTTGGATGGTTATTAAAGGTGAGCTACCAAGATGTTTTTAGGGCTCTGGGAATTACCACCCTGACTCAGACAGGGGTCCCTCTAGCCTGGTCTCCAGTCTCTGATGGGACCAGCAGCAGCTGCTTCCATGGAAGGCACAAGAACCATGCAGCAGGTAGTGATGGATCTCTGGCCCCTAGGGAAAGCTCCCTTCAAACCCTTGATAGTTACTGGTCTTGAAAGCAAAACTTTTAATAATAATATATGGAGATATACCTATCTCATAGAACTGGAAGGGACCTCAAAAGGTCATCAAGTCCAGCCCCCTGCCTTCACTAGCAGGACCAAGTACTGATTTTTGCCCCAGATCCCTAAGTGGCCCCCTCAAGGATTGAAGTCACAACCCTGGGTTTAACAGGCCAATGCTCAAACCACTGAGCTATCCCTCCCCCCAGTTATTTCTGCTACTTACTGTGATAACTCTGGATAGTTGTCACCCAGAGTAGTGTTTCTAGGATTTCAAGAGGAACAAAAAATTTGGCCATTGTCACGTTCTCTTTTGCTAGTTTCCCCCTCTGTTCTGCCTCCTTTAGCTAGAGGTGGGTTTGTGCTACAGTATCTTGCTTCTGAAAAATTCCATTGCAATAGAGCAGTGGCTGCTGCGGCTAATTTCAAAGGCTGCTTGGCATTAGGGAGATGTCTGACTTTTGCATCTAGCCCCCCTGCCAGAGCTTGAAATCTCCCCCCCCCCCCCTCCCCGAAGCCCCCAAAACCATCTTACCCATTCCCTGTTCAATACATGTGCCCAATGTCATTTCAGGTCACTTCATGGGGAAGAAGAGCATTGCGGCCTCCCCGCTTCTGGAGTCTCCAGGAGATGCTGCAGCAAACTCCATCCCAATGGCCTTCAGCCCGACTCTCCGAGTGGTCTTGCAGGACATGAAAGAGCTGCTTACTAGAGAGCTCCTGAAAATCCTCTTGCAAGAGAGGCTAATAGATGAGAACCAAGGAAAATCTGAGCTTCAAAACCAGGTGACTACTGAGCAATGTGGTGGTGAGAGAGACCTCCAAGTGGGAGGCTGCAGGAGAGTACAGCAGGGAGCAGCATAGGGCCAAATCATCCCCTCCCCCAGGGCAGCCAGAGGAGGGGCCAAGAAGCCCCCCAAGGCCAGGCTGCAGTAGTTTCCCTCCTATCTGGGCTAAGGAGCCACATAGGAGGCTAACCCCAGAGATCCAGAGGGAAGGAAACCTGTTTCCCAAGGGAAGTTGACCCTGCCATCTCCATTGGAGCCAGGCTGTCCTGGGCAGAGACCCCCTGAAGCTTTGGAGGGGCTCAGTGGAGTAAACGCTGAAGCAGCATTCACTCTGGCTTGGCAATGCTAATACCAGAAGCTGGGCTCCTGCTCCAATACCTTGCGCCTCTGCCACCAAACCTCTGCAGGGCACTGACCCTGTGGCGCGCCAGTGGAATAGCTAGGATAAAGGCTGGAGCTGGACCTTCTCCCCCCTCCACAGCCCAAGGGCAGATGCCCAGGAGCTCTGTCCCCTCTGCTCATGGAGCAGTGGGGATGGTCTTAGCCATAGCTCTTACAAGGGAAAAGCCTGTAGTCACTTAGCCCTTACTAGCGCAGGGTTGATCCTTTCAGTATCCTCTAGAGTGATAGCACAGAGGCATCCCACACACGGGGCGTGGCAAGGGCCCTCCAACATCTCTGGTGCTGGGAATCCTGCATGCAGGCTGGGGAACTCCTACCCTAGAAATACCGAAAGTAGGTAAACTGGGGGGGGGGGGAGGGAGCAGGGGGATTTAGCGAGGAGTGACAAAATCAGGGAGGTAGGAAGGCACGATAATAGATGGCTCAGAATCACCTGCCTGCTTCATTGCATTGTGCTGCTCCAGTGACCTAAAACGCTGGTACACCCGGTTTAGCTGGCTGGTGAGAAACAACGGAGCACAGCAGGGAATGCAGCCTATGTTACGGAGGCACTGGTCACACTCGACAGCTTCTGGTGAAGCTGCGTTGCACACTTCAAGCTGGGATTCATGCACTTAGTCATATACAAAGGGGACAGCTTGTTGTCCGCCCCCCCAGCTAGTACTCGCTCTTTGGACACCATGAATGCCCTACAGTGACGCCGCATGAATGAAAACACCTGAATTTGGTTTTAAACACCAGTTTGATTTAATCTGGGTCCACAGCTGCTGATGCACCTCAATCATGGTGGCATGGCTACTGCCTGGCATTGCTCCAGGGCAGAGCTTCTGGGAAGTTTTCCCTGCATGCCAGCTGTCTGGGGGCTGTAATGCTGGCCTGGTTTTGGGGTGGCTTGTGGCCGTACACACACAGGCTGGGTGTTCCATTAGCAGTGACTAACATGCCAGGCGGGCGGAGCTGTAGGAGAGAGAGCTGGCCTCTCTGCGTGCTCCATACAGTTCCACACTGAGTGGCTTGTGTTTGTGGCAACTGTCTGGCCAGACCCAGCGGGGACAGAATTTGCTGTGAAGGGCTGGGGCAGAGGGATAGAAGGGGGAGTGAGGAGCTACTGAGATTCAGCCGGGTAGGGAGGGGAAGCTTGGTAGTTCCTTGATGGTTAGTGACCAGTGCTCCCCTCCCCACACACACATACACCCCTCCTCAGCAGCTGGCACACATGTTCCAGCCCCTCTCCTGGGCCAGGTGTCTCTGCTGGGACCTTCAGTGGCTGGAAGGTGGGATGGGGCTAAGCTGGCTGCTGGTAAGTCACATGAGTGGCTGTCTCTTCCAGGTAGCTGGGGGCATGCCCTGAGTCTCCCCCCCTCGCGTACCAGCCCCGGCCACTATGGCCAACCAAGTGAAGGAAGATGGGGAGAAGAGAGCTGGTTTTAGTTGCTCCCTAGGGGCGGGCCTGATCCCAAGCACTGCAGCCGCTGCTCTAGCTGCTCCTCCAGGTCCTACTCTTGCCTCCAGGAGATATTTTGGGACAGAAAACATTGGGGGTGGAAACACGTGTCAGCCCCCCTCAGTATTTCCAGTGTGGGGGCACTAGCCCCCTGGTTCTGCTGCCCCTGCCCAGCTCCCAGTCCTGAGCTGTCACCCCCAATGGGTGCTTTCTGAAATCTGCCCTTTTTTCTCTGGGTCCGTCACTGCACTACAGTGGGTGAAAATAACCCAAACAATTATTTAAAAGGGACAAAAATTCTGTTAGGCCAAAGTGATACTAGTCAGGCCAGCCAATGATTGACTGGACTCGGGAATGCAGTGCAGGCACACAGCCTGACCGATTAAAAACAATAAAAAGACTTACCCAGTTTTATTCTCTCAGAGTTAGGTTACAGTCTCATTGCAGGAAGCAAAGGGAATCCTATGGTCATTCTAAGGCAAATTATCTACACTGGAGCTCTGTGTATGTGGCACAACCAAATGCATTCAGAGACTAATCAACCCCATTTAGGTGGCATCTGCTCATTGCTCTTGATGAGGCGCTGGAAGACAAACAAAGTCCGGTCTCTTTACAGAAGAGTGGTGCAAACTGCCAGCTGCTAACTTACTGATTCATCCTGGTAGGTCTGCTGGGTTGCTGAGTCCATCTCTCCCTGAGAAATAGTCTTACCTGAACCAATTGCTAGCCCCCCTTCACAATGCGCCGGATCCTGCTAACAGTCAAACTGCCTGATTGGCCCTGCCCAAATACACGGTAGTGCAGAGAGACCCAAACCCTCGTGCATGCTGCACTGGCCATCGCAGGCCGGTACAGAGGGGCTTCACCATCTCCTACCCTTTAGGTGTCATATGCCCAAGGGGACAAAACTAGGGAGCAGTCCTTGCACTCCCAAGAGCACATGGACTGCAGCTGTAGCTGGCCCTTCGGTAGGGTGCACAAGGGTTGGGGGAAGGCTTCTTGTGCCTGCAAACTCCTTTCTCCCTCTCTTTCCCCCCCCCCCCACTCCCAAAGGCCTTGTCTTCACTGGGAGAAAAGGGATGTTTTTAGCATGCGTCAGGTAACGTGTTAAAACCGAAGTGTAAACGGGGCACGTTGTATTTTAATTCATGAGCTAGGTGGGGTCAACCATGGGGGGCTCAACATAGGGTTTACCACTACCAGCTAAGGCGTGTTAAAAGCACCCCTTTTCTCCTAGCATAGACATGGCCTGCCCTAAATCAACCACCTGCTCTTCCTCCCATGCTCATTTCCTTTTGTGTAACAGATGAATGCCCTTTCACAGCACCTATCCCATTCAGCCTCACTCCCCACCCATCTGGGGGTGTCTCCAATGGGCCCCTTGCTGTGGAGTACAGCAGAGTTCCCCCAGGGCTCCTGGAGAGGTGAGGCTGTTCTCTTGGGAAGGGGCAGGGGGTGGCTGGGGAAGACAGACATGGCTGTTGTAGAGTCCTGGGTACCACAGAAGCTGGGTACTGTTTGCAGCTGTGGATCAGCGCTAGGAGCTCTCTGAACCTGGGTGACCAGCAGGGTTTCTCCACAGCCCCTGCTCGCACTGACACACGTTCTGCTGGAGCTGTCGCGCACAGGAACCATCTCTAGCCTTGTCTGTACTAGAGAATTGAACCAGCGGTGAATGAGCTGATGGAGGGCTTTGGTGTCAGCACACACCAGGTATTGTGTGCACTGGGCACCTATCCCACGCTGCCCAGCACAGCTCTGGGGAGCAGTGCCTTCTGGGGGATTCAGAATGCCTTCTGGGATACTTTGGAATTTGCTTATGGGAATTGTGGGTGAAAAGGCCCAGCTCCCATAATCTCCTGGGGGATTGCCCTGTGTAGCTCCCATGTAGCCCTTTGGCACAGGTGCCTTTTCTGAACTTGGAGGCTGTCATGAATGCTTGAAGGAGAGGTTTCTGCTAGAGGCTTTCAAGGGCAGGCTGAGGTGTCTATGGTGAGAGGCTGGGGGATGTGCCAGCCGAGAGCCAGAGCCCAAAGCAAGCAGCTCCCAGATTTCATCCTGCAGTGGTTCTGTAGCACTGTTCAGGTGGATGGCTGCATGCTGCAAGGCCCAGAGCTTGAGCATGGACTGATGGGACCAAGTTCTGGAGATGGGGGGGCAGCGGCAGCGAAACTTCAGGACGAGGGAGGAGGCTTTCTTTGTGCTCTGTGATTCCCCCATCGATAGCAGCCCCCAGCCTCATGCTCCACGGGGCAAAGAGTGTGGGGGGGGGGTTGCAACCAGGCAGCAGAGGGTGTGGCTGTGGGTGTGGGGAAGATCTGACTCATGGCAGGAGAGGATCAGCAGGCAGGGCAGAGTCCTGTGGAGCTCTGATATTAAGATCTGGGGCAGTAACAGGTGGGGAGATGGGGGAGGGGGGGGATTTGATGAGGGGTGTGAGGTGATCAGTGCTGTGGGTAAGGAAGATGATCCCAGTGGCTGCACTTTGTCTGGACTGAAGAGACTGATCCAGATGCACACAGCAGGTGCATGTAGGAGACTGCCAGCAGGAGGGAGCTGGCTGAGCCATGCTGACTGCTCTGTGACTAACACAGCAATGATCTTATCTGCCTGCTGCAAGTCTGAGCATGTGCTCCAGCGAGGTGAACAAACTGTCAATGCTCAGTGGAGAGCCAGGGCCACTCACCCTGCTTACAAGGGGGAATGTTTGGCATGGAGTCGGGCTGTGCAGCTGATCAAGGGTGGGCTGTCACCACCTCACCCCCTTGGTTCAGATCAATGGGTTCCAATAGGGGCAGTTGGCACAGTGTGAACAGCTGGGGCGATTAGCCCATCACTTCCCAGTTCCTTTGGCTGTTGAGCTCCTGCTTCGCTCAGTATGTCAGGTCTGGCTGTGGATTTACAGGCTTTCTGGAGGGCGTTCTCTGCAGCCTATTTTGGCCTTCCCAGTTCTTTTGCCTTCGTTTGCACAGGGGCATATTCAATGCACAATTCCTCCCATGGGTCAGTGAGCTCTTTAACTCTTGGCCAGTCTCCATTTAGCTCCCTGGGGTGGAGGTGCCACCCCTGTATGCTCCCTCAGGGCGTGGCCCAGCGCTGCAGTAGATCTGCCTCAGTGCCCCTAATGGTTCTGGCTGGGGCTCAGCCTCTGGCCCAGGCCCTGCGAGCGTTCAACCCCTTCCGTGAGGGCAGAGTCCCCAAGTCAAAGTGCAAGAGAGACTGGCTCCACTGGGAGCAGCTTTCAGCCTCTTCCTTTCAGGTGAACCCCAACTGCCAGTGCTGCCTGACCCTCCACCCCATGGTGCCTGGTAACCAGTCACACGCACGCTGCTGCCAGCCTAGCCTGCCCCAAGCAGTCTTCAGTCAGCTCCTGGCCTCACCCAGGCCTCTTGCATGACCTGGGAACTGCCCATGCCCTCTCCTTCCCTGGGCTCCCTCCTCCGCTGAGCCAGCTCTCCCCTTCCCACTGCCCTCCCCAAGCCTGTCAGTGCTGGCAGGTGACATGGGGCGGGGCTGAGGGAGCCTGCAGCGGCTCCTTAACTGAGGGGCTCGCATACCTCTTGCACTTCCTAGCCTAATTTCTACCCTTTGCATCACCCTGCCTCTTGCTGGCAAATAGTTACTGCCTCATCCCAGCACTTCACTTGGATGGGACTAGGGTGACCAGATGTCCTGATAGAATTGGGACTGTCCCGCTATTCAGTTGTTTGTCCCTCGTCCTGCCGGATGTATGGTCGGGATGCCATTTGTCCCAATTTTTTGGCTCGGGGCACTCCCGTCTTCACTCCCGTCTTTTTTTTTTTTTTTTGCTTGGGCCCTGCCCTTCCGTGCCCCCCCCCCATGTCCCGATATTTTGTTCTTGTCATCTGGTGACCCTAGATGGGGCCAACTGTCCCTGCTGCCCCGTGTTCCAAGGTGATACTGAGGGATGCTACTTAACTTTTCTGAATTTGCTCAAATAATTGCCCCTTCCCAGCTGACTGCCCCTCCCCCCCAGTCTCAATAGCTCCCTTTACCCCCCCCCCCCCCACCCAACCTATTCCTCCTCTGACGGGGATGGGTGTTTCTGTCCCCTCTCTCCTGTTAGTATCTCTGGGAGCAGTCTGTAGGTGGTTGTAGGGAGCATCCCATTTCTCATTGCCTTTCCCCACACGCAGTGGGAACTGAGGGCTTGTCTGAACAGTGTGTTACTAGAGCAACAGAAGGTACAGGGAGCAAGGCCTGGCATATGACATACAGCTTGCCACACCATGACTGGCCATGGACACCCCACCACAGGCACTAAAAGTTCCTTCAACTGGAGTATGATTCATTGCCTGGTGATAGGTCTTTTGCACTTCACATAGCTACTGTCATGTGCAGGACGCAGTGGGGCACAGTGGGGTCCAAATAATGGTGTTTACTCACTGTGTGTAATGTGCCAGGTCTAGGTCTACACCTGCTGCTGCTCTAGCAGGGTGCTGGTGGCCTTTGAACCATGCACAACAGTAAGGACCACTGGAGGGATCACACACTATTTAAAGGGATACTCCCCAATTCCTATGCACTGCAGAGATGCTTTGGCTGACAGCACCGAGAGGAACCTCTCCAGGGCCATGCCCATGGCATCCTTGGTGGAAGTGCGAAAGCTCTAGAACTCTGCCACAGGAGATCAGGAGCAGCCTGAATCTTGTCGCCTTTAGGGATGAAACTGATGCTCCTCCCCTCATTATCGGCCTGATGATGTTTCTCCTGGAGACAGAGGATAAGCACGCTCGCTGTAGGGGTGTAAGTGACAGAGCGAAGGCAAATGTCAGTAATGAACATAAATCATGTCCGTATAACTAGAAATTCCGCACACAAAACTTTGGTGTAAGGATGGGTGAGTGGGGTGCCCCTGTGTGCACCCTCAAATGCAAAGACCCCTGGTAGCTGAACCCCAACACACAGCACAATTCCATGGCCAGTGACAGATTCAACAACCTCACAGGGACCTTTCTTCTACCTCCAACTGGTAAGGGAGCCGCTGCACACAGCACAATGAGTCTCCTTCATGCTATAATGCCAAAGTTGGTGCTTCCTTGCCTACATCACACAAATGGCACCCACTAGAGGGAATGCTTAGAACTGCCTATGCACAGTGGTAATGATGCATAGGCAAATGGTAGGGGCATACTACAAGAGAGTGAAAGGATTGGGACTGTTTACTTGAGAGGGGACAAGGAAGGGGGGCTAACAGCAAATATACCAATGACTGGTAGAGAGATCACACACTGCTATTCGCCCTGCCTCATTATAGAAGAACAAGGACTCATTCAGTGAACTTGAAAGGCAGCAAATTTAAAATTGATTAATCCTTTTTTCACACAGTCCACAATGAGCCTGTGGAACTCACTGCCACAAGATGCCATTGAGGCTAAGAGAGTAGCAGGATTCACAGAAGGCTTGAGCACTTCTATGAATAATGAAAATATCCTGAATTACAACAGTAAGGTTTGAACATTAAAAAACAAGGGCCTGGTTCTGTGCTGTTCTGTGATGACGTAAGTTAGAGCAGCTCCTAGGCTGCTCCAGTGTATGTCAGGGCTGGTGCAGATGTACCATGAACTGTAACCAGCTTGCTTTTGGCCTTTTCTTCTCTCCTATTCTGGGCAGATCTCAGTGCAGGAGAGAGTCTGGGCCCAACCATCTTGGCAGGGATCCACCTGCTTCAGGCCTTGAGGTACCTCCAACTCCAGGGGACTCAGGGGAAGCAGTCCCTGGGGAAGATCATCCCACATTTGCCTACCCCGTTGGCTAGCACCTTCCTGAAAAGGTGCTGGTCCATCAGGGTGCTGGGCTAGCAGGGCCCCATGTCCATTCTGAACCGGCAGTTCCTGTGTTCCCATAAAGCTTTGTTGAAATAATGGGCTTGTATCCAACGGGCACGTTAGGCTGTCCTTGCAGGTGAAGTATTCTGAGCAATCATGATGGAGATGCTGCAAAGCTCTGGGTAGCTCCTGGCTACTCATGACCAGCAGGGAGGCATTGCTGGCTCAGTGGTGGAGAGCCAGGGATGCAGGCAAGCAGCAAGCTTTGCAAAATGCTGTATGTACATCTGCACCATTGTAAAAACTCCCTGTGGGTTTGTTTTCACCTTGTCGCCAGTCCCCATGCGATGTGATTGGCCTCCCTGTCAGTTACTGGGCAATCTGTGCCTGGCCAATCCTAGCTCTAGGCTTTTCCTGTGCCAGCTGTCCCTGAAATCCAACCCACGCATCTGCCATCACATCACAGCAGGATATTCTATCAGTGTGAAAGTCACTCCTAACGTGGGAGCCCAGGTCACCGCGACACCTGGATGAGTTGGGGAGATGGAATCCATCCCCCAGTCTGGATCTGCAGAGCAGCCCCTCCTGCATCCCTAGCCTATGGGCTGAAATGCTGGCCACAGTGACTCTGCCCCATTTGTGAGTTGGGGCCAATGGGTCTGTGAAAACTCTTCTTCTCTGGCACATCCCAACCAGCCCCTCACTGCTCTTCTGCTGCCTGGGATATGCTGGCACAGGAACCCTCCACAGGGCGCAGTGGCACCTGTACAGCTGCCCCGTAGAGGGCTTAAGGGACTGCCGGGGACTCATGCTGCCCATAGCCCTGGGTGAATTATACCTGGCAGCCGTAGCGCAGGGACTCATACTATTGCTCTCTTTTCAGGAGATGGGATTGGTAATGAAGGTGCTGGAGAAATACCTTTCAAACTGAAGAAGGGACGAAGGGACCGTGTACATAGACGACTGAATCAAGCATCAGAAAGGCCTGGCTGGTTTGTAGTAAACACCAGGGAATGTTTGAATTATGGTTCTGTGGAGCTACATCACTCTTATGATTTAGTATTACTGTAATATTGTGAATATTGACCATCTGTATGAAGAAAGCCCCAAAGCCCTGACTGTATATTTCCCTTGCATTTTCTGCATTACTGCTGAGGTCAAAGAGCCCTTGTGAATAAAACTAACTCTTTGCACAGCACGTGCGAGCACTTCCTTTGCAGTCAGCACAGGCCAGCGTTTAGGGAGGGGGGTGATCTGTTTCTTGGAAGCCTGAGTCTCCTGTGCACAGTGCGACTGATGGGCAGGGCAGGATGCAACGGGGGGGGGGGGTTGCAGTTGAATGTGAGGGCTGAGAGAGTCACTGAATGTTGCAGAGAGGTTGCAGCAGAGGGTGGGGGGAGTGAGGGGCTCAGTGAATGTGGCTGACGGGATGGAGCAGGCATGGGTGCGCTTGCAGCAGGCTGTGATGAAGGCCGTGCAGCACAGGAGTGATGAGCTGTGAGGAGCTATGGGGATGGGGTCCCCCAGGAGTTGTGTGTTTGGGGCTGAGGCATGTGTGGGGTGTAGTGCCTCAGATGTCTGAGGAGTGGGGTTTTGGGGGGTGGGTTGCTCAGAGGAGGGATCATGGGGGGATGCTGAGCCTGAGGAGTGATTTCTGGGAGGGTGGATGCCCAGGGCAGCTGTGCCAGGGAGGTGGGATACCTGGGGTGGCTGGAGGGGTGGGCTCTCCAGGAGGATTGCCTGCTGGTGGGTGGCAGAGGGGGCAGGATGCCCTGGGTTGGGGGTGCAGGAAGTCAGGTGTTTGGAATGCAGGGTGGCCAGGGCTGGGATGACAGGGCTGGAGCAGATTACTAGCTGCAGGGGCTGGAGTATCATTGCTCTTTTATTGTTATTTGATTTATTGCTGTAGCATTTCATGGGCCCCTGTCAGGCTCAGGGCCCTGTTGTGACGGGTGCTGTGCATGCGTGTTGTGAAGAGAGTCCCTGCCCTGAAAAGCCTGCAGTCTAAAAGAAGAACCACAGAAGAGGATTTTCATAGATTCCCAGGCCAGAAGGGACCATTGTGATTATCTAGTCCAGTGTTTCTCAACCTTTTTGATACCAGGGACTGGCTTCCTGCCTCCCTACTGTGTCAGCGAATTGTCAGGGACTGGCAAGGAGGCTGCAATGGACTGGCGCCGGTCTACAGACTGGTCATTGGGGAAACACTGGTTAGTCTCACCTTCTGCATAACACAGGCCAGAGAACTGCCCCAAAATAATTCCTAGAACAGATATTTTGGAAAAAAGTCCAATCTTGATT
The DNA here is from genome assembly GCF_011386835.1 of Chrysemys picta bellii. Lineage (NCBI taxonomy): Eukaryota > Metazoa > Chordata > Testudines > Emydidae > Chrysemys > Chrysemys picta. Next base: position 40,740,676 of record NC_088800.1, read on the forward strand.
TTAAAAATTGCCAGGAATGTAGGATCCTCCACAATCCTTGATAAATTGTTGCCATGGTTCATTACTTTCACTGTTACAAATTTGAATCTGATTTCCAGTCTGAATTTGTCTAGCTTCAACTTCCAGCCATTGGATGGTGTCAGACCTTTCTCTGCTACACTGAAGAACCTGTTATTAAACATTTGTTCCCCATGTAGGTACTTACAGACTGTAATCAAGTCACCCCCTTAATCTTCTCTTTGTTAAACTAAATAGATTGAGCTCCTTGAGTCTATCACTGTAAGGCAGGTTTTCCAGTCCTCTAATCATTCTCGTGGCTCTTCTCTGAACCCTCTCCGATTTATCAACGTAGAATCGTGTGCACTAGAGCTGGACACTGGTGCCACTGCTGCTGGAGTCCTGTGCCAAACACAGAGGTAAAATGATTTCTCTGCTCCTACTTGAGATTCCCCTGTTTATGCATCCCAGGAGCACATTGGCTCTTTTGACCACAGCATCACAGTGGGAGCTCATGTTCAGTGGATTATCCACCACAGTCCCCACATTGTTTTCAGAATCACTGCTTCCCAGGATAGAGCCCCCCGTCCTGCAGGGATGGCCTACATTCTTTGTTTCTAGATGTAAACATTTACATTTAACCGTACTAAAATGCATATTGTTTACTTCTGCTCAGTTTTCCAAGTGATCCAGATCGCTCTGAATCACTGACCTATCCTCTTTCTTATTTACTGCTCCCCCAATTTTTAGGTCATCTGTAAACTTTATCAGTGATGATTTTGTTTTATTCCAGATCATTGATAAAAATGTTAAGTAGTGAAGGGCCAAAACCCAATTCCTGCAGAGACCCTACTGGAAACACACCTGTTTGATGACTGTTCCCTGTTTGCAGTTACATTTTGAGACCTATCAGTTAGCCAGTTTTTAATCCATTTAATGTGTGTCCTGTTAACTTTATATTATTCTAGTTTTTCAGTCAAAATGTTGTGTGGTACCAAGTCAAAGCCTTACAGAAGTCTAAATATCGTATGTCAATATTATCCCCTTTATCAACCAAACTTGCAATATCTTCATAAAAAGATATCGAGTTAGTTTGACAGGGTCTATTTTCCATAAACCCATCTTCATTTGCATTAATTACATCCTCCTCCTTTAATTCTTTATTAATCGAGTCCCTTCATTATCTTGCCCAGGATAAACATCAGGCTGACAGGCCTATAAACAGGATCATTCCCTTTACTCTTTTTAAAAATTGGCACAATATTAGCTTTCTTCCAGTCTTCTGGAACTTCCCCAGTGCTCCAGGACAATGAAAATCAACATTAATGGTCTGGAGAGGGGCACTCCCTGCACACAACGTGAGCGGTGCGGTGACAAGTGCACAACTCGTCTTGGTAGCCGGGGGAGTTTGTATAAACTTTCCCCACTTTGCTATGGCCAGTTCCCCTCTTCCCGGCCACTTATATAAACTGTTCCCATCTGCTCTGCCAGGGACCATTCCCAAGAGCTGCCCCATCTGTTGCCTCCCCCACTACCTTCTTCTGCCTCAAATGTCCCTTCCCCCATCTATGACCTTGGGTTGAGAGAAAGAAGAGCGGGAAGACCTGCAGTTGATCAGAAGACCCTTCCCTAGCTGCCCAAGTGCCATAGTTTCTGGAGTCACCTTCCATCCAGCAGAGGAGCTGGGGGGTGTCCTGCAGCTCGAAGGGTGGGGAAATGTCCTCATGCTGTGATGTCAGCAGAGCAGGCCCAGGGCTAGTGGTTTTGCTGTCCCTATCCCTGCACCCAAAAAGTCCAAGCAAAAAAAAAAGTCAAGCACAATTCTTATGCAACTCCCCCAAGGATTTGGTGCCTCAAATGCAAAGATTTGGCACCCCTAAATGTTGGTGCCCAGGGTGGCTGCCCTGATTGCCTGCCCCTGCAGCAGGGTTCTGCTCTGTGCAGGGATTTCCTTCCATTAGGTTGTCAAAAATTGTTCTTGCCTTCAGTGCTCCTTTATCCTACACCTGCCACATCATAACCTGGTGGTCAGGGACCCAGGTATGGAGCTGGCCAGTTTACACGGCTATTGCCAACCTGCCTTTGGTGCCAGTGTAACGCGGCCGCCCCAGCATCACGTTCTCGGGGTGATACATTATGTTGTGGAGCGTGACACATGGGCACTGACACAATGAGCTGTACCTCCTTGCAGGTGACAAACAACCAGCAGGTGGCAGCAGCTACAGAAATTGGGTATGAAACCCTGGGGAAGCCACATGGCTGTGATACAAAGCGAGTGCCCAGCGCCCTGGATGAGCCCGAAAGGGAAATGCCTCAGGGCATCAATTCCCGCTTCCATTGGAGTGAACCCTGCAACAGAACAGCTCTGGGGCAAGGGGCAAAGGCCACATCAGAGTTTAAGCTGGAAACACAGCTGGAAATTGATCAGTGTGATGTGAGGACAGTTCTGGGTCTGAGTGGAGCTACAGATCCCTCTGCCCTCTAGGGGACTAGGATCCTGCAAGCCTGGATCTGGTCTTAGGAGTGCAACTGTTCGCTGGGCCGGAGGCCTCCCTGACCTGCCCGCGGTGATTGTGAGCACTGACAGGGACTCGGAGTCCAGCAGCACGTGTGTTCAGACTGTTCCTCCCCATGTGCAGCACCTTGCACGAGGCTGGCGAGCTCTGCCTCCACTGCCCCATTTTGCCCCCAGCTGAATACTGTCCCCAGCACCTCAGCCTCGCATGGTTTCAAGGTAAGTACAGCCATGTGCTGCTGGAACGCAAACACTCCCTTACAGCTCCCAGCTTCCAGGCCTCTGGCTGAGATGGGTCCGGACAGCTGAGTAGTCCAGGGAGGACACTTGGTAAAAGAAAGGGGTGTGCGTTCCATTCAAGACAAACAAAACTCACCTCCATGCAATGTACCCAAAGGCGCTGACCTCAGCTTGCAGCCCCACAGCAGGGTCTCAGTTGTTCCCTTTTCCACTGTCCTGGGAGGAGCTGGGGTCCAGGCAAGTCTGGGAAGAGTCCCACGGCTCACAGCCCTTCAGCTCACAGCTGGGGCTCTGCACGGTCCAGGGTCACAATGCTAGTAATTGTAGCACATCTCACGATGGTGGTTTTTCTAAATTCCGCAGCTGCTGCCAGCCAGTGACTGTACGACCAGCTCAGCATGTGTTATAGAGTGGTACATTTCCAGCCTGGTGGGTGCAGAGAAAAGCTGGAACACATGTCTCAGCTGTACCCTAAAGGCTCACCACCCAGAAGGCAAAAAGCCCAATGGTTATTTACCTTTTAAAACCTCCTGCTTGTTAAGCCAACCTCCTGTGTTTGGGGCCTGACTCAAGGCTGCTGGATGCCTGGCACTGGTGACAGTAAGTTTTGCAGATGGAAAGGAGGGGCTGGCAGGAGCACTCACTAACGCGCACCCATTGGGCTGGCCTGGCCCTTTGCCACCCGGACGGGGGAGTTCCGTTAGCTCACCCAGCGGGAAGTGGCCCGTGTCTGCGGAGGAAGCAGACTTGGGCAGCAAAACACCCGGTTTGTAAGCAGCAGGAAAATACTCTTTGTTCTCATAAAACTAAGCACAAATATTTGTGGAGACGCTTCCGCACAGAACCTCTGGCCCCTGGCAAAGTGCCCTGCAGACAGAGTGGCTCTGCACAATGCTGGCCCATCTGCTTGGCTCCATCCTCCCCCTTTGCATGAAGCAGCTTATATGTTCACCCACTGGCTGGCTGTGGTGCTTGCCCTGGTGGTAGCTGGCACTTCTCCCACACACAGATGGAGGTAGCTTCACCGCCCTGCAGCTGACCAGCCCTGCACAGGTAGGGCACCCCGGGGCCTGTGCTTCCCTGTGCATCAACGCGGGTGTAGTAAGATGAGGCCCTAAAACATAAACCCTTATCAGAGGCCTGGTATGAGGCCTAAGGCCTGAACTAAAGTAATGGTCAAGACTTTGCTAACGTAAAGCAAAGTTAAGCTGCGAGCCAGAGACAGGCCCTGCTCGCAGAAGCTGGCAACAGAAGGGCTGATGTTGCAAAAATACACATACCTAAAAGTTACTGGACACTAGAGATACCAGAACACTCTGATACTTGCACACTCCACACAGATAACAAGGACAGAGGCAAAAGGGTAATATGATGGATAGAGCTGTTTTGTTCAAACCAACATGTACAAGGTGAGAGGTGGCACCTTACTGCGTAGAGGGGTTGTATCTTGCTACGTAGAGGGGTTGCACCTCAATACGTCAGGAGTGATGTGTAACTTGTTTGTATCTGTGTATAAGAATGCACCCCTGAGTGGACATCTTTGTCTGGCCTAGGGGGCAGTGGAAAGTCCCGCCACTGACTGAGCCGATCCATTGTCAGGGAGCACATATGTACTAGCAGAACTGTAGACATCTGATCCGGGGAGCTAGAGACTGTGTTTCGTTTGGCAATAAACCTGGCCGACGTGCCTTCGTATCTTATCAGAGTCTGTGGTCATTGTGGGTTCTCTCGGGGTCTGCTGTGTCAGCGATCTGCAGAGCTGGGGCAGCACACAGAGGGAACACATGCACACAGCCGACTGTTATCAACATTGAACAGAGCAGAGCACCACACCGGTGGCGTCTGACAACAGCGGGAGATGTAGATGGACAGATCTGGGTCCTTTTGCCTTGTCCCTTAATGTCCTGCAATAGGACAGAATTTGTTGGGGCTGCTCCAGGCCTAGCAATGCCAGAGCATGTCACTACTCTGGAGGTTGCCTCTTCCAGCTGCCATCCAGCTGCAGAGACTGTCAAGTATGAAATGAAATGTCCCTTCATAGGGTTAAGGGCCTGGATCGATCGATCGATCGATCTATCTATCTAATCTCAGCACCCATTACCATAGTATCTGAGCACCAGCTGTAGCAAATTCGCTGGTGCAGGCATTAACCAGAGGGATCAGGCAGGAGGTTTAGAAGTTCTCATAGTGGTGGGAGAAATGGGCCTAGTCCTGTTTGTTGATCCATGGACAGGTTTGTGCCATGCTCTTGGTCATTCCCGCGGGGGGCGGGCAGTGCAGCTGAACTCGCCAATCTTGGCAGATGGGATTTGTCCTTGCCCGTCTCTCCCTCTCCCCTCCTCTGCAAGACTTTGGAGGATCGGGGAATCCAAAGGAAGAGAAATGAAGTCTCTGATCTCTCAGTGTCCCTGCAACGTGATCTGTTTCCTGCTGTTTCCTAAGGCCCAGAGGATTTGGGTAGCTCTGTTTGCTAGAGGGGAGCGGCTGGGGTCACTGGGTCACAGCAGAGAGTGAACCAACTCTGGCATCTTCCACAGAGGAAGCTGGAGCTGGAGAGGCTCCTGTGGTCAGATGATGGCCAGGGAGCAGTCGACATGCCAGAGAGGATAGACCAGCTGCAGGGGCATCTCCAAGCTGGGGTGTCTGTCCTGCTCTCACGGCAAGTCAAGGGATGTGAAATCAGCCCTGGCCGTTGAGGAGCAGTCTCTCCTCTAGCACCTGTGTGTGTGTACTCATACGTGGGAAGAGTGCCGACCCGCCCAGTGTTGCGTCATAGTCCTCCCTCCCATAAGCCCTTAGCGTTAGCAGCTGTTTGGGTTCATATGTCATCTGTCAGCAGAGTCTCTGAGTGCTTGCAGAAGACAGCAGTTGCAGCTCACATGGGTAATTAACCACATGACTCTAATTCATGTGTGTGCAAGGTCCAGTAGTCAGCCATACATGTGTCATGCATGCACACATGTGTGTAGCCTGCCAGCCAGCTGTATGTGTGACCTTCAGCAGGTGTGGGAGCACGGCTTGCCAGCCGGTAGTGCATGTTTGTCACCTTTGCTGTCGTGCTGCTCCATGCCTGGGTGGGAGTGTTTGTCTCAAAGCAGCCTCTCCCCTGATGGTTGGCACAGGGCCGGCTGGCACTGACCTGGGGATGCACCTCTAGACAGCGAGCTGAAGCAGGGGGGTAAGGGGGGGCTGCCCGAAGTCCAGCACCTTCTGGAAATGCCACTCACAGATGTACTGTACGCAGAAAGATGCCACAGGTCAGAAGCAGGAGACAGGGGCAGATGGGAACTTTCTGTGGGTTCAGTGCCAGTACACAGGAGGCACCAAGCAGTAAAGCGCAGGGACAGAGGCAGAACAGCTGGATGCAAGACACATTCGGTGGCTGCTCCTTGGCAATGAAATCCAGCTGTGCGGGCAGCACTTGAGGCCTTGCAGGTTACCGGGGGCTCTGGGGGCCATGAGCCTGGAGTGCTGTGAAACCCCACGAGCTTCCCCTGCAGCTTAGAAAGGCAGAGCCCAGCCCAGCTCCAGGGAGCATCTGCACCCCCCCCCCGTCCCCCAAGGGAGTAGGAATGTTTCAGACAAGGCCTGGCCAAGGCTTGCCCGGCCCTCGCTGCCTATGTACAGGGCTACAGCTGCAGCATGGGAGGGAGAGGGAGGAAGGGGGCAGGCTCCGGCCACCAGCCCCACTCCGCTCGGCTGTTGGGGCGTCACGGGGTGGTGGTGTGGATGAGAAGCTGCCCTGGGGCTAAGAACCGGCAGCAGCTCAACAGGACTGTGGCTTCCCTTGTGTGCCCTCCTCTCCCAGCCCTGCTAGACACAATGGGGTGTGGCAGCACTCTCCACCCCCCCGCCCCGCCTGCAGCACTGGAGGGGGGAAGGGAAGGGCTGGGGGAGGAGAAAGGAAGGTAAGAGATATGGGGAGGGAGCAGAGAGGCCATTCAGCATTTCATGTCCTCCTCTCCTGGCAGGACGGGGATGGAGTCTCGCAGCTGCTCAGCATGATCAGGTCCTTTGCTAGATCCCACTGGGGCCCAGCACTAGGCTGACCACCCGTCCCTAATTGGGTGGGACAGTCCCAAAATGCAGAGTTGTCCCAGATTCCCTGCGGCACTGCTTCGTGCTTGCCTGAGGCTTGGGGAAGTGCCAACCTCTTCCTGGTGAGGGGGCTGACGTGGGCCTCAGCTCTCCCTCTCGCCACAAGGCCCCGCCCCCTGCTCTTCCTCTCCCCTCCCCCCCCCCCCCACCCAAGGCCCTGCCCCTGGGCAGGCCAGAAGCCAGAGCCAGGCAGTAGTAATTGCCGCCCAGGGAGCCCAGGCCAGTGTGGGGAGCCCTAGAGTCCTGGACCCTCCACCTGCCCTGGGCACCCCCGCCCCCTGGGGGGCAGGGACACTGGCTGGGGACTTGAGCTCAGTGTCAGTGAAAGGTTGGGTTGGTTCTGTTGTAACGCCTGTGGCAAGCGTTTCTCACCTAGAGTTTCCAGACTTTTACTTGTTTACATACATTTGAATCCCATACGGGAGGGCTGGGGCAGAGTCTGTGCCAAATGACAGCTGGTTTATGAGGATGACTCAGAGCTTTCTCTCCTGCAACCAGAGAAAGCCTGAGCTCTTTCTGTCATCAAGATAATAACAGGGATGCTGCTATCTGCAGCTGTCATTACCCAGCCCTTTTCCACTGTGGGCCCAACCCTGTTCCTAGTAAACTCCCATTGACATCAGTGGGAACAGGAGCAAGTTCTGTGAGTTTCTCCATTAATCCCCAGCAGAAACAACTGTCGATAACACAACAAGGCCAAAAACTACGACCGTTCTCTTGTTTGCATTGCGTCATACTGACCAATTCAGATGGGAAATAAGGCGTGCATTTTTAATGGCAAAAGCAATTAACTGTTGGAACAATTTACCAAGGATCATGGTGGATTCGCCATCACTGAAAATTTTAAATCAAGGTTGGATGTTTTTCTAAAAGCTCTGCTCTTGGGATTATTTGGGGGTAGGTCTCTGGCCTGCATTATACAGGAGGTCAGACTAGATGATCACAATGGTCCCATCTGGCCTGGGAATTGATGACTCTGTGGCACCTGTGGTCCAGCTGGGTGAATTTTCACAGCATCTGCTTGTTTTAGTGACAGACACACAACCCAGTCCTTCGAATGCTTTGAAAATATAGGCAAACTTTCAGTCTGCTCACAGGTTTTCAGGAACCCATTCCGTCACGCATTACAAACTCACTGAGCAGTAGAAAACAATGAGCAGGAAACATGGCCAATCGTCAGCATGGAAGGAGGTGAATAGCTGGGTTTCCCAATGGGACCACACAAGGACCAGTTTGCTTAATATATTTATTAATGGTTTGGGGAAGGGGGTGACATACAGGAAAATCTGCAGAGGCACCAAAATTATTGAAGTGAGTCAAGTCTAGATTGGATTGTGAGGAATTTCAGATGCTGTTAAAGCCAGGCAACGGGGCAGCACATTGGATGTGATACGGGAGGTCAGACTAGATATTTCTGGCCTGAACATATAACTACAGTGGCGTTCACGCTAATTTGTCTTTGTGATAAATGTGACAGACATGTAATAGTCAAAGATCGCTGTATCAGCTCTATAAGCGGCCGGTGTGTCTGTGTGGGCTGGGGACCGTTCTGGCTCCATGGGGGAGTTACAGGGTTTCCTGCAGAAACTATAGTCACCTGGAAATGATTAAAGTAAACCCCTAGGCCGGTAACTAGGCTGGAGAAGCCTCATCTCCTGGGTAAATAGCATAGACTGGTTTGACCTGGTTAAAGAGTTCAGGCAGACAGAGAACTGGAAAAAGTGAGCAACCTAGCATAGGGATCCAATCCAAAAACTGACATCAGACTGGGACCAGAGGGACCAGCCCTGCGAGGCTCCGCTGTGCTTTGAACCCTGCCAGATCTTCTCGTGGAAGGTGGGGACACCTGGTAAACTAGACCTGCATAGAAGCTGTTTATTGGTTTTAAGATCCATTTTCTCTGAAATGGTTTTGTTCTGAATAAATACCACCTTGCTCTGTGAAGGTGGCTGGTCACTGGTTAACCCTGCCATTGCCCCAGAGAGAACAGGACGGCAGGTGCTGAGCTAAACTCAGACTTGCTAAGGGGATCGCAGCTAACTGCAGGAACTGCAGCCTAAATCTCACCGGACTCCACCCTGAGAAGGGTGATGGCCAGAGGCCTGAGTGGTCATCCTCAAGGTGGCCACTAGGGGGTCAGAGGTGCAGTTTCCTACTGAACGGTGACAGCCTCCACCGCTGGGAGTGCCTGGGATGGTGACAGGCCCTGGTGTGGGTGCTGGAGGCCAGGAAGGCTGGTCACTGGCAGAACTGTGGGGGGAGCACAGGACTGGTATAGCAGGGGTAGCTGAAGGTCAGAGCTGTGTGAGGGAAACATGCCCGGCACCTGTCTGCAATGTTCCAGCCCTAAGCAGTTTTATTAACCTCTTACTCTCCTGTGCACTGCAATGGCATTGAATAGTTAAGTCCAGCTGGGAGCTTTCCGAGCTGTGAACAGTAAACTTCTTGTCTCTCGTTTCACAGCAGATTTACCGATGCCTTTGTTTTCCCTTCGCCACTTCCCAGGCTCTATGAAAAGAAGCACCCGTTCCCAGTGAGTCATGGCTTAAAGTGTTACAAGGCAGCAAGCTCAGCACGCCAAGCCTCCACCCGCCCCACTGGCAAACCCCGAGGTTGGCTCACCATGGTCCTCCACATCTCCTGGCTTTGTGCACCACGGGGAGAATAAATCCCTTATCTGACCCAGAGCCAGTGCTCCAAGCGGGAGGCGGTTGCAAATGCTTGCGGACCTGGCAAAAAAAGTTGTGTTGAAACTGAGCTGGGTGACTGAGGGGCCTGCTTACAGCACTGTCTTACCAAAGCAGCTGTTCCCAGATGCTGAGAGACCCCCCCACACACATATTTTTTGGGACCACTCTGCGTGCTGCAGAGGAGCCCAGACTGTATGGATGGGAAAGATCTATGCGGTTCCCCTTGGCCATCCCCTCCAAGGTCAACACCCTGGGGTCATCCCTAGACAGTCTGCCAGCGCTTTGTCCAGTTCAGCCAGATGTGACTTAAGCAATGTGGCCTCCACCTTTTCCTTTAGGAGACTCAGGATTAGCTTCCCCTCTCTCAACAGCGATATTACAGTGATTTGCCTGTTGTGTAGCTGTAGCACTCCCCCCTACAGTGGCCTCTGTACTGGGCAGCTCTGTGTCACAGCCCCCGTACTGAGCACCAAAGATGGGATAAAAGCCAAGCTCTCCCCCAAACTAGAGCAGCAGGCCAGGCAGCAGTCCTGTTCCTGTGCTGAGCTGGCTCATGGGCTTCCCAGGGGTGTCCCATGCTACTTTGCAGAGACTGGTGGTTAGTGGGGGAAACCAAGTGGTTTTCCTAGCTGCTAATTACTGCCGAGGAGGCTGGGACATTATCTGTAAGGCTCATGCAGGCAGTGAGCTCACAGCTAGCAATCCATGCTGGATTGTTGGCCCAGCTCTGCTGCTGACGTAGTGCTTGTGTCATCCTACGGCACACCCTGCACATTGTCTCCTCCCGGACAACGCATCTCACTCGCTGCCACTGTGAGACAGTCCTACAGAGACAGAAATCACATGGGGCTAATTCCTGACCTGCCATTGCTATTAGCTTGGGCTGCAGCCAAAGGAGGGCCTCTTAATCCATTTCTCGTAGAGCTCCCCTCTGGGAAAAGGGCTGGGCTTGTGAGCTGGCACTGCTCAGGCACAGCTGAAGCCTGATGCAGGCTGCAATATAAAATATGGCAGGCATCTCCCCCCATGGCCCTTCAGAGGCACTCGGCCTTTCGGCTAGCTTCACTATGGTGCAGATTCAATTTGTCCTGCATAAGATAGGCTCTATCTGACCCACAGCATCACCCGCCTCAGAGATCCAGGGGCTAAGGGTATGTCTACACTAGGGGATTAATTCGAATGTACAGAATTCGAATTTTGGAAACAGATTGTATAAAGTTGAATGTATGTGGCCACACTAAGCACATTAATTCGGCGGTGTGCATCCATGTACCAGGGCTAGCGTCAATTTCCAGAGCATTGCACTGTGGGTAGTTATCCCATAGCTATCCCATAGTTCCCGCAGTCTCCCCCGCCCATTGGAATTCTGGGTTGAGATCCCAGTGCCTGATGGGGCAAAAACATTGTCGCAGGTGGTTCTGGGTACAGCCTCACCCCTCCCTCCATGAAAGCAACGGCAGACAACCGTTTCGCGCCTTTTTTCCTGGGTGAACACTGCAGACGCCATACCACGGCAAGCATGGAGCCCGCTCAGCTCAAGACAGCAGTCATGAACATTGTAAACACCTCGCGCATTCTCATGCAGTTTATGCTGAACCAGGACCAGAAAAACAAGGCGAGGAGGAGGCGGCGACAGCAGCGCAGCAACAAGACTGATGAGGACATGGACATGGACACAGAATTCTCTCAAACCGCGGACCCCGGTGCTTTGGAGATCAAGTTGTTAATGGGGCAGGTTCTCTCCATGGAACGCCGATTCTGGGCCCGGGAAACAAGCAAAGACTGGTGGGACCGTATAGTGTTGCAGGTGTGGGACAATTCCCAGTGACTGCGAAACTTTCGCATGCGTAAGGGCACTTTAATGGAACTTTGTGACTTGCTGTCCCCTGCCCTGAAGCGCCAGAATACCAAGATGAGAGCAGCCCTCACAGTTGAGAAGCGAGTGGCGATAGCCCTGTGGAATCTTGCAACACCAGACAGCTACCGGTCAGTCGGGAATCAATTTGGAGTGGGCAAATCTACTGTGGGGGCTGCTGTGATGCAAGTAGCCAAAGCAATCACTGAGCTGCTGCTACAAAAGGTAGTGACTCTGGGAAATGTGCAGGTCATAGTGGATGGCTTTACTGCAATGGGATTCCTAACTGTGGTGGGGCGATAGATGGAACCCATATCCCTATCTTGGCACTGGAGCACCAGGGTACCTAGTACATAAACCGCAAGGGGTACTTTTCAATGGTGCTGCAAGCACTGGTGGATCACAAGGGACATTTCACCAACATCAACGTGGGCTGGCCGGGAAGGGTTCATGACGCTCGCGTCTTCAGGAACACTACTCTGTTTAAACGGCTGCAGCAAGGGACTTACTTCCCGGACCAGAAAATAACCGTTGGGGATGTTGAAATGCCAATAGTTATCCTTGGGGACCCAGCCTACCCCTTAATGCCATGGCTCATGAAGCTGTACACAGGCAGCCTGGACAGGAGTCAGGAGCTGTTCAACTACAGGCTGAGCAAGTGCAGAATGGTGGTAGAATGTGCATTTGGACGTTTAAAAGGTCGCTGGCGATTGTTACTGACTCGGTCAGACCTCAGCCAAACCAATATTCCCATTGTTATTGCTGCTTGCTGTGTGCTCCACAATCTCTGTGAAAGTAAGGAGGAGACCTTTATGGCGGGGTGGGAGGCTGAGGCAAATCGCCTGGCTGCTGATTACATGCAGGCAGGCACCAGGGCAATTAGAAGAGCACACCAGGAAGCACTATGCATCAGAGAAGCTTTGAAAACCAGTTTCATGACTGGCCAGGCTACAGTGTGAAATTTCTGTTTGTTTCTCCTTGATGAAAACCCGCCCCCTTTATTGACTCATTCTCTGTAAGGAACCCACCCTCCCCCTTCGATCACACCTTGCTTTCAAGGAAAATAAAGTCACTATCGTTTAAAAATCATTTATTCTTTATTAATTGATTATAAAAAGAGGGTGAGGAGGCTATGGAACATGGGGAGGGGGAAGGGGGGTTATACAGGGGCTGTAGTGCCAGTCTGTGGTCCTGCTGCGTTGCATCCTGCCTCCTCTGATCTTCCTACCACCACCTCTCATCTTGAGCATCTCTCCTCTCCTCACGTTGGTCCCTCCTGTCCTCACGTTCACTGGCATCTTTCCTATACTTTGAAAACATGTCCTTCCACTCATTCAGATGAGCTCTTTCACTGCGGGTGGATTTCATGATTTCCGCGAACATCTCGTCTCGCATCCTCTTTTTCCGACACCTTATCTGAGATAGCCTTCGGGACGGAGGAGGGAGGCTTGAAAAATTTGCAGCTGCTGGAGGGAGGGGAAAAAGGAGAGAATTTTTAAAAAAGATACATTTTACAGAACAATGCTTATACTCTTTCACGGTAAAAAAACACTATTCACATTACATAGCACATGTAATTTCTGTGCAAGGTCGCATTTTGCCTCTTAATATTGAGTGCCTGTGGCTTTGCTGCTAGAGATCACAGACGCAGGTCCGGGCAACAGAATTCGGCTTGCATGCAGCCATGGTAAGCCATTGTCTTTCAGCTTCTGCGCCCTCCTTTCCCACATACCAAGCAAAGCCCGTTGAGTGCTGTGGTTTTCCTGTTAACCTTCAGCAACAGAAAACAAACTAACCCCTCCCCACATCCAATTCTCTGGATGATCGCTTTATCCCTCCCCCCCACCTCGTGGCTGGTATCAGGGAAGATCCCTGCAGGAACCAAACTAAACCCCACCCCCACCCCCGCCATGAATTCTCTGGGATGATCACTTTACCCCTCCCCCCACTGCGTGGCTGGTATCAGGGAAGATCTCTGCTAGCCAAACGCGAAAAGCTCAGGGCCAATTTCCCCACCCCCACCCCCGCGCTTGGCTAACTGCAGGGAAGGATTTCTTTTCAGCCACAGGCAAACAGCCCAGTAGGAATGGCCACCTCTGTCCCCTTAATTAAATTCCCGTATTTCAAACAGGTTACCATGAGCGATATCACTCTCCTGAGAATTACACAGCGAAATAAAGAACGGATGTTGCTTGAATGCCAGCAAACACCGGGACCATATGCTGCCAGGCTTTGTCATGCAATGATACCAAATTACTTGCTACTAGCATGGCGTGGTCAAGTGTCCTACCATGGAGGACGGAATAAGGCTGCACTGCCCAGAAACCTTGTGGAAAGGCTTTTGGAGTACCTCCAGGAGAGCTTCATGGAGATGTCCCTGGAGGATTTCCGCTCCATCCCCAGACATGTTAACAGACTTTTCCACTAGCTGTACTGGCCGCGAATGCATCTCAAGTCCTCAGGGCAAAGTAATCATTAAAAAACGCTTGCTTTTAAAACAAGTTTTATATTTTTAAAGGTAAACTCACCTGAGGTCCCTTCCATGGGGTCATGGTCTTGGATACTAGGTTGGGAGGGTACTTCAGTCAGGCTGAGAAAAAGATCCTGGCTGTTGGGGAGAACGGAGTGCTGGGTACTCTCCACAAGCTCGTCCTCCTCCTCCTCTTCCCTGTCCGCAGAATCCTCAGGTGTGGCTGATGAGATGATCCCCCCCTCGGAATCCACGGTCAGAGGTGGGGTAGTGGTGGCAGGCCCCCCTAGAATTGCATGCAGTTCGGCGTAGAAGCGGCATGTCCGCGGCTCTGACCCAGAGCGACTGTTTGCCTCCTTTGTTTTTTGATAGGCTTGTCTGAGCTCCTTGACTTTCACGTGGCACTGATCTGAGTCCCTATTGTGGCCTCTCTCCATCATGCCCTTGGAGATTTTTTCAAAAGTTTTGGCATTTTGTCTTTTCGAACGAAGTTCTGCTAGCACTGAATCCTCTCCCCATATAGCGATCAGATCCAGTATCTCCCGTACGGTCCATGCTGGTGCTCTTTTTCGATTATCAGCCTGCATGGTTACCTGTGCTGATGAGCTCTCTGTGATCACCTGTGCTCTCCACGCTGGGCAAACAGGAAATAAAATTCAAATGTTCGCGGGGCTTTTCCTGTCTACCTGGCCAGTGCATCCGAGTTCAGATTGCTGTCCAGAGCGGTCACAATGGTGCACTGTGGGATAGCTCCCGGAGGTCAATGCCATCAAATTGCGGCCACACTAACCCTAATTCGAAATGGCAATATTGATTTCGGCGCTACTCCGCTGGTCGGGGAGGAGTACAAAAATCGATTTTAAGAGCCCTTTATTTCGAAATAAATGGCTTCGTTGTGTGGACGGGTGCAGGGGTAATTCGATTTAACACTGCTGAATTCAAATTAAACTCATAGTGTAGACCAGGCCTAAGTTGGAAGAGGGCCAGGCTGCCATCTGGAGACTCCTGGCACATGCATGGAGGCTGATTTTGCCATCTTTATTCAGGCTAAAGAGCACCATACTGGAGTAGCCCTGCTGGAATTAATGCAAAATCAAAGGCATTATGGTAAGCAATGAAGTACTTGTTTAAGTCCATTCCTGTTCAGGACAGCACTTAAACACACGCTTCACTTTCGTTCCATTGAAGTCAAGCCCAGGCCTCAAGGTAAGCGAGTGGATGAAGGGCCAGAGGACAGAGTACGGGACTCTGCATGGGCAGTTCAACATGATCAGGCAAGTGTCCCACCCTTCCCTAACTTGGCTGCTTGGCCTCTTTCCACGCTAGCTGAACTGACGTGGTGATTTTATTACCTGGGAAATGCTTTGGAGCTGATTTCTTTCATTTGTCTCTTTCCAAAGACGTATACAAAATGATCTATAATTGTTCTATAATCTATAACTGACCAAAACAATGCAGGCTGCTGTGATTAAAGAGAGGCCTTTGCGGAACCTGAACCGTGAATAGGTGACATGCTCTTTGCTTAAAAGCTTTGTGATTTCAAACATGTTACGTGAGCCACAACCAGGCGCGAGGCCAGTTCCCCAGCTTGTGTAGACTATCATAGCTTCACTAAAGTCAATGGAAATTTATGCCCAGGGAGGATCTGCCCCTCTGCTCCCGGACAGCAACAGAAATTAATGGAGAATTACAATGAAAGGATTACTTTTTAAAACCTAGCCTGGTCATAGACTCAGTGCATTCACACAGGGCAAGTCTGTGTCCCTCATCTGTGCACACACAAATAACGGGCCAAGACCAGATTCCCTGAACTACATTGCCCTGTGCTTTGTCCAACAGGGTATGTAAAGATGCACTGATACAAGAGGATTGCAGGCTCTCAGAGATCTCTGAGGTTGCTTTGTTCCATTGCATCCAATTTATGGAGATGGGGAGAAAGCTCACCCCTCCCCTGCCCCAACTATTGTGCACAAACTTGATGCGTGGGGGCGGGGTGGGGGGTGCCAGTCAAACACCCCTCATTAACGTTGACCCATGGGAGGGTTTGAGTGAATAAGCGGGGCAGGAAAAGCCCAGCCCAGGGAGATTGGAAGAGAAGAGACAAGGGAAGGAGCAGGAGTGAAAGCCAGCTGCTGGCAAAAGGGGACTCTTAGAAACTCTCAGCCTGGAGCCCCACCAGTCTGAGTTTCCCCCACATGCCAGCACCCGAGCAGAACGCAGGGAGAGGTGGGTCTGGCCCACGGGGGGAGGGGATTGCATTGGCAGGGGGCAGAGAGTCTGTGTGTCTAGCCAGGTGGAGAATGGGAGGGGAGTCTGTGTAACCCCAGCTAGAGCTCCGGGCATGGGTCTGCTCCTGGCTATGCCTGGGTTTGATAAAAGTCTTGTGGTGTTGTAAAGAGTGAGGCTTGTCCCAGGGGTTAACTCCGGCCCCCTAAGGGGGCGGGGTGGTGTTTGTGCATGGTTTGACCTGGGACCCCCCTTCCCCAGCCCTGGCCGCCCCCAACCTGACCCATTACTCCTGGTTCATAACTTCACAGCCCTGCGGGTGCACGGATTGCGCTTTAGAGAGCGTACGTGTGTGCAGACCCAATGTCAGGGAAATCCTATTTCAGGGTGGACTTCTCATGGAGCCTGAGTCAGGTGTCCAAATTCAAATGGCTCAGGGCACTTAACTCCCTTGGGTTGCTTTGAAAACTGAAGCAAGGTATGTATCCGGTGCACTGAGCACCTCACAGTCTGGAATGCCTCTTTCCTCCTGACACCCCTGTGAGTGAGGGGTGTGCTGCATCCCAGCTTTACAGACTGAGCCACAGAGACTTCCCCAAGGTCCCAGGGGAGGGCTAGGGCAGGATCTGTGCAGTGCCAGGCACTGAGCCCCCACTACTCTGCTGGTGCCTTCACCACTGGCCCATTCTTCCTCCACGGCCATCTGCTCTGCTTCTTCACTTAGAAAAGGGAAGAAGAATTGGAATTTTCCTGTTGTTTTTGTGTCTGACACAGGTTTTTGAGAGGGCTGGTGAGTGATGATGTCTTTGTGGACAACACACAAAGAATAACATTCCAAGGCCTGGTCCTGCTAGGGCAACCCCTTTGCCTCCCCTGGAATTTGCTTTGGATTTTTTTTCGTGCTTGGCTCAGGTTCTTGCCATTTAAATGAATAGCAGCTAGGAACTGGACTCCGTGACTTGTATTGACAGCTCGACTTCCAGAGCCCTGCCAGGAATAAGCAAAGCAAGGCCAGGCTCCGGTTCCTGCAGCACACCATGACTAATGCCTGTTTTCTGGGAGACCAGCTTGCTGATGCCTCTGTGACACCCTGGCACCCCAATATTCACCACTGTCATGTAATTAGGATCTGTTTTGTACAAAGTGTGCCTTGTGAGGTATCATTCTAAAACATTAACGTCTCATTAGATTGTATGTGCTACCGTCGTACGTGAAGTTATGAAGTTTGGCTATGTATGTGTTACTGAAACATGTTGTGAGGTTGAAAACACCCACAAGCAGCCTTTCAGGTACAACAGTAAAAAGGCCAAACAATGTTAATGGCTTATTGAGGAAATGCACACAAGCACAAGGATTACCCCAGGGACTGTTTACAATAGAAACCTCTCAGAGCTAGCACTACATAATGGGAACTGTTTGACCCAGGTCACAGCAAAAGAGCTTTCCAACAAGTGGGAAGAAGATATAAAAGGGCCGGGGGACAATGGCATCATGATGGTACCTCACTCTCCCTTCAACAACACACTTGGAAACACCTGAGGAACAAAGACTGAACTGGGGGAAATGCTGGACCAGGCTAAAGAGATTGCTTGCCTGTGTATGAAAACCTGGCAAACCCAAGCTTCAAAGCAAAGGCTTGTGCCTTAAGAATCTGCTAGCCTGTTTATCACTCAGGGTGAGAATTGCTAATTCATATCTTACCTATCTAGTATGTGAAGCTCAGTTTGCAGTTTTGTTTATTTACTAGGTAATCTGTTTTGATCTGTTTGCTATCACTTAAAATCTATCTTTTTGTAGCTAATAAACTTATTTTAAGTTTTAATCCAAACCAGTGTGTGTTTGACTAAGGTGTCTGGGGAAAATCTCAGCTTGGTTACCACAAGTGTGCATGGTCCTCTTCACATTGAGGGAGAGGCGGTCCAGGTATTAAACCCATATACTGGCCAGATTTGACCGGGGCAGGACAGTACTGGTCTGGGGTCCCAGGCTGGGAGGCTGGTGGTCAGAGAGCCTGCATGTGACTGCATCTGGGTGTGTCCCTACCTGTGTGAATGCTGGTGAAAGTGCAGGCTTGGAGGGCTTTTCAACTTGTCACAGCAGCACAGTGTGAGAGGGAGCTCAGGCTGGTGGGTCAGAGGGCTCAGTGGTACTGCAGTTCCAGGTGGCACCCTGGGGGAAACCTGTCACAGCCTCCTTCTCTTTCTATTTTGCTGGCGACTCAGTTTTCTGAGCCAGCGGGGTCTGCTGTTTCACACCGAGAAGGTCGGCTTTGTATGCATTGGACAAGTTCCAGATGTGACCAATCCTAACTTAGGCTTCAGAGAACTGCTCTTTGTGTCTGGGCTCTGGGTCCCTGGATACTCTAATCCACAGACAGTGTGGAATGGGCCCCTTCTTTCTCCAGCACTGAGCTAGGAAAGCCCCCTAGGCCACCCTATCACGGAGTGTGAGGGGATACAAGGCCCTGCACCCCCGGCTTCCTGCGATTCACCATGACTCTCAGGCAGCCAGTAAAGCAGAAGGTTTATTTAGACAACAGGAACACAGTCCAAGACAGGTCTTGCAGGCACAGACAACAGGACCCCCTCAGTTAGGTCCATCTTGGGGTCCCAGGGGCACCACAGCCCCATTGGGGGGGGGGGGCAGAGCCCCGTCTGGGCTCCCTCCATTACCAGCCAGTTCCTCCAACTCCCACTCCCTCCAGCGTCTCTCACCCAGCCTCCCCCGGCTCCTCCCCCAGCCTTTGTCCAGTTTCCTGGGCAGAGGTGTCACCTGGCCCCAGCCCCCTCCTGGGTTCTCACGTTACATGCTCAGGTATCTTCCCTCAAGGCCAGTCTCCCATCCCCCAATGCAGACCATCCCAGCCAAACTCCCCACTCAGCATTCAAAGACCACATTAAGAACAGTCCCAGTTCTTCACACACCCACACTATCTCTCACACTCCCTAAGCTAGTGCAGAATTCTTCCCTACAGTGCTTTTTCCAGGGCTTTAGCGTGTTTAATCAGTGATGTCCCCTGCCCTAGCGCGATGGTCCCACAGCCTGATACATCGCACTGCTCAGATATTTCCCCTAGTATCCAGTTACATTTTCATTCACTTAATTCCTCTCACTCCATCATGCCACATATAACCCCTCAGTAATTCCTCTCCTGCCTCAGTCTTTGCACCCTTCCACAATGTATAGACAGGTAGAGTGCCCAGCGAGTGTGTCCTTAGCTCTAATCTGTCCTTTTCACTCCACCATCAGTCCTCAAACCTGTTTTGTTTTTTTATCTTTTCTTTCTTTCTCTTCTCTGTGCTCCTCCAATCTGTTGGCATCCTCTGGCTGGAGATGAGCATCCCAGGTATGATCCCTGTGCAGACGTTAAGTGTAGGCTCTGGAATGCGAGTTATGATTTTGTTTCCTAGCTAGCCATTTGTTTCCAGCTCTCACACAGGTTTCTATTTGACTCTCTGTTCTGTCTTAAATTAATCTCCTTTTGCTTTAGAATTGAGCTGAAGTGCTGTGTGTGATACAAGAGCGGTGAGCTAAGGCCATACTGGTAAATGGGGATGCGCTGTTCCTCTGGAAACAGAGGATCTGGGATTTCTGTGGGTATCCAGTGATCGGGGCTGGACCCCACAGAGGGCCACTTTGAAGGGACTTGAAGCCTGGGGTGCATTGATTGTCAACCTGCAAGGCAAAAGACAGGGCTGGGCTAGCCCAGAGAAGAATGCTTGAGGGGCTGATGGGCTGGTTGCATTGGGGAGTTAACACCCAGCTGGCACAGGTAAGGATCCCTCATACCTGAGGCAGCCTAAGGGGAGGATCCACAAGGTCCGGGATCCCAAGTAATTACAGGGGACAACTAAAGATATAACAGGAATGGGTGTGAGGTCACAGGGCTAAACGAAGGGAACCTGATGGGGACACTGAGCAGAGAACCCCAGACAGCGCCTACTGCTCCTCGAAGGTGTCAGAGGAACTCTGCCCGGATACATGAGCGAACAGAGGATCGGAAATAGGCCCTACAGTCGCAGGAAACCCTGTCAGCTAACCTCCTCTCTCTGGTCTTGTAGATGGCCATTTTGGCCAGTGCTAGGAGGAGGCTGACAAGGAGGTCCCACGACTTTGTGGGGCCGCAGATAGGAAGTGCGTAGATAAAGAGGTGAGGGGAAAAGTGCAGCCAAAAATGCAATAGGATATCTAAGAGGAGCCGGAATAGGGGCTGCAACCTGGAGCACTCCAGATACACGTGTGCCAAGGTCTCCCTCACACCACAAAAGGGGCAGGTGTCCAGGACAGGGGTGAACCACACCAAGAACACTCCCATGCTCATGGCTCCATGAAGGAGCCACCAACTGATATCCCCAGCAGGCCTCAGGGCCAGGGTGGAGTATAGGCTGGCCCACTGGGGTTCCTCACCCTTCAAAGGTGGTAGGAGGTCTCGCCACTTCATGTCAGAGCGGGACACAAGGGTGAGGATGTGAAGAGGGTGGAGCACGAGCATGTACAGATGTTTCCTCGGCGGATCCGGAAGTGAACCGGCTGCAAGTTGTGCAGCCGGCTCTCAGTGAATGGGTGGGATGTCTGGGTAGGTCCACAGGGCAGGGGCCCAGTGAAAAGGTCTGGAGGACCTGGGGTGTAGGGTGGGTGGGGAGCGCCCTCCTGCAGGACCCTGTCGAGGTAAGCCCAAGCAGTGGGTGGTAGAGCAGCCCTCACCTCCTGAAGTATGCGCCGGGGAGTATGAAGGCTGGAGAGCCCCATGCACTGGGCGAGCGTCAGGGGGTCCAGCCAGTCTCCCCAGTCATAGTCCAGGAGGTCTCCGAGTCTGGTGACTTCTGCCAGGACCAGCCTCTGTCGCACTGAGGGGGACTCTGCCACCTGCACATGGAGCTGGGGGTTGTGTAGCAGGGGCACCGTGAGGAGATCCACCCACTTGGTGGCTGCTACGGACCTGGTCACCGAGACCAGTTTCCAGGTCTAGAGGAGGTCCTAGTAGAAGACCGGCAGCCCAGAGAGGTCTCCATGAGGTATTGCATACTTTATCAGATGGCGATAAAGGAGCTGCCAGTCATACTGGAGCTCCCGGAAGCGGCGCAGGAAGGCGTACACTAGTATGCTCCACCCCAGACTACCTGCACCATAAAGGAGCCTCTGCAGGGCCTAGAGGCAGAAGACGTGGACCTGAGGATTTCAGGCCCTGTCCTTCCTACTTCAGGGGCAGGTAGAGAACCTGTGCAAAGACCCACTGCAGTCCGGGCTAAAAGAACTCCAGAACCAGCTTCCGGAGGTTGGCCAGGAAACTCGGGGCCGGGACCAGGGTATTGAGCCGGTGCCAGAGCATGGACAGTACTAGTTGGTTCAATACCAGTGCCTTCCCTCCCCTTCTGCTCCAACACTTGATGCCTTGGCACAGGCAGCCCAGAACTGAATCTTGTTGGGTTGTTTATTTCTCCCCAACTATATCCCATTGTTTCTAACCTGTCCCAGAGATTGGGCAGAAATTCAAGAGGATTCAAGACAATGGGCCGGGTAGTAGCTGGGCCTCAGAAATCTCCCCCTGCTGACACAGACAGAGGCCCTGTACGCACCTGTTTTGGGGCAGTGAGGCTAGGTGATTAGCAGTGCCTGTCAGAGTCCCAAGGAATCAGTGTTTGGAACTGGACAGGGTCAGCCTGGGCCCTTACAGAAATAAGGCAATAAAGTCATTCCCCAGAAATCTCTTCTTTCTTGCTGGGCTGTAGCATAACATGCTTCTTTCTGCATAGCACCTGCCACCCTCACCAGATGCTCAGATCTCTTCTTCCAGGGGGTGAGGGTGACCTTCCTTCCTCAGTTTGCACAGGCACAGCATTGCGGGATGACTGACCAGCCTGGCCCCCATGCTGTGGCTTTGGGACTGAGCAGGCAGGGTTGCCAGGAAGAGTTATTGAGCTGCTCCATGGCTTGCAGTGGGTCAGAGTGGGTCCGGGGGGTGACCCCAGAAGCTTGTGGCTATGTGGTGTGCAGGAGCAGCCTGCTCTGATGCACCCCAATGGGGATAGCTGTGTGACTCTCTGCATGAGTCAGCCTTGCTCCCCGTGAGCTCATGGCAGTTGTTTCCCTAGGATCCTCTGGGGTGAATTCCCAGGTGCTATAGACTAAAGAGGTGCCCCTGAGCTGTAGGGGACTCACCACAGCATTAAATGTGGCAGAGGCTCAGACTCCACTTCCCATGTCCCTGAGAGCCCAGGGCAGAGACAGAAGAAGCAGAAGCTATCGCAAGAACCAATCATATGCCAGAACTCAGAGACAAGGGGGTTGGTTCTACTTTCAGTTGTGGCTGTTTGGAGTGGAGCAGAATGAGAAACATTGCACACTGGGTGGTCCTCACTGATTTCCCATTCCTACCCGAGGGGAAACTGAGCTCTGGTGCTGGGTCCTGAAAGTGTCAGCCCAGCAGAGACCAGCAACCCTGGAGACTGAGGAGTGAATCCAGGTGAGGCTGCCAAGAGCCAACCTAACCATCCATTGGACTGCAGACTAGGAGTCTGAGGACAATACTACCCTTTTGGGGCAAAGACCATGTAAGAAATCCTATGTCTATTTATTCTGCTTAGGGTTTTAAGTTGGCCACTGATTGCAGCGCTGCATTGCCCCTGCTGTCTGTGTAGGCGAGTGCTGGGAGGGAGCGGGGTGATTTAGGCCAGTTGTAGGTATTGGAAGCGGGAAGGGTTGAGGTATTGCTGCTTTTTTATTATTCTAGTTACTCCTGTTCTTTCATTACCTTTTGTTCCCTGTACCTAATAAAGTTCTCCCCGTTGTTGTATTGTTATTTTGGGGATTCTGATCATTATTTTATTCCCTGTGTATTGGACTATTCTCCTGGTATATTATTTGGTAGGAAACTTTTTCCTAGGGGAGAGCACCCCATGTGTCCCAGGCATTGGGAGGAGTCCCCCTGCGGTGGAGGCACCAGGCGCCAAGATACAGGACCCATGCCCTTAAAATGAGAGGGGAGAAGCCCATCTAAGCAGAAGGCAACAGGGCGAAGACTTAAGTCATGCCTCAGGGCTGGGGTTACACTGGTGCAAGTTCCCTGCTGGAGGGTGGCATGGGCAGAGCAGGACCAGCCACTGGCTGCAGGCTGTGACTGCGACGCCAAACCCAAGTGTTCAAAAATCATGAATCAGGCACTTAAAATCATGAAATTGGCTTCAAAATCATGAGGTTTTTAAAATTCTTCATGCTGGGATCTTTTTGACTGTGTTCTGGCTTCTGAGCATTGGGTCACGGTTTCCAGCTTTCCTCCACAACCACCAGGGCTAGACATTTACTTTCCCCCCCCCCCCATGAAAGCTGAGATTCTCGTGACCCCAGGAGCTGGGGTCTTAAGCATAACAAATACCATCAGTTTGCATCTGAAGAAGTGAGGTTCTTACCCACGAAAGCTTATGCTCCCAATACTTCTGTTAGTCTCAAAGGTGCCACAGGACCCTCTGTTGCTTTTAACAAATATCATGAGACTTGTAATACAGTCGTGAGAGCTGGCAGCCCTGCTGTGAGTCAAGACTGGGGACTTGCTTCAATGGTGTGCTGAGTAGTTTTCTTGTGACACCCCATCTGCACCCCCCGGCATGTCATGTGGCACCCCTGCCAAATGCCAAATGGTACAAGTTACAACGCAGACCCACCCACCCCTGCTCTCTCACCAGCTCACCCCAGGGCCAGACTCTGCTCTCAGACAGGGAAAGGTGAGCCCAGGCTGATCCCAGTCTGTGAGGCTGTTAGAAGTGAAAGCAGGACTGGCCCAATGTGTAACATGCAGCACAGGGCACTTAGCAGCCCAAGTTGTCTCACTGACACGGTGCTGGATTGACACCGATTCTGCACACCTCCGCCCTGGGTTTAG
This sequence comes from Chrysemys picta bellii, assembly GCF_011386835.1. Taxonomy (NCBI): domain Eukaryota; kingdom Metazoa; phylum Chordata; order Testudines; family Emydidae; genus Chrysemys; species Chrysemys picta. Next base: position 40,764,643 of record NC_088800.1, read on the forward strand.
GGATGAAGCCTGTGCTGGGCAGGGTCAGAGGGGAGTTCAGCTGCCCCCAAATGGGCTCAATGAAAAAGACAACTGGAACTTTTATCCGTCCAGCTTTTGCTTGACTGAAACTAACCCACAAGCCAGCTCGGAATCCCCCAGTGCAGCCAAAGGGGCCAGTGGGGGCAGATGGAGAGTTTGGAACATGCCTCTCCCCTGCACCCCTCTCTCCCAGCAGGCTCCCAGCAGGCCCCCAGCACTCAGAGGGTGCTCACTGCTGCAGCAGGTGGGGAGGTCGTGTCTGTGGCTCTGCTGCCTCCTGTCTGTGCCGGGTCTTGGAGCAGGTGTGGGTAACTGCAGTGGCAGGAAGATGTTGCTCAGGTGTGGGTGGGGCTGGTGCTTCCGTGACACACTCCAGCAACCTGCTGCTGTTGGAGTGCAGGAGGCATGTACCATGGGGAAAAGCACAGTCAAGACGCGCAGGCCTGGCTGCCTGCCCATTGCCCAGGGAGTTTCTATATAGAGGGAGGGAGGGCAGCGCTCATTCTCTAGCCAGTGCTCAGGCGCGTGTGGAACCACTGCTCAGCAGCCCAGCCGGCCAGTCGTGATCAGTAGAGACGGGTAAGTCAGCGTGTGTTGCTGCTGCCCCAGTGCCGTGTTGCTCTCAGACACAGCCGGGGGAGAGCCAGGCCTGGCGTGTGGGGGGACAGGGGCATTTCTGCAGGCAGAGTGGAGCTTCTTGGACACCCCTTTGCTAGGAGTGCTGGCAACTAACTGCCCACGGGAACTAAGTGCCTCACTACTGTAGTGACAGGGGCTGCTCTGTACATGGGAATGGGGGTAGGGGGAAGTTGCAGTCTTGCTTCCTTGGGGCCATATACTCCTGAGCAGGCACCCGTGGCATGAGCAAACTCCTGAGCCGTGGGGCCGGGGGGGAGGGGGGTCACTCACTGTGCCCCAGAGTCACCCGTCTCCTCTGAGCACTGAGCACTGCTGCAGGGAAGGGGCAGGGAGAGCTCTGTGACAATACAAGGAAAAGGGCCCCTCATCTAGAACCTGGAATGGCCAGCTCAGCACCCCCTTGGGGCTGAATGTCACCGGCTCAACAAGCCCCTCAGGCCCAGGGCTTTGGGCTCAGCAAGAACATGCAGCCAATGTTAATAAATGGGGGTGGGGGTGGGGATTGTGCTGTTTTGCGTCCCCCTGTCCTAGCACCCCCAGCTTGGCCCCATGGGCAGGCTGCAGTCTGGTGTGGGCACAGCACAGGAGCAGAGACCTGAGCTGCTCTCCATGGAATTGGCAGGAGACACTGGCTGTCATGCTCCAGTACCAGATCGGGGCTGGCTTATGTGCCCCAGATGTGTTCATCATTAGATTCTTTCTTTAAGGCTCTTGCAGGCATGGTTGAGGGGCCTTTAAATAAGGTATTTGATGCATGGTGCCACCTAGTGGCTGAACAGTATAATACAGTTTAGCATTCTATCATGCTGGCCAGCTTGGAGGCGCTCTCAGCAGCTCCTTGTTCTTTGGCTGAAATGCCCGTGGTCCTGAGAGCCCCGTGTTTCCCCTCCTCTCCCAGGCCATTTGTGCTCATGACCGAGGCAGGGAGGGCATTTGCCCTGGCCCCTGGCACTGCGCTGGGCCCAAGTGAAGTATATTTGCCCCTCCCGACATGTGCCCACCCTGCCCGAGGCCCCGGTCTCTCTTGCCTGTGACTGCCAGGAGAGACGATTTCCCAGGGGACGAGGCAGTAGGCGGTTCAGCTGTGCGAAGAGGCTTTGAGAGAGTTCTGCAGCCTTGTGCCATGTCTCTGGGGTTCTGGGCAGGCATGGGGGAGCCGTGAAGAATTTGTTCCCATGATGACTTACTAGTTTCCCTTTATTGACCGGTGGCACCTCCATTTGTGATTCATGGAGGGACAGGCTGGCAGCAGATGCACAGGGTGACTCACTGCCTGTAGTCTGTAAATCTGTGGGGTGGAAGGTGGGCAGATCTCAGTGTGCTCAGTGCCCACACCTCGGACCAGCTTTTCAGAAGTGCCCAGCGCCCATATCCCCAACCCAGAATGCTGAGCTGTCCTGAGAAGCTGGCCCATGAAACAGCCAGAGCATGCGCCAAAACCAGGACGACCAGAGACAGCCAGGCTCCTCCCATGGTTCGGGAGGCGTCTTGCTTTCCACTATATTGATGGACTGGACTGGCTGCTTTCGGAAAGCCTCAGCAAAGGTCGTTTCCACTTCAAATTGTACAACTTTTATGGTTGGGGTTTTTTCCCCTCGAATTTGAGGTGATATGGATGAGCCATTTTTGAGACTCTGATATTTCTATTGATGGGACTCACAAGATACGTGTTTTTTTAAACCACGTTTTATTGAAACATGGCTTGTTCAGCCTAGGCATTTTGATTCCCTCAAAAGATGGGGCAAGGTCTAGTGAGTGGGACTATTTCTGAGCTGGGAAAAGACCTATCTCAAAGGCTTTCACTGTTTGTCCTTCTTTTTTGTATTCTTAATAAAAGATTAAAATACTGTTGAATGGTTCGTTTGCCATGAGCCTGAGCAGGCCAAGGGTCTCTGCATACCAAACCCCATGCCTTGTTCAAAACTGGTTATTGTTAAACAATAACTGGGTTGTGATAGCATCTTTGGCCCTTATATACCATCTAAATTAATACAACACGGTCCAGGGCTGAGATAGCAGAGGACTGTGGGCTGGGACTGAGGGGCAGAGCTGGAGGAGGCAGGGCTGGGACTGAGGGGCACTGACAGAGCTGGAGGAGGCAGGGCTCGGATAGCAGGGCGCTATGGGCTGGGACTGAGGGGCGCTGGCAGAGCTGCGGGGGCAGGACTGGGATAGCAGGGCACTGTGTCCTGGGACTGAGGGGCACTGGCAGAGCTGGAGGAGGCAGGGCTGGGACTGGGGGGTGCCGGTAGAGCTGCGGGGGCAGGGCTGGGATAGCGGGGTGCTGTGGGCTGGGACTGAGGGGCACTGGCAGAGCTGGAAGAGGCAGGGCTGGGACTGGGGGGTGCCGGTAGAGCTGCGGGGGCATGGCTGGGATAGCGGGGTGCTGTGGGCTGGGACTGAGGGGCGCTGGCAGAGCTGGAAGAGGCAGGGCTAGGACTGGGGGGTGCCGGTAGAGCTGCAGGGGCAGGACTGGGATAGTGGGGTGCTGTGGGCTGGGATTGAGGGGCACTGACAGAGCTGGGGGGGTAGGGCTGGGACTGAGGGGTGCCGGTAGAGCTGCGGGGGCAGGGCTGGGATAGCAGGGCACTGAGGGCTGGGACTAAGGGGCACTGTCAGAGCTGGAGGAGGCAGGGTTGGGACAGCAGGGTGCTGTGGGCTGGGACTGAGGGGCACTGACAGAGCTGGGGGGGTAGGGCTGGCATAGCAGGGCTGTCAAGGTTCCTTCCCCACTCTGAACTTTAGGGTACAGATGTAGGGACCTGCATGAAAACCTCTAAGCTTCTCTACCAGCTTAGATTTGCTTTTGCTGCAACCACTCCCAATGTGCTAACTCCCTTCCCTGGGTAGCCTTGAGAGACTCCTCCACCAATTCCCTGGTGAACACTGACCCAAAACCCCTTGGATCTTAAAACAAGGAGGAATTAATCATTTCCCCCTCCCTTCCCATTCCTCCCACCAATTCCTGGTAAGTCCAGATCAATCCCCTGGGATCTTAAAACAAGGAAAAATCAATCAGGTTTTTAAAAAGAAGGCTTTTAATTAAAGAAAGAAAGGTAAAAATTATCTCTGTAAAATTAGGATGGAAAATGACTTTACAGGGTAATCAAATTTAAAGAACCCAGAGGAACCCCCTCTAGCCTTAGGTTCAAAGTTACAGCAAACAGAGATAAACACTTTAGCAAAAGGAACATTTACAAGTTGAGAAAACAAAGATAAAACTAACACGCCTTGCCTGGCTGTTACTTACAAATTTGAAATATGAGAGACTTGTTCAGAAAGATTTGGAGAGCCTGGATTGATGTCTGGTCCCTCTTAGTCCCAAGAGCGAACAACCCCCAAAACAAAGAGCACAAACAAAAGCCTTCTCCCTGCCCCCAAGATTTGAAAGTATTTTGTCCCCTTATTGGTCCTTTGAGTCAGGTGTCAGTTACCTGAGCTTCTTAATCCTTTACAGGTAAAAGGATTTTGGTGTCTCTAGCCAGGAGGGATTTTAATATTGTACATAGGAGGGCTGTTACCCTTCCCTTTATAGTTATGACACGCCCCCCCAAATCACAGATAGTGTTGGACAGCCGGTTCCACACTGGCTGTGATTTTTTCCTGGAGCTCTAGGAGAAAACAGAGTTAATAAAACACATGCACCTTTAGACATACTACTGATTATATAAAAACTAACAATATGTCCCACATTCCAAGAATAATTTTTAACCAGTCGATTTTGGGAAACTTTCACGGGAGAGTGCATCAGCCACTTTGTTAGACGCTCCTGAAATGTGTTGTATTTCAAAATCAAAATCTTGGAGAGCTAAACTCCAGCGAAGAATTTTTTGTTATTCCCCTTGGCGGTATGAAGCCACGTTAGCGCAGCATGGTCGGTTTGTAGTTGGAAACGCCATCCCCAAATATATGGGCGTAGCTTTTCCAGCGCGTACACAATGGCATAACATTTCCTTTCGTTGATTGACCAGTGGCTTTCCCTCTCAGACAGTTTCTTGCTGAGAAACACGACAGGATGGAATTCTTGATCCGGTCCTTCCTGCATTAACACTGCTCCCACACCACGCTCAGACACATCTGTGGTTACTAGGAATGGTTTGTTAAAGTCTGGGGCCCTTAGTACAGGGTCAGATATAAGTGTCGCCTTAAGCTGGTTAAAGGCCTTTTGACACTTATCAGTCCACTGAACTGCATTTGGCTGTTTCTTTTTGGTTAGGTCTGTCAGTGGGGTGGCGATTTGGCTGTAGTGTGATACAAATCGCCTATAATATCCGGCCAAGCCTAAGAAGGATTGGACCTGTTTCTTTGACTTTGGGACAGGCCACTTTTGGATAGCATCCACTTTGGCCTGTAGGGGGTTGATAGTTCCTTGACCCACCTGGTGTCCAAGGTAAGTCACTCTGTTTAGGCCTATTTGATACTTTTTAGCCTTAACAGTTAGTCCTGCCTGCCTGATGCGCTCGAAGACTTTTTCCAGGTGCTCCAGGTGTTCTGCCCATGAATCAGAAAAAATGGCCACATCATCGAGATAGGCAACTGCAGATTCTCCCAATCCTGCTAGGAGACCATCTACAAGTCTTTGGAAGGTGGCGGGTGCATTTCGCAGCCCGAAAGGGAGCACATTAAATTCATACACCCCTGCCTGGGTGACGAAGGCTGACCTTTCCTTGGTGGGTTCATCTAGTGGTACTTGCTAGTACCCCTTGGTTAAGTCTAAGGTAGAGATGAATTGGGCATGTCCCAATTTCTTGAATAGCTCATCTGTGCGTGGCATTGGATAGTTGTCGGGACGAGTTACAGCATTTAGCTTATGGTAGTCCACGCAAAAGTATTTCCCCAGCTGGTTTGAGAACTAGAACCACTGGAGATGCCCATGCACTATTAGAGGGGCGGATTATACCCATCTGTAGTATGTCCTGGATCTCCCATTTTATAGCAGTTTGGGCATGAGGTGACTCCCGGTAGGGTGGGGTTCTAATTGGGTGAGCATTACCTGTGTCAATGGAGTGGTATGCCCATTCGGTCCGTCCTGGGATGGCTGAGAACATTGGTGCAAAGCTAGTGCACAGCTCCTTGATCTGCTGCCGCTGCAGACATCCAAGGGTTGCGGAGAGGTTCACCTCTTCCACACCACCGTTACTTTTTCCTTTGTAGTAGACACCTTCAGGCCACTCAGCATCATCTGTTCCCTGGGCTGTAAACTGGGAAGCCTTTAATTCTCTGGAATAAAAGGGCTTAAGAGAATTAACATGGTATACCTTAGGCTTTATGTTGGAGGTGGGGGATGCTATGAGATAGTTAACAGCTCCCAGGCGCTCCTGGACCGTGAATGGTCCTTCCCATGACGCTTCCATTTTATGGGCCTGGAGCGCCTTTAAGACCATGACTTGGTCTCCTACTTTGAAGGACCGTTCTCTGGAATGTTTATCATACCAGGCCTTTTGCTCTTCCTCAGCATCCTTTAGGTTTTTTTTAGCAAGGGCTAAAGAGTGTCGGAGGGTGCTTTGTAGGTTGCTTACAAAGTCTAGAATGTTAGTTCCTGGAGAAGGCGTAAACCCCTCCCATTGCTGCTTCACCAACTGTAATGGCCCCTTTAACCTCGCGGCCATACACAAGTTCAAATGGTGAAAACCCTAAACTGGGATGTGATACAGCCCTGTAGGCAAAAAGCAACTGCTGCAACACTAGGTCCCAATCATTGGAGTGTTCATGTACGTATCATGGCTCCCAAAGTTCCATTAAACCTCTCCACCAGGCCATTGGTTTCATGGTGGTAAGGGGTGGCAACCAAGTGATTCACCCCATGAACTTCCCACAGGTTTTTCATGGTCCCTGCCAGGAAATAAGTTTCCAAATCTGTAAGGATGTCGGAGGGCCAACCTACACTGGCAAAAATGTCTGCTAATGCCTGGCACACACTTTTAGCCCTGGTGTTGCTTAAGGGTACTGCTTCTGGCCATCGCAAAATCCATGAAAGTCAGTATGTACTGCTTTCCTCTGGGTGTCTTCTTTGGGAAAGGACCCAGAATATCCACAGCTACTCGCTGAAATGGGACCTCAATTACGGGGAGTGGCTGGAGAGGGGCTTTGACCTGGTCTTGGGGCTTTCCCACTCGTTGGCACTCCTCACAAGACCGGACATAATTAGTAACATCCTTGCCCATTCCCTCCCTGTGGAAAGACTTCCCCAATCGGTCTTTGGTTCTGTTCACCCCAGAATGGCCACTGGGATGATCATGGGCTAAGCTCAAGAGCTTTACCTGGTACTTAGTTGGAACTACTAACTGTCTCTGAGGATGCCAGTCTTCCTGGTGTCCACCAGAAAGAGTCTCCTTGTATAAAAGTCCTTGTTCTACAACAAACCGGGATCGGTTAGAAGAGCTGAGAGGCAGTGGAGTGCTCCATGCCACCGCCCAAGCTTTCTGAAGGCTGTCATCTGCTTTCTGCTTGGCCTGGAACTGTTCCCTTGATGCTGGAGACATCAGTTCCTCCTTGGACTGTGGACTTGGGCTTGGTCCCTCTGGAAGCGATGCACGTGCTGGGGTTGTTTCCGTTGACTGTGAACCGCTGTCCGCTGGTGCACTATGTGGTATTTCAGGCTCTGGCTGAGCCTCTTGAGTAGGGTTATCTGCTACTTCTGCCAGTTCAGGCTTGCTGGTGCCCTGTGGCATTGGAGTTGTAGACGGGTTTGCAAGCGCTGGACTCAGTGCTGGCAATGGTTCTGGTGCTGGTTGCGTTGCCAGTTCCGGTTCTGGGACTGGCTTTGGCTGGGGCTCTGGGATTGGATCCACTACGGCTGTTGCAGTCGTTGGCAGGGGATCCGGTTCCTCCACCTCTGTCTGGGTCTCTGGTAACACAGACGGGGCCCTGGTGGACGGCTCAGGAACAGGGATGGGTGTGAAAGCTTGCTTAGCCTGGCTTCGGGTGACCATTTCCACCCTCTTGGCTAGCTTCACTTGGTTGGCTAAGTCTTCCCCCAGTAGCATGGGGATGGGATAATTGTCATAGACTGGAAAAGTCCACATTCCTGACCAGCCCTTGTACAGGACAGGCAACTTGGCTGTAGGCAAGGTTAAAGAGTGTGACATGAAGGGTTGAATTGTCACCGGAGCCTCTGGGTTGATGAGTTTGGGGTCCACTAGGGATTTGTGGATAGTCGACACTTGTGCCCCAGTGTCCCTCTACGCGATAACCTTCTTTCCGCCCACTCTCAAGGTTTCCCTTCACTCCGAGGGTATTTGAGAGGCATCTGGGCCTGGGGGATCTTTGGTGTGATTATGGTGTAATTAACTGTAATCAGTTGGGGTTCTTGGGGCAATGGGCCTTTATATGTCCCAGTTCATTACATTTAAAACATCGCCCTGCTAAGGTATCACCGGGTCGAGGTTGGTTGGTGGAGACTGGGGTGGCGGGATAAGAAGGCATCTGGGATTTTCCTTGGGATGTAGGTGGAGCCTTGGGTTGCCCCCGGTGATAGGGTTTTGTTTTGGGTTGCCCCTTCTGATATTAGCTGCAACTGCTACTAGTTTTTTTCTTTTTTGCCACCTCCACCCATTTGGCTCCAATCTCCCCCACCTCGGTTACAGTTTTGGGTTTCCCATCTAGGATGTACCTTTCTATTTTCTCAGGAACACCCTCTAAGAACTGCTCCATTTTCACTAGGAAAGACAGATCTTCCAGAGATTTAACACTTGCTCCTGATACCCAGGCATCACAATTTTTTTCAATGTGGTAGGCATGTCGGGTAAATGACACATCTGGTTTCCACCTTAGGCTCTGAACCGCCGACGGGCATGTTCGGGTGTTAGCCCCATTCTGATTCTGGCCTTGTTTTTATAAAGTTCATAACTGTTCATGTGTTCCTTAGGCATTTCAGCCGCCACCTCTGCTAAGGGTCCACTGAGCTGCGGCCTCAGCTCTACCATGTACTGCTCTGTAGAGATGCTGTACCCAAGGCACGCCCTTTTAAAATTTTCTAAGAAGGCCTCAGTATCATCGCCTGCCTTGTAGGTGGGGAATTTTCTGGGATGGGAAGCGCTACCTGGAGAGAGGTGGCTTGGGTTGGCTGGTATATTTTGCCTAGCCCTTGCTAATTCCAGTTCATGCTTCCTCTCTCTTTCCCTCTCCTCCCTCTCTCTTTCTTTCTTTCTCCTCCCTCTCTTTTTCTTTCTGCTCCATAGCTCTCTCAGCAGCTTCTTTCTCGAGTTTTTTTAATTTGAGCAGTCTCTGATGTTTCTTTTCATTTTCTTCTGCTTCTAGTCTGGCCAGTTCTAGTTTGTTAGCTGCTTCACTGGTAGTCATTTTCCGGCTTTCTTGTGCTGGACCACACCCCTCTGCAGTTCCCTGAAACTGGGATGCACTCAGCTCAGGGCTGCTTAGGTAACAGAGACTTTCTAACTAGCTATACCCGAGAGGCAGAAAAAAAAATAAAACCAATTCAGCTTGTAAATTCCTTTTGCTGTCTGCTTGCTCACAGTTTGAAACCTTCTCTTAACAAAGACCCTTGTTAAAAAAACTTAACACCTCTGCCTTCAGGCAAAGAGAGATAAGATATGAATCTACCTTCAGCTCTGCTTTCTAAGCAGCTAGAAAGGAGAAAAAAAATCTTACTGGCTTTTGGTTTAAAATGATCCCACTTCAAACATCATTTCAAGGTTCCTTCCCCACTCTGAACGTTAGGGTACAGATGTAGGGACCTGCATGAAAACCTCTAAGCTTCTCTACCAGTTTAGATTTGCTTTTGCTGCCACCACTCCCAATGTGCTAACTCCCTTCCCTGGGTAGCCTTGAGAGACTCCTCCACCAATTCCCTGGTGAACACTGATCCAAAACCCCTTGGATCTTAAAACAAGGAGGAATTAATCATTCCCCCCCCCCTTCCCTTTTCCCCCATCAATTCCTGGTGAGTCCAGATCAATCCCCTTGGATCTTAAAACAAGGAAAAATCAATCCGGTTCTTAAAAAGAAGGCTTTTAATTAAAGAAAGAAAGGTAAAAATCATCTCTGTAAAATCAGGATGGAAAATAACTTTACAGGGTAATCAAATTTAAAGAGCCCAGAGGAACCCAATCTAGCCTTAGGTTCAAAGTTACAGTAAACAGAGATAGACACTTTAGCAAAAGGAACATTTACAAGTTGAGAAAACAAAGATAAAACTAACACGCCTTGCCTGGCTGTTACTTACAAGTTTGAAATATGAGAGACTTGTTCAGAAAGATTTGGAGAGCTTGGATTGATGTCTGGTCCCTCTTAGTCCCAAGAGCGAACAACCCCCAAAACAAAGAGCACAAACAAAAGCCTTCCCCCTGCTCCTAAGATTTGAAAGTATTTTGTCCCCTTATTGGTCCTTTGGGTCAGGTGTCAGCCAGGTTACCTGGGCTTCTTAACCCTTTACAGGTAAAAGGATTTTGGTGTCTCTGGCCAGGTGGGATTATAGTATTGTACACAGGAGGGCTGTTACCCTTCCCTTTATAGTTATGACAAGGGCGCTGTGGGCTGGGACTGAGGGGCACTGACAGAGCTGGAGGAGGCAAGTCTGGGATAGCAGGGCACTGTGGGCTGGGACTGAGAGGTGCCGGCAGAGTTGGGGGGCAGGTCTGGGATAGCAGGACACTGTGGGCTGGGACTGAGAGGTGCCGGCAGAGTTGGGGGGCAGGGCTGGGATAGCAGGGCGCTGTGGGCTGGGACTGAGGGGTGCCAGCAGAGCTGGAGGAGGCAGGGCTGGGACTGAGGGGCACCGGCAGAGCTGGAGGAGGCAGGGCTGGGATAGCAGGGCACTGTGGGCTGGGACTGAGGGGTGCCGGCAGAGCTGGAGGAGGCAGGGCTGGGACTGAGGGGCACCGGCAGAGCTGAAGGAGGCAGGGCTGGGATAGCAGGGTGCTGTGGTCTGGGACTGAGGGGTGCCAGCAGAGCTGGAGGAGGCAGGGCTGGGACTGAGGGGCACCAGCAGAGCTGGAGGAGGTAGGGCTGGGATAGCAGGGCGCTGTGGGCTGGGACTGAGAGGTGCCGGCAGAGTTGGGGGGCAGGTCTGGGATAGCAGGACACTGTGGGCTGGGACTGAGGGGCGCTGGCAGAGCTGGAGGAGGTAGGGCTGGGATAGCAGGGCGCTGTTGGCTGGGACTGAGGGGCTCCGGCAGAGCTGGAGGAGGCAGGGCTGGGACTGAGGGGCACCGGCAGAGCTGGAGGAGGCAGGGCTGGGATAACAGGGCGCTGTGGGCTGGGACTGAGGGGCGCCGGCAGAGCTGGAGGAGGCAGGGCTGGGACTGAGGGGCGCTGTGGGCTGGGACTGAGGGGCGCTGACAGAGCTGGAGGAGGCAGGGCTGGTATCCCAGGGTATATTTCCTTTGTTCCCCAGAAAGGAGGACGTATATCCCTGCTCTGCGGGGAGGAATAGCCAGAAGCATTCGTTTCACTCACTGCTCCTGTTGTGTCTGTAGATCTCCTGCCTCTCCCAGGCACTGTGATGACCTTGTTCGATGGCTCCTTCCCCTTCTACCCCAATACCAGGACGCCTTTCCCCTTTAACACGACCTCGGTCGTGATCATCTCCGTGTTCCTCACCGTGTTGGCCACGTTCATTCTCATCCTGCCTGGAATCCGGGGCAAAGGGGTAAGGGCAGGGGTTCGTTCGGTGACGGGGGTGGGGGATGCACAGCTCCCCATGCTAGGCTAAAAGCAAGGGGGAGTTCTCCCCTTTCCTCCTGGCTGGTGAACGCAGAGCTGCCCCGCTGGATACGTGGCACAGGCCATGATGGCACAGAACAGCTGACACTGTCTCTGGATGGGTGAACTCCCCCGGGGGCAGAGGCTATTGAACTCATGTGCGGGGGAGGTGCTCTGGGGGCTGCAGGGGGCGTGAGTGGCCATCTGGCCACTAGAATAACCCACTAAAGTGCTGAGGAGGCAGAGAGCCCTCTCCTCCCCCAAGGAGAGACAGAGACACACTCAGTGTGTATGAGACCCCCAGGGGGACACATCACTCCCCCAGTAACCGAGTCGCTAGTCACCATCTAGGGAACTAGAGCGGCTATTGCAGCAACTTTGATTAGGGGAAATGCCTCTGGGCACTTCTCCTAATGAAAAGCACCATGGAAGGGGCTAGCCTGGCCAAGGACACTGAGCCAGAAGCCTGCTTTCTTGGACTCTTTAATGTCTGAGGTGTTACCTAGAGATGGGCCTGGAGCCTGGACCTGGCTCCGAGTTCCATATCTGGCCCCAGCTCGTGGAGGTCTGGACCAACTGCCAGACTTGTGAGGAACATTCAAGTCCAGATCCAAGGCTTTCAGCACTTGCCCAGCTCTAGTCTTGGGGGTATCTGTCCCACCATCCCACAGCTGATGTGTTAAACCCACCCACGCAACCCCAGAGAAACAAGGAGAACTTCAGTGAAGAGAGCCACATGTCACATGCCGCGACACCCCACGTCCTATCAGTTAATCTCCACACCTCCACAAGGAATGCATTGGCCTTGTAGCAAAGGAAACCCCACCCAACACACCCCTGCCTCCGTCTCCAAGCCAAACCCTCACTGTGACCTCAGACTGTCCCCAACACTGGGGTAAAATACAATAGCCCTGGTCACGTGTGCTTACATTAGACCTGATTGACCAACAGGTTTCCCGTCCGGTGTCAGATTCCAATATTGTGACATACATTTTCTTCCAGAATTGGGACAAAATGTTGCAATGTTTAAACTTCTAGTGAATTGAAAAGTTCAGGAAAAGTTCCATTTGGGAACGTGGAAACAGAACACTGCTACCTCATTTTCAGTCCGCTGAAAGGTTTCACCTTCCCTAGGTCAAAACATTTCAGAATGCTCCTTTGGCCTGTGCAACCATAGTGCCTCGGGGGTTGTAGGTCTGTGACCTTCTGCCCCCACTTTCTCCTAGAGGCCACACTCCACAGCTGGACTCCATCTCCCATGATGCACAGCAGTCTTTCCCTGTGAGGGAGCTGCCGCAGTGACTCGTGGGAGTTGCAGTTTCCTGTCCCATCTTAATTTGTTTCAGACTCTATCACTCCCACTGCAGTGCCCTGGGGCCTCAGGAGTAGGGTGACCTGACGTCCCGATATTATCAGGACCATCCCGATATTAAGGGCTTTGTCTTTTATATGCAACTATGCCCCCACCCCACCCCCAGAAATGTGTCCCGATTTTTCAGACTTGTTATCTGGTCACCCTACTCAGGAGGGGGGCAGGTTCCAAAACATTGCGATTTGTTTCGGGTTGAGGTTTCTAACTGAACTCGTTTGTTTCGATTTTCCCATCGGAAAATCCCTCTGAAATCGATCTTTTCCTGCAGAAAGTGGTAATTTCAATGAAGCCCTGTTTTCTGAAGGAAAAATGTTTTGATCAGAAATTTCTGGCCAGCCCTGGCCTACAGGAACCATGAAGTGAACAGAACTTCTCTGGTTCTGCCATTGGCCTCTCTTGAGTTCACAGCCTGGAGAGGGGAGTGTGGCTGGCTCCTGATCTGTCCTGTCCTCCCTACAGAGGTTCTTCTGGCTCCTGAGAGTGGTCACCAGCCTCTTCATTGGAGCAGTGATTCTCAGTGAGTACATGCTGCCATGCCCCGGGTTCCCCGTAGTCATCTGCCCCTTCAGGCAGGGAGGCTGGAACAAAGCGGGAAATAGCAAGAAGCCCTCCCCAGTAGAGAGGTGAGGAAGAGCAAAGGTTGATGAAGATCAAGGAAGGGGGGTGTTCCATTGAACACTCCGTGGGGAAAGAAGACAACTCGATCCCTTTTTTGACTAACATTCCGAGGTGCTGGCCCCAGCAGTGCAATTAGCGAGCAGAGGAGTGGCTGGCCCCTGGTAGGATAATTTATTTGCAACAAGTCATTCAAGCAGCTCTCCTCTGGGGGTCATCTCCAGGCACTGACAGAACACAAAGCCCACTGCTGCCGGACATCTGCTGGGGGCCCCTAGTCACGAATGTGTCTGCATCACAAACACAAGCTTTTCAGCGGGACCCTCTGTTGAGCCTCGTCAGAGAGGCCTGGGCTGATAAGTGTGCTGAGAATTGCCACCTCCTCCTGACTGCAGCCTTTCTAGGGCAGGGTTGTGGGGCGAGGGTGGAGAAGGGTGCGCGGGGGTGTGTGTCTGATCTATGGATACCGAGGGAATTGCAGTCCCTCGGGCTATCGATCCAGCCCTTTCCCCTTGGGCTCAGTGAGCTCCCTTTCAGGCATGCAGGGCTGCAGTGCCCTGGTGTCCCAGTAGCACGGTGCCATCCACCTGGCAGCATCCGGGAAAGGACAGCTCTCAGAGACGAGACCGCTGACATTCAGTGAGTGGAGATGCTGGAGCCAGAGGCGCCGACTCCATGGGTGCTCCAGGGCTCAAGCACCCATAGAAAAAATAGGGGGTTCTCAGCACCTACCAGCCATAGCTGTTTGGTGGGGCCACCGATTAGCTGTTCAGCAGCTGGCGGGAGGTGCTCAGGGAGTGATGGGGGACCTTGGGGTAGGGAGTGGAGTGGGAGCGGGAAGAGACGGAGCAAGGGCAGGAAGAGGTGGAGTCAGGATGGGGCCTCTGGGGAGGGGGTGGAGTGGGGGTGGGGCCTCGGGGCAGATCAGGGGTAGAGCACTCACTGGGAAAAATAAAAGTCAGCGCCTGTGCTGGGATGGATGCGCAGGATTCAGTCATACTTGTGCAGAAGTTGTGAGCAGTGACCAGGCCACCGCCAGCGCTGGGTGCTGGACATCTCAAAGTAAATAAACCCTTCGGGGCTGGCTGCCAGCGCTTGCCCCCTGCATGTGACCGACAGGCTCCTTTGCCCTGCGCTGCAGAACGGGTTATTCACACAGGGGCCAGAAAGTGAAATCCCTCCCAGAGGTGAGCTGAGGTCATGCATTTGTCATTCAGGCTCCCCAGCAATGCTCTGAGGCTCAAGGGCACCACAGAGGCCAGCTGGCTTTTGCTCATGTTCACCCGAAGCCCCATCCCCACAAAACCAGTGCCCCATGCAGACAAGCCTCCCCACAAATTCCACTGCCACTACAAGCAGCCCAGCTCCCCCCATGCCCATACAGAGCCCAGTGCCCTCCCCCAGCCTAGCTACCCCCGGCCTGCTCTGTGTTGAGGGAATGGGGGACCAAGTGCCTTTGCCCCAAGTGAAGTCGCCTCCCTCACCAGGGGCCACCACTGATGGTGTGTCTTCCGCTGGGATGTGAGGCTCTGCATACTGGGGCTAGGACAGGCAGGACAGACTCATGGAGATCACGCTGAGATTGGGCTGTGCTCTGACTGCCCCACGCAGACCCTGCTGTCATGCTGTGGAAGGTATCTAGTTGGTGTACTATCACCGCCGCCCGCCCACAGGGTCTACATGGCGCAGTTACAGGGCAGCCTTATGTTAGAGCACTCTCAGTGCACACCCCTCTGATGTACAGGCGCTTGGCTGCTGCCATGGAGACAAGGAGTTTGTCACTCGCTCTT
Organism: Chrysemys picta bellii; assembly: GCF_011386835.1. Lineage (NCBI taxonomy): Eukaryota > Metazoa > Chordata > Testudines > Emydidae > Chrysemys > Chrysemys picta. The sequence continues at coordinate 40,779,742 of NC_088800.1, forward strand.
TGTGCACAGTCAATGGCTGGTTCAGTAGCACAGGGGCTATGTCTGATTACTGCCATCTTCACAGGTGTTAACTTCACCAGGGACTGGGAGATTGGCTGGGTGACGGCGAACACCTCCTACAAATCCTTCAGCTGCGCCATGGTGAACGCAGACATTGGCCTGCATATCGGCTTGTCGGGCGTCAACATCACGCTAGTGGGTGAGTCCAGGTCTTTGAATCAAGGGCGAGTAGGAGGGGGAGGCACTGGGGTCTTTCAGCTCCCCCGGGGCAGGTTGGCAGGACAGAGGGGAGGTAAGATCAGCAAAAGTGCCCGGCCCTTGGGTGACTGAGCGCTCTTCCCAGCTCCTCTTCCCCATGTGCTTGGTCTCCTCGATCTGCTGCAGAACAGAAACACGTCTCTTTCCTGCAGGGAACCCAGTGAATCAGATCAACGAAACCATCAACTACAACGAATATTTTGCCTGGCACTTGGGAGCAGACTACGCCTGCATCTACACGGACGGCCTGGCAAAGGGGCTGCCCAACCCCATCCTGTATGTGGCAGAGAAGTTTAGCCGGCACAGCCCATGTGGCGTGCACAGCCAGTACAGGATCTCCGGCCACTATACCTCTATCACTCTGTGGTAAGACCCAGCAAGACGCCGTGCCTTGGGAGAACCATCCACGAGGGAAGGGGCTCCTCTCAGGTAGAAGGTCAAAGAACTTTAGTGGGTATTCACCAACTTCACCCTGATGAAGTGGGTATTCACCCACAAAAGCTATTGCTTCAATACGTCTGTTAGTCTATAAGGTGCCACAGGACTCTTTGTCGCTTTTTAAAGAACTTCAGTGGCTTCCTGAGATGCACAGTGTGTGGCTCAATGTAGCATCATAACGGGACTGATTTCATTGGCCATAAAACATCCTTAGGAAATGACTGTCCAAGGCTTGAATAGCATCTGACAGGTTGCTCCACTGATGAGTGGTCTGCAGAGTTATCCAGATGCTCTTAACACTGAGCTAAGGTTTATTTAGCTGGGCTCATGACCTGCTGCGATGCCATCTCAGAAGCTAAGCAAGGCCAGTACTTGGGTGACACGAACCCCTCCTAGATTCTCAAGAAATTGGTAGTTCTGTAACTGGTACTCTTCCTTCTCAGACAATGACGATTCAGTGCATCATGTAGGGGATAGGTGGAGGTGCTGATCCTGGAGGAGACACAGCCAAAGCGCTGGCCACCCATGGTCAGTTATGGTCACATGGCATTTTTGCAGAACTAGGGATGTTAGGCCCCATCCCAGCCAAACTCCGCCTCTGGTCATTGCATTCTGCCTCCCAAAAGCCCTCCTGCAGCGTCAGTGGGGTGCCATTTTCTTTGTCACTCTCTGGCCCAAACTGTAGGGTCTTGCTTTAGAATGGTGGGATTTGATTCAAGGTCATCTCCCAAGATGTGTTTCTCATTATCCGGAGCACCCTCTGGCAATGCCGCTGTGGGTGGCCTGGCATCACAGAGCAGGTGTGTCCCTTGATAATGCAGTCTGGCATGGGTAGTTAGGAAATTCTTCTGCATGTGCACGTGCTATGCAGGGCCGGCTCCAGCTTTTTTGCTGCCCCAAGCGGCGAAGAGAAAAAAAAAAAGCTGTGATTGGCAGCACTTCGGCGGCTGCTCTACCACCGCCGCTTCATTCTTCGGCGGCAATTCGGCGGCCAGTCCTTCTCTCCGAGAGGGACTGAGGGACCCGTCGCCGAATTGCTGCCGAAGACCTGGACATGCCGCCCTCTTCCATGGGCCGCCCCAAGCACCAGCTTGTTGCGCTGGTGCCTGGAGCCGGCCCTGGTCCCATGGATTCCAGGGCCTCTCAGAGGGAGATGTTCCCCTACTTGAGGAGTGGAGAGTCTGCATGTGTCCTGTGAGCACTGGGAGCCTTGCACTTGCACACTTGCACCCCCAGCCCAATCCTCACTGCACACTATCACCATGCCCAGTCCTCCCTGTTGCCGAGGAGAAGGTGGTTTCGAGGGCAAGTGTGTCCAACCGGGCTCCTCTAACAGAGTCATCCCTGGAATTCAGTAGCATTACACTGGGGCTGAGCTCAGCCCGAAGTGCCTCTCGGGCGAGGCGGGAGGTTGGGTTCAGTGCAGATGCCAGGGGATCTGTGGGCCTGGCTCTCTGTAGCCCTTTATACCAGTGCAAAGGATGACGACCGCAGGGCAGGTGACGAGGATGCTGCCCAATAGTGGTTGGAGAGAAGGTCTCGGGAGCAGCCCAAAGCAGGTCAGTGTAAAAGCAAGGGACGGCCCCTCCTTCCAACCCCACTGCTCTCTCGCAGGTTGGCCTTCTGCACCTGGCTGATTTCCAACATGCTGTTCTCCATGCCAGTCCTGCTGTACGGGAGCTACATGATCCTACTCACGGCAGCGCTGCTGATCTGCTCACTGCTCTTCTTCTCTGTTGCGAGGAACTCCCCGATGTGCACCATCCGGTTCAGTTCAGCCTCCTTGCAGACTGTCTACGGGGCATCCTTCTGGCTCACGCTAGCAACAGGTCAGTGGGCTGCTCCTTTGAGTGAACTGGGGTTCTCCTCTTCTTCAGTGCTGCTGTGTGACCTAGCAACACAGAGAAGGAGACAGGTGGGACCACAGGCCACCAGCTCCCCCCATGCCACACTTGGCCACAGGAAACTGATGGGGTGGGATGCTTCCACCTGATTCCACCAGGGAAAACTGGCTCAGAGCTCCAGGGGAACATTGCCCAGGGCTCTAAAAACCCCTTGAGAGAGTTCTTTCCAGACCCCAAATGCAGCATTACATCAGCCGTGAGGAAGGAGAGGGTCCTGGGCTGTGATTCTGGAGAGATGGATCAGAGCAACATTGCAGTTCAGGGGCCCCCTAGGGCCTTGGATTTGATTAAATGCCAAGTCAGACAAATGAGAGGTTCCTAATCAGACAGCAAATTTCTGCTTCTCTTTGGGGTGGGTAATCCCATTTACCTGAATCCCTCCCCACTGTTGGGATGACAGCAGTGCTTAATTTGTACCAAAAGAGGTGCCAGGGCTCAAGTGGTTGGGTGCTGGAACTCCAGTAATTTTGTTACTTTCATAACTGATGCGGCAAGCCCAGAGGTGCCAGAGCTGTGAACTGCCAAGCCCAGAAGTGCTGGGGCTCTGAACTGCCAAACCTAGAGGTACCGGGGGCTCAACCCTGGCAAGCCCTGGCACAAGTTAAGCCCTGGATAACAGTGCAAGTGGAAAAGCATTGGAAATTCATGCCCATCATGGAAAAAGTTAGTATATTTTCAAAGAAGGCATTCACCAGTACAGTATGAGCAAGTGACTACAAGGGTTGGCATATTCAACTCTGCTAATATTGGAGCAGTAAAGCTAGGACTGGTTTGATACATTTATTAAAGATCTGGAAAAAGAACTGAGCTGAGGATGGGCAAAATCGGAGAAGAGCATGAGGAACTTTAGAAAGAGCTAACCAAGCAAGATGATTGGGGGGTCTATAATGGCAGATGGCATACAGTGCTGTTGAATGTAATGTCATGCACATTGGAAACAGCAGTTTTAGCTATTCAGACTCACTAGTGGGTTCTAAATTATCTGTAACTACTGAGGAAAGGGGCAAGCTCGCTGGAGACAGCTCAGTGATGTCCTGCTCAGTGTGCAACAGTAGCAGCGATCTGCAAAGCGAACAAGGTGTTAAGGTGCACAAGGAACTGGATGGATAATATGGAGGATATTGTGTTATATAAAGCGGTAGCAATCTGCATGGAACTTGGAGGGTGCAGCAAAGTTGCAGGAGGGAAGGGAATGGAAGAGGCACCAGGCCGTCGGTCAGTGTGCATATGGCTGGAATGCTAGATGCTGTTGCAGCAGCTCTGTAAATAGCTCTCTCCATAGAGAGGCGGTTTAGTTTTTCAAGCACAGAGTCCTGTCATGTTATGACCCCGCACATGAGATAGGGAGGCCTCCCCTGGGATACTATAGTCCATTCTGCTCACCCTGTCCCAAGTCATGGACTGCTTCGCACTGCACCGTCAGAGCAGAGTGGCACCAAAACCTGTGTAGTTGGCCATGAGGCTCAGCCAAACACAGGGAGCCCTCTGGTGGCACAGAGGTAGTATAGTGCAGGAAAGGTCCAGACATGCAGCCTGTAACTAGTCCCCCCATGTTGCGTTGCAGGGCTGCTGTGTTTCCTCCTGGGGCTGGGCGTGATCGTCCTGAACTCTGTGCAGCCTGAGAAGCTGAAGCTGGTCTTTAATCTGAGTGAGGAAGGGAGAGAGGAAGAGGAAGAGGAGGGGCCTGCCCAGCGACCCCCGAGAGACAAAGCAAACTCCTTTGAGCAGGACACGCTCCTGGTGCCCCTGAGCGAACATTGCAAAGTGATGGTTACTGAGCTGTAGGGAATCCCTGCTGTGTGCCCGCCATTCCCTTGCCTGCCTGGCGGAGCTGAGCCAAGATGGGAAGGTGTGGGAGGTGCAGAACTGTGCTGGTAGCAGCCTGTGCCCGGGCTGGGTGAGGGAATTCTCGTGGCCTGTCCACCGTTAACTGCCCCCCGCCGCTCAGCTCTGCACAGCTATGTGTAGGCATGTAGGCATGGTCCGAACAGGCCTGGGGCCCATCTAGCCTCAAGCTGCTCCCAGCGATGGCCAGCTCTTTCCCCGGAGTGGTTGTGCGTTGTGTAGGACCCAGCCATGTGTCTGAGCAGCTAATGTGCATTGCCTTGCAGTAGCCAAGCCTGAATTCCACTGGCCATCCCCCAGCTTCCTTAGGTCCCTTTGTCTTGCCTAAGCTCAATAGTTGTTGCCATTGCTCCCCTCCTCTTCTAGATCATTCGGGAAGGTATTAAACAGCATAGCCCTGGTACACCGCCCTGGGCAGCCACCTGCTGTTACCTAAAAATAGGCCATTTATTCCTTGTTTTGTTTTCGTTTCTCTTGGGTACGGCTGCACAGCACCTGCAGGGGTAATTCCCAGTGTGGGCAGACAGACCCCCGCTAGCTCGGCTGGAGCTAGTACCTAAAAATAGCAGCAAGGCTGTGAGATGCTAGCCACACGAGAACTACCCAGGGGTCGGGGGGCTTGTACTCGGGTGGCCACCGCTGTGGCCACACTGCTATTTCTAGGTGCTCCCTTGAGCATAGCTAGTGCATGTATATCTGCCCACGCTGGGAATTACACCTCCCTGCTGCTGTGTAGACGTACCCTGGGTCAGTTTCTGATCCCAGGCAGGAATTCTTACCCTCTCTTTCCAGCACTACTTCGTTTCCTTACAAGCTTCTTGCGAGGGCCTTTATGGAAGGAGTTTTGAAAGTCCAAATCAATACAATCAGGCAGCGCGCCATTTGGTCCTGCTTTCTGGGATGCTCAAAGGGTGCCAGTAGACTGCAGAGACATGATTGTCCTTCCCTGGCACCAAGCTGGTTCGTCCCTCACCTAGCGCCCATCTAGATGCTTTATTGCTCTCTCTGCAAAGGTTGTTTCACACCGTTCCCCTGGCCGTAGGTGCTGACTCCATAGGTGCTCCAGGGCTGGAGCACCCATGGAAAAAAAATAGTGGGTGCTCAGCTCTCACTGGTAACCGCCCCATCAGCTCCTCTCCCTCCCCCCAGCGCCTCCTGCCCACCGGTGGCCCAACCAATCAGCTCCTCCCACTCTCTCCCAGAGCCTCCCACCTACCGCAGGTCAGCTGTTCAGTGGTGTGCAGGAGGCAGTGTGGGGGAGAGGGGGTGCGCTTGGGGGAAGAGGCGGAACGGGGTGGAGCAGGGGAGGGAGGAGGCAGGGTGGGGGTTTGGGGGAAGGGGTGGAGTGGGGGCGAGGCCTGGGGCGGAGTAGGGATCAAGTACCTTCTGGCAACTCATAAAGATGGCACCTATGCTCTGGCACTGCAATAAGGCTCCCTGAGGATCCCCCAGCCTGCCAGGACCAGAGCTGATTTCAGTGAACTCTTTCAAAACTCTTGGATGGAGGCCACTTTCCTCAGATCCCACTGAGGAATATACTAAGAAACTGCACCATCTACTCAAGACACTCCCTATGCTAATACAGGAACAAATCAATATACCCTTAGAGCCCCGACCGGGGTTATTCTATCTACTACCCAAGATCCACAAACCTGGAAATCCTGGACGCCCCATCATCTCTAGAATTGGGACTCTCACTGAAGGACTGTCCGGATATGTGGACTCTCTACTCAGACCCTAAGCCACCAGCACTCCCAGCTATCTCCATGACACCACTGATTTCCTGAGAAAACTACAATGCATTGGTGATCTTCCAGAAAACACCATCCTAGCCACCATGGATGTGGAGGCTCTCTACACAAACATCCCACACACAGATGGAATACAAGCTGTCAGGAACAGTATCCCTGATGATGCCACAGCACAACTGATTGCTGAGCTCTGTGACTTTATCCTCACGCACAATTATTTCAAATTTGGTGACAATATATATCTCCAGACCAGTGGCACCGCTATGGGCACCCGAATGGCCCCACAATATGCCAACATTTTTATGTCTGACCTGGAACAACGCCTCCTCAGCTCTCATCCACTCACGCCCCTTCTCTACCTATGCTACATTGATGATACCTTCATCATCTGGACCCATGGGAAGGAGACTCTGGAAGAATTCCACCACGATTTCAACAGCTTCCACTCCACCATCAACCTCAGCCTAGACCAATCTACACGGGAGGTCCACTTCCTAGACACCATGGTACAAATAAGTGACAGTCACGTTAACACCACCCTATACCAAAAATCCACCGACCGCTATGCCTACCTTCATGCCTCCAGCTTCCATCCCGGACACACCACACGATCCATCATCTACAGCCAAGCGCTGAGGTACAACCGCATTTGCTCCAACCCCTCAGACAGAGACCAACACCTACAAGATCTTCACTAAGCATTCTCAAAACTATGATACCTGCACGAGGATATAAGGAAACAAATCAACAGAGCCAGACGTGTATCCAGAAGCCTCCTGCTGCAAGACAAGCCCAAGAAAGAAACCAACAGAACTCCACTGGCCATCACCTACAGTTCTCAGCTAAAACCTCTCCAACGCATCATCAGTGATCTACAACCCATCCTGGACAATGATCCCTCGCTTTCACAGGCCATGGGAGGCAGGCCAGTCCTCGCCCACAGACAACCCGCCAACCTTAAGCATATTCTCACCAGCAACCACACACCGCACCATAGTAACTAACTCAGGAACCAATCCATGCAATAAACCTCGATGCCAACTCTGCCCACATATCTACACCAGTGACACCATCACAGGACCTAACCAGATCAGCCATAACATCACCGGTTCATTCACCTGCATGTCCACCAATGTAATATACTCCATCATGTGCCAGCAATGCCCCTCTGCTATGTACATCGGCCAAACTGGACAGTCCTTACGTAAAAGGATAAATGGACACAAGTCAGATATTAGGAATGGCAATATACAAAAACCTGTAGGAGAACACTTCAATCTCCCTGGACACACAATAGCAGATTTTAAGGTAACTTCAGGACCAGACTTCAAAGAGAAACTGCTGAGCTTTAGTTCATTTGCAAATTTGACACCATCAGCTCAGGATTAAACAAAGACTGTGAATGGTAGCCAACTACAAAAGCAGTTTCTCCTCCCTTGGTGTTCACACCTCAACTGCTTGAAGAGGGCCTCATCCTCCCTAATTGAACTAACATCGTTATCTCTAGACTGATTCTTGCCTGCATATTTATACCTGGCTCTGGAAACTTCCACTACATGCATCTGATGAAGTGGGTATCCACCTACGAAAGCTTATGCTCCAATACGTCTGTTAGTCTACAAGGTGCCACAGGACTCTCTGTCGCTTTTTACAGATCCAAACTAACACGGCTACCCCTCTGATCCTCACCACCTAGTCTTGGTGATCTGGCTGTTCTTTAATGTAGCTTGTCCCAGCACCTCCTCCTCTGAGACCTCAGTCTGACAGTGCCTCATCTTTGCTATCTGAAGAGAGTAGGTTTGAGGTAATCTTCCCACCCATTTCATGCTGGAGAGTGATGCATTTAGCTTCCCTTCAGTGTCTGTCCCCAGCAGACTCACTCATCCTCTCAGAGGCTTCCTGCTCCTGAGATACTTGGAGGAGTTTTTGTGTATTGTTTTTGTGTCCATGGCTGTTTGCTCATCAGTTTCCCTCTTCACCCTCCCAGTCTTCTTCATGCATTGAACCTGCCCAAGGTTATGACATTGAGGCAGGATTTCGGTCTTCCAAAGGATACCTGTTTGCTTTAAATACCCTCTTGAAACCTCTCTCTCTTTGGGGTTTATCCTGCCACCCATCACTGCAGCACCGGCCACTTAAAATCAATAGCGGTAGCGAAGTTCCTAGTGCACTTCATAGGTCTCGGGCACTTCTCCCCTTTCAGGGTAAAATCTCGGCTTGTAGGAGGGTTTGTGTGTTTTTCAAATTGTATTAATTTATTAGTCTTGGGGATCCTTTAGGTGATTGGTTTCAGGTTTCCAGGGTTGTTTTGAGAGCCGGTTGGCCGTTTGTAGGTAGAAGGGAGTGTTCATGCTGTGAGTGTCCTTTTTACAGTAGAAAGACCTTTTCAAAGGAGGAGGTTCTGCAGTGTTTCCTAAAGATGGTCAGACTCTACCCTAGCTGGCTCTACTCTGCATGCCAGATCCCTGAGACAGAATGCTTTGGCCCAGCTCTCCCGTGTTTTGTCCTTCAGTGTGAAGAGCCTCTACGCCAAGGGTGAGGATTTGGATTGTCTCCCCTTTTATCTGAGGGTCTTTTGGGTGAGTTGTATTGTTGTTGTTTTTTGTTCTTTGTTTGGAATCCTGCTGTCTAAAGATTAGTGGCACAGAGATGTTTTTTATAAGATTCCTCCTCCAGGGACATGGAAATTAATTAGACCGAGGTCACTGGCTCTTACTTGGTGGCTCAGCTATACTCACTTCTTGAACCATCTCTGGTGAGTGACTTAGGACTGAACTGAGCATAGCCTCACCTCTTGAATGCTGTAGAACTAGCTCTTCCAAGGGACACTCATGTAAGGTGTCAACAGTCTCTTCTCTCACTCTCAGCCCGACTCTCCCCCCGCCATGACATTTCACCAGCTTATGTGTGAGCAGTGGAAGTCACCTATTATTGCCATTTTACTAAGCTTTGAGTGGGTTCTCGGTTGCAGTCACACTAAGTCCTGTTTAGTAGGTGTCACATTAAGGGCCCTTTACACTGCTATTGTAAAGCATTTTGGGATTAGCTACATGAAAAAGGTTAATGTAACTGGTTTAATTTAAGGTGTGATTTTAAACTGATTTAGTGCCTGTGATGGGGTGGACTAGGCCCAGAGGCCCCTTGCTGGAGGCCTCAGTGTCCTGCCACACCCATCCCAAGAAAGGAGAAGTAGAGGAGTCCTCCAAGCAGCCTAAAGTAGCTGCAGGGGTAGCAGCCAATCAGAGGCTGCAGGGAGCAGCCATCAGGGTCCAGGAGGCCCATATAAAAGGCGCTACAGAGACAGAGTCAGTTTGTTGCTGGAGTTAGAGGAATGTAGATGGTGCTCCTAGCTGGCTAAAAAGAACAGCAGCACAGCAGATAGCTTAGTGCTGGCAGGGATGGGGGCAGTGAGGAAGCGCTCCTGGCTGGCTGCTGGGCCTGAACTTAGATGAGCCCTATGGTAAGGGTGAAGTATTGGTGAAGGCTGGTGCCAGGGGCAGTACTGGATTTACCCTGGCGCCAATAGCTCCATAGCACAGGGCCCAAGCTCAGAAGGGGCCCCATAATACTCACTTCCTCCCTTCTTGCAGCGCTGCAGAAGCAGAGGCCCTGAGAGCAAGCCTCGGAGCAGCAGGAGTCCAGCATGGGAGCTGAGAACCCAACGGGCCCTGGGAGCTGTAGTTCCTTGGCCAGCTCCTTGCCTATAGAGCTGGTCTTAGAGCAAGGAAAGAACAACATTTCCCAGTATTCCCTTGGCAGCTATCAATAGGAAAGGGAGTGGGGAAGCTGAGACCCCATGCGCTGCAGCTTGCTGTGAATGGAGAGCTGGCTGTTAGAAGGGGGTGGCACTGTGAATGAGGAACAAGTATGCCCAAGGAGTAGAAGGCTTTGGCCCAGATATCACCCTGAGAAGACTTCCACAGACTGGATTAGGGATGCTGGTGTGACCTCGCGTGGCAGCTCCCAAAGAAGGAATTGGGTGGACTAAATGGACAGTGCACCTCTCTATCTGAAGCCTAGCAAGGGAGGTATGTGGATCCCACCAGAAGTTAAAATGATAAGTAAGGGAGGGAAGGCTCTACTAGTGGGCAGCTTTAGATACAGTACCAGGCGCGTAGGAGCATTTCCACGTCTGAGCCATGGAAGCAGAAATTGGCTTTTCCTTTCCAGATGTATCTAATATTCAGAAAGGGAATCTAGCACCTGCCTTCTGAATTTTGAGTGTTCAAATCTGGGAGTCCTCAAGCTCAATTTAGGCTGCTGTTACTTCATTTCTCCCAAATCAAATATGCCGATCCACTGTAACTTGCTGTAGAAAAAGTAGGATAAAATTGAGCAACAAATGCTGGCATCTCCCCAGTGCTATTGGAATTGCTATTTTCAACAGCCATTACCTTTTTTTAAATTTTTTTTAAAAATTTTATTTAAAAGGAAGACAGTAATATTGCATTGGCAAATTCCCCATAGAAACAAAGAGTGGAAAAAAAGAATAACAAAGGCACCTCAACTTTTCCTCATTTATGTAGGACAGTCTTAGAATATGCTGAAAATTGTTCCACTTTACTGCAGTTCTGTAACCACGTGGGAACCAGTCCTGTCTGTGTTCTGTGCACATCCAAAATTCCTACTGAATTCAGAAGTGCCTTGCTTTTGTGACCACACTACTTGATATTTTCAGCCCTTGTAAGCGAAGCAAGTTTACATTTAGTAATTGGGTAAGAAGCCTCTCAGAAAAAGTTAGATGCTGTAGGAGGTGTTGCTTATTCACTAGGTAATGTGAGACCTTCCTGTTACAATAGTAAACCAGTGCAGCATAGAATGCACTTTGCTCCTAGAGTCTAGAATGGGGTCCTTTGCTTCTTTACACAGCCCATTAAAGATAATGAAAAGACTCCCACTCACTTCAACAGGCTTTGGACAGAACTGGTTATACACAGGGTAACTCCACTGTCTTCACAGGGTCCTGGTCCCACAGCGGAGGGGGGCCATGTGAGCTTGTTGCAGAGCTGCTGCTCAGGGATGGAACCTCCTGGCACCCCAGCCTCCAAAATCATTCAGGCTGCACTTTCTGCACGGCTTTGTGCTAGCTGAGGGGTGCGTGGGAAGTGGTGGCCTCTGCTGCAGGTGATGGGGCATCTCATGTACTTAAAGCCACGGCCTAGAGGAGGGAAGCGCTTAACTGCAGAGACTGCAGCTGCCTAGGGCCAACGCTGAGGAATAAGAGTCCCTAGTGCTGCCATTGCAAGGTTCAAGCATGCTCAGCCTTGGAATTGCCACCCTGTCACGGAGTGTGGGGGGACACAAGGCCCTGCACCCCCAGCTTCCTGCGATTCACCGTGACTCTCAGACAGCCAGTAAAGCAGAAGGTTTATTTAGATGACAGAAATACACTCCAAGACAGGTCTTGCAGGCACAGACAACAGGATCCCCCCCAATTAGGTGCATCTTGGGGTCCCAGGGCACCACAGCCCCTTGGGGGGGTCAGAGCCCCGTCTGCCTCCCAGCCATTCCACCAGCCAGCTCTGAAAACTCTCCCCAGTGACCCCTCCCACAGCCTTTGTTCAGTTTCCCGGGCAAAGGTGTCACCTGGCCTCTAACCCCTTCCTGGGTTCTCATGTTACAAGCTCAGGTATCCTCCCTCAAGGCCAGTCTCCCATCCCCCAGTGCAGACCATCCTAGCCACACTCCCCTCTCAGCATTCAAAGACCACATTAAGAACAGTCCCAGTTCGTCACATCTCTTCCCCCTTCGAGACCGAACTGAGCAGGGTCACTTCAGCCAGTGACCTGGGGAAGTTCGAACCTACCCCCGTTCCAGTGGATGCCCCAGCATCCCTCCCATTCCTTGGTAAGAATTACACCAGGTCCTTCCAGTTTCACGCCCCCCCTTAGGTCGGGTGTGCTCAATGGCATTTGTAGTTCGCATGTGGGGAGGTTTATGCGGCCCGTGCCCTTTTCCCACCCCAATACCCCTGGTGTTCCAACTGGGCTGGGGTCTTCTCCCAGCGTTCCAGTCTGGAGGTCTGTGATTCGGGCTCTCTTGGTTCAGAGCCCCCCTTTAGACCTTGGCCACCCTCTGGAAAGGCTCCTCTATGCTGGGCAAGGGTCCTAAAGCCGTTTTCCCCTTGTCTCGGGCTTTCCGCACCCTCTGACAGGCGTCATAGGATCAGCAGTACTGTCGGACAGTAACAAAGACCCCAGGCCAGTAAAAGTTTCGTAGCAGCCTCTGCTGGGTATGCCAGGTTCCCTGGTGCCCTGGGAGGGGAATGTTATGGTCCCAGTACAGCAACTGGCGGTGATACTTCTGGGGTACCACCAGCTGCCTCCTGATCCCCCCGACTTCATTTTCCCTGGGGGAGCCCATTCTCGGTACAGGAACCCCTTCTCCCACAGGAACCTTTTCCGGCCACTTCTCCCCAAGATCTGTACCGCACTGAGGTCGGCCAGGTCCCTTATCTTCTGCAAGGAAGGATCTTTCTGCAACTCGGCCTGGAACTCAGCAGCTGGGACAAGGATGGCCACCTGCTCTCTCTCGCTGGCTGGGCCTGAAGCCACAGCCTCCCTGAGCCGTGTCCCTGGGCGTTCCTTCCCCACCAGATTAGGGTCCTGCTCCTCGGGCAAGGCACCCTCCCCAAGGTCAGGGCGTAGTGCCCCTCGCCGGCTCTGGCTACGGGTCACCACCAGGGCACCCTGGGGGTTGCTTGGCCAGTCCTCCAGGTCCCCCCCCCATCAACACCTCAGTGGGCAAATACGGGTGTACCCCCACGTCCTTGGGTCCCCCACTTCAGGTGTACCCTCGCCATGGGCACTTTGACTGGGGTCCCACCCCCGTCAGGATCAGGTAGAGGTTGGGCACCACCCGATCGGGGGCCACCACCTCGGGCCGGGCCAGTGTCATCTCTGTGCCCGTATCCCAGTATCCATTGACCTTCCTCCCATCCACCTCCAGGGGAACAAGGTACTCGCTCTGCAGGGACCGCCTCGCGCCTACCCTGTAAACCAAAAACCCTGGGTCTGGAGCATCCAGCCCCCCAGAGGAGCTGGCCTGGAGCCCTCCTCCCTCCTTAGCAGGTGGTACGCTGCCAGCCACCCTTGCCTGGGAATGCTGCCCCTCGTCTGGCTGGGTCTTTACCCAGTCAACCCTCTGTGGGTTGGGTCCGCTCAGTTTGTCCCTGAGCCTGAGGCACTGGGCCCGTATGTGGCCTCTCTGGCCATAGTGATAGCAGCCCATGTCCCGTGGATCCCCTCGAGCGGGTTGGATGGACCTGACGCTGGATGTTCCCCTTTTGTGGGCATTCTCCATATTTCCCCGCTGGGAGGTCCCATGGTGACCCTCTCTCTGCGTTGTGGTGGGACTGTTCCTTTGGGACGCCTCCCTGTTATCCCCTGCCCGACTGTTCACAAACTCGTTGGCCAGCCGCCCTGCGTGTCGCGGGTTCTCTGGCTTTTGGTCCATCAACCATCGCCTCAGGTCGGATGGGCACTGCTCATACACGTGCTCCAGTACGAATAGGTCAAGCAGGTCTTCTTTAGTTTGGGCCCCAGCTGTCCACTTGCAGGCATACCCCTGCGCCCGGTTGGCTAGTTGTAGGTATGTGACCTCACGGGTTTTACGCTGACTCCAGAACCTTTTCCGGTACATCTCAGGGGTCAGCCCAAATTCGCGGAGCAGGGCCTTTTTGAACAGTTCGTAGTCCCCTGTCTCCGCCCCTTTCAGTCGGCTGTACACCTCCCTGGCTGTGGAATCCAGTGAGGGGATGAGAAACTGGAGCCTGTCTGCAGGGTCAACCTGGAGCAGCTCGCAGGTATTCTCAAAGGCCATCAGGAAGGTATCCATGTCCTCCCCCTCCTTATGCTGGGCCAGGAAGCACTTATCAAAGCTCTTTGCAGTCTTGGGTCCCCCCTCGCTCACCGCAGCCGGGGCCCCACTGCTCCTCAGCCTGGCCAGTTCCAGCTCATACTGACATTGGTCCCGCTCATGCTGCTGTTGTTTCTCCTTCTCTTCCCGCTCCTGCTTCAGTTCTTGCTTCCTTAACTCGAGCTCTTCCCATCTCATCTCCCATTCACATTTCAGCCGCATCCGTTCCAGGGACGGGGAGCTCTGCCGGGACGATCCCCTGCTGGCCGCCGGAGTCAGGGTGCCCTCAGTATTCACTGGGCTTCCCCCAACCCCTCCCCTAGGCATAGGTAGGCAGGGTCTCGGGATGTCCTCGGCAGCAGTCTGCTCCCTCCCAGCCAGGTTGGGTCCCGGGGCCCACGCTGCATCCACCGTGCGGCTTCCCTCAGGGACAGGGCTCAGTTCATCCAAGCGATCCCTCTCCTCCAGTTGGGCAATTAGCTGTTCTTTGGTGGACCTCCCAATGCGCAGCCCCCTCTGCCTGCACAGCTCCACCAGGTCACTCTTAAGGCGTTTAGCATACATCCTCCTGGTGGCCACTCGCCGGCCTGTGCTCTCAGCTTTCCACCGTTCCAGGGAGACCCCTAGTATGCCAGCCCTTCTTCAGGTCACCACCTCTCTGCCAGGGTTGAGCTGCAGACTCCTCCGCCCCTGGGACCGCTCGCTGCAATCCCCTGGGGAACCCTGTCACTGCAAAAGTCCTTCTCTCTGGTCACACACTCCCAGGGGCTAATCGCCCCCTGAAACCGTCTCTCTCTGACTCTTCATTCCACCTGGTCCCTGTCAATCCCCCTTCGTTTTACTGCTCCCCAGTCACTTATTGCAGGAAGCGCCGTCCACGGGGTGCAATAGATCCCACCGCTACCACCAGTTGTCACGGAGTGGGGGGGGACACAAGGCCCTGCACCCCCGGCTTCCTGCGATTCACCGTGACTCTCAGGCAGCCAGTAAAGCAGAAGGTTTATTTAGACGACAGGAACACAGTCCAAGACAGGTCTTGCAGGCACAGACAACAGGATCCCCCCAATTAGGTGCATCTTGGGGTCCCAGGGCACCACAGCCCCTTGGGGGGGGGTCAGAGCCC
Organism: Chrysemys picta bellii; assembly: GCF_011386835.1. Taxonomy (NCBI): domain Eukaryota; kingdom Metazoa; phylum Chordata; order Testudines; family Emydidae; genus Chrysemys; species Chrysemys picta. Next base: position 40,794,918 of record NC_088800.1, read on the forward strand.
AGTCTGCCTCCCAGCCATTCCACCAGCCAGCTCTGAAAACTCTCCCCAGCGACCCCTCCCACAGGTCTTGCATCTGAAGAAGTGAGGTTCTTACCCACGAAAGCTTATGCTCCCAATACTTCTGTTAGTCTCAAAGGTGCCACAGGACCATCTGTTGTCCTCCCACAGCCTTTGTTCAGTTTCCTGGGCAAGTAGACTAGCATGTAGATGGTAGCAGAGGGAGAAAGGCTGGTGTCTTCAGATTTCCAACGCTAAGTACTCACTTTGGGGAAATGGTGTTTGCAAGTGGCTTGCTCAAATAGCAGGATGGGTGCTGAGGGAGGGATTTGTCAGAATTGATCAGGTATTTGCTGGCTTTGGAACTTTGAGCTGAGACCAGAACCACATACAGTGACTGGTGACATAGGGTGGTACTGGAGACATGGCTATAGAAGGTCTGAATGAGGAAGGAGATAAATCTGTGGGGAGTTTCCCCTGATCACTATGAAAGTTCTACTCACTGTGGACACTGGTAAACCCACATGGGTGTACAGCTCAATGAAAAACTGGGGGCTGAGGGAGCTGTGTATGGCAATGCATATGGTCATGTAGAGGTGTGTGATCGAAATGAAAAATGTCTCTGAGATTCAGTACCGGGTATAGTATGGCACCAATGGCACTGCCACACCACGCCCACACTCGGAGTCCACAGTGACTACATACGGGCCCACAAATATATTTGGTGCCGAGGCCCACAAAAGGTTAATCCGGCCCTGCTGGGGGAAATGGCCAGGAGACCTGAAAGCAGTGTAGCTAAAGGGACATAGTGGCATGTGGCTGATATTCTTAGGGTTCCTGGGCTGGGACCTGGAATAGGGGGTGGGCCTGGGTCCCCCCCATAGGCCCCTGGGGAAGTGGCCTACAGTTGGACAGAGATAAGCCCCCACAAAGGGATATGAACTGTTAAGAGGCCCGGCTGGAGAGCTGGGCCAGAATGGACTAAGAGGGCAAAACCAGGGGACGCAGACACACCCGTCCAGAAGACGGCACTCGCGAGAGGTGGGTGCCATGCCACTACAGTGCCAGAGTCTTTGTGGACACTGTGATCTCAGTTTTAAACCAGACTTTGCTGTAGCTTAATTTTAGTTAGGGACTTCTCTCCATTGCGAGTTTCTGCATTGCGAGACAGAGTCCAAATCTACAGCACACCAGCCTGTGGTGTCCACACATCCCCGGTGGACACTGCTACTGCGCACTGAATGTCTCCCAGGGGCTGATACTGCGCAGCAAGTTGGCACACTGCAGATTCAAACCCCAGCTTGCCTCACAGTAACTTGCCATGTAGACAAGCCCTAGGAATCAATTAAACTGGACAGAAACGAGCCCCTCTTAAACCAGAATAAGGGTGTCTATGGAGTGGTTAACACTGCTTTAATGAGGTGCAGCTTTCCTGTGTAGCCTATGTCTGCCCTACCGCCTATGTTGGCATAACTTATGTCGCTTCAGAGGTGTGAATAAACCACCCTCCGCCGGGCGACGTAATTACACCGACATAAGTGCTCATGTGCACATTGCTGTGTCGGCTGGAAAGCGTCTTCCCGCTGACGTCACTTCTGCCACTTGCGGAGGTGGGTTGTTTTTATGGCGACGGGAGAGCTCTCTCCCATCGGCATAGAGCATCTTCACCAGACATGCTGCAGTGGCGTGGCTGTATTGGGCTGCTGCAGTGCCATACGTGTAGGCATGGCATTAGTGTCAATGAGAATCAGGCCCTCCGAGCAGAACAGCACCAACCCCCTTCTAGTTTCCCGTCGTTTCAAGCACTTTGACTTTTTCACGGCTCTCCTAACACGGGCCCAATCTTGGCAAAATGGTTTGTTTTGAAATTTCTTTGACAAATGAAACATATAAATAAAAATGTTTTTTTTCCAGTGAAAAGTGTTATTAAAAAAATTAATAAAAATAATTTGAACCAGATACATAGAGAGGGTTATGGATGTGTGTGTGGTGGAGGTGGATGGATGTATGAACAGTCATTGAAATAAAAAGGATGAAGGAAAATACTTTTTTACACCACCCATAGTTCACCTGGGGAACTCGCTGCCACAAGACATTGATGATCCAAGGACATAGGAGGATCCCCACAAAGGATTAGACATTTCTAGGAATCAGAAGAATTCCATGCACAGTTCCACAGGTGATTGTTCAGAAGGTATCTAAACCCTGTCCTTCAAAAGCTGAGCCCTGACATCCTGTGCTCAGGAGCAGGCTCCAGCTGTGGCTGGCTTAGTGTGTCGTTGTCCAGTATGGGGATTCTTGAACCCTCCTGGGAGGCCTGCTGTTGGGCACTAGACTGGATGGAGCCTGGCTTGGACTCGCTGTGGCATTGCCTGTGATCCCCCCATCCCAGGAGGGAAAGATACAGAAAAGTTGGGCCCCTCTGACCAGTAGGTGGGGCTCCCCCAGCAAGAGGTGTAGGAGCGACTCTTCCCCACTGTAGGGAGTGCACAGGGCTCTGTTTCCCTGCCCGTGGCCAGGAGGGGATGGAAAGAAAGAAAGAGAGAAAGTTACCCAGCTCCTCACCTAGTAGCCAGGGGAGGGGCTGGGGCTGTCTCAGGACGCTGTGCTGGGGCATGGTACTAGTGCATTGGAGACCCTATCGTCCCACCCTGCTCCCCCAACACAACACCCCTTGTGGCTCTGCAGCTCTTCGATGAGTGCTGCAAGTCATACGGCACTAGTATGCATTCTGCTGCCCTACTCTCTCAGCTTAGCACCTGCTGACAAGGGGTGCAGACGTTTGTCCACCATCCCAAACGGAGTGGTGCCCTCTGCTTTCCCCGGCTTTGGTGGTGGCTTACGTGACTCCCAGCGTTTCTGTGATGAGGGGCAGCTGCTGCCTGCTCAGACCTGCTGCCTGTCCCTCCTTACAGCGATGGACCTGAGATTAGATCCCAAATTCCCCTCCAAAGATGGGCACTTGGGCAGAGGGAGTATGTGACCTATGCTAGGCCGCAGGGCTGAAGCCCAGGTTTATGGGGAACCATTATTCCATGTAAACATTATTAATTAGTTTTCTGAACAGCAGCAAAGTGTACCCACCATAGGCCGGTGTGCACCCAACTAACCCACCCGACCTCTGCCCTGTCACGTCAGACTCTTCTAGCTGAGTGAGGCAGGGTTAGAGCATGTGGTCATGTGATTAAAGACTGGGTGGGGGGAGCAGAGGCACAAGGGGGCTGAATTAAGGCTGCAGAAGCAAGGTTAAAATTGGCATTTTCCAACTGTCAGGTGCTTGATTCTGCAACCTCAGTTATGGTTTTTTAATGCCATTTCCTAGGGGTGAAAAAGGCAAAAGTCACTTCCAGTTATGTGCACCTGCACCAGTCAGTTCATGACCTAGCATCATCAGGCTTTGAGCCCTGAGCGGTCAGTACAGGCTGCTCCCACACGAGCCACAGAACTAACCTTGCCAGGGGGCCGTGGCGGAAAGCTGGGGAATGTGAATGAGCTGTTAACAGAGGCCAGCAACACACTGGGTTACCTAGGCCTGAGTGGCCCTGTTTTACAGTCAACATAGCCAAGGGGAAAGATAAGTGCTGAAAGCACGGTGGCTAATGGACGGCACTGGGCCTCCTGCAATAGTACGATGGGTTCTAATCTCAGCTTAATAATAAAAACAGTGAAGGATACAGAATTCTTAGCCCCGGTTTGTAGAATGACACAGTCTAGAGCTCCTGGGCTCCTGGGTCCCAGCACAGTGCCCCTTCCCTAGCCCACAGGGGAAAGCCAAAGGAGTCTGGCTGGTGATTGAGGTCTGTGTGCCAGGCTGAAGTGAGACACCAGGCTGGTGCATGCCCAGGGCTGGAGAATGTTGAGGCTCTGGGGCACACTGCTGAAACCAAGCGACCCATAGATGGGAGATGGTGTCTCAACAGTGTATAACTCAGAGCGGGGTGGATTAGGCCAGGAAAAGGCACCTCTGTGACGTTAGTGACATAATCTGGGACCATATAGAACATGGTTGCAATCAAAGTCCTGTAGTGGCACCAAATCTTGTATAAAGGGGGTCAAATTAGGTGTCTAAGACAAGGTTATGGTTTGCTAGTTATGATTATGCTGTCTATATGTGTGTATCAATCTTGTAGTTAAAGTTATGAATATTGGCTCTATACTGTCTGTATTTCAAACTTATGCTATGCTTCTGGGAAACATCCCAGACAAGTTGGTGTTAGCTCTGCCTAGCCTGCCTGATGGCCCATTAAGGACCATTAGCTATACAATTGACCCATTGAGAGAAGGCAAATGCGCCTTGTAACTCAGCAAAGTATGCAGGGACTGGCCCATGTGACTCCATTTTGCTGTAATTTTCCACAGTAAGAACAAAGAGGTGTTCTTACACCTGGAAAAGACTATAAAAGGCTGATGCCTTATTTCCAGCTGGTCTTCAATCCTGCTTCTTACCTCTGGAGTGACTTTGCTACAAACAGAAGCTCTACACAAAGGACTGATGACCCAAATCAAGTCTCTGGGATGTATTCCAGAGACTGATCTGAACCTGCAGTTTATTCTATCACTGCCACAAGCCTGAACCAAGAACTTTGCCATTACTTTATGTAATTGATTCCATTTAACCGATTCTAACTCTCATCTATATCTTTTTCCTTTTACAAATAAACCTTTAGATTTTAGATTCTAAAGGATTGGCAACAGCGTGATTTGGGGGTAAGATCTGATTTGTATATTGACTTGGGTCTGGGGCTTGGTCCTTTGGGATCGGGAGAACCTTTTTTCTTTTAATGGGGTATTGGTTTTCATAACCATTCATCCCCATAACGAGAGATACTGGTGGTGATACTGGGAAACTGGCGTGTCTAAGGGAATCGCTTGTGTGACTTGTGGTTAGCCAGTGGGGTGAGACCAAAGTCCTCTTTGTCTGTCTGGTTTGGTTTGCCTTAGAGGTGGAAAACCCCCAGCCTTGGGCTGTAACTGCCCTGTTTAAGCAATTTGTCCTGAGTTGGCACTCTCAGTTGGGTCCCGCCAGAACCAGCATCGTTACAATCTCCTTGACCCCCAGGACCATTCCTTGGCCAAAGCTCAAGTCCTGCTACAGCTCAGGGGCGTGCAAGTGCTCTTGAAAGAAACCATCCCAAGAATTTTTATATTGGAAAGCATTAGCCAGCCTTAATACAGGGCTCTCTGCTTCTCCGCACATAGTGCTGTACAGCACCTCTCTTCCTCACAACAGGGCAAGGGAGCTCCTGGCTCAGCCCATGTGTGCGGGCATATGTGGGCACTCCAGCAGTAACTGGCATTTCCATAGAGGATACCATCTGCTAATCACTGCCAGAGTCATGCTGCCATCTCAGACATGTTCTTAAGTATAGACAGTATCAGCTGCTGGATCTGTTACCATCTCACTCATGTAATGAGCTTTTTTTTAAGATGTTGGGCTGTAACTTAACAGCCCATGAACCTCCACACACTTTTCTGCATGTTAGCTGTTAGCTCCCCACAGCCACCATTCAGCTTCAGTGTTGTTGCTGCCATGTTTGCATAAACAAATCCAGCATCATTCCTGGAACGGTCGTAGTGTATGGTTCTTGGCCTCTGTGTCCGACCTCTACAAGGAAGCATACTGCACAATCCCAGCTAAAAGCAAGCGGCTGGCGGTGAATCAGGCAGCACCTATTAGCTCTGAGTGGATAACACAAATCTCAGGACAGCTGCCACCCTTTCTTAAACAAATCCAGCGTTATTCCCGGAACAGTTATGTATCTTGGCCTCTGTGTCCGACCTCTACAAGGAAGCATACAGCACAATCCCAGCTAAAAAGAAACGGCTGTCAGTGAATCAGGAAGCGCCTATCAGCTCTGGGTAGATAACACAAATCTCAGGACAGCTGCCACCCTTTCTTAAACAAATCCAGCGTTATTCCTGGAACAGTTGTGGATCTTAGCCTCTGTGTCCAACCTCTACAAGGAAGCATACAGCACAATCCCAGATAAAAGGAAGCGTCTGTCAGTGAATCAGGCAGCACCTATCAGCTCTGAGTTGATAACACAGATCTCAGGGCATTACAGTGTGGAGAATGTGATATCATCGTTGGTAAATGATCCGCTCCTAGCTACGGCTGCTGGAGAGGTGTCAATCATGATGTCACCATGTCTGTTCACAGCCTTTGATACCAGGAACTGTGAAACTGTCTTGACTCATCATGTAATCCCTGAGCTGCAGGTCCCCTGCCCAATAAAGATTTTTGCCATAAGCAATGTCCCCTGAATGTGCCAGGTGTCAGATGCCCACAGCCTCAGGTAGGAAGATACCTAGTTTGCAGATAGGAAAGCTGAGTTTAAGTGACAAGAAGTAGAGGCATAGTGGGCTCATGACTTGGGTCCAGATCCTCCAAGGCATTTACGTGCCTAGTTCCCAGTGATTTCAGTGGAAGTGGGGAGCCTAAATACCTTTGATTTGGGCCTCAGAGACTGGGGACTAGATTCTGTTCTCCTCAGGATTTCTACCACCTTGCAGCCTCTGAATTCTGGGTCTGCTGAGGGCCTTCTCAGACCCTGGTGCAATTAGAGCAGCCCCTGGGTTGACATTCAGTGTGACTTGTGCTCCTAACTCACTTAAGTGCTTTAGAAAATCCCATCTCACCTTTGCTTCAAAATGTGTCATTTGACACTTGCTGGGAGGCTGCTTTGAGGTGCTATTGAGGGAGTGGAAAAGACAGGAGAGCGCAGCCCCTCGCAGAAGTGATCAGCCCTGGGGCATGGCTGGAGTTGCTCGGAGGCTCAGATCCCACTGTGTGAATTGCCCCTGGGAGCTGGCCCAGCCAGTCAGAAAAGGTCAGGAGCCTGCACGTTGCTACACTTCTCTTGTTTTTATTATGGTGTTCTTAGCATAAATACACAAACTCCAAAACTCACCCGGACATATCACAAATCACATGTGCACAGATGTTGAAGTGCAGCAGGGGATGTCGGATAAATAGAGGTCAGCCCAGCCAAGGGGAGCCAGCCACGAGATGATGGAGTCTCAGTGTGAGGTGACGCCTGCTCTCAGGACCAACTCAGTACAGAGAGTCGCCCAATCCCCTGAGCGGCTGCACACCGCAGCGCTGGCCCTGCGCACTGGGTCATAGCTCACTTGAGGTCAGGCCCAGGTTTAGCAAAGGGAGCTAGGCCACTTCAAACACGCTGCTTTCCTTTTGTGCAGCCCTAAGACTGGCGTGTGTGCCTCCAGCTGGAGAGCCGCTCAGCACCTCACAGAATTGGGCCCTGTGGGAAGATTCTCTTAGGAAGCCAGCCCCCACAATGGCATGGCTGTCTGCGCAGTCCCATTCCCCACACCTGCATTCCTGCCCAACAGACACGCAGAGCCAGGGCATGGTCCCCCACCGCCTGCCCACTGTCAGACAGTCAGGTGCTGCCATGTGACTACCTGTCTGTGGGCCCCACGCTCAGCCATAGTGTCTCCTTTGTGGAGCTCGCCTGCCTGTGGGCACTTACCCCACAAACCCTTTGCCCCAGCACATTCATAGAACCACTTGCCAGGGGCTTGGCTGACCACAGGGAGATTTACAGAGAACTCAGAGAGCTGGCCCCAGGGTGGTGACTCACAGCACCAGGGAGGTGACAGCAGGGTCTCTGGAAGCAGTAGGTGATGGTGAACCCAAGTGCTGCCTCCCCAGGGGGAACAGAGAGCTAGATCTCCAAGGGGCGAGGCCCCAGGTGTGGCCCCTAGGGTTTGAGAGCTACAGGAGGAACATGAGGGTGGGTTGGCCTAAGACAGAGGACTTGCTGGCTCAGGTGCCAGCGAAGCCGTGGGACCTGGGGTGTGACTGGTACGTGGGACTGAATCCATGGCTTTAGGAGTCATTCAGCTTTGTACCCACTCAATGCATCTCTTTTAAAGTGAAACCTCCCTAAGCCCTTGTTCCAGCAAGTGGATTAGGCCCATGGCTGTGCTATTAGCTACAGGCAGCATACAGCGCCTGCCCCATGTGGCTGCTGAAGCAGGCAAGGATACACAGTTTTTAAGGCCAGAATGGACCATTCAATCATCGAATGTAACCCTCCTGTATGGCACGGGCCAGAGAACTTCACCCCCGTTGCCCCTGTATTGAGCCCCATAACTTGTGTTATGGGCCTTTTGCCAGAGTGGGTGGGGGAGGTTCTGTGGTCTGTAACACGCAGGAGGCTGTGATGGTCCCTTCTGGCCCTAAAGGCTGTGAGGCCCAGAAAGATACCAGCTGGAACTTGAAAACTTCCAGAGATGGAGAATCCACCCCTGCCTTGGGGGTTTGTGCCAGTCGTTATGCTCCCTCACTGCTAACAACTGGGGCCTTCTCTCCACTTTGAATTTGGCTGGCTTTAACCTCCGGCCATTGGTTCTTGTGCTGCCTTTCGCTGCTAGATTAGAGCCCTTTACTTGGCAACGTTTGCTCCCCATGAAGGTACTTCTACCCCCTTGCTGTACCTAACCTGGTTGCTGGCAGTGCTTTAGTGCAATGCTCCCCTGCTGTCTTGTTGTGCCAATATTCCAGCTGCCCTCCCTAACAGAGAGAGTTATAGTGCTGACCAGCGGGACTGCACCAGGAGGCAGCTCATTAGGGATCGTCATTGCATGACTTGATTGTTGTTCTTTGCGATCTCCCCTCCCCCCCCCCCCCCCCCAGCCCAGAGCTGCTCATTGAACATACTAAAAAGCTTCAATATTCTTCATATTGGGTTTGGCCTTTTCAGTCTGTTACGTAGAATACTGGATGCCAGTAGCACTTCAGTCCCGCCTGCAGGATCCGAGTGTCTCTCACATACTTATTATATGTGGGTGTCACAGCCCCTCCATGCAAGATTCCATTCCCCCTACTCGTGGGTTCAACATCTGTAGCTGGATGTGAGTCCAGTGGGAAAAGGGAGACTTTTGACTTGACTCCAGAAAGGGTGTGGAAGTGCAAGCGGAAACGGCCCCTGGGAACCCATTTGAGCAGAGCGACTATGCAGCGCAACTCCGAGGCAGCGTCTTCCCTTTCTCTGGAGCTCGCTAGAGAGGAGACGAACTTGGAGGGTTCTCAGCCCAGCAGAGCATGGCAAGGCGCTTGCTGATCTCTCAGGTGCCAGCAGGACGTGTGAGTTCGATCTCGGTGGAGAGCTGAAGAAGGATCTGGACTCCTTAGTGCTCTGCTTCCTCGTGCTTAGGGTCCAACTAGGGAGGGAGGAGGAGCTTCCTCTAGACCGCCTCAATGGTCAGTGCAAAGTTGTCATAAGGATTCTTTTTGCTTGCCCGGAAGTGGGGGTTGCCATATGCTTCCCCCAGCATCACATCCCCTTCCTCTTCATCCTCACTCAGATCAAAGAAGGCTTTCAGTGCCTTAGGTCGGAGGTGGTGCAGCGCAACCACTACCACCCCAATCAGGAAACACAGCAAGCCTGGAAGACACAAGCAACGCACACACACTCAGCAAACTCCCCTACTGTGCACCCTCCACACAAGAAGGGCCCCTTGGGAGCAGCATGTCACTTCCGCAGGGCGACAGATTGCACCCAGCTACCAGCCTGGGACACATCCCAGCTTCCACCCAGCTGATGCCCCCTGTGTGTATTCTGACAGGCAAGTGGGAACGGCCTCCAAATGGGGAACTATCACATCACCTTCCGCCTCTCATTGCAGTGACGGCACCATGGGCTGCTGTGCTCTGCCCTGCTTTCAAATCCCATGCCACACCCTACAGCGCCATCAGCTGGACGTTTTGGGAACATACATAGACTGTGGGAATTCTTACCACTCCGGCTATTAAGTGCATACAAAACCCACAATCTACTGAAAAAGTCCCACAGTGGCCTGCCAGCCCACTCCGCCCCACCGCCAGGAGCGATGCTTTTCACTGTGCAAAGGAACTGGTACGTTTTGTTGAGCATGAAGCCTGTTTCTCCAAACAGCACCGGAGACCAGGCTGGCTGGGTGTTAGCGATTCAGAGCAGCTGCGGATACAGCCTGCTCAGCAGAGCTGTCTGGAGAATGACAGGGGTTTTTTGGGGAAGTTTTTAATATTTTTTCCTTTTGATTTTTAAATTTCCTGTGATTTTTTTAATTTAACAAAAAAAGTAGTTTTTTAAAAAACTGTTTTCAGTTAAAAAAATGAGTTTTTAAAAATCCCATTTTTTTTCCAAATGCCAAAACTTTTTACCCAAAACTAATAATTTCTATCAAAACATTTTCAGAAATGTCAATCACAGTCAAACGTCCAATGAAAAAACACCAGCTCCTGTGCTCCGTGGGAACATGCGCATTGCATCAGCCCCAGGGGGAGCTGCAGAGCATGGAGCAACACGGCCAGGTTCATAGCTGATGGCTCTGACCCTCACGGGTTGGCTGTGAGGGACTTAGAACTGGACAAGAAGCAGCAGGTGCACTGGGCAAATCTGCCTCCTCCTCCTCAGCCACCTGGTCTCTCCTGGAACCATGTCACGCACAAAGCAAGTGTGATGCCTACTTGTTGCAAGTGTGAGCCAGAAGGATGCCCCGTAGACAGTCTGCAAGGAGGCTGGACCGAACTGGATGGCGCACATGGGGGAGTTCCTGACCGTGGAGAAGGAGAGCAGCGAGAAGATCATGAAGGCCCCAGTGACCAGGATCATGTAGCCCCCGTAGACCAGGACTGGCATGGAGAACAGCATGTTGGAAATGAGCCAAGCACAAAATGCCACCCTGGTGGGAACAGAAAGGTCACAAAATGATGAGACCCACACACAGCCGCTGGAACGGGCCACTGTCTTGGCCCCAAACTGACCGCTGGGCAAGCTCTGGCCTTGTAAACCCCTCGCTCCCTGAACGCTCACCTCCAGGCTGGTCTAGGAGCTCCAGGCTGTTCCTGGGCTTCCCCCAGGCACTGCCAGGACAGTGTACTGGATGCCCCTCCCAGATTCCACGGGCCAAGACAGAGGGGCGGTACCCGTGGACAGAATGTGGCTCCTAATGTGGGACATGGCTGTTCCTTTCTAGGGAGTCAGGCAGCTTTTCTCCGTAGTTCTGCAAAGGGCCAGGAGGTGCTGAAAGCCATGCTAGGGGCAGGCTAAGGGAAGAGGCAGATTGCAGCAAATTCAGCCCCCTGTGCCCAGAGGGGTGGGCTCCAACCCTCAACTCCAAGTCAAAGGAAGGTTCCAAGTCAGATCGGAAGGACTGTATTTCCAGTCTCGCCCATCTGTCCAGCCCCAGTGGTGTTCACCCGCAGTCTCTCCACCCACTCATGCTTCCTGGATGTAGGCAACAGGGGGCAAGATTTTAAAAAACAGGAGCCTAAAGTCAGACTCCTCCATCCATATTTAAGCACCTGCCTGATCCTCAGCAATGCTGAGCACTCTCTAGCCCCCCTGGACCTACACCTGTGACCCCCAGGGCCTGGTTTCTAATACAGATTGACTTGGCTGCTGTATGGTTATTGTGAATGGGCTGACTTGTGTAGACCCCATTGCAGTGGAGGATGGGGGAGGCAGGCACCGCTGCAGGCCATGTCTGCTCCTAGGGAATGGGAGTCCAGTCTGGCTTTCCAGAGGAGTCTCCCAGCACAGCAGGCTTTGCTAGCAAACCCATTTCACTTGGAGCAGGCCAAACCCAGGATGCACAGTCTGCTCCTTTCAGGAAGGAAGACCGTCTGGCTCCCTATGAAGAAGGAGGAGGCTCACCAGAGAGTTGCTGATGCGTAGTGGCCGGAGATCCTGTACTGGCTGTACACGCCGCAGGGGCTCTGCTGGCTGAACTTCTCTGCCACGTACAGGATGGGACTGGGCAGCCCCTTCGCCAGGCCCTCGTTGTAGATTTGGTCGTAGTTTACGCCAAAGCGCCAGGCAAAGTGCTCGTTGTAGTTGATGGTTTCATTGATCTGATTCACTGGGTTCCCTGCAGGAAAGGGAAGCGTCTCATTAGCCTTGGGGCAGAACAGAGATTCCGCAGTGTGTGGGGATCCAGGGGGCCGAGCAGTAACCGAGGGGCCAGTTAGTTACCTCAAGAGCAGGGCTATTGCTGAGCTTACTGCCCCTTCATACCGCCAGCCTGCCTTGGGGTAGTCACCCCAGAAAGATGAGAAGCCCCATTGTCTCCCCTTCCCAGCTCTTCCCAGGCTGACCAGTTCTGGTGGGTTGTGTGTCATGGATGTGGCCCAGAAGTCAGACAGTACTGACTGGGTGGTGAGCAACTGTGCTCTCCCCAACCAGAGACAGGCATGTTACAGGCAGTTCCCCACCCCCACCACCATGGATCTAGGTGGCCCAGCAAGCAGACTGGTACCCAGCATGCACTGGGAGCCAGAGGAGATGTACGGGGCCCCTGCGGCTGATAGTGGAGTTGGTGGCCTTACAACAAAGTGAGGGCCAACAGCTCATGCTACGATGTCCAAAGTCAGGGTTGGGGAGAGATCCCCACGTGCTGTGGACATGGGCCGCATCTCACTGGCTGATGCATCCCAGCGTTGCACTCACCTACTAGCGTGACGTTGACTCCCCCCAAGCCGATGTGCAGGCCAACGTCGGCGTTCACCATGGTGCGGCTGAAGGATTTGTAGGAGGTGTTTGCTGTCACCTGGCCAGTCTCCCAGTCCCCGGTGAACTGCACAGCTGGGAGGGGAGAGGAATCGTGGGTGGAATTAGTCAGGGGCTGGCACCAGGCGCTACTGCCCTCATGATCACCAACTGTGGGCAGAGTCTGGGTTTGTAGGGATTTCAACTAACCCATGGACTCTGTGCAGTCATCTGTTCAAAGACAGAGGCCAGCCAAGCTCCAAAAGGCCCTGACTGGCTTCTCACTACTGAAATAAGCTCTTTAGGCTCACACCTAGCCCTGTCTGGGATCCCTCCAGGCAGAATTGCCCGGCCCTATGGCAAACTGAAGCAGAGAGGAGCCTTCACATCTTGGATCCAAAGGGTCACCTTGACTAGGGCATGTTCCAGCAGGACCTGGGAAGCCAGTCACTGGCAGTGGTGCAAAGCAGTGGATGTGTGGCCTAGTGGATAGAGCACAGACGTAGGGTGCTGAGCTGCCCTGTGCTGCCCCCCTTGGTTGCTGAGCTGCCCTCTTTTAAAACAAACCATTTATTCATCCTTGAACCTTTCAGATTTTCATAGCTCTAAAGATGGAGCCTGCACAGCCTTCCTGTCTCAGGCAGGTTCAGTCCATAGGGCCAGAATGCTCTCCTCCTCCTTCTCCCCCCAGGGGGAGACGCTCGGAGGTCTGGGAGTCTATGTGTGAAGAAGGAGTGGGGCAGAGGGGATGCATCAAATTGTCCCCCCTCCAGCCCATGGGGCATGTCAAGTTCATGCAACCTAAGACCCCTGGAGAACTGGCCTAGAAGGGGGCAGTGGTGGGGCTGGCACAGACCCTAGAGTTCTCAGCACTCCAGCTCCAATGACACTGCACTGCCAGGGAATAGGGGAGCCAGAGCTGGGGTGGCCTGCAACAGGCGGCCTTCAGCAGCCGCCTGAGATCCATGCAAAGCTCAGGGGCTGAACCTCCTGCTTCTGCTAGGGAGGCACAAACCCAGACCAGTTCCTTTCACCCAGGGGGAGAATTCAGAGGAAATGCCCCAAGGGCAAACTCTGAGATCTTGCTGTAGACACACTGCAGTCCAGAAGGACTGGGGGCTTGCAAAATGATATGATCCCTGAGTACTCAGGAACCCCCCTCCCCCCGCCAGTATTTGCTGGGGCGGGGAGGGGGGAGGGTGTGTGTCACAAAGACAGAGTATCTATCTATGGAATCCAAACTGGGCTTCCGGGTGGTGCCAGACAGAGAAATTCTTGGCTTCAGCTCTGAAAACGATTCATTATTCTTGTGTGCCCAAGCAGCACTTGGACGTCTCGTTATGCTGAGAGCAGCATGTGGCGGCTCTCAAGTGCCTCAGGGAGGGTGGACTCACTCCCCGAGAAGGGCGTGGGGGCTGTGCCCGCTGCCTCTTGCCCCTTCTCTGAGAGCCAGTCTTCTGCATTTCCTCAGAGCGCTCCCGTGTCACTTGGACTCAGGGAGCAGCCTGTAAAAATGGCAGGGACCGATCCTTGGGGCTATCGGGTGCTGCCAGTTGTAACAACACTCAGCATCTCTCCAGCAGCTGCCTTCTAAGGGTCCCAGTGTGCTTTACAAACAGGGATTCAGCCACACTCAGCACCTCTCTGAGAGGGGCAAATACGATAGTGTGTGCATGTATGTGTGCATGCACCACTGCCCTCTACTGGCTGGGAACTGTTCAGCTGTGCATCAGAGGCCTCCCTCCTGCTTACAGTCATTCTCCTGTAGATCACATAAGGGGCTGTGCTTTGGCACAGGGGGATTTGATTTCTATTCCCTGAGAAGCTCCGAGTGGCCACAGAGAGCAGAATAGTGACAGTCACAGCATTCCTAGATGGCCATGTATTTATTAAAATACTGTCAAGCCCATTATAGAGATGGGGAAACTGAGGCCCAGACAGGTTAAGTGACTTGTCCAGGTCACACAGGACGATTGAGTCAGAGTTGGGAATAGAACTCAGATCTCCTGTGCTCTAACCACTAGCTCATGCTTCCTGTGCACACACCCAAAGCCTCCCTACCAGGAAGTGCCCCTGCTTACAGCCCCAGGTGTCACTCGCTAGTTCAAGGGATCACTTACCAACAATCACCGCCCCAATGAAAAGGCTCAGGATAACCCGGAGTAGCCAATACAGCCTCTGTGAGGAGAGAGATGGGGGGGAGGGGTCAGCTGAAAGGAGTGGCCCAACAGGTCCTCAGTTCTCTGAGTCAGTGAATATAACAAAACCACTTAAAAGGCGCAAAGCTAGTATGAGACTAAGTTCTCTGGGACAAGGACAGAAGCTCTGCACATGTTGGTGCAGCACCTCGCACCAATCCTGATCAGGGCTTCTAGGCTCTACTGTAATAGAAATATCATTGGACTTACAGCAAAACTGCTGTGAGGGGGGAGAGGCCAGGACTTGTGTAGCAGGAGGTGCAGCCTATCAGAGGGGAAGGGCAAATGTAGCTGTGGGGGAAGCCCAGGATTGGACTAGCAGGGGGCTGTGGGGCAGGGCTGTGGTGCCCTGGAAGAGCAGGGGGGAGGGCTATAGTGCTGGACTAGCAGGGGGCTGTGGGGCAGGGCTGGGGTGCCCTGGAAGAGCAGGGGGGAGGGCTATAGTGCTGGACTAGCAGGGGGCTGTGGGGCAGGGCTGGGGTGCCCTGGCAGAGCAGGGGGGAGGGCTATAGTGCTGGACTAGCAGGGGGCTGTGGGGCTGGGCTGTGGTGCCCTGGAAGAGCAGGGGGGAGGGCTATAGTGCTGGACTAGCAGGGGGCTGTGGGGCAGGGCTGGGGTGCCCTGGCAGAGCAGGGGGGAGGGCTATAGTGCTGGACTAGCAGGGGGCTGTGGGGCTGGGCTGTGGTGCCCTGGAAGAGCAGGGGGGAGGGCTATAGTGCTGGACTAGCAGGGGGCTGTGGGGCAGGGCTGGGGTGCCCTGGCAGAGCAGGGGGGCAGGGCTATAGTGCTGGACTAGTGGGGCGCTGTAGGGCAGGGCTGGGGTGCCCTGGCAGAGCTCTGGGGGGTGTCAGTGCCTGCATGGGTTAGGTGTGGCAGGTCAGAGCTCTCGGGCTCTCTGGGACCGGCTGGGGGCACTCACCGCTCGGCCCCGGATCCCCGGCAGGATGAGCAGGAAGCTGAGCCCCAGCGATAGGAAGACGGCGATGACGATGATGGAGCTGACATCGAACGCGTAGGCCTTCCTCGGCTGAGGGTAGAAGGGGTAGACGCCATCGAAGAGAGTCATTGTGCACGGCTGGGCAGAGGGCGGGAAACCTGAGAGAGAGACAGAGCGACTTAGACGTGCCCGGTGCCAGGGTGTCTAAGCACCGCCTCGGGCCTGGGATTCGCTCCGGGCATTGTGGGAGGGCCTGGGGAGAGGGCTGGGATGGCCCCAGGACCATCTGCTGCAACTCTCTCCGGGGGCTCGGGGGTGACTCCCGGCCCTGGCTCCTCCGCACTGAGCTGGGCTGAGTTCCCGAGCGGCGCCAGGAAACACGGCCAAAGGCTCCGCTAGTCTGAGCGCCGGCCCCGTTCTCGGGGCGGGCTGGGATTGTGGAAGCAGACGGTGCGGGGAGAGCCACGTCCCCATGGAGCGCCGCTCTGCTCCCCGCTGCTCAGCCTCCCGCTTCCCGGGACAGCCCGGACCCTAAGGCAGCCACCGCTCCGCGGGGACTAGCTGAGACCTGCCTGGCGCTGCAGCAGCCGGAATCGGGGCATGTGTATTTTGCGGTGCACCTTGCACTGCACCCGAAGGAGCGAGCGATCTCCCGGGCGAGCAGGCGCTCAGACCCGCCGCAGGCTGGGCTATGCATTGGCTCTCCACCTATAACTCTGGCTTTGTATTAGCTCCGTTTCCTGGCCCTGGGTCTCAAAATTGGTGGGTTGGACATCGCTACCAGCAGCAAATAACCCCCCGTTCCCGCCTGGCAGAGCAGGAATCCTGTATGCGCGCCAAAGGGGTAACAGGTGTTGCCCGAGGTCAAAGAGGGAGCAATTGGCAGAGTCAGGATTTGGCTTGGAGTTCCCAGCTCTAAACAGTCTCCCCCTCCCCCCAGATTGGCTGGAGCACAGGTGTATTAGCTGGCATTTTCCAAAGCTGCCTAGGAGATTTAGATACATATCGGCCATCAGTTTTCATGGCAGCCGGGTCTGTTCTGTCCAGTTTGATTATCTCTTAAGATTGTTGTGTGATTTCTTTAGAAAATACACACAGATTTAAAAAGCGTATTTCTATCTCATGATAGTCCGGGCTGTTTGTCACTCTCCTCTTTCTCACAAATAGCTAAATTGATTTTGCTCAAACTTTCCAGCAAAAATCATTGCGTTTCCCCGGGAAGACCCCGGAACAGTTCAGCCCCAAAGGGGAAAGTTTCCGAATATTCCAATTCACTGAAAATAGGTGGACGTTAGAAGGGGCAGAGCACGGGAACCTAAACTCAGTCGAATAAACACCCGACAAGACCTCTGACCTTTATAAAAAGGAATTTAGCGTATTTACTATGCGCTAGATTGGGATCTCTCCGTGTGTTTAAGGGTTTGTCTACACAGAGAAATTGACCGCAATAGCTACGGTGGAATAAGCTACGCCACAATAGCTCCCATGTAGAACCTCTCTTCCGGAGGAGAAATCACTTTATTCCAGAATAATTAACGCATTTCCAAAGCGGAGTAATTATTCGAGAATAACATTACATTTATTCCAGAGCAATGATTCCACAAGAGCTTTTCCGGTCAATTCCCCCGTGTAGACAAGCCCTGAGTTAGAACCCACTCGCCTTCTCAAGCAGGGACTCCAGTGGGGTAACTCGCAGGGTAAGTGTGAATTGAGGAATCGGGTTCTGGTAAAGCCGCTCAGGCAGCTCTGAGATGCTGAGAAAAACCCGATACTCTGATCCGACGGCGTCAAACTTTGATCATTGAACGGCAGCCGGGCATTCTCTGGATCGCGCAGAAATGCCCTGCTCTGGGCAAGAATCTGCGCTGGACCCAACGCGCCGGCCCCAGCCCCATCATGCGAGGTAATTTTCTCAGTTCAAAAACCATCAGCCCCTGCCCACTTGCCGAGATTTCCCCTGATGAAACTATTCGGCCGTTATAAGTCGCTACATTTGAACTGAAAATGTTTCCTGATGAAAAAGGGGTTTTTATAAATGTGTGTATATATATATATATTTCCCCACAGGAAAATGTTGGTTTCTAATTTTTTTAAATTATTATTTCTCAATGAGACATTTCAAAGCCAAACAACCATTTTCATCTGGCTTCATTCCGGATGGAAAGTTCACTTTTTGAAAGCGGGAAATTCTTTGAACTTTCAAAATTCTAGCCGGGGCGGGGTTCCCCCCTCTCTGGTGCTGGATCCAGGATTTTTAGACCTGGGGGGTTAGTTTTTCCTCTTTTTCTCCCCTGAAATTTTTCAGAAGGCTGGGGGAAAATCGCAGAGGTGTTAAAAATGAAACGTGTGAACTCTGCGCCTCTGACAGTGTTCAAAGGGTGAAGGGGCTTTGAAAAGTTAGAGTGAGAAAAGAAAAGAAAGCAAAGTTGACTGGCACGGTTCATCCTACCCCATTCAGCGGCAAAAGGAATCAAGGGGGAGCAAGCGGGGCGGGGAATGAAAACCAAACTCCGGCATTTGGGGGGGGGGGGGGTGTTGAAAAAAAACCTGAATCGGAACCAACATCTCGCTCCGAATCCCGCCGCGGGCACGGGCCGATTTGTTTCCCAGCTCTCCTGCAAAAAGCGTCCTACGAAAATTCTCCCTTGGCAATTTCTGTCGGGGCTAGAAGAGGGTGTCGCTGGCTCTGGGGTGCCCCGGACGGGAAAGGCAAGTGATGAAATCCCACCCGGCCGCCGAGGGATTCTCCGGGTATGGCCAATGCCCTGCCTGGGGGGGCCAGCCCGGACTTGGCTTCACGGTCCTTGCACCCACGCGTCACCTGGGAACGAGGTCAGGCAAAGGGGCTGCGGGTCATGCCCCCAGGGATCTTCACGCAGGGACACAGCCAGTCCCCACGGGCTACACTGTGGCAACCCCGAGAAGCTCGGGGTGTTTGGCTTCTCCCTTGCAGCCCGCTCCGGGCAGAAATGCCCTGGCCGGGAGAGCATCTCCCTGCTGCCTGGAGCCCCAGCCCAGGATGGGCGCCTGCCCCTCGCTTACCTGTCCGGCAGGGCAGCGCTCAGGGTCCAGCAGTGCTGGCAGTAGCTCGCGGGCTGCTCTCTTATAGCCCGCCCGCTCCCCTCTCGGGGTGCCCGCCCCACCCCGGGGTGCACGCCAGACTCCGGGGGCAGGTGTCTATGCAAATGAGGCAGCTGGGCCCCGCCCCCAGCGCTTCCTCCCTGGCGCGGGAGCCGCCCAGCCCCACTCTGCCAAGAGCCGGCCAGGCAGGAGGCACCGAGACCAGAGGGCTGCGCGGTACCGCACACAAGGCGCACCCGCTGTCTAGGTGAGTGTGCTGCCCTCTTAGGGCCGGGGATCTGGGTTCTGGAGGTGCAGCGGGACGCACCTGCTGGGGGGTCTGACCGGGCGCTAGCGGCGCAGTGCTCGCAGGGCGTCGCCAGGGGGCGCCGCGCCCCCGTCCGTTCACACGTGGGAGCTGTGCCGGCGCCAGGCCAGCTGGCAGCCCAGCTGTGCGGAGCAGAGGGTCCTGCTGCGGGCAGGTGGCGTCCCTGGGGAGAGCCGGGCTGCGCCAGCCTCCCGCCGTCCTGGAGCCGGCCCGGCCACGGCAGGTGGAGCCTGGCACAGCCGCTGCGCAGCCCCCATCCCCGGCGCGGGTCGCTCTGCGCTTTGGAGGTGCCCAAACCGAATGCGGAGCGCCAGGCACAGCCCCCACCCCACCGAGGCTGGGAGCTCTGGGCGGCGCGCGCCCCCACCCCCAATTAAATCTTGGCCACGGGGACGCTTCTTCCTCCCAGCCCGGTCCCTTGCGCAGGGCTCAGGGCGCTGATGGAGGGGCTGGGCGGGAGGGTCTCTGCTCTGGGGAGGGGCTGAGTCCCAGGCTCTAGCCTGCCAAGGGAGCCGCGTGTGGGGTGGCTGGCTCTGTATTTCCCTCGCCGAGGCCAGGACTCAGGGCAGAGGCTCCTCGGGACGGGAGCCTCCTTTCCCTGGCCCTTTGAGGGCACCTGGCCTCCCCTGCACATTCTGTCCCCTTTGCTTCCGCCAGCTGCCCCCGGGCAGGGCTGTGATGGGCACCCAGCTGCTGGCTGTGCCCTGACCAGAGGGAGGCGGGGAGTCAGATCAGGGCCCCAGCGCCTGTTCCCCGGGGCTCGCCAGGAGCCTGCTCTGCTTCCCGGATACCCCGTCCCCCACTTTCCGCGCAGCGAGGCGGTCCCGGTCCAGGCGGTGGGAATCTGCCTCCTCGCCACGTAGAACCGCCCTGTGGGGCTACCGAGGCCCCGTTGGGTTAGTTCTCTTCATACTCCCGGGGTCCCAGACCCCCTCCGGGCACAGGGACAGCAAGTCCTGCCCTGCCCTGAGACGGGGCGAAATCCCATCCACCCCATCCCCTGCCAGGCGGCCCTGAGCACGGTCTGGCCCCAGACGGTTTCTCGCCCAGTCGGATTGGGCGCTGCTAAACGCACGGGCCCCATTGAGGAGCCGAGTCTTGGAAATGTAACCCGGGGGCTGAATGTGCTGCAAGATTAAGAAGCGTAAAGCAGCCACAAGTCGCATTCTGCAGCGTTTAATCTTTTTAAGAAACCAGCTTCCCGGAGCTGTCCAATCCCCTGTGCTGCGCAGCTCTGCTTAACTGAGCATAGAGCCTTTCTGGGGTACTTGTGAGCAGCCCCCCGTCAGCCTCCGGGGTTCCCACACAGGAGGGTGAGTGTTTGAGGGAGCTAGTTCCCCCGCCCCCCTTTTCAATACACAGCAGCTCAGCGGTGGAGGGCGCTTGTCCTTGCCAGTTCCTCCTGGAAGCCCTTCTTTGGCGCTGAGGGTTTGTTTGCATCACTCTTATCTGAAGTGCAGTTGCTGAAGTGTTTGCTAGGGCCCTGCGGTTTTGGATAGGATTCACTGGACGATTTGATGAAGGGCCTGGAGCCTTTGGAGATATCAAGGGAACCAAGGAGTCCCATGCCCAGACTCCTAGCAGGAATCAAGGACCATGACTTGGCTCTGGCAGCACCAGGGTTCCCTGTTTTCATGGAGCGGGGAAGCTCAGAGCTAGAGTGGGGTGTGGGCAGAAGAGCAGGATCAAACCCCATTGCTGGACAGGGCAGAGCTGGCTTTCTGAATGTACCAGCAGGGATTTGAGGTACAGAGAGTGAGTGACCTTCCCTGGGGCAGAACTGAGACTAGATCCCCTGTCTAGTGTTACCTCCCAGCACATCCTCCCTCTCGCCACAGTAGAGGAGGGTTTCAAACCTTGCAAACTCCTTGTGGGGCTCCCAGGGCTTGTGGAGCCCGCCCAAGTCTGCAAACTGGTTCCCCAGTCAAAGCCCCGTGTTTTCAGGAGTGGTTCAATAAACAGGCCAAAGAGCTGCTAGATGCCATAACGCAAGGCATTTGTTTGGCACCCAGGGGCTGGCCTGCATTTCGCTAGCTATGCTTGAGCTCACCAGCACCAACGTGCTTGCTCTTTCTCCACGGTGCTGGGAGAGAACGCTGGCCTGGTTCAGAACGAATACATGCGGGAAATCAGGCATATCAGCCCCCAGATGAGTAGATAGCAAAGCAACAAACAGCAGCACAGGCCGGTTGGAGGTCTAGGTGGCCATAATAGACTCCCATGCTCAAGGATCACTACTCCCAGGAGACCACATTATTCAGGTGCAGAAGGTCCTCTCAGCAGGCCTGAGTCCCAGAGTCCTTGCTCAGACTTGCTGGGATAGACATGCTGAATGGATAGTGTGGAGAGTTCCCAAAAGGACAGGCAAGGAAGTAGAACACGGAAGCCACCAAAATAATCTTTGGTTAATTGCTCCCCATGAGGATTTTGGGATCTCAGTCCCTGTTGAATACTCCCCACAGTCTTGGATTTGTCAGTTGATAGAGGCTGGGTGGATCCTCCGGGCCAGGCCATGGAGAGATGAGAATCCCAGATATACAGAATCAGCCTCCCTGCTTCACAGGCCTAGTACAAATCCCCCAGGCTGCACCAGAAGACAAGAACAAAAGATACTTTCCAAACTCTTGTCTGCTGGAACTCTGCATGAGAGCCAGAACCTTTCTGAGACAGTGAAGGGATGGGGAAAGGGAGGAAGGATGGTCTATTGGACAGTGCATTTGGTTTGATTTCTGTGGGACCATGGGTCAATCACAAAATCTACCATGTGTCTCTGGTCCCCAGCTATAAACTGGGGATAGCACTTCCCTACTTCCTGGAGGGAATATTAAGATAAATCCATTAGTTGCTCATGTGCTATGGAGGACAGAGCATTGAACTCAGGTGGAGGAGATCTGGACTCTATTCCTGACTTTGCCACTGACTTGCTGGGTGCCCACGAGCAAGTCACTTCCACGTTCTGTGCCTCAGTTTCCACATCTGTAAAATGTGGCTAACAATAACAACCTCTTTTATAAAATGCTTTGAGATCTACTGATGAAAAGTGCTATATAAGAGCTAAATATTACCCTGGAGAGAATGAAAAACTTAACAAAGGCAAGTTGCTCATTAGTGTCTCTAGCCATCCTTGAGGCATGTGCTCAGCTCATCACATTTATGTACACAGGAGAAGTATGTGAAGTATGTGACCTGAATGGAGAGTGCATTGATTGATACCATGGCAGGAAGAGTACTGTATAAATGCCTTGGTGGTAGAGACTAGAGTCTCTCTCTCTCTTTGCAGAAATATATGACTGGACACTCCAGCTGTTGGCTATCTTCTAATAATTTTCCTTGCATAATATTCTCTCTTTCTCTGATGTTTATTTTCTATTTCTTTAAACTGGGCCAGGAGTGGAAATTTCCTGTTAATTTCATACCAGCCCAGATCCTATTACAGTTGGGATCTGTGGTTTTCTGCTTGTGAGAAGTAGCCATTTGTGAGTGTCTCTTTCTACTAGTGTTATGGATAATTCCATAGTAAGGATTCACTGTGCTAGTTGTATTGGAGCTATCTGAGTTAATGTTACACCCAGCTGGCAATTTTTGTAAATTTGGTTGTAACTCTTTCCTCTAGAAACTAGTCTGTCAGCTAATAAATACATACCCATATGCATACATAGCCTACTGCTTGCAACTGAAGGTATGTCGCCATTCTGTGCTTTTCAAGCTAGAGGAATCTTTCAGTAGTAGTTCAATCTTAAATCCATGTGTCAAAAAGATGTAACTTTCTTTAAAAAGCTAATGAAGTGTTTGCTTGTAATAACACTTGATGACGTATGGATTTGAGATCATCTGAGAGGAGATTTATACAGTATTATTTCTCATAAGCAAAGGAAAATTTGTTTACAGTGTATCAAACCACCTGTAATGGCATCATGTATTCAAAGGGCAACAAAAATAATGGGCTTTAGATTGTGTATCTCCTCTTGCACACAAACTGAGGGCCTGGAGATGGTATCTGGTTAGGTGGGCACAAATGCTAGCATTTAGATCTTAAACTACTGCATTGGAGTTAGAGGTGCACATGCTATAATTTGTACCTTCTGCTAATAATAGGAGAAACGTTCCAGCTATCATTAACTGCAGATGCAAAACTGAACCTATAAGATTATGGTCCAGGTTGAGGGGTTTCTAAAAATCAGGTACAATACATGCATTCTATTAGCCTCTATGTAAAACACACGATACACCTGGAGTGTCACTTAGGCCTGGAATGTGGGAAAAGACGATTGTGTAATCTTTGTCAGAAGCTATGTCCAGAAAATGGTTTATCCAAACAATGTGACTTCTTGCCGAGGCAGTGCATTGAGGGGGTCCTTCCACAGAGCAGGTGAAAATAGCTTTGGAAGCAGACCCACCATACTGCTATTTGCTGGAAGTGCTCAGCAAATATGTGAGCTCTGCAACCTCTTTCCCCTGATGTGCAGACCTGCTATTCAGAACTGTGCCTTATGGACAGGAACACTATAAAAATACATAGGCAAGATGCCTTTGCAGACTGCTGGTCTTCACCCTTAAGATTTCTGCCTCAGAAGCAGAACAAGTGTTAAGCTGGTTGGATGATTTCAAGTACTAACTCCAATCTAGCATGTTAGGGGAGCCACCTAAGCTAGCCAGTGGGAGCTGCCAGCGAGAAGAGTGCATACTAAGTCCCGCCCCTGTCTCAGAGATAGGTACCTAAGCCTAGGCTGCAGGGAGGCATCAATCCCATCTAGAGATCCACGGTTGGGAAGCCTTTGGAGTTAAGCACCCACAGCATATTATATGAGGAGGAGCATCTCTCTGATAACTTTTAGCCTAGGGGGTCAGTCACCCACCTGGGATGTGGGAGACCCCCCAGTTCATGTCCCGCCTCTTCCTGATGGGGAGAAGGGATTTGAACAGGCATCTCCCAGATGAGTGCCCTAACCACTAGATTATGGGATATTCTGACATGGGGCTGCTTCAGTCTCTCCGTTCCCCTGTGGATAAATAATTCAAACTTTATTGGAGCCGGGGGACTGAATCCTATGTCTCCCACATCCTGTGTGCGTACTCTAACCAGCAAGCTACAGTGTCATTCTTTGGCCCCCTGCACTCAGTGAGACACCAAGGCTTCCTGAGGTTTAGAAATTCTTCGTGGGGCTCCAATCCACCTGCTTTCCTCTCTGTTTTCAGAGGCATCAGTGGGAGGGTCTCCCAGGAAAAGTACAACCGTCATGGCCAGGACTAAGACTTGGATCCTGGTCTTGGTTGGGTGGCTCCTCTCCGGGACGTGGGGTGCAGTGGGTAAGTACCATTATTACCTTGCTTCCACCCCTCACCCCCCCATCCGTGGTTACTGACATATTGGAATGCCCCACGTTTTCTCGCTTCTGTTTGGGCTTCTTTGATTAGAAAGAATCTACCGCCCAAGGCCACATCTCTTGGGGGAGGAGGAGAGGTGCTGAGATAAGGGTGTGTCCTGGCATGTGACTGTGGGTTGGATGCCCTGGCTCCATTGTGTGCTGTGACTAGTACTGTGTGGGCATGCCTGCGCAGTGACTGTCACTGGCATGCTGGTGTGTCCCATGCAGCGAGTGGGACATGTTGGTATGGTCCCTGGGCTTTGTTTGGTCAGTAATATTGTTTTGCTGTTCAGTTCACTCGCAGCCCTGGGGATTGGCTGGGAGGCAGTCCAGCCCCTCACTCTGAGGTAAAAGTCCCGTGACACAGAAATCCAGTGTTAGTCTCTAAGGTGCCACAAGTACTCCTGTTCTTTTTGCGGATACAGACTAACACGGCTGCTACTCTGAAAAGTGTTCCTTGTGTAGCAGAGGGAGTTGTCTTGCCCTACTGGGAAGCATGTTTTCCTTGCTGGTAGTGTGAGGTGCTGCCTTAGTGACCTTTCGGCAGGCTGGGCTACCAGCACACCGATCCAGGGCCCCTCTCAATGTTTTGTTTAAAATCTCAGGAGATGCTGGTGTCAGTTTGCTCCAGCTGTGACTGTACAAACCAAACCTGCATCCTGTTCCCTGGGTTCAGTCCCCATCTCCCCTATAACAGCTGCCACTCATGCTTCATGCCATCCCAGCTCAATATGGCCCTGGGGTCTGGTGTCTTCACAGGCGCTCAAGAGAACGTTCACTGGGAAGTCCAGCGCTATGACGGCTGGTACAACAACCTCCTGTACCACAACCGCGGCTCTGCAGGTGAGTGTTTGAGCGCGGGAGGCCAGCGCTGGCAGCAAGGCAGGGCCAGCGGCTTTGACGTCTTCGGTCAAAGTAGATGACCTGGCTTGTCCTGCCTCTGGGCAGAACTGTTGATTTGAAACTGGGGCCTGATGGGGACTAGGAGGCTAAAGTTCACTCCAGACCTGCCTGAGCTGAAGATGGTGGCTTGGAGCAGCCAGAGGAGGTGGCATAGGAGATTTGCCTACCATTGGTTGCTCCTGGGTATTGCTCAGGCTCTTGTTGGATTCCCAGGTCCTTTGAGGTGATTGTAATACAGCAGCATATGGCTTCTGCCACCTTCACTTGGCTGAGAGGTTGCAACCTTCACATTTAGATGCTACTGTCATCCATACCTTGGTCACCTCCAGGGCAGGCAGCCCCCACTCCACTGGCCAGGGCCAAAGCCCCCCGAGTCTTTCCATTGATTTCAGTGGGCTTTGATGAGGTCCTCAACAGGGCTGCGCCTTCAGGGAGGATTTTCAAAAGCATCTAAGAGAGTTAGGCACCCTGCTTCCACTGACTTTCAGAAGGTGATAGGCACCAAACTCCCTTAGGTACCCAGCTTCCACTGACTTTCAGTAGGTGATAGGCACCAAACTCTCTTATGCATGTGGCTTCTTTTGACTTTCAAAGGGTGGTGGCACCAAACTCCCTTAGGTGCTTTTAAAACCTCCCACCTGCGATCCCTCCAGAAACTCAAGCTTGTGTAGCTTGCGGCACGTTGTTTATTTTGGCCCGTCTCCACTGGCGAGGGCTTGCTGCTGGCATTGATCAGGAGAGCTGCACCAACAAACGAGTGCTTTTGCCAGGATAGTTTCTACCATTTCCCCAAACGAAATAACCTCTCCCAGAAAAAGGGCTTTTATGCAGGTTAGCTGCATCTGCAAGTGGGCTTTGGCTTTTGCCAGTTATGGGGGTTTTCATGCTCCTGGCTGACGTGGATCTGCTGGAATTAAATGTTTGTTCTCCTCTGACGCATCTGGAGTTGCCTGGTATCAGGGTGCCAGGTTGGATGGTCTGTGCTGCTGGTAGTTGACCCTTGTAAAAACATCCCTTGTGCCCCGATGGAATGAGGAGATGCTGTGTGGATCTGATTGCGCAGAGAAGGAATGTGTCTAGTTGGATGTTTAGCACACTGCAGCCCTGACTGTCCTTTACAAAGACACTAGGTTTTCTGGAAGGCAGGTTCCCAAACACTCCATCTATCTCATTCTCTCCCCCCAGTCCAGATTTCCCAGCCCTCTGGGCAGCCCCAAGGGCCCCCTTTCCCCTATATGCTGCCCACAACCTTGGGATCCCATCTGTCCTAGGGATACTGGACACAGTGACATGCTGATGTTGTACCACCAGGTTCCAAGTTGCTGCGTCTCCTGCCAGCTAACTATGCCGACGGCGTGTATGAGCCCCTGCAGGAACCGCACGTGCCCAATGCTCGCAGGCTCAGCAACGTGGCTGCACGGGGGCCCTCCGGGCTGGCCTCCAGCAGGAACAGAACCGTGCTGGGAGTCTTCTTTGGTAAGAGATGGCTGGCAGGGCACTAGGTACAGCCCTTGGGCTATTTCTTTACTCCCATCTTTGTGACCCCTCTTGCTTTTTCCCCTACAAAGCCCTTAGACAGATTCAAATCTATAACTTCCAAACCAAGACATCAGACCTTGCTGAGCCCTGGGGGTTAGGAACGGCCTGCAGGGGGCATGTCCCTCATCCATCTCAGAGGACATTCCTGTCGATGGGGGCATGATCCGGGCTCCTCTCACACTGGGGCCTGTGGCCATGCTCTGTGCACTGGTGACTTCCTCCATTTGTCTGAGTCATGTTTGGAGAGTGTAATCCTCTGGGTATGTTCCCACAGGTTGAGCAAACAGGCTGCAGGTTTCCCAGAAGTCAAGGGCCCATCTCAGTGGAGGAGAAAGAGCAAGAGGAAATGGGGTTCAGTTATTATTTCCTTTAGTCTCACTGATTCAAGAGGCAAAGCAAACACAAGCTCGCCTGGGGCAGTCCCTCTAGCCTGGGGCAATCAGCAGTGTCCCTGTTGTCTGCAAGAGGCATGAAGCAATATCCATTCCTGTCACACGCAGAACTTCACCTATTCATTAGCCATGTCGCTGAGCATTTGTTCGATCGTCTGGGGAGTGGATCCCAGCAGAAGCCTGTCCCAGCAGTGCTCAGCACTGGCTGCTAGCAGAGACTTTGGCCAGGATTCTGTGCTCTGTTCATTTTTATCTCAGAGATTTCAATAGTAAAGGGGACCAGACTGATCCTCTCCTCTGATCACAGGCCAGAGAACCCATCCAGAGAGTACTGCATCCAGCCCATCTCTCCAGCTGAGCTAGAGGCTCTCTGAAGTGGGCAGGCGAGATGTTATCCTGGCAAGATGCAATCCCCAGGCTGAGGGCAGCTATGCAGTACGCAGGAGTGGGAGAACCCTGGAAGGTTTAGGGGACTGGGTTGGATACATCCTCAAAATTCCCCCACTTTCCCCGGGCCCTTTGCTCTGTTTTGGGCTAGAGATAGTGATGGTCGGTGCTTACACAACGCTTCAGAAATTCCCCTCCCGAGCACTGCACAGTCGGCCAGCATTAAAATGGCCTGTGAGATTTCCAGCCCTGACTGCTTTTAGGCAGACTGGACTAGCCCAAAAATGGGTTGTGGTTCACAGGGTTGTGGCACCTCTGCCTCCAGCTCCAACCAACACCAGACAGCTCAAAGGCTCCCGGCAAAGAAGGGTGTGAACCTCCGGCTCAGAGCCTGCCTGTAGGACAGACGCTTCCTCAGTCCTTGCTTGCTGTGCATCACTCGGCTTACGGCAGGCAGTCGCCAGGCTTGGCGAACAGATCCCCCCAGTCTCTCAAGGCAGTTCCAGGACAGGTGAGGGAGCAGGTCAAGCTGATGAAAGGCAGCACCTACTGGGGATCTCTGAACAGCCACTGGTTCAATCCGATTTAATCCCTGCTGACGATGGGACTCTGCGCGAGCCATGTGTTCGTCTGCCCAGCCCCACAAATGGGTAAAGCCCAGCACTCCTCACAGTACTCTGCCTCATAGCCCCTCCCATCCAGGGATCTCAAAGCACTGTAGAGAGAGGCAAGTATCATCACTCCCGTTTGCAGCTGGGGAACGGAGGAACAGAGATGTCAAGTGACTTCCCCAAGGTCAGCCAGCAAGCCAGTGGAAAGTCAGAGAAAGAATGTGGGTCATTGTCCAACATGGTCATCTGTGTGCAGCCCCCCCCATCCGCATCTCACCTGACCCGCTCTGACTGAGCCGGAACAGCAGTCGTTACGCAGGGCCATGGAGAATTTGCCTGAATCTTGTTGAATGCTGTAATTCTTGGGGTGCAATTGACAACCCGCTCCCACCCAGCTGTCCCAGTCAGTGTCTCTGCTTGGGTCTCTTGTAGGTTTCCATGTGCTCTCGGAGATCCTGGCGGTGGAGAATCCCGGCTGCCCTGCTCAATTCATAAACATCCGCATCCCCGCGGGAGACCCCGTGTTTGACCCCGACAATGCTGGAGACGTGGTCCTACCCCTCCAGCGCAGCAAGTGGGCTGTGGAGTCGGGGCAGAGCCCCAACAACCCCCGAGAACAGGTGAAGTGGCGGCATTTCCTTTTCTGTTTCCTTTTGGGTTGTACTTATTTCTTCCATTGGTTGTTTACAAGAGTATTTCGTAACTGGCTGGGCTGAGGCAGGGCATGTGTCAACAGGTCTCTGGCACAGTGACATAAAGGTGCCTTATGAAATTAAGAGTACAGGAAAGCAATCTAGAGCAGAGAGCAGCAGCACCGTTCTCTCACACAGCAGTCACTGTCCCCACCTATTAATGACATTAATGCCCACAGTGACCTGAGAACAGCACAGTTCCCACTGGTAACCAGGCCAGGATGCAAGAGAGGAAACATTGCAATGAAATGGACTAGACAGAAAATGCATTGTTGAAGATATATTGACCAAGATAAGCAGCTTCTGATAGGAACGCTGCACCCCTTTACAAGCATTAGCCAGCCAGGCCTCGCAAGCCGACCTGCAAGGTGGGGAATTGCCATTTTACAGACAGGAGGCATACTCCCCTAGGTCACAGTACCCCTAGAAGAGAGCTCAGATCTCCTAGCTTCTAGCCACTGGAGTGGACTATCCTTCCTTTCATCATCTAGCTTGTTCTCTGGCCCTTTGAGCTCTTAGCTGGAACCCTGCATCTCCAGCACTCAGTGCATATGGACCTGGGCCAGGAAGAAGAGAGACAGAGAGTCTCCCTTGTAGGATCTGGTTTATTTATACCCCTTGGCTCTTTCTGTGTGACGCTTCAGATAGGCCAGGTGCCCTGACCCTCTGTCAGGCTTTCCCAATGAATTAATATCCAATTGTACGTGCTCAGGAGTCTCCCCTCAGTGCAGTATGCAGAGGTCATGCCACCACTTAAAGGCCTTTTCATTCTTGCTGGTACTTAAGCAGCACTGCTTTGTTTGTGGACTTCAAACTGAATTGCTCTTTCACTAGTTTTAGGCCCTGGATTCCTGGAGGACACATCTGCTAACTTCAGTTTAAGGGGTTCATCCCAGCCCTCTTAGGGACACTGACGAGCTCTCTCTGTGTTCTCCCAGTATCACACAGAGTTCCCATGACATAGGAAATAACAGGAACCTAAAATTCCCCACTCACCCCCCAGCAGAGAGCTCCCGGCCTCAAACAGGGCTCCGTTAGATGGGCGGCAGGCGGCATGGGGTACTGACTGCGTTACAGCCCAGTGAAGAAAGGCTGGAGAATAATATCTAATTTTTTTTTTTTGTTTAAAAAAAATCTGTGAAGACAGACAGTCAGCAGTACCTTACCCCATGTACAAAACCACACACAAATGGAGCATCCAGGCTGTTGGTGCAACTAGGCAAAGTCAGCATTCAGGGTCATTTAACAAAATATTTGTTCTTTACAAAAGAAAGACGAACAATTTCTGCAGATTGTCACAGAACTATCCAATTTATTGGCAAATCAAGTCACAACTTTCTAGGAGGCCAGAGTTGGGGAAAAATGTAGCCACCTCAGATGATAATCATAGAATATCAGTGCTGGAAGGGACCTCAGATTATCTAGTCCAACCCCCTGCTCAAAGCAGGGCCAATCCCCAGACAGATTTTTGCCCCAGATCCCTAAATGGCCCCCTCAAGGATTGAATTTACAACCCTGGGTTTAGCAGGCCAATGCTCAAACCACTGAGCTATCCCTCTTGCTGCAGGAATTTCTATTGCTTTAGTGACAGGCTTCAGAGTAGCAGCTGTGTTAGTCTGTATCTGCAAAAAGAACAGGAGTACTTGTGGCACCTTAGAGACTAACAAATTTATTTGAGCATAAACTTTCATGGGCTACAGCCCACTTCATCGGATGCATAGACTGGAACATACAGCAAGAAGATATTTATACATACAGAAAACATGAAAAGGTCGAAGTAGCCATACCAACTGTAAAAGGCCAATCAATTGAGATGAGCTATCAATGGTTGGGTCATTACACTAATTGAATCTATTTCCCCATGTTAAGTATCCTCACACCTTCTATGGACCATCTCGATTAGCACTTCAAAAGTTTTTTTTCTCCTGCTGATGATAGCTCATCTCAATTGATTGGCCTCTTACAGTTGGTATGGCTACTTCCACCTTTTCATGTTCTCTGTATGTATAAATATCTTCTTGCTGTATGTTCCAGTCTATGCATCCGATGAAGTGGGCTGTAGCCCATGAAAGCTTATGCTCAAATAAATTTGTTAGTCTCTAAGGTGCCACAAGTACTCTTCTTCTTATCGCTTTAGTCAAAATGCCCAAGGGAAATGTTAGTGATAGGAGCTGAAGTAACTCTGGTGTGTTAGAAATGGGTTATGAGCAGTGTTATTTTAGGACTAATTTGATGAAATGCTTACACACACTTGAGTAACAAGCCTTTCTGTAATTGTGCTTCTATGTTGCATGTGATTGGTAATAAACAAGATATTCTAGGCAGTAAATTCTTTTTATCTTGGTGTAATAAACAATAGAATGTATATGCTGTGCAAATGGGCAGTCATAGAGATTGCAAAAGGATAAATGCATTGTGGTACCCGAGTCTTGCTACTATGAAAAAACATCATGGGATGGAATGCATTTCCACACAACAGCATGCTTGGCTCAGTGTAACCTGATAATATTCTGAAGTGTCAGGATATGGGAACATGTGGTACCATCACCATCAATACAACATCCAATAGTAGGCAGAGCTGGCTGAAAAATGAAAACACATTGCACACGTCATTTCATGTCACTGGTTTTCCAAATGGGTTGATTTCATTTTTTAAAAACCATCCACAGATTTTTTTAAACTGTTTTTGAAAATCAAAATTTCCCGTAATGAAGTTTTTCAGTTTTGAGATTGAAATTTTTTTCAGAACTGAAAATGTGTTATGTGCTGAAAAAAGTCCCACCGTGTACCTAATTTGACCAGACACCTGATGAACACAAAGGGACAGAGCTCAAAAATGGAAAATCACAATGGAGCCTGATTAGCAGGTCACATTTTAAACTCAGTGTTTCTTAGAAAAATTTCAAATCCTGAAAAGTTTTGAAGACACCAAAATGTTTGCAAGGAAATGTATATTTTCAAAAGAGGCCATTTTTCAATGGAAATGTTTGCCACGTGAAACGCGTGGCCCAGCTGTAGCGGAAAGAGACTTCACAAAGCAGCAGCAGGAGACATGGCTCTAGGGATGGATGAGCAGCAGACAAACGGAGGGGCTCTGGTTAGAACCACCGTGCTGAGAGCAGGTTTGCTGGGGAGGAGTCCAGGACTTCCTCCTGCCCTGCCTTACTCAGCCTGTGATTCAAGAGCTTCTGTTTCAGAATCCAAAGGAAAGCAGGAAATGAAAAATAATTTAAAAGAATGATAACGGAACTTCCTCCAGCCTCTGGGAAGGCCCCTTATCTGGAGGAAGGGTCATGGGGTTGGTAGTTTA
This sequence comes from Chrysemys picta bellii, assembly GCF_011386835.1. Taxonomy (NCBI): domain Eukaryota; kingdom Metazoa; phylum Chordata; order Testudines; family Emydidae; genus Chrysemys; species Chrysemys picta. The sequence continues at coordinate 40,827,135 of NC_088800.1, forward strand.
TCAACATTGGCAGGCCCATCCCTTTCTTGATGATTCTGGTGACTTCTGCTCCAGATTGATAAGAAGGTGGTAAGATTTCTGTTCCTTGTGGAGTACGTGCTGTTCATCTCACCATGTGTGTAGTGGGCCATCAATAGATACAAGCGCACAGAGGACCTGGGTTTTGGCTAAGCCCTGATCCTTCTCCATCCCCATGCAGAAACCAGGAGGCAGCTGATCATTCTGCTCTGACCCCAGCTCTTGCTTCTCTCCTCAGATAAACATGGTGACAGGCTGGCTTGATGGAAGTGCCATTTATGGCCCTTCTCATTCCTGGAGTGATGCCTTGAGGAGTTTCTCTGGTGGGAAGCTGGCTTCTGAGACTAACAGTAGCTTCCCGAAGCAGACTGACGGGAGAAACTTCATGTGGAAGGCTCTGGACCCGTCCACAGGAAAGGGGGGCTCCCAAGGGATCTATGGTAAGGAAGCCTCATGTCCCAGTTTCCCACCTTTCAGCCTCCCCTGGTGCATTTGCAAGGTTATTTCACACCCTACCCAGGCTGAAGTCTCCAACCCATCCTGGATCAGAATCAGGACGATTGCACAGGCTGCTTGAGAGAAATGCAGAAAAGCGGTTAAAACTGCTGGACTTCCCCCAGCACTGAGTCATCAGTCTCCCACCCGATTCCCCGAGCAAACCCACCACTGGGTGCATCCAAGCAGAGCATCACCTTGGTGCAGGGAGCGAGGGGCTGGGTGGGTAGGCCAGATCCCCCTGCATCTAGCGAACCTGATGCCATGCACTCACCCTGGAAAGGGCGGCCCACTGGAAATTCCCAGACAAAAAGCTGTTTGTTTTCTGGGTGTGGTGTGTGGTTTGGAACCAAGGTGCATTCAAGCAGCACCATGAAGAGAAACATCTGTTAGCACCTGCCAGGCCCCGGCAGCAAAGTGCTGGCCACTCCCTGCAGCCAGGTGCTGCCCCTACAGACCCAGGCTGTGCTGGTGGGTCACCTAGACTTTAAGGCCAGAAGAAACCCTCATGATCATCTAGTCTGAGCTGCTGCATGTCGCAGGCCACAGAGCCTCAACCACTCCCTCGTGGCCGTACTAGACCCCTAACCTCTGGCTGAGTGACTGAAGTCCTCAAATCACAGTTTAAAGACTCACCTGTGTAATGTTCCTTCCCCAGAAACACCCTGAGTGAGGGAGGCAGTGATCAAAGAAGGCAGAATCTTGGTCAGACTCAGCACCATAAGGCCTGCCAGGGCTGGCCCTCTCCCTCGCCCTTATGGAGGGATTGCTTCAAGCCCAGGCTGCCCTGCAGCCAGGGCCGGCTCCAGGGTTTTTGCCGCCCCAAGTGGTGCAAAAAAAAAAAAAAGCCTTGATCACGATCTGCGGCGGCAATTCGGCAGGAGGTCCTTCGCTCCAAGTGGGAGTGAGGGACCGTCCGCCAAATAGCCGCCGAATAGCTGGACGTGCCGCCCCTCTCCAGAATGGCCGCCCCAAACACCTGCTTGGCAAGCTGGTGCCTGGAGCCGGCCCTGCCTGCAGCCCATGCAGCCCTGAGACAGTTATGGGGTGGTGCGTTGGGGCAGAACCTCCCTGCCAATGAGGGTCAGAACTCTGCCCCAAGCTGCTGAAGCTCCGCCCACTCATTATAGCAAGTGCATTGTGTTAATTCCATCCTGACTAGCCTGATTGGCTCCCTAGAGAGAGGGAACTAGGTCAGGGAGGCCCCTGGGGCGGCCAAGCTCAGGGAGGACGCGCCAGCGAAGGTTCCTGTTGGGATAATGTTGGTCAGGTCACAATAAAGTCAGTTCCCAGCAAGTGGGAAAGTTTTGGAACCACTCTGTGTGGGTGCCCAGCCGGGGAAGGAGGCAGGGACACAGCCCAAGAGGGAGAGAAATGCCAAATCACGCAAGGGAGGTGACAGGAACCCCTGTGTAAGTTGAAGATGCAATGTGAATTTGAGGTAGCCCTGCGTCAGCTCCCAGCCCAGCCCAAACTATGCTGATAGAAACCCACTCTTCCCCTCTAATCTGAAATGATCTAAACTGCAGGTAACAAACTTAGTAATAATCCTGCTGCGCTTTTTTAAAAATTCTTTATCTGGCCATCCTTTGCTCTCTGCCACTTTACCTGATGCTAGGAAGAGCTCGGCATCTCCCATGCCAAAGCAGGGGGTGTGCTCATGCCATGCCACACTGCGGACGAGAGATGTTTTATGACTGACGAAGTGTATTGCTCGTCCATAAAACTATCAAATAGCTGATGTGCATCTGACAGCTTTGTTTGCTTTGTCTTTTACTTTTTCCATGAGGAAAGATGAAAAACAGTAGGAGAAAGAAATGAGAGAGAAATGTAACCTCTTTTCTTGGCCACACTTTGTGGCAAGGAGTTCCACAGGGTAGCCATGTTCGGTGTTAAAGGGCTTCCTTTATCAGGTTTAAATGTGCTTTTTTTAAATTAATCAACTGCCTCCTTGTTTTTTCTATTTCTCTATTGTGTTCCCTCTTACTCCTCTCCCCTCTGATATATATAGAGAGAGGACTAGAAAATAGTTACTGACGTCCTACAAGAACAAGGAAGGGCTCTTGTCTTCTCTTCTACCTTTCTTCTGTTCCCCACAGAATGGCCTCTGGCTGGCAGACTTGGACACTGAAAATCCCCTACCCAGTGCCGGCGGCACACAGCCCCCAGAACATCCCCTCTCCAATCTCTTCCCTCCCCATAGCACCAGGGAAGCCGCGTGTGGGAATCTAGCAGCAGGCTTCCTTTCTGTTCCATGGCAGCAACAGTCAGCTCTGTGGTGTATTGAAAACTGTCTTAAAAAAAAAAAAAGCTACTACTTTAAATTTCAAGGGGTTTCCTGGTTCTGCTTGCGGGGCATGGGGTCTGGAGGGATATGTGCAATCTTCAGTATGCAGTCTGCAAAGAGCTAGCCTAGAGTAAGGTTTGTGCCTTGCTGCCTTAGAGAGCAGCCTGCTCTGTCTCTCTCTGGATTTGGTTCTTGTGCGGTAGGGTTTTGGATTCTAAGAAATACAGTTGTGTTATGTGGCAATCTACCAGCAAGAGTATTTTATGTTTTCTTCTAACTTCTGTGTGTGTTTGTCCTGCACTTCATGGGCTCCTTGATTGTTGTAGATTTTGGGAATGCCAGAGGGAACGAGAACCTTTTCCTGCAGGCCGAGAGCATCGTCTGGTTCCGCTACCACAATCACTGGGCCTCGAAGCTGGCCCAGGAGAACCCCAGCTGGTCGGACGAGGACGTATTCCAGCATGCGCGCAAGTGGGTCGTTGCTACCTACCAGGTGAGGGAGCCGGGAGCCCCGTGCAGAGGGGCCAGCACGAGGGAGAGCCCCTGGAGTGATGATGGCTGGGGCCTCTGCCCCGAGCTCTGTGGGTGTTTGTGCTGACGCCATCTCCTCCTCTCCTCTGTAGAATATTGTGCTGTACGAGTGGCTGCCGACATTCCTACAGAAAACCATCCCATCATATGCAGGTGAGGGGGTAGGAAGCCCGGGGTGCAAGAGGCGAGCAGGAGTGTGGGGTGAGGGGCCTACGAGGGCTATGGAGAGCAGTGGGTGGATGGGGGAGCGAGGGGCCCTGGGGGGGGGGCTGTGGAGAGCACTGAATGGATGGGGGGGCGAGGGGCCCTGAGGGGGGGCTGTGGGGAGCAGTGGGTGGATGGGGAGCGAGGGGTCCTGAGGGGGGACTGTGGGGAGCAGTGGGTGGAAGGGGGAGCGAGGGGTCCTGAGGGGGGGGCTGTGGGGAGCACTGAATGGATGGGGGGGCGAGGGGCCCTGAGGGGGGGCTGTGGGGAGCAGTGGGTGGTTGGGGAGCGAGGGGCCCTGAGGGGGGGCTGTGGGGAGCAGTGGGTGGATGGGGAGCGAGGGGCCCTGAGTGGGGGCTGTGGGGAGCAGTGGGTTGATGGGGAGCGAGGGGCCCTGAGGGGGGGCTGTGGCGACCAGTGGGTGGTTGGGAAACGAGGGGCCCTGAGGGGGGGCTGTGGGGAGCAGTGGGTGGTTGGGGAGCGAGGGGTCCTGAGGGGGGACTGTGGGGAGCAGTGGGTGGAAGGGGGAGCGAGGGGTCCTGAGGGGGGGGCTGTGGGGAGCACTGAATGGATGGGGGGGCGAGGGGCCCTGAGGGGGGGCTGTGGGGAGCAGTGGGTGGTTGGGGAGCGAGGGGCCCTGAGGGGGGGCTGTGGGGAGCAGTGGGTGGATGGGGAGCGAGGGGCCCTGAGGGGGCTCTTCACTCCTCCGCCAGGAGGTGCAGCCCAGCAGCTGATCTTCGTTGCAGGTTACAAGCAGCATGTGGATCCCAGCATCTCCACCGAGTTCCTGGCTGCCATGGGGCACTCCCTGGCGACCATGGTGCCCCCTGGAGTCTACAGGAGGTAGGGAGAGTTGTGTGGCAGGTGGGGGTGCCCATCAGGTGAGGCAGCAGTGCCAGGCAGGTGAGGCGGAGGCAGCAGTTGCATCAGGCCCGTTGGTGGCCGTGCCACGCAGGTCCGACTGCAGCAGGGAGAGCTGCTCTCCGCTCCTGGAGGGCGGCTGATCCACCCCAAACCCTGAAAGACACAAGCCTCCAAAGCATCACCCAGCTCAGTGCTTTCCTGCCAGCTCCTAGCAACAGGGCTGGCACCGCCGCCCTAGCAAGCGTTCCCTTAAGAGCCTGGGGCCACGCAGGCTCCCTGCCCTGCTGCCTCTCCCTGCCAGCAGAGAAGTGTAGCACCGGTCATGCCATGCGAAGGCCGAGGCGGCTGGAGCTCCCACCCAGCTGTGTATGTAGCAGTAAGGATACAAAGGTGCTGTCTACACTCAGGACTGTTTTCTGGGGGCTCAGACTCTAGCAAGCTGCAGAAAAGCCCCTCCCAGCCCCACCATTATCCCCGCCCAGAGGGGTTGCAGGCCTCACCCTTCTCCTCTGTTTCAGAAACAACAGCTGCAGTTTCCAGGAAGTGCTCAACCAAGAGAAGAGCAAGTCGCCGGCCTTCCGGCTCTGCAACAGCTACTGGTGCAGAGAGGTACAGGGGGCCTGGGAAGGGCAGCGTCTCACCCGAGCCCTGGCCAAGGGCAGGGACTACCTGCATCGCGGGCCAAGTCTTGTCCCTGCTGTGCAGCCTGGCACGGCCCCAGAAGCAGGAGGGCAGGATTTAGGGAGCTGCTCCATGCTTCTGCACAGCAGGTTCTTGAAGTTCCAGGAGCCCCGCCCCGAAACTCTGCCGCACTGGCAGCAAAGACCCAGCATTCAGGCTAATCCTCCCCCCAGGCCAGTCGCTGTCCGCCAGTCGAGGGGCTCTGGGAGCTGCTGTTTAAAAGACTCCACCCCGTCCCTTTATTTACCTTCCTGAGAGCGTGGAATGCAAAGCCCTGGCCCAGCCGCTCAAAGGGGGCAGGCAGGGAAGAGGAATCCCCAGGGCTCTCAGACTTTATTGATGCAGGCCGGCTCCTGGCACAGCCACGCGGCATTCCCAGGGCCCCCAGACTTGCAGAGTTGGCCGCAGTCACAGCAAATGGGCTGGATTCAGGTCTCTGGTTCTGAATGCGCCTGCAATAGACAATAGCAGAGTACTCAAGGGTTAGGAGGGCAGGGTCTTGGTGCAGTATGGTGGTGGGCTCCTTCGGCCTGCCGTGTAGCAGAGTTTGCGTTGACAGGTTGTGAGGAGTGAGGGTTACCAGCCATCCTGGGGATCAGAGCCTTGCTGGTCATCAGGGGGCCGAATGGACCGTTCCAGTGATGGCAAGGCCCTTGCCAACCGCATCCCATCACCAGAATGGCCTGGTGGGAATTCCACTGCACAGAGAGTCAGGCGGGAAGGAGCCAGCAGGGAGCACTCAGGGAGCCGGCAGGGAGCTGCCCCGCTGGGGCCACCCCACCCACCTGTCCCACGCTTGACTAATGCAGTCACTGCCCCGCCCTAGCACTTCACTGCAAACGGCCACGCGAGGCACTGCAGCTCTGAGGAGATAAAGAGGGAGTTACCCCATGGGCAGCGCCCCCCTGAGCAGAACGGGGTCTATATCCATCCAGAAAGTCCATTCGGTCAAAGTTTCTTTCCACCCCAAATCGCGAGGAAAGTTGGGATATTGCACTTGATGCCGCCCAAAGAAATTCAAACGTTTTCCATTTGGAACGGTCGGGACTTTTCATTCCGAGCCAGCTCGATATTAAACTGCATCTGCCCACGCGGTGCCTCATGGGAGCTGGATTCATGTGCCTCTCATCCTCATTCTGCCCATGCGCTGGGCTCTCTCATCACATTCTGCCTCCCGACACATGACTCCCATGATGCACCATATAGTTGGGTCAGAGGCGGGGTCATAGGGGAGAGCCAGGGCATGAGGCGCCTTCGGCAGATGCAGTTTCACGTTGAACAGACTTGAAACGAAATGCGTCCGTGCGGTTGAATGCACCAAATGTTCTCATTTGGGTCGAACCAACTGCAGACGAGAGATTTTGTTGAGATTTTCCCTAGAAAAGGTTGATACGTTTTTGGGTCAATGAAAATTTTGTCGCAGAAAAAGCTCCTTCTTGTTCTCTGATGCTGCTTCTGTTCCTCCATCCCGATCCCTGGGGAGGCAGCTTCTGCAGACAGGAGACTCAGAAAGGGCCAAGATAATGGATCTGTCCTATGGGAACCAGATCTGGAGATGGTTACGCACAGGTGTATGGCAGCCGCACGGTGATGTGCTGCCCGGGCTCACAGGGAGACCAGGCACCTGTGGGAACAGACAAGGCACAGGGTGCGACACCCTCCAGGGCCTCAAGGGACCTTCTGCCTTCCATTGGCTGCTGATTTTCACCTGCTGTAACATTTTCACAAATAATGGCAAAAAAAAAATCATGTTTTTGGTACTAATTGTAAAAATGTCCCTGAAACAAAACCCAACAGTTCTGCGGACCAGTGAAAACGGCAGTGCATGAGCTGGATAACTGGCTTAATGAGCCTCAGGAGCCAGCCTTTTCCTGCCCTGGGCATTAACTGAACAATTCTCATTTAAGTCTAAGGCCAGATCTTCAGCTGATGTAGATCAGTAGTGACTTCCATCAGCTGAGGATCTAGCTTGATGCCTGCAGGACTGTGAAGGTCTGGAAGAAGCTGACATATTCCAGTTAGAGATCGGGCCCATGTTTCTCAGTGAGAGCGATCAACCTTTGGCACAAGCTATCAAGGGAACAGGTGGAGTTTCTGTCTCGGGATGCCTTCACATCCAGCCTGGATGCCTTTCTGGGAGACATGCTTTAGTCAAACACAAGGGAGTGACTCAATAAAGGGGTAGCTGGGTAAAAGTCACTTGCCTGTGCTATGCAGGAAGTCAGACTAGAAAATCTAATGGTCCCTTCTGGCCTTAAACTCTATGAATCAAGGTTCCTTTGGGTGCTGGGTCAGGCGGGTGCGAATATCATGGGTCTCTCACAGGTTTGCACCATAATGACAGAGAATCTTTCTTTCATTTAGAACCCCAATCTCCAGACGGCGGAGGACGTGGACGACCTGCTGCTGGGGATGAGCTCCCAGATCGCAGAGCTGGAGGACCACGTGGTGGTGGAGGATCTCAGAGGTTGAGACGCTTTCTTGTTGCAGTTGTGCAGTTTGGCTGAACGTCTGTCTCTTTCGGCTGTTTGAAGGAGTCTCATTGTCCCCCTTTTACACCTGGGGCAGAGAGGCACAGGGAGGGGACATGGCTTGGCAGAGAGTTGGTGGCAGAGTCAGGAATGGAACCCAGGAGTCCTGACACTCTCCTGCGCTACCCGCAGCTATGGCTGTGCCCAACTGCTCTCTTTCCTGTAGCCCTTCCTAGCTAGTGCTTGGCAGGGATCTTCGCTTTAAGATGAGTCCATGAGGGAAGGGGACTTGGTGAGGGGAGAGGCCAGCATGGAGCATTATCCTCTCAGGGCCCCCGCTGTCCTGCGAGGGGAAGGGGGATCGTTGGAGGTTGATTTTGCGTTACCGTGTCTTTAGCTCCTCTCTTTGTTCTCCCCAGATTACTGGTATGGACCCCTGAAGTACTCTCGCACCGACTATGTGGCAAGCTACATCCAGCGGGGGCGAGACCTCGGCCTGTCCACCTATACCAAGGCCAGGGAGCTCTTTGACTTAAAGCCTGCCGCAAACTGGTCACTTTTCGCCCACGTGAACAAAGAGGTCAGAAGCACAGAGATGTCATTTAACCTCAGCAGCTTATGTTAGCCTCAGACACCCACTGCTGGGGCCTCATCTGCATGCAAAAGTTGTACGGCTTTAACTGTCCTGGTGCAGTCAAGGCGCTACGACACCCTAGTGTGGACAGTTACCCTGGTCTAAAGGCGTTTCTGTTGGGATAGTTATTCACAAAGGGAAGGGGAGCGAGCCACAGCCCTCACCGATGTAGCTACACTAGCTCAAATGCGGTGTGTAAATCAGGCCTCAGTCTGGGTTTAAAACTGGCTAGAGAGAGATCACCACATGAGGGGCTGGGTTCCTTGCTGCTGCCCTCAGAGCAGCACTGGGGCCTCAGGCGTTGGTGGCTGGTGCAGTTGGCTGCCCTGCCCTGCCCTGCGCTGCTGGCGAACTCTGTGCTGAGTTCGGTGCCTGGCGGCTGCCCACCCTCCCACATAGCTGTGTGTGCTCTACTCTTCCCTGGAGCTGCAGCTGCTCCTGGGTTGAGGATTGGAGCAGCCCGGGGGTTAGAGCAGTCACAGCTGTGAGCAAAGCTGATACAACTGAATCATCTGCCTACATCAGTGCAGTGCTTAGCCCTTTCCCCTCCCACTGACTTGCCATCTCTGGTCAGATCAGATCCTTAGCCTATGTCCACACCATAGTTAGAGGTAGTCTAGCTAGCGCAGCTACAGACAGCAGTGAAGACAGGACGGCTTTATTGCAGGCCAGCAACACATGTTCATACCCAGGGTCCCTGGTGGACTTGTACAGCCTGCACTACAGCACATGCCGCTGTGGTTTCACTGAGTTTTTAGCCTGCTAGTGAGATTAAAGCTAGTGGGGGTACATCTGCCTGAGCCGCTGCCACCACCCCTCTGACGGCAGTGTGGACATAGGCTTCGAGTGGTCAGTAGGAAGGGCAGAGAGTACTGGCCAGGTTCTCCCCAGTCCTCCTACCTAGCTACAAGTATCATCAGCCCCCGCACCCAGCTGCTGCAACGTCTCTCTGCCAGTGGCGAGATGCATGCTGGGAGATCCTTAATCTGATGGCAAATAATCAAGCCCCAGCTCCAGCGAAGATGGTACAGGAGGGTTGGAGTCTACACGGTTTGGGGGAAAGGAGGCCACAGAGGACCTCAGTGAGGAGCTACAGTGGAGGTGCCAGGCATGGATCACAGACCATTGGGAGTCAAGCACAATGGGAAGCACAGTGATACTCCTGCCAATGACAGAGCAGCTAGGCTTTCCTGTGCTCTCATTGGCAGAGACCTGAGGGTTCTCTGGAGCAGTGAGCCAGGGCTCTCGGCACCTGCCCCTCCCATACCAGACAAGTCTTGAAATCTCTGGGAGGGGCAGAGGGGATCTATTGACCTTGGTTGGTCCTTCCTTCCTTCCGTTTCAGTGGGAAGGCTGTGGCACCTGTACAGGGTAATACACACAGCTGGCAATGTCACCATCCCACACCAGCTGGCTTTGCCATAAGACCCCAAAGGGCTAATGAAACTTCTCAAGGCTTTTTGATACACTCACCCCACAGTGCATGGGGGCACTGGGTGTAATCAGCCCTTCCTAACCCGCGGGGCTTGTTCTCCAGGTCCTTGGGAATGTATCTGCCCTATACGACAACGACATCTCCAAGCTGGAACTCCTGCCGGGGGGCATGCTGGAGAGCAACGGAGACCCTGGAGACCTCTTCAGCGCCATCATCTTGGACCAGTTTACACGCCTGCGTGACGGGGACAGGTTTTGGTTCGAAAACACTAAAAACAGGTAAGTGTCTCTTCCGGCAGCAAGCACCATGGGTGGTCTCTGCATTGGCTGTTGTTTCCCCAGAGCACCACCAGGATGGTGTTGTGCAATTTAACATTCTGTAATGCACTGTAACTGGCCTGAGACTGGGGTCTGGAGCCCTACACAGTGGGAACCAATGGTGAAGCCCCAGAAGCACTTCAGGCCAATGGAGAACGAGCTCAGACTTTCATGTGGCTGAAGAAAGCCGTCCCAGCAGCGCCCTGGCAACCCATCGACGAGCTGCTGTGGAGCCTGGGTCTTCAATCCTCTTCCCCAGTTCCTGAGATGATGTGGGGTGGGTGTCAGAGTCTGTGCTATACAATCCTGGCACTCTCCTGGGGCTGATCTGGGGCAGGGTGTTGGCTGGGGGCTCTGGGTCAGACACATTCTTGGGACTCTCCAGGTGCTGATCTGGGGAGGGCGTGGGCTGGGGGGTCACACACACTCCTGGTGTGGGCGGGGTTCTCTGATGCCTACACTGGATTCCATTTTCTCTTTCCGCAGGTTATTCACAGATGATGAAATTAAAGAGATTCAAAAGACCACATTCCGTGATGTCCTTGTTAATGTCACCTATGCAGAGCCGAGAGACTTCCCGATGCAGGTGTTTAACTGGAGTGCTAGTGAGTGTTTCCTTTCTGTGCTGCTATGTCCCTTCACCTTTCCCCATGGTCAGTCTTGGGCTTTACAGCCAGGTTGTACACAGCACTCTGCCCACCAGCTCAGAGGCTCTCCACTCGGGCATCGTCCAGGTGACACTCCCTGCATGGCTGTTCTCTAATGAACCCCACTGCACATCTGGACCGTGTGTCCATTAGCAGTTGGATTGGGCAGCACAAACGGGGCACAGGAATTGAATGAAAAGCTAAGGAGCTGGCCTGAATTGCCATGGTTTCTAATAGAACAGTGCTGCTGAGAAGGTCTGGAGGCCAAGACTGATGGAACCCCCTTGCAATAAGCAAAGCCAACTCTGTTCACGTGGGAATGGCCCAGAGCTCACGCCCTGGCATGGCCATGAGTTGGGTCTGAGGTGGTAAAGCATTCTGGGTACTGGCAAAGTGAAGCACACAGCTGGCCAGCAGGAGCTCCAGAGGTCCCAGGCCAGCACCTATGGCTAACCCAGCATCCGTCGCTTTTCCTCACTTTCCGTGTCATGTGCTCGTCCCCTTTTACTGGCCTTGGCCTGAAGAAAGTAGGGCACGGTTTGTTTGTGAGTTGTGGCCAGTAACATCAGTGGTCATTTCGCTGCTGTGTTTTTGCCCCACCCTGCCCCATAAAGTTATCCATTTACCGTGCAAACATTTTTATTGCATTCTTCCAATCCCATTGGAAGAGGTTTATTGATTTCTGTTTAAAACACAAAAATCCTGCCAACTTGTAATTGCACCAAGAGTGATTTCCAGAATTGCAACACGATCCTGCCGTGCGGCACTAAAGCCTGGCTGAGCACCTGGTCCGTAGTGCCAGTAACTCATAAGACATGGTAATTCGCTTACTGCCCATTCCCAGGTCTTGTGGGAGAGCGGGCGCGGCAGAACACTATTGTACAAATGACTTCTCAAGGAATCCAGAGCAGGCCAATCCGGTTAAATCAGTGGTTCTCAAACTTTTTTTTCGTGGACCACTTGAAAATTGCTGAGGGTCTCGGCGGACCACTTAGTGATCTTTCCAAATGTTGTTTCTACTGTTAGCTAACTATTGTAAAGTGCTTTGGATAAAAGCGCTGTATAAAAAAAACATTAATAATAATTAACGTTTTTTGTTCTACAAATAAAAGCGCACAACTCATATTTTAATATCAGTAGTCTTACCTTTCTAATGCGATGGATGTGCCCTCTGTCTACCACTGCAGCAGCCCCCGAACTGGGGCTGGGAAGGACTGGGGTCTCTCCCCCACCACAGCAGCCACGGAGCTGAGGCTGGGAAGGCCATCTCTCCCCGGAAGCCGCAGCCCTGGAGCTGGGGAAAGGCGCTTCTTTCTCTGGCCATCACAGTCCTGCATGTCCCAAATTCCCCCCCCACCCCACTGCCCCCACCCACCTATCCCCTATTCCCCCCAGGCCACCACCTCACCTTACATGTGCATCTTCTTCAGGGTCCAGGCACCTAATTAGTAGAGCCACACCTGCGCAGCTCCACTAATTAGGTGGGTGGCCCTTCATTCTCTTGTGTGCGGCCACCCAGGCGCACACCTTAGAGGGAATTATCCGCGAACCACCTGAATGGAGCTCGCGGACCACTGGTGGTCCACGGACCACAGTTTGAGAACCACTGGGTTAAATGGGTGCAGCAGCCAGGGGACTGGAACCCATGTGACTGACAACAAGGATCTGGCCTCTAAAACTCTGAGTTGGAGTTAAATGTAGGGCCCAGAGCTTTTCCCCAAGACCTCCCAAGCTTTAGGGGAACCCTTCCGAACTCCAGAGAAGCCCTCTCATCATCCCATAGTGAGTGTGCTCCTAGAGAGGCAAAGCAAGCGTGAGCTGGGTTGGCATTATGGCATTCAGACTATTTTCTCTCTGCCTACCAGAGGATCCATGTCCTCAGCCCCAGCAGTTGACTGTGGAAAAGCTGGAAAACTGCACACCCATGACAGTGCTGGACTATTTCGAAGGCAGCGGAGCTGGATTCGGGCTTATCCTCGTCGCCCTCTGCTGTTTTCCTTTAGGTTTGCACTTGTCTTCGCTTCCTTTGTTTATTTACTTCTTGCTTAAATGCGGTTGTTGTGCCAAATCCCCCTGGGGGCTGAGCACCTGTGTCGCCGTCTGGCATCAGCAGGAGTTGCATGCACTCAGCCACCCTTGGGAATTGGCCCACTGCAGCTCCGTGCTGTCCCCTGCTCTGAAAAGGCCCAGTCCTGGCTGGAGTGGAGTACCTCCGAGAGATGTTGAGTACTCTCAGCTCCCATCACAGTCACTGGGGAAGGAGGATGCTCGGCAGCTTGCAGGATGATAGTTCCTGCTGCACTTGACTGAGAGTCACTTCACTGTACCAAGGTCCCCTGTGACACTGGGGCCATGTGTAATGGGGAAACGTACCTTAGATGGTGGCTGGGTGGCATTTAGGGGTCTGTGCTTGATTGGTGGTCAGATTAGACAATCTGATGATCCTGTCTTGATGAAGGTAGGACAAGAAGCAATGGGCATAGTCTGCAGCAGGACAGATTTTTGTTCGATGTTAGGAAAAACTTTCTAGTTCTAGGGGTAGTTAAGCTCTGGAATAGGTTACAAGGGAGGTTGTAGAATCCCCGTCCTTGGAGGTTTTAAAGAATAGGTTGGACACACAGCTGTTAGGGCTGGTCTAGGTTTACTTGGTCCTGCAGGGGGTTGGACCAAATGACCTCTCAAGGTCACTTCTAGCCCAACACATCTATGGTTGTGTGACTCTCTGGTCCCAGCAGCAGCAGCAGGAACCTTCGGTGGGACATTAGCGATGCCAGAGATGGAGGCAGAGACACAAATGTGACTGGAACCCTTGATTAAATAAAGTCATTTGTGGTTGAAACGTGGCGTACTGGGGGAGTGGAACAATCCCACATTCCCTCCACGCCCCAGTGGTAGATGGGAATCGTTGTAAGCCCTCGTGGGTGACCACGAGGGCTGAACTGCCAGGAGGTGGGTGGTCCTGTGTCGCTCTGTTACCTCATTTCTCCCTTTCCTGCTCATTTGCTCCCCCAGTAAGTTTATTCGTTGCCTGGATCGTCGCTACTTTCCGCAAGCGCGATTTCAAGAAGCTGCAGAGAAAAGCAAACCCCAGCATGAGGAAAGAGGTTTCGGGCGAGGGAGTGCAGGGTAAGGCGGGGACCTTCAGCTGGCTCGGGGGGCATGGTGGAACCCCCGGCTCACTGGAGTTGGGTGGTTCCTCCGTAGTCCAAGTCATGCATCCACCAAACCCCCTTTGCTGTCAGCGTGGGTTACTGTCTAGAACAGTGTTGGCATGGAGCTGACACCCTTCTTCATGCAGCTCACCTTCAGCTGGGTGCTGGGAGGGAAACTCCGGTACAGGGCATTCATGTGACGGCGGGTGGCAGCTTCTGGGGCTGGCCCTAGAGCAGGCTGCTGGCATTTGATCTGGAAGCTGTGGGGCCTCTCTCCAGCATTGCCCAGTTAGAGTAAAATCCCCCTCTCCCGTCTGCATGAGTGATCTCAGCTCTGACGCTCTGAGAGCCATGTGGATAGGATAAGGGAATTTTGCCCGCAGTGTTGCCTTGTGATTCAGTAGGAGATCTGGGTTACTGAATAATACGTATCCTCTATGAAATGGAGACCTCCAGCTCTATAATGTCCTTAAAAATGGAGCCTGGTGACCTGACCCTGATCTCCCCTATACAGGTGTAAATCAGGAGTAACTGTATTGAAGACAATGGAATTATACCGGACAGAACCAGTCCATGTAATACCAGAATTGAGCTCATTAGCAGTACAGTTTGCTCTCAATTTGGATAGACTGCTTGATCAGCAGGGGAATAAAGGGCTTCTGTTACCTACCCCATACAGGAGTAGATGTATTTGTAGGCCACTCTCCCAGTGAAAAAAGGTGTTTGTTAATACTCACATACAACCATTCTGACCCAACTCCCTGCATTCTCTCCCGTCAGCCTTGGAGTGGCTAGGTCCCAAGACAGACAGCAATCTCATCTACCTTCAGCTTCATCCAGACAAGATTATCAAAGTGCTGGACAGCCGGCGAGCCGTGCTCCGCAGCATCAGTCTGAAAAACCAACAGCAGGTGGACATGGTCCTCTCCATCAACAAAGGGAACAAAGCTTTGCTCCTGAAGATTCCCAAAGAGTATGACCTGGTATGTAATGGGACACATGACGTGTGCTTGGCATTGCCTCTCAGCTCTCTTTCTGCCTGGCTGTGCCAATCACAAGGAATAAATTCCCTACCCTGCACCTCCCTTGGTGGCATGTTCTTGGGAGCCCAAAATAAATGCTTCGGCAGGGGTGGCTGGGTTTATTGCTGAGGTAGCCTTACACTGGGGATTCCAGGCCAGTGGATAATAACACCAATGCTTTGTACTGATTCTGAAAAAGCCGTTTGCCCAGATCTGTGAGGTTTAATAACTGAATTTCTAGTAAACATGACGCTTCAAGGCTCCAAATCATGCATGGCCCACGTATGCACGAAAGAAATGTCAGGATTCTACTTAGTGCTGGTAAACCAATCAAACAGGTAGAAACTCCAGAGTCCATAGGAGGCATTTTTATCTCACGTGGTATTTTGGATCCTATATTTCCACTCTTTGGTATGTGCAGCATGAAACATGTTAATGGTGGCTATGCCTGCCTATCTAAATAACAACCAGAGCTCCACAGGAATGGCCCAGAGGTGTCTGATGGTCTGGCCTACACAGAGAATGCTTCAGGTGGGCCCCGTAGGTTCTGATCTTTAGTTACAAGAAGCTGTAGCCTTCTCAAACAATGAATCTACATCATCCCCCTGGAAATAGAAATGTCACTGGTTGGGTGGGTCTTGCTGGTTGGAAGCAGGGCTTGTGTGCCTAGGCACAGAGAGAACATGAGAGGAAAGAGAAATGAGATCTTCAAGCAAGAGCCTGATTAGCTGTGAGTGGTGTTGGGGCTGCTGCTGGGGTCTTGGCATTTTAGCCTGGTTTTAACACGCTAGTGGTGTGCCACTCCCAGCCCAGCTGAGAATGGCTCCAGCTCAACGGCTCATTCTTTGGGGGCTCCTCCAGGTGTTGCTTTTTAATGATGAGGCGGAGCGAAGTGACTTTGTCCGGAAGCTGACCGACTACTTGGAGAGGAACGGACTGTCTCTCAACGTGTCGGACCTGACGGAACGCAGCCTGCTGAAGAGGGCTGTGACCAAAGAGCAGAGGAAGCAGATCCTGGAGACTTTCTTCAGACATTTATTTGCCCAGGTATGTACCAAGCCAGCACATGGGTGTGGTGAGCACTCCGGTAAATGGAGGGCAGCTATTTATATTGACTAAGCATTAGGCACTACTGCTATTGTTGCATACCATAATAGGCAAACCACACACCAGGAACAAGCTGCCAATCTGTTTGACAGTAAAGAATCCCTGTTATTTATAGAGGACTGAGGAAATGGCAGTGCTGGGATATTACCATTTAATACCTGGAAGAGGCTGTTGCATGACAGCATGATGAGTACACTGTACCAGTAAATGCCCTCCAGTGTGTATTGTAATAATAAGGACCATCAGATGGGAGTCATAGGAGACTTTGTCAGAGCATCTGCTATTAAACCTTGGCTAAGAGTTGGGGAGAGACCACCAGTGTTTGTATGGAATGGAAGGGGTGTGGGTTAGGGTGGTTCTGTTGTTTGAGTGCTGAGTATGGGACTAACCCCCAGCCTGCCTCTCTCATCGCAGGTGCTGGACATTGACAAGTCAGATGCCGGAGAGCTCAACTTTGAAACGTCATTGACAGCAAAACAATCTCTCAAGTGTGAGCTGAGCCGGGCTGAGTTTGCAGAGTCGCTGGGGCTCAAACCCCAGTCCATGTTTGTGGAGTCCATGTTCTCTCTTGCTGACAAAGATGGCAATGGATATCTCTCCTTCCGAGAGTTCCTGGACATCTTGGTGGTCTTCATGAAAGGTGAGACTTTGATGGAGGACTGAGAGAGAGTCACTGACTCACGTTGCTAACAGAAGCATCTTGCTGCAGTCACAGCCCCAGCTAAACAGCTTCCTCCTTTGTCCACACTCTGCTCACCAGCCATCACTGCTCAGCTGAACCTTGGCATGGTCCATCTATCAAATGAAACATAAAGTGAAGGTCCTGTCCCTGTGTAGTCACTGAAGTTCACTGGTGCCTTAGCCAAATTCCTTCAAGCTTAGAACACAAGTGTGACCAAATCCCTCTCAATATGATGCATGTAAGAAGTAGCTAACTGAGGTCCTGATTCAGGCCAGCACGTAAGCATGTGCTTCAATTTAAATGTGTGCTCAAATGTTGTCCTGAATAGGAATGGATTTGGGCACAGGATAACTGCTTTCCTAAATTGGGGTCCAAGTTTCTACCCCGGTTTCATTCAGGCAGAGAGTGACCTCTACCTGTTAATTAACAATAGCATTTCTCCTTCAGCTGCTAACGCAGAGAAGGCGATCTCTTCTCTTTGTCAATGCTGGTGGGCAAAGTTTGGCTAGTTAGTCTCTGAAGCTGCCATGAATAGGTATCACTCCACCTGTCAGGAGGCCAGTGATGTAACTCTCAAAATCTGTTTTTCTGATGCACTAGCATACAGGTAAAGCTACAGCAAACTCTGCAGCTGCCTTTTCAAGAGGCAGTGGCAGAGGGGCATCCCATGACCACTTCATACGGTCATTTTTTATACTGTCAGGCAGTTTTTGAGGATAGCTTCCTTGGGGGAAGTTGGGTGGTGTCGCATTATATTGGGTGCATTTGGAAGCTTTATTAAGAGCTTGTCTACATGGGGAAATTGACCAGACTAGCTATTGCAGAAAAGGCTATTCCCAGCAGCTATTCTAGAATAACTGCCTCTGTGGACACTCGGTTCCAAAATAAACATGATTTTATTCCTGGTCAGAGTACCAGACTCTGCCCCAGTTTACCCCCAGGCTGGAGAGAAATGCACAACCGTAATACTTTAATTGAGACACTGGGAGGGAATAAGGAGGTGGGATATGGTAACTGACAGACTAGATAAGGTGATTGCCAGAAAATCTTTGCTCTCCACTGGTTAGGAGAATAATTCACAACAAATAATTTGTTTGACAAATTGTGCTTCTTTTTCTCTTTGCAAACTGTCTGCAGACAGGTAGCCAAGGTCTCAGACTTATTCATTATTCAGAATCTCTGCAGATTTCCACAGCGACTCATCTTTGGTTGGGAGCTCATTAAGAAGGAGCTTGTTGGGAATATTCAAAATTTGTGCCCTGTTGGGTAGTTAAATAAACACAGGGGATTGTTTCTGCTCCCCGACATGACGAGTTATGTCCTTAACTAACACAAGTGTGAATTGTGACTTTCACACTCAAATATGTCATAAAGAATTTGTATTTGACGAACATTCAGTTATTCAAGCTGTAAGATATTTCTCTTCATGTCTATTCATGCTGGTAAAGCTCGCGTGACAGCATGTAGAGAAATCAAACACAGAGGAGCAGCAAACACAGCTGAAACAAACTTGCTTACAAATTCCAAGTAACATTAGCAGTGTGCTTTTTTGCAGGAATTTCTCAGCTGGAATGATGACTGTGTTGCTGCAGGTCCCATAAGCCCCACCTCAGTCCTTCTAAAGTGCCTTGAGACCATAATTTGCAAGGAACTACAGAAATAGGAAGTATTTCTTATTCCATCCATCTTCTTCCCCAACAGGGTCCCCAGAGGAGAAGTCAAAGCTGATGTTCACCATGTACGACGTTGACGGGAATGGCTTCCTCTCCAAAGAAGAGCTCTTCAGGATGCTGAGGTATTTCTCCTGTCCGCGCTGCACTTGGATAGGTAGTCAGCATACGCCTTCTCAAAAGTGGCTGCTCATTTGAGGTGTTTCAACTTCTGGGGGTCCGGTGTGAAACCCTTTGGGTCCAGTACTCGGAACTGAGAACACCAGGATGTATCCTGATGCTCAGTCCAGTCTCATCTGAAGTGGCTCCAGTAATGGTGCTGCCACATCCCCTGCAGGGGTCTCTATAACCCGCACCCCACCAGGGCTGCTAGCATATGCTGTGCACAGCCAGGCCTGTGTTCTCGCCCTCTGAGAGTCAGCTGATTGCTCTGCAGCTCCCAGCTTTGTCCCTTTGCTCTAGGTCCTTCATCGAGATCTCCAACAACTGTCTCTCGGGCGATCAGATGGAGCAGGTGATTGAGTCCATGTTCCAGGCGTCGGGCTTTCAGGATAAGCAGGAGCTAACGTGGGAGGATTTTCATTACATGTTGCGAGACCATGACAGCGAGTTGCGCTTCACCCAGCTCTGCATCAAAGGTCAGCGTGGTGGGGCACAAAGAGCAAAGAAAGTCCAGGTGACCTTTCTGCTGCACTCAGCTGGGCTGGGGGTGGCTGGCACTGGAGAGCAGAGCCAAGTCCTGTCTTTCCTCCAGCGTCTCTTTTCCAGCCGCAACCCACAGAGGCGCCATTCGCTACAAGGTGGGGAAGTTGCCTTCTGCTGCGGAGACTCTACATGCTGGCCCTTCTCTTGAGCAGAGCAGGCTGCCCATCCCAGCAAAGCCCCTGCCCCCCGAGCAGAGAGTCCAGGGGCATGATTGGGACGTTCCTGGAAATGTTGTCTCTGTGTCACACGTTTGTCCTTTCTGCTTCCCACAGGAGTTCCTGACGTGTTCAGGCAAAACATGAGCAACCGTGTCTCCTTTATAAACCGGACTAATGCCAATGGGTAAGTTGAGCCCACTGGCTTGGGGCCTGCCCCTGGCCAGCAGGCAGTGTGCTGCTGCTGCATTCTGTCTTCCCAACCCTTCCCTTCCCCACCCGCACGCTCGGACTCGGCCGCTGCCCCAGCAGGATGAGGGGAGAGAGGGAAGGCAAGTGGCTGCTTCTGAAGCTCCAGCGTGTGTCTGGGAGCAGGCCAGCTGCAAGCCCAGTAAGGGAGAACACGGCCCCTCCTGTCTCTCCCCATGACTCCAGCCCCTGCTGGCTGCTGAGTTCACATGGTAGCTCATCAAGAGCTGGATTTCACATGAGAATTCTGGTACAGAACCCCCAGGCTTACACTGCATCATGGGAACGCACAGCCTTCTGCTCTGGGGAGCTCTCTGGCTCCCCTGGCCTGGTGAGTCTGGATCCTTACACTGCAGTATAAGCGTGCAATAACCCAGCCTGCCAGGCTCCTGCTGCATGAGAACCTGGCATGCTCTGGCCTTCCCTAGCGTGCCTGGTCCCCCTGCCGGGCTGCTTTCAAAAGCCTCATTCCCTCACATCTGACTCTGAGCTGTGCTACGCAAGTTATCCACAGGGGCATCTCTGGCATATAAATAGTTCCTTTGGCAGCACAATCCCAACCAGGGAGGAAGCCCCAACTCGAAATCATGGCACAGCTTGTGGAGTGCAAGAGGCCAGAGTCGGGGAAGAGGATGGGCAAGAAATGCGTATGCCACCCCCTCTCCTTGGGCACTAGCCTGAGCCTCTGAGTCAGCTGGCTGAGGGGTCAGGCTTTGGCTCAGCTGTTTCCTGTTTGATGCCTTGCTAATGCAGCTGTTCTCTATGGACGGTGACTGTAAAAAGGGCCCCGGAGTGTCATGTGTATTATGGCTGCGCGACTCTATATTAGATTGGCTTGGATTATAAAATAAAACACCAGTTAGCGCAGGAAGTGAAGAAGGAATCTGGATCCAGTTGAAACTTCAGGGGCCCGTTAGCGAGGAAGAAAGCAGCTGCCAATTTTGGCGTTTGGGTAGGATGGCAGCATGGCATGAGCACCCCTGCCATTCCCTGCATGCCACACGCAGCTACCAAGCACCGGTTTCTGATGCCCTTCCCTAGTCTGAGTAGTACCTTACACCTGGGGTAGCCTCACTAATTTCAGTGGACCTGCACAAGGACAAGTGGCTGCGCTGTGGGTGTCAGGGTGTCAGAATCCGGCCTATTGAGTAGTTGCAGTGCGACTCCAATCGGGTCGGTCAGGAAAGGAGCTAGTTTGTGAGGAACGTGTCCCTTTGGCTGAGTGGCTCCAGTCGAAGCTGGGCCTGGGGTCGAGGGCAGTTCTGAGCTAGGTCGGTCCCGAGCTCCCCTGGGTAGGGGACTCCCCGCACATCACCTCTCTGCTCTTGGGGGCCTCTGCTTAGTGTAACCATATTTCCCAAAGGGAAAACTGGACAGTGCGTGGGGCTGGCCCAAGCCGCTCACCCAGGCCCTGCCCCTCTTCCCTCCCCTCCCCCCCCGCACGGGGCTGGTGTTGCTGCTTGCCCGAGCTCTGCCTGCCTGCTTTCCCCGCCCCTCGCGAGGCTGGGGCTGGTGTCGCTCGAGCCTCCCTGCCTCTCCCCCAATCCCTGTCTCTCCCCCTGCATGGGGCTGCCAAAAGCAAATGGAACAAATGCCCACTCTTGCCAAAGAAGTCTGGACTGTTGAGACAGAGCTTAAAAAAGGGATTGTTCCGACCAAAACGGGACATATGGTCTCCCTACCTCTGCTTGTTCACCCTAACTCTCTCCCAACGAGCGGGAGAGGGGCGAGGCCCAGACCCACGGCTGTAGTGACACCAAACATCACCCAAGCAAGGAACACGCCCTGCAGCAACATTGGAACTCCGGTGAATTTACTGACCGAGTTCCCAGCCTTTTGCCCTGCCCTTAGTGCTGTCACTGAGGTTTCCCATTACTGTAATTCATGTCCTTTTATGGCTTCCCTTTAAACCGTATCTTATCTGCCTTTATTTAAGTATCTATTTATTTGTTGTTATCAAGTCCTGTATAACTCTGCCAGCTGGCATCACCCGAGACACGTTTGCATCGTCTTACAACTCTCATTCATTAGCTGTATCACAGGAGTGAGCAGAGGCGCCAGCCCAGCCAACGCGCTAGCTGCTGCTCAGACACGTAGCGAAGGAGTCTCTGTGCGCTCAGTGGCATTAAGGAACCACATGGTCCCTGTGGTTCTGTGACTGATCTAAGCCCCGCTCGCTCACAGTCAGATGGAGTTTTGCCCTCCGTCTGGTGGGAAGAGTGCTGCACTTGTTTAACCGGGAGCTGACGACTATTCTTTTTAGGGCAACACCTCACCAGCCACATTTATACACCGAAGCCCAAAGGACAAAATACGAGCGGAGCAAAGTTCACCAGAAGATCCAGCAGTTCAAGCGTTTCATCGAGAATTACAGGCGCCACATTGCCTGTGTGGTTCTGTTCTCCGCCATCACTGCCGGCGTGTTTGCGGAGAGAGCATATTGTGAGTGGGCAGCTAGTGTAGAGCGTCCCCTGCTGATGGGGCAGCTCAGAGTGCCACCATCCAGGGAGGAGAGAAGCAGGAACGTGTGCTTCTGGGGGGGTGCCGTGAGCAGGGCCCTGCGTGCTAGGCCAGCCTGATGTGGGGGGGTGATGGGCTGGGAAAGTGAGGGGAGTCCATGAACCAGTTACACACATACACACACTGATGTCAGAACAACAAGGAGAACGGAGGTCCCCAGCCAGACTCTAGTGAGACTTGTCCCTGTCACCTGCAGTGCAAAGGGGCCTGGCTCTGGCCATAAGCGGCCAGCGTGGCATTCTTTCCCCTGGCATAAAGCTAGCAGAGCTAGTTCCTGTGCCTGCTGCCCCCACATTGGCATGGAGGGGCATGCCAGGGGCAGATAGGGTGCATGGCAGAGCCCGCCTGCACTACGCCAGTCCTTCCCTGGCATGACGTTCCACTGGTATCCCATACAGCAGGGGTGTAAGTTCAGACAGGCCCCTAGGCTGCTCTGCATCATGGGAGGGCTCAGAATGGAGCTGGCACAGACTGGCCCTCAGAATCAGAGAGCCATAACCAGCCTTCCGCTAGCCCACCCCTGCATTCCACCATGTCCTGCTGCCCTTGCCTTTGGAGAAATGAGCTGGTTTGTTGCCCCTCTATTAAGGAGACACAGAGAGGGAGCGAGCTCCTCCCCCGCGCTCTCTTGTGCTCGCCCTGTGTGTAACCCCCCTGCCCCACTTTGTCCGCAGACTATGCATTTGCATCGCCAGCAACAGGAATTGCAGACACCACCTACGTGGGCATTGTCATCTCCCGGGGGGCGGCAGCCAGCATCTCCTTCATGTACTCATACATCCTGCTCACCATGTGCCGCAACCTCATCACCTTCCTGCGCGAAACCTTCCTCAACCGCTACATCCCCTTTGACGCCGCCGTGGACTTCCATCGCTGGCTCGCTATGGCGGCCCTGATCTTTTCAAGTGAGTTGGCTACATGGGGGCAGGGGTGGAATCCCCCTGGCCCTGATACTGACAGGGAATGAGACATCCCCCAAAGCCAGCCGCTGTGCATCCTGCACAGCCAGAGTCAGACATGGGCAGTGCCATTCATGACTGACCAGCCCCCCCCCCAGACACAGACAGAGATACCCGGGCAAAAATTGTGGTCTTTGGGTCTCTCGAGCACAGCTATATGATGGCACGTGACCATGTATTTTCTCTGTCTCTGTGTCCTGCAGTTCTCCACACCGGGGGCCATGTAGTGAATGTCTATATCTTCTCGGTCAGCCCACTCAGCATCCTGTCTTGCCTCTTCTCCAATGCCTTCGTGGATGATGGGTGAGTGTGTTTTGGAAGCCCTGCCCTGGGCAAAGCACAACTGTCTGAGGAGCAGCTAGGTAAGACCACGGATGGAGGACCATGTGATGCAGAAGGCTGGGCTAGATGGCTTGAGAGATCTCGTCCAACCTGCCTGGGAGGTGATCTTGGAGAGACTGCAGTCTGTGGACGGCCACCATTCCCAAAGGGCGATGTTAGAGGCCATTTGTTGAGTGGAAAGCCAAACAGTGGGTGTTTGGTTTGTTCTGTGGAGAAGTCTGTGATCTGATGTCAGAGGGTTAAGTCATCTCTTTCTTCTCTAGGTCACAGATGCCCCAGAAGTACTACTGGTGGTTCTTTGAGACCGTCCCAGGTAAGAGTGACCATCCGTGCATGCCAGGCATTCTGTGAGGGGAGGGGATCTGCATAGCTCCCCCACCCACCACCCCGGTGGTTCCAAGTGAGGGGTGGCTCTCTGCTGGGCATAGGCTATTCCGGTGACCCCTTGCCCCTCGTTCTTCAACCCCACTTTCTGGCAGGCATGACCGGGGTGCTGCTGCTGGTGATTCTGGCGGTGATGTACGTGTTCGCCTCCCATCACTTTCGGCGCATCAGCTTCCGGGGGTTCTGGATCACACACCACCTCTACGTATTGCTCTACATCATGGTATGTGGCTTGGAGTCCTGCGGCCTGGCTTCGCTCTTGTGCTAATCTTAGCTGTTGGGCACCAGGCCTGTTTTGTACCTGGTGCAGTGTGTTCCTCACAGCTGTTAGCAAGGAGCTGGAGGGACGTGCAGGGAGTGGATGGGCTTCCCAACCAGTCTTTCACCTCCGCAGATCCTGTGTGGGTGAGCACAGTGTGCAAACCTAGATAGGTGTGAGTTCCTATTGTCCTCCGCTCACTGCAGGACCAGAACCGGGCGGCAGGAGGGGCTGCTGAGCAGAAGGGAGGTGAATGTTTTGCGGACTAGCGTGGATTTGGAAGAATGAATGTTATTGGTAGCATAGAGAATATGCTTCAGTACAGGAGAGACAGGTGCAAATCCACTCACCACCCAGAGATTGTAGCATGGCACCGTGAGCCACCCAGCTCCCCTGGTTAGAAAGCATGTGCAGGTGCTGGAACCTTGCAAACACAGAGAGTGCATATGTGGCAGGCAGTGGGTCCTAGTGGGTAGAGCGCGGGCCTGGGACTCAGGAGACCTGGGCAGGGGTGGTTCCAGGCACCAGCGCAGCAAGCGCGTGCCTGGGGCAGCAAGCCACGGGGGGCGGCCTGCCAGTTGCTGTGAGGGCAGCAGGCAGGCGGCTTTCGGCGGCTTGCCTCGGGAGGTCCGCTGGTCCCGCGGCTTCGGCGGCAATTCGGTGGCGGGTATGCCGATGGCGCGGCACTGGCGGACCTCCCACAGGCATGCCACCGAATCCGCATGACCAGCGGACCGCTCGCCGGTGCGCCACAGAAAGCCACCTGACAGCCGTGCTTGGGGCGGCAAAAAACATAGAGCCGCCCCTGGACCTGGGTTCTAGTTTGCGCTCAGCCACTGGCCTGCTGGGTGACCTTTGGCAAGTCACCTCCCTGCTCTGTGTCTGTTTCCCCTTCTGTAGAATGGGCTGCAAAGAAGTAAAGATTATTATTGTCATAGCTAACAGCTGCTCAGGACTCCTCTACCCTAGACTTACTGCCCACTGGGTAGCTCTGCCATTGTGCCCCTCCATTTGGGGCACGTTAACACCTGAGCAGTTTCCTGTGCTGAGTGTTGCAATCATGGGTGTGCTTGGCGCTATGTTCCCAGGTCGTTATCCATGGCAGCTACGGCCTGGTCCAGCAGCCCCGCTTCCATGTCTATTTCATCATCCCAGCTCTCATCTACGGGGCAGATAAGCTGATCAGCCTGAGCAGGAAGAAGGTGGAGATGAGTGTGCTGAAAGCTGAGCTCCTCCCTTCAGGTACAGTGGGGACGGCTCCCCGGGGGTGTTAGCGTGTCAGGCAGTCTGCATGACCCTTCGCAGGTGTGGAGATCTGGAGCCTTGGAGCTCTTAGTGTCCCTGGTTAGCCACCACTGGCTGGCAGGGGCAGGCCTGTGCTGCCTTGACCCAGAAGGCACATGGGTACGTCCCTGCTGAAGTCTGATGGCCATCGGACATGGCAGTGGCGCTGGAATGTACATCACCACGCTGCTGCTGTAACAGGAGAGCCGGCTGCACCCTGACGCTGGCGCACCTTCCAAGTGCTGGGAATGTGGTGACTCGCTGCCCCTCCCAGCGCCCCTGGCTGGCAGGGGAGGGCGTTACACCTGCCTCACGGGGTGGGAGCTGAGCCCCAGATACCTGCCTGACTAGGATCAAAGCTACCAATGGGAAAGACTTGCTAGAAAAGGAGAAACCAGGCCAAATCACCTATTAGAAACTTCCATCGCCTGGTCCCTGTTGGAGACCAAACCATGCCCAGCGACAGGCGCAGACACAGGCTCACAAGGCTTCCAGGAGCCTTCCACTGGCGTCGCCCTCCAGGCAGCCTGCTCAGCTGCCCTGCCCCTGGGGGCTAAGCTCTTCTCTGCTGGGAGCGCCACACCACTTTTCACCACCACCCAGCCGGACTCTCCCTCCACCCAATCTCCGCCCTCCCCTGCTGTCCCGCTCCCGCCCGGGGCCTGGCAGCATGGTGAGCGTTGGAGCATCTGTTCTGTGCATGTGCAACTCCCACCCAGGAAGGAGCCATGTGCAGCACCCCCGCATGGCTCAGACCAGGGGGAAGTCGATTTTACAGAGCAGGCAGCTGTTCTCTTAAGAAAGATGCTAAGGAAACCTTTGCTCTTCTCTTAGGCGTTACTTATCTCAAGTTCCAGCGGCCGCAGGATTTTGACTACAAGTCCGGGCAGTGGGTGCGAATTGCCTGCCTGTCCCTGGGGACAAATGAATACCACCCTTTCACCCTGACTTCTGCACCCCACGAGGACGCGCTGAGCCTGCATATCCGAGCTGCAGGGCCCTGGACCACCCGGCTGCGGGAGCTGTACTCCCCCGAGATTGTGGCTGAAATTGGCAGATATCCCAAGGTACAGCTGGGCGTTTCCTCCCCTGTGAGTCTGGGGATGGGTGAAAAAGCCACATCTCTGGAGAGTGGAGTCCTCTGAGCACTACAGAGCGCCAGCACCCGCTGTTTGGGCGGGGGAGGGGGGGAGGAGAGCTCAGGCTCCCAAGATCTAAGCCTCTGTCTTAGCACACCTAGATTCTTTGGAGCCACAAGTCCCTCTCCTGGCTGGGCTGACCCAGTCCTTCATCCTATCCCGGCCGGTGCATTGGTTTCTATTACCACTGGCTGCATGTGGGACAGTCCAAGGAAACGTAGCCAGCCTGGCTTCTGTCTGCCCCAAGTGGGCATCAGAGATCTCCGGGCACTGCTTGTAAAATGTCCTCTTCCCTCATCCTGGGGCACTCTGTGCTGTGCTAGCTGGGTCTGCTCCCTGAGACAGCAGTGAGGGCAGGGCAGCGTTGCTAACTGCTGGCTCCTTTCCAGCTCTATCTGGACGGGCCATTCGGCGAGGGCCACCAGGAGTGGAACAAGTTTGAAGTCTCTGTGCTGGTGGGAGGAGGCATCGGGGTGACTCCCTTCGCCTCTATCCTCAAAGACCTGGTCTTCAAGTCCTCGGTCAGCTCCAAGATGCCATGCAAGAAGGTGAGAGGGACTCCCTGGGCCCCTCCTCTCACTGCCCTGGTTACCTGGGAGGAACCTCCGACAACAATCCCGCAGCACTCAGGAGAGAGCGGGCAGTGAGGCCAAGGGGTCAGGCTTAGCCTGTCTGCTCCAGGTCACTCTGAGGTCTGAGCAGTGTCGTCCCCTTGCTGTCTGTCTCAGACAGCTGCAGCGTGATGTCCCCTGGCCCTGCGCACGTCTCTGGGACCCAACCCATTCCCTCCGAGGATCTGAAACGCTCACTGACCAGCGCTGTGAGCTCTGCCCAGCACTCTCAGTGAGACCCCTCTGGGCTGCCACCTATCACCTCCCTTAGCGCAGAGATTTTATCTTTCGTGGCCGATCCTGGTGGGGCTGGCTATGGAGGGTCTCCAGGGTGGGGCCAGCTGTGGGGACCTGGGGAACGGGGGCTGGCTGCAGGAGACTCCCCGGAGTGGGGGCTGGCTTGAGGTCACTAGGGCCCTGCCAGTGACCCGCTCTTTGTGTGCTCTCAGATCTATTTCATCTGGGTGACACGGACGCAGCGGCAGTTCGAGTGGCTGGCTGACATCATCCGCGAGGTGGAGGAGAACGACCAGCATGACCTGGTGTCTGTGCACATCTACATCACCCAGCTGGCTGAGAAGTTCGACCTGCGCACCACCATGCTGGTGAGCGCCCTGTGCCAGGGCTGCCGCTCTGTGCCACAGGGAGGTCCGGATACGGGAGAGGGCAGGGCCAATTTCACCTTCGCCAAGGCTGGGCTAGGGGGGCAGGACCCAACTGAGAGAGGGCACAAGGTGATAAGCCATTGCCCCAGTGCCGCTCTGGGCTGTCCTCCCTCCCCCCTGTGGTGGGCCAGACCCCCGTGCCATGTCCCTGGTCCCAGTGCTGCTCTGTGCTGGGCCAGCCCCCAGTGCTGTGTCCCTAGTCCCAGTGCCACTCTGTGCTGGGCCGGCCCCCTGTGCCGTGTCCCTGGTCCCAGTGCTGTGTCCCTGGTCCCAGTGCCGTGTCCCTGGTCCCCGTGCTGCTCTGTGCTGGGCCGGCCCCCCATGCTGTGTCCCTGGTCCCAGTGCTGCTGCGCGCTGGTTCGGCCCCCCTGGGCCACATTAGAGTAGAGAGGCCCTGCCCCTGCCCACCTCCCCTCCCTGACGCATGGTGCCTTTCTCCTTTCAGTACATCTGCGAGCGGCACTTCCAGAAGGTGCTGAACCGGAGCCTGTTCACAGGGCTGCGTTCCATCACGCACTTCGGGCGGCCCCCCTTCGTGCCCTTCTTCAAGTCCCTGCAGGAGGTGCATCCCCAGGTCAGTGCCGGCCGGCCCTCGTCCCCACAGATCTCTGCCAAGCAAGCGGTGTAGGAATTGGCAGCTGAGCAGCGTGCCGGGGGGCACCCGGGGAACCCTGTGGTCAGCATTGGGAGCTCCAGAGGGCCAGGAGGAAACGTTCCCAAATAGCCAAAGGGTGGGGCTGGGCCGGAGATTGCCCTGAAGCCTTGCCAAAGGAGGGGAGAGGCGTCTGCTAGGCCCACGTACAGAGAAAATGACAGCATCATGCCAGCTGGCCCGGGCAGATCCTGCCACTGGCCCATGTTCCCTCCTGACCATGTCCTGTCGGGCAGACCCCAGTCCTGGCACCAAAGGGTTACAAAAATCTCTGAGCCCTGCCCCTGCAAAGCAAGAGCCAAAAGCCTTTGGAACATGGGCTTGGCAGCCTGGCGCCCAGCCAGTAATCCCCAAAGCGACTGGGGCTGATGGGGGCCAGCTGGCTGGACGGGAGTTTGCACCGTGCCATGGCGGTGAAAGACCAACATGGTCGAGGGCTGCACGCACAATGTCCTCTTGCCTTGGGGCAGAGACTGTGCACACCACATTGCTGGAAAGGTACCGACAAACTCGGCCACGCTCAGAGCAGAGCCACGAAAATGCCTGGGGAGGGATTGATGGGTGAGGGAGGCTGAGAAGAGCCAGCTCTGCCTTGCTCTGCAAAGGGAGACGAGCCACAGCCTGCATGTGTGCGAACACGGGGCGGGATGTCGGAGGCCCAACTAGAAGCAGTGGGATGAAATTAACTGATGTGTCTTGTGGCTGACCAGCAGGCAAGGCGGAGGGATGTGCCCGGCTAGGGGAGCCCCATTGCTTGGGGATTGTGAAAACTAGGCAAAACCGTAGCAAATGCCCCGAAGG
Source organism: Chrysemys picta bellii (assembly GCF_011386835.1). Lineage (NCBI taxonomy): Eukaryota > Metazoa > Chordata > Testudines > Emydidae > Chrysemys > Chrysemys picta. Next base: position 40,856,077 of record NC_088800.1, read on the forward strand.
GGACAGTCCTGCCCTGAGGGGGATGGGACCTGGTACTGCCCAGTGCACCGCTGATGGGAGAGGGCGTGGCTGCAGTGAGCTTCTTGGCGCTGCCAGCGGCTGAAACTCCAGCTGGGGTGTTTGAGACACTCCGGGAAAGAGGCTCATTGTGAACAGAGAAACAAACGCAGCTTTTGTTTCCCACATCCCGCTGGGGAGGTCGAGGCTGTTCCTAAAGGGAGGTCTCTTTGGGGGCGTTCATGCAAGGTGCAGGCCAAGCAGGTACAAGTGCATTGGGCTGACGATGGTGTGACCTGAGGGCAGAGTCTGCCCTTAGCATGTGTGCACATGGGTTCAGTTCCTGGACTCAAACCAGGGAAAGTGATGCCGAGAGAAGGGGAGGTGTGAGCTATGTGGCTCCAGCATCCCGCGCACAGTGGGTGTAGAGCCACCCACCTCTCCTGCTGGTGGGAGGAAACCAGAGCTGGCACTTGAGGGCAGCAGGGTGAACCGCTCCGAGCCTCTGGCAGAACTGAGATTGCTGGTGTGACGAGCCAGGCCAGTGCAGGGGGCTGGCTGGGGGAGCCCCTTGCTCTCCGCGGCTCTGTTACTTGACGCCCCTGCCTTTTTCCTGCGTCCCCAGGTGTGGAAGATCGGCGTGTTCAGCTGCGGCCCCCCGGGGATGACCAAAAATGTGGAGCAAGCCTGTCAGCAGATCAACAAACTGGACCAGACCTACTTTGTGCATCACTATGAGAACTTCTAACCCTCCCACCCCCCACAGATACACAGCCCTGCCCCAGCGTGAGCGCTGCTTCCTGGGCTGCCGTGGGGCCAGCTGCTCTGTGAACTAGGTGCTTCCAGAGTCCTGGGAAAGCTTCCCTGCCACTTTTCAGACAGGCGCTGCTGGGTGTCCATGGCACATCCCCCGCACAGCCTCATGGAGATGCCCTCCTGGAGCCGCACTGTCCCAGAAGGGACTTGCAAGGGTGCTGAGGATCTGCACAGCATTGGCAGCAGGTTCCTGGAGATCACTGCCCAGCAGGGAGCAGCTTGGCCTGTGATTTATGGAAACCCCAACGGCAGCATAGCCAGCCAACCAGCACTGCTCTCCCATCCGGTGGGGACACACCAGGTCCTGGTATGCATGTCTTGCACTGTTCCGTTAGGGCTTCCTTTTGTGTGCGTCTGACCTTAGGAACCGATGAAAAGGGGCTTTGATTGGGACTGTGTCAGCCTCTGTACTGGCATCCGGCAGCTTCTTGCTGTGTCACGGAGGCCCTGAAACAAGGGGCCTCTGTTCCAGGGTAGCATCACTGGAATGCAGTCCTCCTGGATTCTGACCTACTTCCCTGTGGCCAGCTCCCTGGAGCAGATGTGTGCGTGTGTGAGAGAGACCTCCGCCACTCATCTGTGCTCCAGAGCAGTGGCTGGAATTTCACAGCGAGACACTGACATTAAGCGACTGAAATGCAAATCTTACCGAACGTAAAGACTTCAGATAAAAGAACCCTTGGGCGCAGTCCTGTCCCACTGATTTTAATGGCAAAGCTGCCATTGACTTCACTAGGGCCAGAGTTCTAGCCTGCACTCAAACAACAATCCAATGCGGAGAAATTGCATCTCTGTGACCCCAAGCAGCTCTGCGGTCTAGGTCGGGGGGCAGAGGGAGAGGAAGCAGAATGCCTGGGAGGACCTGGGGCAATGTGTTCACTTGGGTCCCTGGACCCCCCTTTTTGGCCCTCGCCTGCCCCAGCACAGCCCTCAGAGGAGCTCAGCACCAGCATTTTCATGTCCAGGGACTGTGGCCCGCAGCAGTGTGGTGTGCTAGGGTGGGTGGAAAGGGGAAACCAGCAGAGCCACACCAGGTTGCTTTGGGCAGGGAGGGTTAGTCTGCACAACTCCAGCTGAAGGGGAATCCTCAGCTAAGGGACCTTAGGAGGCTTTTCAGCTTGGCAGACACCAGTACAAAGAGCACCGGGATGCTTGCAAGTAAAACCAACAGAGCTGGTTGCTGGGGCCCCCTGAAAGGGCTTCTGGGTGGGCCTGAGTCATTGGAATAGAGGGAAAAGGGGTTCATTCCACGGGGCTGGCGTGGGACGTAAGTGGTGCCTAGAGCTCGTGCTGCGCCCCTGCAGGGATGAACGTTCCTCCTCTCTGCTAATGACCGTAGCCATCCGCATAACGCAGCCCATTTCCTGCTCCTTCGAGGGATGAGTTGCCATTTGCTTTCCCATTCAAACACATTTCCACCATTTGGCCAGCTCTTGCCTGCTCCCACTACAACACAGAGAAGTGTGGCTCCCTTGTTTGGCCACTCAGGCGTGAATTGTACTGGAATAAGTGCATGCATTAAAGCAGTGCTTGCTGGCTGCTACCAAAAGAAACTATTCATTCCTTGCACTTGCTGCTGCTTTAAAGTCCGACTCATTTTGTCTGTGTTTGTTCTCTTTACATATTTAATGGCTAAGCCCAGAGCTCTTATTTTTGTTGGCATATCACCAAAAAGCCCGGTGTAATTTTGCTAGCTGACTATTCATGCCTCTTGTAAGAAAGACAATAATGATTATTGCAAACTGTCCAAGTATTAAAATACCCTTTTCGTGAATTGTGAATGTTAAGCTTCATGTTTCAGAACCAAAGCTGGAAAGTGAAATTATTAATCTAGATGAGCTGTGAATGTGTAAATTCAAATGACTGATTTTAAGGCACTTCCAAAATAAAACTGGTTAAATACGGAATCATTCTCTTGTATTTGGTAATTATTGGGGTTTGTTATTTGCTATGTAGCAATAATCCCTTCTTATCAGGGGTCACCAAATGAAATTAATAGGTAGCAGTCTTAAAACAAACAAAAGGAAGTATTTCTTCACACAACACACAGTCAACCTGCAGAACTCCTTCCCAGAGTATGTTGTGAAGGCCAAGACTATAACAGGGTTCAAAAATGACCTAGATACATTCATGGAGGATAAGTCCATCAATGGCTATTAGCCAGGATGGGCAGGGATGGTGTCTCTAGCCTCTGTTTGCCAGAAGCTGGGAATGGGCGATGGGATGGATCACTTGATGATTACCTGTTCTGTTCATTCCCTCTGGGCACCTGGCATTGGCCACTGTCGGAAGACAGGATACTGGGCTGGATGGATCTTTGGTCTGACCCAGTATGGCTGTTCTTATGTTCTTATCAAGAAGCTGCGTTTGTTCCCTCCGCCTTGGTCAATGCACAGGAAGCAGCCGACGGCGCAGCTCCGGCATGACAGCACTAAACTCGACGACATGCAGCTAGTAAGAATGAGTGAAGAGCATGTTCAGTAATGAGCACGGGTGGTATCTGCAGGAAGGTGCTGTAATGGCCACCTCTCGGCTGACAGCGGGGATGTAGCCAGGGAACCTTCAGAGCTAAAAGCCCAAAGATCTACAACTTGAGCTAAGGGGCCAAGGTCTGTGGGCAGGGCCATGGCAGACTCAGCTCCTCTGTGGGGGGCGGCAGAGGGCTTGGGACAATGCGGGAATCTGTACAATGTATGAAACCTTTGGCCTTGGGGGCTCTGTATGTATGTGTGTTGGACTGCAGACGTCACTTTGGATGGGGTGGGGAGTCTTCCCCTCTGTTGTCCTGGTACCGACAGGCCAGACTGAAATTCCAAGGGGCAGTGATGCAGGGTTTACAATAGAGGGAGCATTAAATGGGGCTGGTTCTCTATTTAAACACAAACATCTCAGACAACTGGCCTCCAGGCAGGACCCTGCGTGTGTTGAGGAATGGCTGCCTGGCAATGAAGTCACCTGGTAAAGGTCTGACCTGAAAGGTTATAAAAGGACTCACAGGGGACGACTCAGTGAGATGCACAGGAGTTGTGGCGGTAGAAGGGAAGGAGGATGGACCATCAAGATCAGAGGGGGTGAGCTGAGAGGGAAGAGGGGATGGCTCCATGATTCAGAATCAAAGCCATGCATTGCAGCAGGAGGACCCTGGCTGGCCAGACAACCCTGAAAGAATGCTCTGGAGTGGGGGGCGAAACCAGAAGCAGGACCACAGGTGTAGGGTTTATTCATGCTGTGTAGCGTAGCTCTGGGTATCTTGTACATAGCAATGGTGAGTTAGACGTGTGTGTGTCTCTCTGTGTGTGTGTGTGTGTGTGTGTGTGTGTGTGTGTGTGTGCGCGCGCGCACACCTCCTTGAAACAACAGCCCAGCTGGCTCAGGCTGTCAGGTGGAGCGCTGGGAGTGGCGTGTTCAAACTATCAGGGAGGGGGGCTGAGGGCTGGTGCCAGCAGGGACTGGGCCATGGGGTTACAGCTTTCAGGAGATGGTGATAGAAGAGCTGCACCCCAAGAGTGAGATCAGAGGCACTAAGTTAGGGACTTAGGCTTAAAACACGCAGACGCCAGAGTCTGGTGGGTAGCCAAGAAGCGGGCTTGACTGGAGCTGGGATGGGGGCACATGACCCACTGGCCAATGTATGTTGCCACCTGTAGCAAGGCTCCAACAACTCAAACTGAAACTAGCCCTGCCCTGGCAGGCCAGTGACTAACAAAATGTGGTCAGTGGTTTTAGTTTATTATTCATTTATGATTAACACAGAATCATAGAATCCTAGGACTGGAAGGGATCTCGAGAGGTCATCTAGTCCAGTCCCCTGCACTCATAGCAGGACTAAGTATTATCTAGACCATCCCTGACAGGTGTTTATCTAACCTGCTCTTAAAAATCTCCAATGATGGAGATTCCACATCCTCCCTGGGCAATTTATTCCAGTGCTTAACCACCCTGACAGTTAAGAAGTTTTTCCTAATGTCCAACCTAAACCTCCCTTGCTGCAATTTAAGCCCATTGCGTCTTATCCTATCCTCAGAGGTTAAAGAGAACAATTTTTCTCTCTTGTCCCTGTAACAATCTTTTATGTACTTAAAAACTATCATGTCCCCTCTGTCTTCTCTTTTCCAGACTAAACAAACATATTTTTTTCAATCGTCCCTCATAGGTCATGTTTTCTAGACTTTTAATCATTTTTGTTGCTCTTCTCTGGACTTTCTCCAATTTGTCCACATCTTTCCTGAAATGTGGCACCCAGAACTGGACACAATACTCCAGCTAAGGCCTAATCAGCGTGGAGTAGAATTACTTCTTGTGTTGTGTTTACAACTCCTCCTAATACATACATGTCCTGTTATGTATAATCATTGTCTGTTAGAGTTAAATTGTAGGATTATAGAAGCATAAGATTGATTGATATTTAGAGGAAATCATGTAAGTAAGAAAGGCTGGTCCGCAAGTCCTGTAGACTGACGCCTGCAAGATTTTAGCTTAGCTATTTTAGGCCTTGGAGATAAGAAATGCTGACATAAGTAAATGAATGAAGACTAACCAATGCCCTAAGATGATGGGAAAAGAGGTACTGCGTGGCAATATGTGAAAAATCAGCTGGAAGATTAATTTTAAATCATAAAATGCTGTAGCAGCACATCCGGCTCCAACATATGTCTTAACCACAGGATACAGGTGGTGCCGCAATGCGAATGAGAATAAAGAGAACCTAAGCAGCCTATGGAAACCAGGGTCCCTTAAGTTTCTAGGGGAACATCAGCCCAATAAGGAAAAGAGGGGGTGACACATTCATGTACACAGCCAGAACGTCGGTATAGGCAGAATCACATTAGAAAAAGGGGGTGCCCAGAGGAAAATGGCGCTTGCTGTCGGAGAACGCCAGCAGGGCTCATCCCTTCACTGATGATCAAGCCATAAGAGAGCCATCAGCCCCTAACACTGTCTAGGAGGCTGTGAGGCTGGCTGTAGTTATAACTGGTGCATGGCTAGATCTAGGAGTTGTCCATGCTGTGACTTTCATAACGTTGTTGGTAAGTTTAATAAAATTGATAAAAGAGAGTGGCCCTTGTTCTTGTGATTGCCTGTGTTACTCGCCTGTGGTTTCATGTGTTCCTAAGAACTCTAGCTCTAAAACAGGCAGAGCGAACTCTATGGCCTGATCTACACTGGGGGGGGGAGGGGATTGATCTAAGTTACGCAACTTCAGCTACGTGAATAACATAGCTGAAGTCGACGTACTTAGATTGACTTACCCCAGTGTCTTCACCGCGGTGAGTCGACTGCTGCCGCTCCCCCGTCGACTGCCTGCGCCTCTCACGGCGCTGGAGTACAGGAGGCAACGGGAGAGCGCTCGGGGGTCGATTTATCGTGTCTAGACTAGATGCGATAAATCGACCCCACTGGATTGATCGCTGCCCGCCGATCCGGCAGGTAGTATAGCCATACCCTAAGGAACATGAGGCTGTAGCTGCCAGAGCCGAACCCTCAATGGTGTAATATCACAGCACTACAATTAATGTTAAATAAAAACAAAGGCTACAAAAAGGAAATGCCCTGCAGCCCCGTTAGCTCTGACTCTATGCCCTTGTCCGCCGCAGACTCTCCCAGCCCCTGGCACAGGGCTTGGCTGAGCCCCATGTAGGCTGTTAATCCCACGCTTGCTGCTGCTCCTCCAGCGTGGGCGCATGACACAGTCTGGGGCGTGTTTGTCGTGTAACCGGCCTGTGGTTATTGCCAAGGCGCAGCACAGCTGGGTTTGTTGGCAGCCTGCATGATGTCCCCGCAGCCACAGGATTTAGTGACTAATTTGCTCACCCAGGTCAGAAGGAGATGAGGCACCGGCACTTTGGGGCACCAGCCCCCTCACCCCAAAGGCCCAGCGTATTGGGAGGTGGTGGGTTGCCCAAACAGCTGCCTGAATGCAGGGGACCTGGCTTCTTAGATCTCCTCAATGGGTTGCCTAAGACGCTGATCCCGTCACGCTCAGGAGCAGGGAACACTGGAGGCCGCTGAGCAGGGTACGTGCCCCTCTGCAGAGCCCTGCAGATGCTAACGCTAGTGCTGGTGCTGACAAGTCACAGCAGCAACGGGAAACTGGCGAGTGTATAACCCACTGAGCCCTGGGCTAGGCCCAGTCCGTGACGGCGAGAGCGACACAGGTGCCCTCTCACCGCAGGGCAGCACCCTGTCGTGAGGTCCTTAAGAGCATGTATCCATGTCAGCAAAGCCCCACAAGGTGCAGCATGCAGGAGCCAGCAGACCTGCCTGGTAGCCCAGGGCCCCTCTGAGGCAGCGCTCCAGAGCACAAGCCATTGGGAGAGGCTATGGGTGCGCTGCCCTCCCTGCTCTGAGGCAAAGCCTCAGCGGGTCCATGCTGCACCGTGACCTGGAACACTGTGCGCTGTAGAAGGGGCTCAGACACCATAGGGATGGGTAAAAATCCATCACCCAAGCCAGGACCTTAGCTGGCTCCCCTCAGCCCAAGTGGGTGGACAAGGAGGTAAGGGTGTTACCCGCACCACCCACCCTTACCCCGGTCCTAGGGCTCAGGGCGTCAGAGGTGCCAACTTTCTGATTTCCCAAGGGTCTCAACCCCCCGGCTCTGTCCCAGGCCCCTCCCCCACTTCACCTCCAAGGCCCCACCCCGCCCTGTACTACCCCTCCCCCGAGTACGCCCCCACCCTCATTCCACCTCTTCCTGCCCCTGCTCCTCCCCCACCCCCCAGCACCTCCTGCCCGCCACTGAACAGCAGATACTTGGCCTGTGGGAGGCACTGAGGGGAGTGGGAGTGGGAAGAGCTGATTGGCAGGGCCCGTCAGTGGGCGGGAGGCACTGGGGGGAGGGGGAGAGCTGATTGGTGGGCCCGCCGGTGGGTGCTGAACACTGACGTACCCATGGAGTCAGCACCTATGCAGGGCATAACCTCACACTCTAGGGCACCCACCTTTACCCTGTTCCTAGGGCTCAAGGCATAACCCTGTAAATTCAGTCACCCACCCTTATCCTTCCGTGGGCTCAGGGCATAACCTTACACTCTGTGGGTTTGCAGGGCCTTTTACCAGTGAAAGAGCCTTACACAGTAATATCCTTAACCTCTATTTATTAACCATCACCAAAACAGAACGCACACGCTAAGCATTCAATGCTCACCACTGCCAATAAGGCAGACGAACTTTTCCTGGTGGCCAGTCAGGATCACGTCATCTGAGGACTCCAGCTTTTGCATGCTATTGTTGGCAGCAGGGTGTTGAGGTCTGGCAGCTCTGGTTGTGGGGCTGTCCCCTTGAGTTGCTGCCAAAGAACTTCCCTTTGGACCCCAGGTTGTATAGTGAAACTTGAGTCCTGCTTAGCTATACCCATCTTAGCCCATTATGAAACAATTCTTTAACCAATCACCCCCTACCACCTTAGTCGATTTACACCTTGCAAAGTTAGTTATGTAACAAACAATCGAAGAACCAGACAGAGACCCTACAGATAAACAATAGCAAAGTGGGGACCACAAAGGCAAGACAATAAAGAAGTAGCGATTTCACACCCACAACTGTTGAGGAGTGGTTCCTTGCCAGGCAGAATGCCATCGAAGTTTTCTTTAAACATCTTAAGATCTGTTTCTTTCTCTGGTGATGGTGGGTACTATTGGGAGAGGGGGGCCCTTCTGAACAGACAGATGCTACATTGTTTTGATATTATTTAGAAGGAATGTGAGGATGTGACTTCTGGCTTCTTGGCTCATGGCTGCTGCTCTCCTAATATGGCTGCAGAAAAAGGCCTCTGACCTTACAAGGGGGGTTGGCCCATCCTGTCCTGTAGCACCAGGGCTCCTCGTAGCCAGGGAAGCAGGCAGGGGCCCCTCCGGTACTAGTGTAACTACATCTGTGTTCCTCTCCGGGTGAATGGGAGGGACCGTCGGCCTGGGGCAGAGAAGCTGTCCATGAGGGAGCTTGGTGCCTGCACCCCTGCAAAGGTAATGGGACCTGGGGCTCCAATCCATTAGGCAGCTTTGACAAATCTCAGCCTAAATGTATATAAATATGGGGTGCCAAGGAGGTGAACTGCACTGCACCAGCTAGCATCTAATCAGACTCTGCCCTCTTTTCAACTGTGTCTTGTAGGCCCTATATTGCTAGAGGTGCAAGAGATTCTCCTATACCTCTGGTCTTGGGGTAGAAAGACCTGCCTGCTAGCCCTGTCAGTACTGTGCAGTTATCACTAGCTATGGCCCACAGCATTGTGACCCCTGTGAGGTGCCCAAGTGGCCACAGATCTATACCTGGCTCAAGCCATTCCTGAGCTGGGCAAGCTGTTGCCTGACTGAACTGAGCAGCTCAGGCATGCCTCATGCTGGGAATGAGGGGGTCTGCAATAGCAGCGAGATGGACTAGCAGGGCGGGATCTAGGATATGCCTTTCTAAGAGGAAAGGGCTAAATCCGGAGACATTTTATTACAAATTCTGTGGCCCAGGCCTTGCATTTGGTTCTTTGACCATCCCCCGCAAATTGCCTTCCACAGAAACTATTGGTGAGGTCTAATTTGATAACCTCCCACCCTCCTTCCAGGCCCGACATAAAGCAAGACTGGCCAATTTTTAACAACTGTCTGATTGCTCCTCTGCTGGTGTGAAGGGCCACACGTTTTACATCGTTTCACTTTTACCTGAAAAAGCCAACGATCCATTTAAACCCTTGCCAACTTGATGGCTGGCTCTTTGCCACAGCGCTGACAAAGATCAATTCATAACTAGGTATTAACTTAGAGACCTGAAGAGGAAGTAAACGCTGCCTGCGGACAATCTCAACCAAAAAACAATGGGCTGAGATTTTGCCTCAAGTTACACAATCCTTCAAGACGTGAACTCCCCTCTCTTCCTTCTTAAAGCTCCTTCCCCTTTTGCAGCTGGTGAAACTGGGGAGAAATGTAAATAAGGAAGCACATGTCACAGTGGGATGTGTCAGTTGCACTCGTGCCAGGTGACCCCCAGAAATACTGAGGGGTTGATCGTTGGGAGATGATGCAAAGGCCTCACCCTCTGCAACACAGCCCAGGAGCTCGTGCTGCTGCCTTTCCAAAGCAGGAGCAAATCGGCATGTGCCTGTCTGCTGGTTCACTTTGAAGCAGTGAGAACCACATTAAAAATGATTCCATTGCCCAGAAGGAATAGGCCTTTGGAGCGGGCTAGCAGAAACCGCATGTCAGGGCAAATTTATTCAAACCTGCCCCGAAGGGCAGCCGTGTTTGTTCCAGACATGCCACAGTGCTGTCCACCCCAAAGTCACCATGCCATCAGATCAGGGCTGTTCACAACCTCCCAGCAAATTCAGCCCAAGCCACAGCATTTGTGCGTTCCAGGCTGATCACTGCAACTCAGTGCATGTAGGCGTGAGACTGCAGTGACCCAATGGGGATAACACAGAAGCTCGCCTGTGAGATGCATGAGGTCCTAGTAACGCAGCACACCCCAGCCTGCCCTGGCACCCCACTGGTGAGAACATGGTTCGAGGGGGCGGTCCTGAGAAGGAGGACCAGCAAGAGGCTGAAGCAGAGAAGCTGGTCAAGACTTGTCTGGATGGCCTGCTTTTCCACTGAGCTGCACATGTACACATGTGCACATGCTCCTGCACAGAGCCCCTTTGCCAGGGGTAAATGGCAACGCAAGGAGCGGGGCAGACGTGAAGCTGGTTCACCCTGTCTGTGGGGCAGTGCTGAAATTGACGTGTGTAGCAGCAGATGCCGGGAGTCCCACCAGCGCTGGAGTTAAATCCCTTGCTAGGACCTATTTGTGAAATGATTTTCCAAACCAGTTTAACATGCCCACCTCCCCGCTCCATGGACTAGTGATGTGCTGGGCCTCATTACGGTCTGCCAGCACTACGCTGGAGACTCAGCTGCCCAAAGCCCAGCCATATCCTGACCTGCCCAGCCCAAAGCCAGGGCAGGCTCTTTAACCCAGCTAAAGATGACACATCTCAAGCTGGGCAAAAGTTCCCCTTCTATCTACTGGCTGCAGGTCATGCTGCTTTACCCCGCTGGGGCTGCCATTTCAAATGTGAAGAACGTGAGTCACGGGGACATGACTTTACTTTGACTTACAGTCCAGGTCTGGGGCTGGGATTTGGGCTGTGTTGTCTGGGATCATTACAGACCTGCCCAAGTGTTACTTGGGTTAGCAGGCTATTACACAGCAGCACTGTGTGTGTGGCTCTTAAGTGTGTACATACATGCATTTTACACGTGTATGTCACTGCCTAGCCTGCAGCATGTAAATACATCATTGTTCTCCAGGTAATAGAGAATGGGGACTTGTAGGGAACTGTTTCAGATCTGTATGTATGTGTATACCGGAGGGAGATAGTTACCATTCCCTGTTCTCTGTGTTTTGCTGGTCACATGAAGTCAGCAATTGCTTTTGATTCAGTTAATCTCTGCTCATTTTGTAGATTTACAAACTAAAATGTGGATTTTGTCATTCTAAAATGACCTGTCATGGGCAGGTTAATAGGCAGTAGGTGCAATATACAAATCAAATGCAAGATTATATGGGCAAGGCTATGCTGTAAAATTAAGTCAACCTAAGTTACATCGACTTACAGCCACCGCAGTAATTAAACTGCTTTTCCTTGTCCACCCTATGCTCCTTGTGTCAGCGGTGCGCGTCCTGATTGAACTGTCAGTGTGGGGCATTGTGGGACAGCCTCTGAAAGGCAGCAACAAGTGATGTAAGGAATGCAGTGTCTACAATGACACTGCGTGGACCTAACTACACTGACCTAAACGCTATGCCTCTTGCGGAGGTGGAGTTATTACATTGGTGTAGTGGGTAAGTTAAATCAGTGGGAGCTGCATTTTAATGTAGACACTGACAGAGGCAGATGGATGTAAACTGCCATGCGTCAACCTAACTCTGTAGTGTAGACCAGGGCTAAGACAGCAGTACATTTGTTTACCTCCAGAACTATTTGTTCAATAACTGCATAAGCAACAGGAATGCATCAAAGTAATAAGAAGTCAATTCTAATGGGGGCTGGGCAAATACAGCAGAAACACTTATTGGGAAGTCAGTCACATTTGCCTTCAGTTTCCACAGTCCACACCCATTCTAGCAAATGAGTCAATTCTGAAGGAATGTTTACCAACGTTATGCATAGTATAAACAGGGCAGAAAGCCAATTTCAAATACAGCACTGCCTCTATGGCCAACTAAGTTTGAGAGTTTCCCCTAATCAATCAGGAAATGGAAACATATCACATCACAGTTCATATGCTGAATGTCAAATACTTTCTACAACTGCTTATAACAATTTCAGAAGGTCTCATTTTTTGGTCTGATGCAGAGCTGAACAAAAAGTCAGAACCTCAACATTTTTCACAAAACAGAATTCTTGTTTTCCAGCCAGCTCTAATTAGTTGGGGACCATGTAAAAGTAATTAATGAATTTAAGAGAATTGGGATCTAGGCAAAAATAAAGGGGCAATTCATTGAATAATTTATTTGTCATGGGTTATTTACCAAGCTCTAATCATCATACACCATAAAACAATTGGAATGCAGAATATTTACTTTTCCATGGCTCACTGATTCTGGCTGTTCTTGCTTTATATACTTAAACTGTCTCTGGCTATGTCTACACTACAAATTACTTAGGTATAAATAAGTAGCTCAGGGATGTGAATAATCCACACCCCTGAACGACGTAAGTTATACGGACCTCAGCGTTGGGGGTGGGCAGTACTATGTCGGTGGGAGAGCTTCGACTGCCAACATAGCTATCGCCATTCACGGAGGCAGGAATTATTAAGTAGATGGGAGCGCTCTCTCCCATTGGCTTAAAGCATCTTCACCAGGAGTGCTACAGCTGCACTGCTGTAGTGTAGACATAGCCTCTGTGTGGAACGACAAGGGGGGGTGAGGCAATATCTGTTATTTTGGTGAGGGAGACAAGCTTTCGAGCCACACAGAGCTTTTCTTCAGGGCTGGGAAATGTTCCCAGAGTCACGGCTAGATACAAGGGGGAATAGATTGTTTAGTCTATGTAGTTCACACACATTTCAAGGGCCCAGTCAAGGTGAAGTGGCCCGTTAACCCCTCGCTAGTCATGGGGGGGGAGGGATATGTGGGGGCTTGTTAGTAGGTTATAGATTGTTGTAATAAACCACAAATCCAGTGTGTAGCAGAGTTGGGAATTTACACTCCCAGGCTCATCTTTTGAAAGCATTGTGCAGGTTTCCTTCAAGGCCGAGGACTGAGAAGCGATACGTCTATAGGTTTTGCAGTTGTAGTGGCAGGGCCTGAGTTGGGGTGTCCTGGCTTGTGGGGCGCTTGCTTCTGATGATCTGCTTGGAGAGGCTGGGGGGTTGCTTTGAAGCCCAGACTGTGGAGTATCAAGTGTCGTTCATTGTTTGGGCAGGGTGGTGTTGGTACAAGGGCCCACAACTCAGTCATTCTCCAGGAACACTGATTTGCTCTTATCGTCTTGGAACAGCATCATCAACCTTTCCCCAAGCCAGGCTGATATGGGTGTCTGGCTGGGGTTCCGGTATCTTCCTGGTCCAAGCACACCCAAGGCTGCTAATGATCAACTACACATGACTCACAAGCCTGGTTTTCTTGAGAAGCCACTGAGCAAGGCAATGACTTGGCGGATGCTACGGAATTTTGTGCTCACGTACAACTTTGAGGAAGTTCCCAGAGTCCACAGGTTAGTGGCAAGCACATCAGGTCTACATGGAAACTCTTCCCAGCTACATCATCCATCTTCCATCCCAGCACAGACAGGGAGGCTCCTGGATCAGTGCCAGAGGGGGAGCGATTAAACCTTGTGTAAATGCTTTTGGCAAACCCGTCCTCACCAGTCTGCACTGTGGGGCAGTCTGTACTTCTTCACAGCCGGGTGACATTCACACCCATACCGAGGGCCACACAACATGGCAGCCCACAAAGGTTTAATCCCCAAATTCAACATGAGCAAGGCACCGTCAGACCCGGCACAGCAGCACATTCAGGGATAGTCACAGCTGGGAATGTGCTGCACTAGTTTGCACTCAGTCTTTGCAAGCTCACTTTGGTTCTTGATGCTTCCTGAGTAGTTCTAATTAGAGTCCAAGACTTTGCATCAGCTGCTGGCTAAGTGGGGGGAAGGAGGCAGCAGAGACCACAGGAAAAGAAGTAGGAAGGGAAGGTGCAGGCCATCCCAGGGGAGAGGATAAGGAGGTAGCAGCCTGCAAGAGAAAGCAAGACAAGGTGGGTGAGTTAGTGTCTTTTACTGGACCAACTTCTGTTGGCAAGAGACAAGCTTTCGAGAAAGCGGAAGGTGAAAGGGAAAGCGGCAGCCAAGAGGGGAAGAGAAAAAGGGGAAGTCACAGGGGAGAGCCGAGATCATAGGACTGGAAGGGACCTTGAGAGGTCATCGAGTCCAGTCCCCTGCACTCATTCCCTCCCACCCCTTTTCCCTACTCCGTCCCAGAAGAATGGGCTCAGCCCCGCATCTGAAAGCCGACCAGTCCGTGGACAGTCGGGGAAAGCGCTCGCTCAGCCATTGTGTGGGCTTGCTTCCCTTATCCTGCCACCCCCTTGAGGCAAAATCATGGCCGAGGATGGGAGAGCTGAGGGTGACTCCAGGAGCCCCAGCAGGAGAAGTGTCACTGCTGCCCACGTTCCACCGCCTCAGGAACCCACTTGTGGGGTGAACTACCCTTGTCCCTCAGCTTGTGACCCTGCTGGATACAGACTGCCCCATGGAGAAGGGCCCAGTGAATAAAGGCCCATCAACTCCCAGTGAATAAAGGGCTCTTGATAGTTAAGGACTGTTCAGCAATTCCCCCTCCCCCACCCACACCTTGGAGAACAAGAGTCTCCCAACTACAAAGGACTCTTGGCCCCTAATTACTGTGATTAATCTGGTAGCAAGAAACTACCTTGCCAACAACCCCTCCCCATCACTGAGCCCCTTCCCTGGCCAGGAAGCGGGGAAATCCCTGGCCCAGGAAGTGACCTGGCTCTTGGAAAAACAGCTTGGCAGGTGGCTGCAGGGAGAAATCCCCAGGGAAGTGTGTACAAAGCTGGCTGTGGCTGTGACGGCCGGAGGTTACAGCTCGGTGCGGGTCTGTGTGCGACTAGAGGGGAAGCAGCAGCGACTGGGCAGAGAACCCGTGCAGAGCAGCCCCACTGACTGATCCCGGCCTGGAAACTGCAAACACCTATTTGCTAGAAGAGACACTGGCCTGGAAAGAGAAACCCAGCCACTAGGTCTAATTGGCCCCTGATTGGCCTGCCCACCCGACCAGGGCCCAGCTACAAACTGCTGTGCTGTCTCTTTACTTTAAGCCACAGTACTAGGGTATTTGCAATCTCCTTTCTTGCCAGCCTCAGTAAAATACCCCTTCACTTTAGCCACGCACCTGAGTGGCTACTGCGACCCACCAGAGCTAGCGCCTACAAGGCCTTGCTGCTGAAGCGCCTGCGGGGTACACCAGGCACACTCCTGGCCCCGTAGGGGTGTGGTGGGCTCCAGCCCTGCGCAGTCCCGATAATTACATTATAATGGTGAGGAGAGAGGAGCTGGGGCAGCCCTGAAGGAAGCTGGAAGGGGGCAGGTTCTTGGTGGTTTATTTCACTGCTAGCAGGGAAGGGTCTCAAGAGTTTTCTCCCTGGGGCGGTTGCACAGGATCAGCCCTGCCAAGGCAGCAGCATCAGGACGGAAACCTGCAAAGGCTGCAGGTTCTGCTCCTGGCTCCCAGTTCGCTTACAGATCTTCCTGATGCCGAGCCTCTGGCTCCCTGCCGCTCGGTGGTGCTCGGCTGCAGCTTCTCATTCTGGCCTGAGCACACCCGCTCCTTTTTTTGACCTGTTGGCGTTTCCTTGCATTTGTGGCTGGGGAATTTCCCCCTTCTTCTGCTCTCGGCTCCACTGGCAGCAGTTTTCCCCTTCTGTCACTCATCACTTAGGTGGAGTCACAGCTCCAGCTGTCGTGGATTACGATGCACACATAGTTCTATAGCAACTCAGCAGAGCTTGATACTTAAGCACAAGCGTTTCCTTCTTACACAATCCCCTGCCCTTTGCCCTTTCGTGTGCTGTTTGCTCCAAGGAAAGGTAGCGTCCCCAGAGCTACCAACGGGCAGCTTCACCGCCCAGCATAACCCTGGACCACTGCCCCTCCCAACCCAACACTCCCTTCCTTCTCCCAGCAGGCCCCCACACGGGCTGCTCAGACTCTGGGGCAATTTTCCGAGGGGCTGTTTAATTCATATTCAGTGTAGCAACGTAAGTTATGGGTGTGGAGTGGGAGAATTCTACTTGCCTCCGAGGCCAGGACACCCCATCCTGATCCCGTGCCAGCAGATTAGATAGCTCACCCATCACTGAAGGGTTTATGTTCCAGAATTCACCCTCATGGAAAGGGAATGCCCCAGAAGAATTTTTTGGTGTCCTCTATTGGAAGATGACAGAGGACGATTTCTTAGCAGCTAGACAAGGACAAACTCAATGTGTTGGCTTGATGGAGGGGGAACATGTCTGCACTGGGGTTAAATTGGTTACTCACTTTCCCAGTCACTGTTTTTTGAGATATATTGTGCACAGTATGTATGCATGCACCTGATGTGCTTAAGTCAGAGGCTTTTGACAGCAGTACCGGTGGGTGGAGCTTGTGTCCCTGCTATCTTTATGCTTGGAGACAAGGTTTTAGAGAGGTGCAACTGCCAACTCTCTCTCATTGGTTAAACTTCCTGATTATGGTGCTTGTGAGTTTTATTCCAGGTGGACTAGTGAGAGAGATTAGAAATATGTTTTCAGTTGCTAGGCTACGATTTATGTTAGTTGATCAAAACAGGTTCCTGAAGTAGTCTGTTCATATAATCAGATTGTTAAAGTGTCAGTGCCTAAATCAAAAGAGATGGGTTCATTTTCATGGAATCGGTGTTTACACTGAAAATGAAGAGAAGAGACTACATTAAAAAACTTCAAAGACTAAATTAGTAAAACTGATACTATACAGCAAAACTGATACTATACTATACAGCTGTTGAGTACAATAAAAATGTTCATAAATACACCGCTGCCTCGATATAACATGACATGATATAACACAAATTTGGATATAACGCGGTAAAGCAGTGCTCCGGGGAGGCGGGGCTGCGCACTCCGGTGGATCAAAGCAAGTTCAATAGAACACGGTTTCACCTATAACGCGGTAAGATTTTTTGGCTCCCGAGGACAGCGTTTTTAAAACGAACACTATTAAAAACTAGCCTACTCATATTTTTCCTCCATTCTTTTGGGGAACCAAAGAGAAACTCTTTATCTGGAATGCCACTGGATTGATTTGAGTTCATTGTAAAAGAAATTGCTGAGCAGGAGAAAATGCCATTTGGTTTTTAAATGAAGGCTTTGGCCATGACTGATCTAAGTAGCCATATCAGTAAGAATGTGACGGTTTATGCCCCTAGGGTCAGGGCAGTGCGACCTAATGGCCAGAGTCTATAGCGTCACCCTTAGATGCAGGGCAGTGTGGCCTAGGGGCCAGAGTCAATAGGGGTGGGGCACACACCAGGGGGTGTGGCAGCCCTGGTGGGGGGCCCAGGCCCTCCCGACCCCACCCAGGGCCCTAACAGTGGCGTAGCAACTTGCCACTGACTCGGGGGTGGGGTTCCTATGGAAACACGCTGAGGTACCACTCTGTCACCCTCTCTGGGTCACTTCCTACTAGTGTCTGCGTTGGGGTCTCCCATGAGACTTCGGGTTCTCCGTTGTCAGCTGGGCCGGTTGCCTCCTCTGGCTCCTCCAGTTGCCGGAGTTCAAGCGGGCCCAGGGAGGCTCTGATCCCGGCGCAGGCAGGGGCTGTGGCTGGCCCTCCTCAGGGGCTTCCAAGACAGGTTCTTCCCCTGTGGCCTCCAGCCTAGAATGAGCTGGGCTTCCTCCCTTTATACTGCTTGAGCATCTGGAGCATGCCCAGTCCCGCTGGGGAGACAGGACTTCCGCTGTCAATAAAATGGGTTTAACCCTGTCTGGGCTAGTGTGGGGTAAGCAGACCCCATCACAAAGAGTTTTAAAAATTACATTTTCAATCATGTTAACATTAGAATTTTTAAGTTATTACTATTGTGACAGACCCAGACCAGTGGGGTACAGGAGTCTGGTAGAGGGCAAATATACTGGTCACTGGATGAGTAGTTTTCTGTTCCCTGAGTGACCAGAGCAGGGGCTGCACTAGAGTAATCAGGAACCTGCTAGAACCACTTAAGGCAGGCAGGCTAATTAGGACACCTGGAGCCAATTAAGAAGAAGCTTTTATAGGGTTACCATTCGTCTGGATTCCCCCGGACATGTCCGGCTTTTTGAGCTAAAAATAGCGTCCGGGGGGGGAATTTGTAAATGTCCGGATTTCCTCCCCTCATGCAGAGCGCGCGTGGCCAACAGGGCAGCTGGCCGGATCGTGCCACTTACATGGGGCTCCGATAGCCAGAGAGAGCTCCTCCTCCTCCCCCCTGCAGCAGAGATCACTCCCTCCCTCCCTGCATTCGCCTCCGGCAGTCTGGAGCTCCTCCCCCACTGCTGCCCAGCGTGCCGGGACAAACGGCTCAGGCCGTTCCTGAGCAAGTTCACAGAGACGTTAGGCGAAGGCCAACAACAAGGGGGTCAGGGGGTCAGAGAAGGGGCAGGGAGGTTTTGGAGGGGACAGTCAAGAGACGGGGGGGTTGGGAATTTGGGGGGGGGGCTTTCTGGAGGTGGGGTGGATAAGGTTTTGGGCAGTCAGGGTACAGGTAGGGGGTAGGATTCTGGGGGGCAGTTAGGGTGTGGGGGGGTCTTAGGAGGGGGAAGTTGGGGGACAAGGAACAGGGAGGCTTAGGTAGGGGGTGGAGTCCTGGGGGGCAGTTAGGAGCAGGGGTTCCAGGAGGGGGCAGTCAGGGGACAAGGAGCGCGCGGAGGGTTGGGGGTTCTGGGGGGGGGGGCGGGAAGTGGGAGGGACAGGGGCGGGGCTAGGGCAGGATGGGGGCGGGGTTAGGGCGGGGCTCCTCCCGTCCTCTTTTTTACCTGCTAAAATATGGTAACCCTAAGCTTCTAGAATCAATTAAGGCAGGCTAATCAGGGCACCTGGGTTTTAAAAAGGAGCTCACCCCAGTTTGTGGGGGGAGTGTGAGGAGCTGGGAGCAAGAGGCGCAAGGAGCTGAGAGTGAGAGGGTGTGCTGCTGGAGGACTGAGGAGCACAAGCATTATCAGACACCAGGAGGAAGGTCCTGTGGGGAGAATAAGGAAGGTGTTGGAGGAGGCCATGGGGAAGTAGCCCAGGGAGTTGTAGCTGTCATGCAGCTGTTGCAGGAAACACTATAGACAGCTGCAGTCCACAGGGCCCTGGGCTGGAACCCGGAGTAGAGAGCAGGCCCGGGTTCCCCCCAACCTCCCAATTGACCTGGACTGTGGGTTCTCCCAGAGGGGAAGGTCTCTGTTCCCCAGCCCACATGGTGAATCTTTGAGGCAAGAAAATCCCGCCAATAAGCGTAGGACCCACCAAGATAGAGGAGGAACTTTGTCACACTATCCTAATTGATGTTTCCAAATTTCCTATGCCCAGTAAAACTGTGATATCTTAAAATTCTGGTTACATCTGATGTATATAAAAATCACAGTCCTCTTGAAAAACAGATTCCTGGCCGGCAGCTGGATCCTCAGGTAATAGTATCAATTTAGTTGGAATTGCCCTATACTTATCTTCTGTTAAAAACAGAGGCAGTGCAAAATAGAAGCTAAGCATTCTTGACTATTCTAGCCTTTTATTTAACACAGGGAAATGTGGGGCCGAAGGAACCTTGAGAACTGATCATGTCCAGCCCCCTTCATTGAGGCAGGACCAAATAAACCCAGACTATCCCTGACAGGAGTTTATCCAACCTGTTCTTAAAAACCTCCATTGTCAAGAATTCCACAACCTCCCTTGGAAGCCTGTTCCAGAGCTTAATTACCCTTAGAGTTAGAAAGTTTTCCTAATATCTAAACTAAATCTCCCTTGCTACAGATTAAACCCATTGCTTCTTGCCCTACCTTCAGTGGACATGAAGAACAATTGATCCCTGCCCCTTTATAACATCCCTTAACATATTTGATGACTGTTATCAGTTCCCCCTCAGTTTTTATTTCTCAAGACTAAACATGTCTTGAGATATGGGTAACAAGAAAACATTCTACAAATACATTAGAAGCAAGAGGAAAACCAAGGACAGGGTAGGACAGTTACTCAATGAAGGGGGGGAAATAATAATAGAAAATGTGGAAATGGCAGAGGTGCTTAATGACTTCTTTGTTTCAGTTTTCACCAAGAAGGTTGGTGGTGACTGGACATCTAACATAGTGAATGCCTGTGAAAATGAGGTAGGATCAGAGGCTAAAATAGGAAAAGAACAAGTTAAAAATTACTTAGACAAGTTAGATGTCTTCACCAGGGCCTGATGAAATGCATCCAACAATATTCAAGAAGCTGACTGAGGAGATATCTGAACCATTAGCAATTATCTCTGAAAAGTCACAGAAGACAGGAGAGATTCCTGAAGACTGGAAAAAGGCAAATACAGTGCCTATCTATAAAAAGGGAAATAAGGACAACACGTGGAACTATAGACCCCAGTCAGCTTAAGTTCTGTACACGGAAAGATAATGGAGCAAATAATTAAGCAATCAATCTGCAAACATCTAGAAGATGATAGAGGTGATCAGTAACAGTCAGCATGGATTTGTCAAGAACAAATCGTGTCAACCCAACCTGATAGCTTTCTTTGACAGGGTAAAAGCCTTGTGGCTGGTGGGGAAGCGATAGACATGGCATATCTTGACTTTAGTAAAGCTTTTGATACTGTCTCACATGACCTTCTCATAGACAAATTAGGGAAATTCAACCTAGATGGACCTATAAGGTGGGTGCAAAACTGGTTGGAAAACCATTCCCAGAGAGTAGTTATCAGTAGTTCACAGTCATACTGGAAGGGCATAACAAGTGGGGTCCCACAGGAATCAATTATGGGTCTGGTTCTGTTCAATAGAGAACACTGATAAAGTTTGCAGACAATACCAAGCTGGGAGAGGTTGCAAGTGCTTTGGAAGATAGGATTAAAATTCAAAATGGTCTGAACAAACGGGAAAAATGGTCTGAAGTAAATAGGATGAAATTCAATAAGGACAAATGCAAAGTACTCCACTTAGAAGGAATAATCAGTTGCATACATACAAAATGGCAAATGATGGCCTAGGAAGGAGTACTGAGGAAATGGATCTGGGGGTCATAGTGGACCACAAGCGAGTCAACAATGTAACACTGCTGCAAAAAAAGCAAACATCATTCTGGAATGTATTAGCAGGAGTGTTGTAAGCAAAACTTGAGAAGTAATTCTTCCGCTCTACTCTATGCTGATTAGTCCTCAACTGGAGTATTGTGTCAAGTTCTGGGCACCACATTTCAGGAAAGATGTGGACAAATTGGAGAAAGTCCAGAGAAGAGCAACAAAAATGATTAAAGGTCTAAAAAACATGACCTATGAGGGAAGATTGAAAGTTTGTTTAGTCTGGAAAAGAGAAGACTTTTTTTTTTCTTTTTTGAAAAGAGGGGACAATTTTCAAGTACATAAAAGGAGGAGGGAGAAGAATTGTTCTTCTTAACCTCTGAGGATAGGACAAGAAGCAATGGGCTTAAATTGCAGCAAAGGAGGTTTAGGTTGGACATTAGAAAAAAACTTCCCAACTGCCAGTGTGGTTAAGCACTGGAATAAATTGCCTAGGGAAGTTGTGGAATCTCAATCACTGGAGATTTTTAAGAGCAGGTTAGACAAATATCTGTCAGGAATGGTCTAGATAATAGTTAGTCCTGCCATGAGTGCAGGGGACAGTACTAGATGATCTCTGGAGGTCCCTTCCAGTCCTATGAGTCTATGTCCAGTTTTTTTAATTTTCCTGTACAGGCCAGGTTTTCTAAACCTTTTGCCATTTTTGCTGCTCTCCTCTGGACTTTCTCCAGTTTGTCCACATCTTTTGCCAGAACTGGACACAGGACTCCAGCTGAAGCCTCACCAGTGCTGAGTAGAGCAGGACAAATGCCTCCCATGTCTTACATACAACACTCCACGCCAGAATGACATACGCCTTTTTCACAGCTGCATCTCATTGTTGACTCATATTCAGTTTGTGATCCACTATAATCCCCAGTTCCTTTTCATCAGTACTGCTGCCTACCCAGTTATTCCCAATTTTGTAATTCTGCGTTTGATTTTTTTCCTTCCTAAGTGAAGTAGTTTGCACTTGCCTTTATTGAATTTCATCTTGTTGATTTCAGACCAATTCTCCAATATGTCAAGGCTGTTTTTAATTCTGATTCTTTCTTCCAAAGTATTTGCAACTTCTCCCAGCTTGGTATCATCTGCAAATTTTATAAGCATACTCTCCACTCCATACCCAAGTCATTAATGAAAATATTGATTAGTATCAGACCAAGGACTGATCCACACAGCACCTCACTAGACCCCCCTCCCCACTAGCTCCCCCCTGCCCTGTTTGACAGTGAACCATTGAATACTATTCTCTGAGTATGATCCTTCAAACAGTTGTCCACTCACCTTGTAGTAATTTATCTACACCACATTTCCCTAGTTTGCTTATGAGAATGTTATATGGGACTACATCAAAAGCCTTTATAAAAATCAAGATATCTCAGGTCTACTGCTTACTCCGTAGCCACTAGGTCAGTAACCCTTTCAAAGAAGTAAATTGGGTTGGCTTGGCATGATTTGTTCTTGAAATCCATGCTGGCTGTTCCTTATAATCCCATTATCTTATAGGTTCTTACAAACTGATTATGTATCCTTACTCTATGCAATGATTCCGAGTACTAAGCTATATTTATGGTTCTAAATGCTTGCACTCAGAGGAGAACCACTAGCCAACCTCAGTTTCCCAACTGCAGTGATTTTGGAATAGTTTGTCATGAGAATGTTTGCATCTCTTGCAAAGGCTGATTAATCAATGTATTTAGCATAGAAGTTGCTGTTGAATGAAGCAACTTCTTAGTTTCCCACAGAAAAAAATTACAAAAGAAATCATAAGGTTAGTGTACCGATAATCAGGACACCTAATGCATCCAAGTGAGATCAGAATTAGCTGGATAGCTAAGGAAAGGCTAGAGTGTAAACAGAGCAATAGGGAATTGCAAAGTTTCTTATGGAATGAAAGTGATGTCCCCAACTCATACTCTAATTGTTAGTGTTGAGTGTGGACTTAAAAGGATAAGGCTAATAATTTTCTTTCATCTTGGCTTATTATTTCTAACTGCAAAATGGTAGGTTTAGAATAGTTTCAGTACCTTTGTGGGTTGGAAATGCCCATGTGAAACAGAAGCTCAAGAACAGTTGCATGTAAATATGCAAGTAACCATTTTGAGAGACATGATATCTGATAGTTTTATACTGCTGCTCATTACCATGGTATCAGTGCCTTCCATGTAAAATCAAAAGCAAAGTTCTTCCTGGACTTTGTGGAGTCCCTGGTTCCTCTCTCTTTTCAGAGTAAAATCTCTGCTTCAGGAATGGGGTTTGCTTTGCTTGTTGTTTGATTTGTTTGTGTTGGGTTTCTTGGTGTGTGGCGGGTGGGGCCATCAGCATTGTGGTGGTCCTGATTCAAACGAACAAGGCTGCATAAATCAGCAAGGAAGCCCTGCTGGTGCAAGTCCATCCCACAATGTTCTTAACTGTACATAGCTGGCAGGAGGAGAGCACTGCTGCAGACAACAAAGTCAATTAACAATGGATCCTTATGAGCAGTTTCTGTAGCAGGGAGTGATGGACCAGGTTTTCCTCCATCGGGGGACACTAGAAGCTGATCTCCTCTTGATCATCTAGACAAGAAGCTTATTCTTCAGCACATGGCAACGAGAAACGTTTGCATTGCCAAGGGATTCCTATATTGCCTTTCCACCAGCCAGGACCTGACAAGCTCAGGGGAGACTCTTTTAATGCTCAACATCGCCCCTGCTGGCCCAGGCAGGTATAGTTCTCAACTCTATTGTAGACATCCAGTCCCATTAAGCTCAGTCTGGCCTCTGTTAATCACTCGAACCAGGGTACATACTTCCACTCCAATTTTGCAGGCCTCTTGTTGACAGCCGTTCAGGTTGAGTACCTTAAAAACCACTTCTAACCTTGGCATCCCTGCCAATCTCTGCTCCATTTTTCTAAGAGGACACTTATTAGTGGCCTTGGGTATCTCTTAATCACTTTTTAAACTTTGACAGGTCTTTAGTTCTCACCAAAAATAGACCAGTTTGGATTTTTGTTATTAACATGATCCTGTTTAGAATTCTGCGTTTTTCCACATATTAAATCAGAGGTGAATTAGTGCCTATTTTACCCCCAAAATCTCAACTAACTTTTTGTATTATGCTGATTTCTGTTACAGAAAAAATCATGCTATTGTCCAGATCTTAATCCCTAGAGGCTGGAGTTTATTAAAGAAGTGGAAATTCTGACAGTTTGCACACATGCTTGTTTATACAAAGAGTTGAGTGATGGCCAAACATTCACGCATTAAAGTAATGACTTTAACCAAAAAACAATCAATACCTTTTAGAAAAAGGTGTAGCAGGAAAGCTCTCTGCCATCTGAATTTACAACACTGGTAACTGCTTCCTTCTGATTACTTTTTGAAAGACTAGAATGCATTTTGTAATGTATGTGAGCTGGTCATTGGTATGTAGTACACCTTAGATAAATAGTTACAGAAACACTGAATAGTTCTGATTATGTTTGAAGATTCAGAATTTAGGATATCTGCTTTTTGCAGAACCTTTTAAAAATATGGAAACAGAAAGTTATCTGTTTCCAGTATTACGTTACTGTCATAGAGTTTTTCATTCCAGTCATTCCAGGTTTTCACCATATTGTGTTCTAGGGATCTATGATTCGTGCTTTCCCAACAGCTGTCTTCTGCATAACAAAGTGGAAAGGGGACATGGAAGCTAAACTTAGTGTTAACTCACTAACCAAGACAAGCCCTTTGGTTATTTAGATTGTATTTCTGGCTCTGTCAGTGACTTGTTTTGTGACAAATAGAAAATCACTGCACCTCCTGGCCTCAGTTTCCCCAACTCAAAAATGAATTGGCATCCCTATGAGGTAGGTATTGCATAATGAATGCTGGCTGAGTGCTTTGAGACTTGGGGTAGAATTGTTACATATTGTTGTGATTTATAAGTAATTTAGGACGCTTCCATTGCTTTGAGAAGTCATAGCACAAGAAACGTATGCACACTTGCCAGGGAGATAACATACAGAGTAAACATTTTCTTTTACAAGAATAGCTAAAACTTTTTTCTTGTTTCAGTTGCTTTTTCCCCCCTTGCAGTCTTCAAAGCAATTGATTTTTTTTTTAAATCTGAAAGATCAGCTATTCAAAAGTACTCAGCATCTAGCAGCTCTGATTAACAATTGGACTTTTACTGGCTGACTGGGCACTCCCAAGGTTGGAAATGTATTTGGGATAAATTACATTTGTCCTTGCAGTGCAAAAGCATATTAATATTTATCCACCAGGATAGAGAATCTAAAGCTTGCCTTATATTTGGCCAACATAAATGGCTCTTTTGGTAGGGGGTGTGTTTACTGAGACAATATCCAGACACTCCCCAGCCTCTGGACAGTAATCGGAATTGGAATCTGTAACCAAAACAGTGACCACAAAACTCCTTCTGTTCCATCTGGGTTGCCTGAACCTGTTTCAGGTTCTTGACTTGGACTCTAGAAAAAGCCACTTTTCTGGTGCTGTATTTACTTATTCATTTCCACAACTGAAGACATTTGTAAGCAGCTGCTGTCTAAAGTATGGCTCTACTCTGAAAAGTGATCTAATCAAAATGGCACCATGGAATTCCATGTTCATGTTTCAGTAACTTGTAAAGCAAATCTGTACAATCACAGAAATCATGGAAATGTAGGACTGGAAGGGACCTCGAGAGGTCATCCAGTCCAGTTCCCTGCACAGAGGCAGGACTAAATAGTATCTAGACCATCCTTGAAAGGGGTTCATGACTGGAGATTTTTAAGAACAGGTTAAACAGATTCCACAACCTCCCTAGGTAATTTGTTCCAGTGCTTAATTACCCTTACGGTTCATAAGCTTTTCCTCATGTTTAACCTAAATGTCCCTCGCTATAATTTAAGCCCATTATTTCTTGTCCTGTCCTCAGTGGTTAAGGAGAACAGTTTATCACCCTCCCCTTTATAACAACCTTTCACATACTTGAATATTGGTATCTTGTCCCTCCTCAGTCTTCTCTTCTCCAGACTAAACAAACCCAATTTTTTCAATCTTTCCTCAGAGGTCATGTTTTCTAGACTTTTAATCATTTTTGTTGCTATCCTCTGGAGTTTCTCCAATTTGTCCACATCTTTCCCAGAACTGGACACAATACTCCAGCTGAGGCCTTATCAGTGCAGAGTAGAGTGGAAGAATTACTTCTTGTGTCTTGCTTACAATACTCCTGCTAATACAGCCCAGTATGACATTCACTTTTTTTGTGGTGATATTACATTATTTGACTCATTTAGTTTGTGATTCACTATAACCCCGAGATCCTTTTCTGCAATACTCCCTCCTAGACAGTCATTTCACATTTTGTTTTTGTGCAACTGATTGTTCTTTCTAAGCACAGTACTTTGCATTTGCCCTTATTGAATTTCATCCTATTTATTTCAGACCATTTCTCCCATCGGTCAAGATCATTTTGAATTCTACCCCTGTCCTCAGAAGCACTTGCAACCCCTCCCAGCTTGGTATTGTCTGCAAGCTTTGTAAGTGCACTCTCTATGCCATTATCCAAATCATTGATGAAGAGATTGAATAGAACCGGACCCAGGACAGATCCCTGTGGGACCCCACTGAATATGGCCTTCCATCTTTATTGCAAACCATTGATAGCTACTCTCTGAGTACACTTTTTCAACTAGTTGTGCAGCTACCTTCTAGCAGGTTTGTCTCTATATTTCTCTAATTTGTTTATAAGAAGTTCATGTGAAACAATATCAAAAGCCTTACTAAAGTCGAGATATATCACATCTACTGCTTCCCCCCATCCACAAGCTTGTTAGCCTGTGAAAGACAGATATTAGGTTGTGTTGACATGATTTGCTCTCAACAAATCCATGTTGACTGTTACTTATTACCTCAGTCTGTAAGCACCGAGAAGAAAATGATTGTTTCATTATTTGCTCTCTTATCTGTCTGAGTACCAAAGTTAAGCTGACTGGTCTATAATTCCCTGGATGTCCCTTCTTATAGATGGGCAAATATAGCACCTTTTTCCAGTCCTCTGGGATCTCTCCCATGCTTCACGAGTTCTCAAAGAGAGCCACGAATGGCTCAGAGATCAATTTAGCCAGTTCCTTGAGTATTCCAGGATGAATTTCATCAGGTCCTGCCTACTCAAAGACATCTAACTTGTCTACGTAGTTCTTAACTTGTTTATTTCCCGTTTGAGCCTTAGATCCTACCCCACTTACACTGATGTTCATATGGTAGATGTCTGGCTATCACCCTAACTTTTTTGGTGAAGACTGAAACAAAAAAGGCATTTAATAAAGGCTAAGATTTTGTCACGGTTATTTTTAATAAAAGTCATGGACAGGTCATGGGTAAGACTGTGAGTTTGACATGGAGGACACGGATTCTTTGACTTTCTGGGACCACTGTGACTTCTGCAGCTGGCAGGTGCGATTGACCTCCGGGCCGCCCGAGCTGTTCAGGAGGCCCCGGGGACAGATGCACTGCCTACCCTCCAACAGCAGCGGTCCCAGGCCGCCCCCCCGCCAGCAGTAGCGCAGCGGTCCCAGGCTGCCCCCCCGCCAGCAGCAGCAGTGACGGTCCCAGGCCGCCCCCCCCGCCAGCAGCAGCAGCGACGGTCCCAGGCTGCCCCCCCCCACCAGAAGCAGCAACAGTCCTATGCCACCCCCCCAGCAGCGGCAGTGGTCCCATGCCGCTCCCTTGCACGAGCAGGTGCCCCCGGAACACCAAAGATTTAGTCAGGGGTATATCGTACAAGTCATGGAGAGGTAACAGGGCTGTGAAGTTTTGTTTATTGCTAGTGATCTGTCCATGACTTTTACTAAACATGCCCATGATTAAATCTTAGTCTTAGTGATGGCCAATGAACAAAAATCCACGGCAGCCCGTCCGTGACCTGTCAGTGACATCTATTAAAAATAACTATGACAAAATGGGGTTGAAAGCCTGAGTACAAGCCCGGCTGCAGGAGGGGAGGGAGGGATGTCCAGCACCTCCCACCACTGTGGCTGACAACTCCAGAGCCCTCCCGGTGCCCGTGGTGGCTGGGAGCTGTGGGGTCCCCCAGCTACCCACAGCAGCTCAGAACTGTGGGGGCCCCTATCCTCTGTGGCAGCTGGGAATTTGGGGACCAGTGGCTGGGAGCTCTGAGGTCTCCCTGCTTCCCGTGGTGGCCAGGAGCTGCGGTGGGCTCCCCAGGAGTTGAGGGGCCTGCCTGGGAGCTCCAGCCCCGCTGTCCCGGGGCTGAAATGAAAAATGTCACAGAGGTCACGGAAATCACAGATTCCATGACCATCTTACGCTTACATTTACTACTTTGGCCTTGCTGTGTTTTCTGTTATTGTCTTTCCCTGCCTCACTGAGCAATGGCCCTCTCCTGTCCTTGGTCTTCCTCTTGCTTCTCATGTATTTGTAAAATGTTTTCTTGTTACCCTCTATGGCCCTAGCTAGTTTAATCTCAGTTTTTGCCCTGGCCTTTCTAATTCTCCCTACATGCTTGTGCTGTTTTTTTATATGTTCATCGTTTGTACTTTAATCTAGTTTCCACTTTTTGTATGACTCTTCTCTGAGTTTCAGGTTGCTGAAGATCTCCTGGTTAAGCCCGGGTGATCTCTTACTATACTGCCTACCTTTCCTATGCATTGGGTTAGTTTGCTTTTGTGCCCTTAATAATGCCTCTTTAAAAAACTGCCAAGTCTCCTGAACTCCCCCCACTCCTCCAGATTTGCTTCCCCCAGGAGCTTACGTCCCAATTCTCTGAGTTTGCTAAAGTCTGCCTTCTTGAAGTCCACTGTCTTTATTCTGCTGTTTTCTCTCCTGCCATTCTATAGGATCATGAACTCTATCACCTCAGGATCACTTTCACCCAAGCTGCCTTCACCTTCAAGTTCTCAATTAGTTCCTCCCTGGTTGTCAGAATCAAATCTTGATCAGCCTCTCTCCTAGTTGCGTTGTTCACCTTCCCTAATAAAAAGTTTGCTGCAATGTACAAGTTTAAACTAAATTTAGTGGAATAAGCTATGCCAGTAGTTCTCAAACTTATTTAATCGCCAAAACCCTTCTTTGTGTCTGTAGTCGCTTATGCCCCCCTCTCCCCAAATACATATACCGCCACCTAGCTGTGAAGGCAGAGTGGAGAGCAGCAGCTACTGACCAAGCACCCAGCTCTGAAAACAGCCCCGCACCAGCAGCAGCACAGAAAGGGCCGGCTCCAGGGTTTTGGCTGCCCCAAGCAGCCAAAAAAAAAAAAAAAGCCGCGATCGTGATCTGCAGCGGTAATTCGGCGGGAGGTCCTGCGCTCCGAGGCATAGTGAGGGACCATCCACCGAATTGCCGCTGAATACCTGGACGTGCCGTCCCTCTCCGGAGCGGCCGCCACAAGCACCTGCTTGACAAGCTGGTGCCTGGAGCCGGCCCTGAGCACAGAAGTAAAGGTGGCAAAGTGATACTGTAAACAGGGCTGGCTTTAGGCTGTTACCCTTCCCTTTATAGTTATGACAGGCCTGAACTAGAAATGAGCTCCGTTTCATATGTGTGGGTCCCCGCCACTCCCTGGGGGTGTGCTAGGGTGACCAGATGTCCCGATTTTATAGGAACAGTCCCGATTTTTGGGTCTTTTTCTTATATAGGATCCTATTACCTCCCACCCCCGTCCCGATTTTTCACACTTGCTGTCTGGTCACCCTAGGGTGTGCACATGTGTGGGTCCCAGCTGCTCCCTGCCCCCCTCATTGAAGCAGGTGTGCAGGGTTACTGCCCTGGGAACTGCAGGGCACCAGTGGACATGGGGCTGGCTGAAGGCAGGGTAGTGGCTGACTGGAGGTAGGGGCTGGCTGCAGGCAGGGCAAGGGGTGCAGGGTTGGCTGGAGACAGGGGTGTGTGGGGTGGGCTGGCTGGCTTCAGGAAGGACCGCAGGAAGGTGTGGCATGGGTTGGCAGGGCTGGAGACAGAGGAGTGCGGGACTGGCTGGCTTCAGGCAGGGGGGTGCAGCAGGGGCTGGCTGCAGGCAGGGCAGGGGGTGCGGGGCTGGTGCGGGCAGGGCAGGCGGTGCAGGGTTGGTGCGGGCAGGGGTGTGTGTGGGGCTGGCTGGCTTCGGGCAGGACCGCTGGGGGGTGCGGCAGGGGTTGGCTGGAGACAGGGCAGGGGGTGCGGCAGGGGCTGGCTGTGGGCCGGGGCAGGGGGGCGGGGCTGGTGTGGGCAGGACAGGGGGTGCAGGGCTGGTGCGGGCAGGGGTGTGTGTGGGGCTGGCTGGCTTCGGGCAGGACCGCTGGGGGGTGCGGCAGGGGTTGGCTGGAGACAGGGCAGGGGGTGCGGCAGGGGCTGGCTGTGGGCCGGGGCAGGGGGGCGGGGCTGGTGTGGGCAGGACAGGGGGTGCAGGGCTGGTGCGGGCAGGGGGTGCAGGGCTGGCTGTGGGCAGGGACTGGTGTGGGCAGGGCAGGGGGTGCAGGGCTGGTGTGTGCAGGGGTGCAGCAGGGGCTGGCTGTGGGCAGGGGGTAAGGGTACAGAGGGTACAGCTCACCCTGTAAGGTAAATGCCCCCTCCTCCTCCTCCTCCCTCCCCCACGGGGTAGCAGCAGCCCGGGGCTCGGGGGCTATTTAAAGGGCCCGGGGCGGCAGAGGCAGCTGGAGCCCCCCACTTGCTCAGGGCTCTGGGGGCTATTAAAAGGGCCCGGGGCTCCCCTGCTTCTACTGCCCTGGCCCTTTAAATAGCTGCGGGAGCCCTGGGGAAGTGGCTGGGCTCCCGTGGCTATTTAAAGGACCAGGGCAGCAGAGGCAGCTGGAGTCCCCTGCTACCCCAGGGCTCTGGGGGCTATTTAATGGGTCCGGGGCTCCCCTGCTTCTACCGCCCCAGTTCTTTAAATAGCCGCGGGAACCCTGGGGAAGCAGTGGGGCTCCAGCGGCTATTTAAAGGGCCAGGGCGGTAGAAGCAAGGGGAGCCCAGGACTTTTTAAATAGCCCCCAGAGCCCCGCAGCCCTACCCCAGGCTCCAACAGTGGGGCTCTAGTGGCAATTTAAAGGGCCTGGGGCTCCAGCCCCTGCGGGGAGCCCCAGGCCCTTTAAATTGCCCCCTGGGGAAGCCGGGCCACCCCGGTACGGCGCACCGGCTCTTGGGCGCGGGGCCCTCTTAGGGGTGGGGCCCGATTCAGGGGAATCGGTGGAATCAGCCTAAAGCCAGCCCTGATTGTAAATATCGCTGTTCACAGCAGACTTAGCGCCCTATTGCCACCCTGGAAAAACAAGGCCAACAGAGAGATGATCTCTTAGCAAACAGTAATTCAATTTAATCTTCAAATTTATTTAAAGTTTCATTTGTCAAACTTCAAAAAGTATTATGTAAAAGATCAAGCACGTTAACATTGTCTTTTATGGGAAACTCTGGTTTCTCTTTTCAGGGAAGTGCAACAGTCTGTGTCATACAGGAGAGTTGAGGCTCAGCCCTTACACCAAGGAAAAATGCAAATCACATTTACTCATGCTTATCGATCATCAAATTCTTTAGTACCCAACACGTTTATCACACTTCCAGTATTTCTCCAAGGAGCCAGGATGTACTTGTTTTTAAGGTACGTTTAAGAGTCTAGTCCCGACTCCCTCCTATTTGAATGGATTGATTCAAAAGAGACAAGTTTAGAATATCAAAAGCAGATGCTTAAAGTTATGGTTCAAACCTCTTAGACTCCATCTACCCTTGGAGCTGGGGCAGTCATTCCCAGCTCACGTAGACATACTTGCACTAGTTCACATTAAACGAGCATGCTAAAACTAGTAGTATAGCTCACAGGCTCCACCCCGAGGCCCTGCCCCTGCTCTGCCCCTTCCCCCAAAGCCCCGCCTCCGCTCCACCTCTTTGTGCCCCGCCCCATCCCCTAGGCCCCACCCTCATTCCATCCCCTCCCCTGAGGCTCCACCCTTGCACCACCTCTTCCTGCCCCCGTTCCGCCCTGATAGGGTGACCAGAACACAGGGATGAAATATCGGGACGCGGGGAGGGGCGGAGGGGGGGCGGAGCAAAAAAAAATGGCGGCGGAGCCAAAAAAAAAAAAAAAAAAAAGCAGTTTCGCAGGGGCGGGAGGCATTAGCAGGCCCCAGCCACACCGGGCGCACGTGTTGCCCACCCCAGGGCAAAAGCTGGACCCGATGCAGAAGGGGCTGGGGATAAAGAGGGCATGGGGGGGGGGGGACACCGATAAGAAGCACTGTGAAGTCCGGGGCTGGCCGCGGGGCAGCGGCAGTGCATGTGAGCTGGGGACCCCGGGGGCAGCGTGGCGCGGGCGTGCAGGGGGCCAGGGCTGGCACAGCCGAGCCACAGCAGCGGCCGGTCTCCTGAGGGGCTCCCCGGGGCTCCAGGCTGGGCAACGGGCAGGAGCCAGGGCTTTTCCCAGCCCCGCAGAGCCTCCCACCCCCCAGCCCGCCGTGGGCACATGCGGCGCGTCCCGCCGCCGACAGGGAGCCCCGCGCCTCTCTCCCGCTCGGCTGCGCTCCAGCGGCTCCTTCCTGGCGGGGCGAGCCGCTGGAGTGCAGCCAAGCAAGAGAGAGGCGCGGGGCTCCCTGGCAGCGGCGGGGAAGTTTATGGGGACCCCGGCTGGCCCCTCGCCCCTGTCCGCCGGCCTCCCCTGCCTGGGACAAGTCTCGCCCCCCGCAGCCCCTCTTCGCCACGTGTCTCCGGCGGCCCACGCTGCCCACCCGGGCCAGAGCCAGCCCCGGCTGCTGCCTGCACGCAGCCCGGGCCATGCCCAGCTAGCCCCCGGCAGCCGCGGCAGACTTTCCCTTCCCCTCCCACGCTCCTGGTAGTTGCCCGACCCTCCTCCCTCCTCCTAACCTCCTCCCTCCATGGAGAGATCCAATGGGGGAAGGAGGGGGCGGAGTCGGGGTGGGGGGGGCGTGAGCGCCGGAGCGGAGTGCAAAATTGCTTTTTTTGTCCAGTGTCCCAACCGAACATCGGTCGGGACGCGGGACAAAGAAGGAAATATCGGGACTGTCCCGATAAAATCGGGACGTCTGGTCACCCTACGCCCTGATCAGCTGATCAGCCGAGCTGCCCCCAATCAGCTGTGTCTGCTGGGGCTGAGCACTCATTATTTTTTTTCCCCATGGGTGCTCCAGCCCCGGAGCACTCACGGAGTTGGCGCCTATTGGATAGCTGCTGTAGCACAGGAAGTGGTGAGCCAACAGCATGGGCCTAGCCACCCTGAAGCTATGTCTATACTACCACTTATGTTGGTATCACTTCTGTAGCTCAGGGATGTAAATAAATTACACCAAGCTAAGTGCCAGTATGGACAGCGCTATGTCAGTGGAGAGCGTCTTCCGCCAACATATCTACTGCTGCTCGTTGGGGGTGGATTAATTACATTGATGGGAGAGCAGCTGCACCGCTGTAAGCTCTCTAGTGTAGCCATAACCTTAGTACAAACCTGTCTGGACCCCCTGGGTACACACTCAGGGTGACCATCTTGTGCTGCTGCTCACCGCGGCTCCACTACTATTTTTAGCATGCTTGCTCAATGAGAGCTAGCACAAGAATGCCTACTCAAGCTGGGATTCACACATCCACCTCCTAGCGTAGACATGGGCCAAGGCCTATTTGCTTGGGCTTATAAAGGAGAGCACGCATATAGCATTAGTTAAAACCTAAAATATGGTGACTTGATGGCTCACCAGAGAGTGTAGACACAGGAAGATAACCACCAGTTATTGTGTTGAAGAACACAAGGGGAAATATAAGCTTTGAAATTGAATCTCACCACTTTTTATCCTGTTAAGTGTGCAATGGGGGAAGAGTCCTTTCCCACCCGGCTGGTCCGGGCAGCTGTCACACTGGGGATTCTGCACCTTCTTCTTGGGTTTAGTCAACTCTTGGTCTTGTGACTCTGGATGAGGGGAAAGTCTTTCCCATGCAGGGGTTCAGTAAGCTCTGGGGTCCCACATGGTGACCTCAGTTTTATGTGCCCTGATTTCAGACCTTGGTGTGGGGGGGAGGTGGGGAAAGAGAGGAAGAGACATAGTCTGATTTCTATTGGCTATTTGGCAGCTGAGCGCTCAGATTTCAGTTCTGTTTCTCTGCTGCTTCTGTCACTTTCCAGGAGATGATGTTGGTGTAGAACAAATTTCTTCACTCATTTTGGTATTGGAGGATTTTTATGTTTGGTTCATTTCAAGGACTGTATTTCACCATTAGCTCACATTAGTAATTGGAATTTCCCCCTTTTAAAGTAATTTCTTTTAATAATGCATAATTATGCCCTTGGTTATATTTTACAACATTCCTCCTTCCTTATGCAAGACAATTCCTATTACTTCTAAAGTGCAGCAAGTATTCACAGTGAAGACCAACAAATCCCTTATAATCTTCTAAATCTAATGGCCATGCTTCATACATTCTTTGTACATAAGCATTTCACATTATTTAGGCCTTGCAAAAGAACAAGAGACATTCTCCATATATAGAGAGATGTAGATCAGACCTCACAAGGCAAACAAATGTATAGTTTATATTTTGGGGTGCAAACATGTGATTTGGATTTCTTGAGACAACAGGCAGTTTACCTCATTTTACCTTCAATCTCACAAGTTATATCTTGTTGATTTGACTCACAGCTTCCCTCCTCATCACTCGGTCCACTCACAATGTGTAATGTGCCGCTTTGCATAGGAAAACAGGACATAACCTGGCTTGGTAACTTTTTGGACTGCTTGTTGGCTAGATTGGGAAGGAGAAAGAGGTTTTATCCATATGTAAATTATGAGATTCTTGCTTAGATGATTAACAATACTCACATTTAGTCATTTTAGTTTCTATTCTTGGGGGTGGAATTCTTGACTGTGCAGATCTGTGGGTCCTTAGACAAAATGTCTCACATGATATGAAACATTTTCTACTTGTCTTTATTTTCTAGGTGGAGCCTATTTGTAATCAACAGAGGCATCCACTTTTCTGATTTTTGAGGGCCAGGAGGAGTGAATAGTTATTAATCATTGAAAGCGTGTCTGTTCCCCATACCGCTCCCAGATGGTAAACAGAGTGAAGCCAGGCCTGCAAACCCCTGAGGTGAAGTCTTGAAGCTGAACAAGTCCGAACAGTATTAACCGTGTACTCACAGTGCGCCCTTCTGATCACAAACCTTAGATATTTCTTCTAGCCTGGAGGTCCAGCTGTGTGAAAATACGCATTCTACAAATCAAGGGCTGCACACCTGTCTCCAAGTTCCAGGAAAGGGAAAACTGAAGAAAGGGAACAATCCTGAATTTCAGTTTCTTGAGGAACTTGTTCAAGTTCCTCAAGTCCAGAACCCACCTCTTTCTAGAGAATCAGGAACTAACAAAAATAAAATAATTTCTCTCTGTGTTAAGAACTTCCTCCATAGTTCCCAAGTCTGGAAGAGACAGCATCTCCTGAAGTAAAGCAGCCTTGTGAGTTAGGTCCCTGAATAGGGACAGCAAAGGTGGTGGGAGTAAGGAAGGGAATTGAACTGGATGATATATCCACCTTTCATAGTGCTGAGAACCCATTTATCGGATGTTATATTGGCCCAAGCACTGCGAAAAAGGGACAGATGGTTCCCAAAAGGAGGTATTGTGTCTTGAAGAATTGTCATGGCTGGTACGCTGTCCTCGATAAAAACCTCAGCATGACTTCTTTGTTGATGTAGATGTCTGGTGAGAGGATTCCACGGCCAATGAAGTTGAAGACCAGTGTCTCAGGGGTTTACACCTATGCTTACAAGAGTTTTGGAGTATAGGCTGATAGTATGAAGATCTGAATTGTGACTAAGGTTTGAACTGCTTTCTCTTTGGTGTGGAAGTATAAACCCCCCAGGAGTCTTTCGATGTGTGCATAGCATTGTGGGTCTTTTCAGATGACAATTTTGATCCTTCAGAAGGCAAGTTCTCAGTCATGCTTTGCAGCTCTTTTGGGATCCCCAAGGCCTGATGCCATGAGGAGGAACTCATAGATATTGCTGTGGCTGATTAACATGAAGCAGTGTCTGAGAAGTCTATGGCTGCTTGAAGAGTTGTTCTTGTAGAAAGATGACTCTCAGCCACTATAGCCATACATTGATCTTTGTACTCCTCTGGCAGCTTATCTGCCAACAGAAATGCATGTCCCATTAATAAATATATTAATATTGATAATATGTGACCCTCATTTGTGGCTCCCAAAAGCCTTCCTGCCCTATAGGTCAATTCTCTTATGGGCCTTGTCTTTTGGGGTAGACTTGGACTGAGATTGTCTTGACTGCCTTTTAGCTGCTGTGACTTTCTGAAGAAGGATGAGTAAAACAAAAACAAAACCCTGCATTCCTGCTGAAGCACTTGATAGCACCTCTCAGCATGCTTAGCTATAGGAGGTATGGATGCTGGGATCTACCAGAGTGTTCAAGAAGGGGGTCATTAATTGGAAGGGTGACTTTTCCTAGAGATGGAACCTGCAAAATATCCAAACATTTATGCAGACTGTGTGGAATGACTTCTACCTTGATACTTAAAGATACAGCCACTCTCTGCATTAAATCTTGGAAAACCTTCAAATTCTCAGCTAGGTGAGGAGGACTCCGGGTAATAGCTTCATCTGGGGAAGATGGGGCTATACAAGGAGGTTGATCCATGACATCCTTCCTTCTATCCTGTCATTCAGTGACCTCTAGAGGTGGCAATGGATCTTGAGGCAGATGGAGTGGCTCTTTCCTGATGAAGCAGTGATAGGCAATGGAGATTTGTTCCTTGAGTGAGAGGCTGATGGAGATCTAGTGCCTCTAGAACCAGCCCAGAGGGTCCAATATGGCCAAGATGAGCAGTCAGATCTCTGCACTGTTCATGGTGGTAGACACCAAGATGGAATGTCCTTAGACCGGCAATATTCCTGCCTAACACCACGGGTCCTTGCAGCATGTCATGTCTTCAATGAATAACAGAGTGAACAAAACGATCTGGCTAGTGAAGATGGTCTACTAACCCCCAAGTTCAAAGAAATGTAACGTTCCTCAGAGGAGGGTGGAGCAGTTCAGGGCCACCTGCGGGGCACAAAAGGTAGTTTGCCCAAGCCACCCCATTTGAGAGGAACCCCAAATGGAGTGGCTTTGCAATCTGGCAGTTGGGGTCACAGCAGCACTCAGGTATGGCCTGGCTACCCCTCCATAGATGGAGGGGTGGACAGGCCAAACCTGAGTGTCGCTGCATCCCGCTTTAGCCACTTTAAATGTCATGGCTGTCTGCAAGGGAACCCATCAGCCTTGCAAGGCCTGTGAGTTCAACCAGGCTTTTCACTGTTGTCTGTCTCTGGTATGGGATAGGTTCCGTGGAAGTTTTAGGCCAGGGGAAGGATGAGAAGGTTTTTCACTCCTTGGGAGTACTTGCCATCCCACTATACTCAACGAACGAATCATTGTCACCACACACAGCACTAATTAAGGATGGACCTCATTTTAATCCAGAGATGGCTCCAACTCGACCACAAGCTATTGGGCTGGATGCAGAACTCATGGGTGGGATGCTGTAGCCTGGGTTATGCAGGAGGCCAGACTAGATCCTAACAGCCCTTCTGGCTTTAACATCTAGGAATCACTGAAACGCTGTCATAAGAACATAAAAATGGCCGTACTGGGTCAGACCAAAGGTCCATCTAGCTCAGTATCCTGTCTACCGACAGTGGCCAATACCAGGTGCCCCAGAGGGAGTGGACCAACAGGCAATGATCAAGTGATCTCTCTCCTGCTGTCCATCACCAACCTCTGAAAAACAGAGGCTAGGGTCACCATTCCTTACCCATCCTGGCTCATAGCCATTAATGGACTTAACCTCCATGAATTTATCCAGTTCTCTTTTAAACCCTGTTATAGTCCAAGCCTTCACAACCTCCTCAGGCAAGGAGTTCCACAAGTTGACTGTGCGCTGTGTGAAGAACTTCCTTTTATTTGTTTTAAACCTGCTGCCCATTAATTTCATTTGGTGGCCCCTAGTTCTTATATTATGGGAACAAGTAAATAACTTTTCCTTATTCACTTTCTCCACATCACTCATGATTTTATATACCTCTATCATTTCCCCCCTTAGTCTCCTCTTTCCCAAGCTGAAGAGTCCTAGCCTCTTTAATCTCGCCTCATATGGGACCCGTTCCAAACCCCTAATCATTTTAGTTGCCCTTCTCTGAACCTTTTCTAATGCCAGTATATCTTTTTTGAGATGAGGAGACAAATCATGAATTAAATCTAATTCTAGCAGGAAATTTAGAATTAAGATTCCCCCAGCCTTTTAATTCTGTCTCTTCTGCCTGCCTGTTGGCCACCTCTAGGCCAGCAACACGTTACTCAGACCCAACCTTCACGGGTTACAGAGTCCACTGTCCCCTCTTCGATCTACATGCTAATCCCACTCCCCAGCCACAAAACCAGCTGTATCAATATCTCATGCCTTGCACTCCACATAGCAGCTGGAGTCCTGACTCCTCCCCACAGCCCATGTTGCTCTGGCCTAGACATCACAACATTTCACATCATGCCCTCCGCATAGGCTCACACTCTCCTCCTTGCCCCCCAGAGGTAGCTGCACTTCAGCTGTGAGTGACATGCTTTGAGCAGCACTCTGCGCTCCTCCGGACAATGGGGCTAAAGAGAGGTGAGCTGATTATTTAACTAATACGATTTCTTGGACGCAGGCCAGTGGGGCTTGGGCCAGAGCTACAGTTGTTGACTGAGTTTCTGCCTGCATTCTACGGAATTGAGGCTGGCTGATAGAGGGAATTGACCGGACATGGTGAAGATAACACCTGCCTTCTCCGGTCAGGGGTTTTGTCCACCTTCGGTGAAGCAAGTTCATAACGTCGCGTTCTTATGAGACCTTTGACTACTCCTGGATATCCAGGTCGCTTGCAGCAGCAGCTGTTCAACAGCTAGGAAGCCTGCTCCTCTCTGATATGGGGAGCTCACCAATAATCCAGGTCTTTTTCTCTTCCAGATTAAATCCAGGCAATGTGCTCTCTCTAGGGCTACACTTGAAGACCACCCTGAGCTTTCAGCTGACATAGGTAGGGCCCTACCAAATTCATGGCCATGAAAAATGCATTATAGACCATGAAATCTGATATCCCCCATGGAATCTGGCTAGTGTAGGGGAGGGGCAGGGCTGCGGGCCCTGTGTGCAGGGCTCCAGATACTAGTCCCGGACAGGCTGGGGAGGAACGTCCCGGACAGGCTGCAGGAAACTCCGTGGCTGCTGGCTGGAAGCCCAGCTCTGAAGGCAGCTCTGCCGCCAGCAGCAGCAGAGAAGTGGGGGTGGTAATACCTTGACCCCCCTACAATAGCCTTGCAACCCTCCTAGGGCCCCCTTTTGGGTTGGGATCCCCACAGTTACAACACTGTGAAGTTTCAGATTTAAATATCTGAAATAATGAAATTTACGATTTTTAAGATCCTATGACCATGAAATTGACCAATGTGGACCCTGAATTTGGTAGGACCCTACACTTAGGATGTGGTTGCCTGCTCCTGCTAATCTGTAGCAGCCATTTCAATGGCTTCTCTCGCATGCTGGGCCTTCTACCGCTGGTACTATGTAGTATCTCACTGATGAGCAGCGTTATCCCGCAGTAAAACTTTTTAGGAATGGAAACTATGTCCAGAAATATGGTAACAGAACTCCCTGCTACTCTCTGGCTGCAGCCTGCGACTGCCCTGTGTTGGGCTCCTTTGTTTCTGCTCCCCAGCTGGCAGCAGGTCCCAGGAACCAAAGACTGCCTGCAGTGTGTGCAGAAGGTGTGGCATCTCTAATGCATCTCTCCACCACAATTGAGTTCCTGGGGACGGTCATCCTCCCTCTCATCTGGCCAGCGCAAGGACAAAGGCAAAGCAGCTCTGACCTCCTCTATGCTGGAGCAGGTGGGGGCCCCCGGAACCTGCTACAGCAGCTTTGAGGAGTGCAGTGTCTTGTGCCCCTGTTGTGATGGGCCATAGCAACAGCACAGAAGTCCTGAGGCATAAGAATACCCTGGCCAATCCTGTGCCCATCCTGGAACATCTAATGGGGTTGGCTGCAAGGAAGAGAGTGTGGGGCAGAGCAGGCAGAACTGAGCCTGTGGCTCCCATAGAGGGTCTCTTGTACCAAGCAACAAAGAGTCCTGTGGCACCTTAAAGACTAACAGATGTATTGGAGCATAAGCTTTCGTGGGCGAAAACCCACTTCGTCAGATGCATGTTGCGTCTGATGAAGTGGGTTTTCACCCACGAAAGCTTATGCTCCAATACATCTGAATTCTTTAAGGTGCCAAAGGACTCTTTGTTGCTTTTTACAGATCCAGACTAACACGGCTACCCCTCTGATCTTGTATCAAGAGAATTCCCAGATAGACCTTATGGCCCTTCTGTACTGGTGAATTTCTGTACATGGGGTGAATTTCTGGATCACTTCAGGGAAGAAGTCAGCAGGCAGCCCTGCACGGTGGCTGGTGCTTCTCTCAGCCCTGCCCATTCTCCAGCTGAAAGACCCTACAATAAATATCACCCACGGAGCAGAAACACCTCCATTAAACCTTGCCAAAAAATGTTTTTCAAGCATCCCAGGCCAGGTCTTCCCAATCCCCGGAGCAGAGACAGGAAGTGTTTGCTGCTGCTGAGTTCCTGCCCAAACATTCCCCCCGATGGCATCGTTGATGGCATTCTCGAACATCTCCTTGATGGCATTCTCGTTATTATTTTATGACACTACCTTAATTATTACACATATTTCGGTAACTGGTTGATTAGCATTAGAGGGGTTAATTATTACTTATTGTATTTGTTTTGACAGCCATTGGTTAAAATTCTTAGCTATTTATGACTATTTTCCCCATGTTTTTATTATTCATTCCAAGAGCAGCAGTTGAGAGAGACCGACCCAAGTTAGCCAGCAGGGGTTAAGGCACTCACGTGGCACATGGGAGAAGTAGTGTCTTGCACTCATGTTTTGAGCAGAAATTGCATGCTGGACTGTGGTAGTTTTGTCGGAACGGATATAGTCCTAGGAATGAGTTGGCTTTCGACAAATTGGCATTTTCAGCTAAACAGGTTTTTTTCTGGAAAATTCCTGACTAGAGTTAGTAAGCCGGGCCCAAGCAAACACTACGAGTTTCAGTATGGCCAAACATAAATGTGTACATCAAGCAACAAGGACTGCAGGCCTTGCTTACAGAATAGGTGGAAGGTCTCTACTCAGCAACTCTGGAAAGGACTGCGGAGTGGGTGTCACAGATCCACTCATTGCTAGGGGCGCCTCCTCCTGGCCACTCTGGGATTAGCTCCTTCCGGGTGCTGCACCTTCCTCTGGCAGTCTTTCCACCAGTCATCCTCTCTCTCACCCTGTAGCCCCTCTCACTCCAAGAGCTGCAGCTTCCTCTTCATGACTCAGCCGTCCAGCCAGCTTACTATGGTCCTCCCTTTCCCAGCTATCAAAGTCTTTCAGGGCAAACTGTCCCAGGCTCTCCTCTGCCTGGTCTCTGCCACTTCTCCCCTGGCTGGTAGGGGAACCCAGGCCTGCCCTCTGCTCTGGGGTCCAGCTCAGGGACTGTCTGATCAGCAGCCGCTATCCTATGCCTTACTGCTTTTCCCCTGAGCCTGTCATGCCCTCCCCCAGCTTTACCAGCCCAGACTCACCCATCCTGGCGAATAACTGTCCACTACCCTCCATAGTCCCAGCACACCTCCCTTCACCAGGGAGTCACAGCCAACTCCTTCCCTGCAGCTCCAGGCTGCTCTCAGCTCCTGGGCTATGTACAGGTCCCTCCTGGTCCCATCCAGTTAAGCCTCATCTCTAATTAGCCCTTGCTCCCTGGCTCCTCCTCCAGGTGCAGCCTAGATGCTTAATTGGTCCACCTGGCCACCTTAACCCCTTCAGGCCCTGTGTGGGGTGAATACCCATCACAGAGATCCTGGGGGGTGATCAGCTGAACCTGAGCTCCCAGTGTGACACTGAGTTAGAAAGACCTGAAGGGTGGTTGGGGCCCCTCCCTTTTTCATGCCCTTGGGACCCTGCAGCAACCTGGTGGGGCAGAGAGTGGCTCTGGTGCATGCTGCTCTCCAGAAGCTCAGGGGGTGCAGCAGTGGTAGGTATGTCTGGGGGGTAACAGGAGCAGCAGGTCAGAATAGTTGCTGCAGCAGATGAGTGTCAGCTGCCTGCAGCTCAGGACCACTCCAGAGTCCTCCTGAGCCAGGGAGGAGCAGCAGCTGAGGAAGGGAGAGTCCCCTCCAGGCTGGCCATTGAGGGATCCGAGAGCTCAGCACAGTTTCAGTCCAACACTTGTGTGCTGTCTGGGTGTTAGGCTGTGCCCCTCACCAGGGTATTGGGGCACACTAGTATCATGTGTGCATGCAATTTCCATTGTGTGTGGAGCTTGTGTTGCAGGTGGAGCCTGGGAGAACCTCACCACCTTTTTTTTTTTTTTGTAATTAGACCCTTGCTCCCAGCCCTCTGCTCAGTCCACTAGTCCTATGCCCCTCCCCGAAGCACAGCAGGGACAGGAGCTCTGGGGAACTCACTTGATCCTGCAGTGGGCTGCTTAAGGACCATAAAATCCAGACCAGATTCCAGGACTGTACAGAGTCTGCACAATGATCCAGACACATCAGTGGCTTTTAATAATTACATAATCTGTCCCCACCACACACACACACACATACACATCCACAAACTAGCAATCCTGGCTGAGGCCAACAGAACAAAACAAAAATGAGGAGGTTCCATTTCAAGCCATTTTGGAGCAATGATGAGCCAAAGCACAGACAGGAAACTTCAAAACATGAACATTTTGTGAACCCTAATTCCATCCGGGACTTTGACCAATCGGCCTTAAACTTTCCAACAAAATTCTACCCTAGCATCAGCTCCTGCGCGTGAACCGTCCAATGGCCAGGTTAGTTTTCATGAAGTTAGAGTGGTGGCTGTCCAAACAGGGTTCATAATAGCAAACAACTTGCTTCTTTAGCTATGGGGAGACTAGCATTCCTCCAGAGTAAAGTTTGGAAAGTACTAGCTCTGCCAGACATGCTGGAGCCTGCCAAATCTAGCTGATGTCCTGTTGAAACATGAACATGATGGTACCTCATCAAGGCTCTCCGCAAAACAGCTCTTCCTCTCATGAGTATCCCCTTTCCTAGCATTGTTTTGGAGGTGACCCCAGACTTCTGAGCATATGCACAACGTGCATCGTGACCAGGATTCATCACCAATTTGGTCCGCTGGCTGGATCATTAGCTTCCCCAGCCCAAGCCAGGTACTGACGGGGAGTGTGACATGAACACTGATCCATACCCCCGGTGACCTCATTGAACTGACAGATCCAGCCCTTGTGCTCCTGCCACATGCTTGCCTCAGATACCCAGCATTAGAGATAGCACTGCTTTGTCAGCACTAATAAACAAACGAGTTAAATCGCCATACAGCCAATGCCTGCAGGGAAGGACGTCATGAAGCTCTGAAGGTTACTGGCTCCTGAGTGTCCGGAGTGAGTGAGGAGGTGGCAGTTTGGGTGGTCAGAGTCAGTGGCACGTGCTGCTCCGTGAGCAGACTAAGAACAGCGACCTAAGTGCTTAGCTCACCTGAGTTACCTCCCTGTGTGCCTGGCTGCTGCTCTGCATCATTAAGCCCTCAGAATGATGCTGAGCCTTTCTAACAGCACAGTATACTCTCCTGTGGAAAGAATTCCTAACCCTCCAATCCCAGCTCCCTTTGTGCGGCAGCCCCCAGCTAGAAGGATGAGAGTTACAGCATGTGGAGATCAGGGTCTTCGGTTGGCCCACAATCGGAAGAGGTTTGGAGGTGCCACTTGCACAGATCTCCCCTACACTATGTGGAGCTGGTGAATGGGCTTGGCCACCTCCATAGCATCCCTCTCTTATGATGTGATGTTCTCATTATAATAATGCATAAGGCCATAACTGACCTGCTGGCCATAGAATAGGGGCAGCTGTGAACTCTGCACTCTTCTCCACCGGCCTCAGTCACCACTTGTTGGATCACTATGTTTAAGGATAAGAAGATAACAAAGGCTCATCCTAGGAAAAGTGCCGAGACTCTCAGCTATCCAACACTGACAACTGGGCAGTTGGGCTTGTGATATGGACTAAAATCTGCAACCCCCTTTTAGCTCCTTTGGGCACACCCAACGGAGGCACTCCTTAGGCAAATGGGGCATGCCCAGCTACTGAGGTGGGGAATGGGATTGCACAGGGATACAGCTGGCTCAAACCTTCCTTAGGAAGGAGTGTGGGATGGGACGAGAACATGGTCCCCAAGATGAACAGCCACAAATCCCATCAGGAACCACCACCAAGTGCTTTGAGAAACATACAGCAGGCAGTGAGACAGGCCCATTTCCATCAACATTTATTGTGAAAGCTCAGTACTGGCCCAAGAAACAGACCTCAGGCCATTAGGCAGATTTCTTGCTAACAGAATAAAAACAACTGGAAACGCAAAGTAGGAGATGGAAATAGCAGGCTGTTTTGTTATTTGCAACTCAGTGAGCTTGTACCCCACAGCACAAATCATTGCCCTGTGCTTGTGATACAGATTAAAATCTGTAACCCCCTTTTAGCTCCTTTGGGCACACCCAACTGAGGCACTCCCTAGGCAAATGCGGCATGCCCAGCTCTGACAGAAGCAATTGCAGTGGCACAGATCCAAGCTGCTGAACATCCAATCACAAACTGAGCACCTACCATTCAACATATCCCATCTTTTCCTGTGTTACTCAGAATTTAAGAACAAAACATTTTTAATGAATTATTATTTCATCAAAGTAGCTAAACCCCTCTAGTGACTGGCCT
Organism: Chrysemys picta bellii; assembly: GCF_011386835.1. Taxonomy (NCBI): domain Eukaryota; kingdom Metazoa; phylum Chordata; order Testudines; family Emydidae; genus Chrysemys; species Chrysemys picta. The sequence continues at coordinate 40,900,979 of NC_088800.1, forward strand.
CTGCCCCTCCCCCAGGCAGATCAGCCCAGCCCCTGGCTTAAAGCTTTCCATTCTCATTATGCAGGGATAGTGTGCCCAGAGCGGGTGCAGTGGATGGGTAAGCATTGCAGACTTCACCTCTTCAGTACAACCTCCTGTGCTAAAAACAACAACCCAATAAACCCATGGAAACTCTTGTGAAGTCGCCTTTCCTTCCCCAATGCTCACTTTTCACTGGAAGAAAAGGGGCTGCTCAACCCATCTTTGTATCCTGTGTTGCAAAATCTGGATCTGTAATTCTCCACGGGTGCAGATCCACAAGTGCTAGCAGCAGAAGAAGCTGTAAGTGTAGCCTTTTTGCACTACCATGGAACCTAATCCTGCTACTGGTAAGAATGTCAAAGACTGTCTGCTCTGCAGCCTCCACATTCCTCCCACAGATGGAGATGTCTAGGTGGGGAATGATAGAGTAGCTGTCATAACTATAAAGGGAAGGGTAACAGCCCTCCTGTGTACAATACTATAAAATCCCTCCTGGCCAGAGACACCAAAATCCTTTTACCTGTAAAGCTCAGGTAACCTGGCTGACACCTGACCCAAAGGACCAATAAGGGGACAAGATACTTTCAAATCTTGGTGTGGGGAAGGCTTTTGTTTGTGCTCTTTGTTTTGGGGGTTGTTCGCTCTTGGGACTAAGAGGGACCGGACATCAATCCATGCTCTCCAAATCTTTCTGAACAAGTCTCTCATATTTCAAACTTGTAAGTAACAGCCAGGCAAGGCATGTTAGGTTTATCTTTGTTTTCTCAACTTGTAAATGTTCCTTTTGCTAGAGGGTTTACCTCTGTTTGCTGTAACTTTGAACCTAAGGCTAGAGGGAGTTCCTCTGGGCTCTTTGAATCTGATTACCCTGTAAAGTTATTTTCCATCCTGATTTTACAGAGATGATTTTTACCTTTCTTTCTTTAATTAAAAGCCTTCTTTTTAAGAACCTGATTGATTTTTCCTTGATTTAAGATCCAAGGGGGTTGGATCTGGACTTACCAGGAAATTGGTGGAGAAGTCTCTCAAGGCTACCCAGGGAAGGGTTATATTACTTGGGAGGGAGATATTCGGGGGGGGGGGGAACAGGGGGGAGGTAGACAGAGTTTCCCAAATAACTCATAAATAATGTGGGTGGTGGCAGCAAAAGCAGATCTAAGCTGGTAGTTAAGCTTAGAGGTTTTCATGCAGGTCCCCACATCTGTACCCTAGAGTTCAGAGTGGTGAAGGAACCTTGACATGGTGGCAGAGCGGTGGGATAATTTTAAACCAAAAGCCAGTAAGATTTTTTTTCTCCTTTCTAGCTGCTTAGAAAGCAGCCTGAAGGCAGAGGTGTTAAGTTTTTTTAACAAGGGTCTTTGTTAAGAGAAGGTTTCAAGCTGTGAGCAAGCAGCTAGCAAAAGGAATTTACAAGCTGAATTGTTTTTTTTTCTTTCTAACTCTCGTGTATAGCTAGTTTAGAAAGGCTGAACACTGAAAGCTGTGAAAGTCTCTGTTAACTAAGCAGCCCTGAGCTGAGTGCATCCCAGTTTCAGTGAACTGCAGAGGGGGTGTGACCCAGCACAAGAAAGCAGGAAAATGACTACCAGTGAAGCAGCTAACAAACTAGAACTGGCTAGACTGGAAGCAACAGAGAAAGAAAACGAACATAAGAGACGGATAGAACTAAAACAATTAGAAATTAATGCAGAAAAAGCCAGGGAAGAAACTGCCCACAAGAGAGCTATGGAGCAGAAAGAAAAAGAGATGGAGGAGAGGGAAAGAGAGAGGAAGGATGAACTGGAATTGGTAAGGGCTAGGCAGGATATACCAGCCAACCCTAGCAACCCCTCTCCAGGTATCACTTCCTATCCCAGAAAATTCCCCACCTATAAGGCAGGCGATGACTGAGGCCTTCTTAGAAAATTTTGAAAGGGCCTGCCTTGGGACAGCATCTCTATAGACCAGTACATGGTAGAGCTGAGGCCGCAGCTCAGTGGACCCTTAGCAGAGGTGGCGGCTGAAATGTCTAAGGAACACATGAACAGTTATGAACTTTTTAAAAACAAGGCCAGAATCAGAATGGGGCTAACACCCGAGCATGCCCATCGGCGGTACAGAGCCCTGAAGTGGAAACCAGATGTGGCATTTTCCCGACACACCTACCACATTGAAAAAAAGTGGGATGCCTGGGTATCAGGAGCAAGTGTTAAATCTCTGGAAGATCTGTCTTTCCTAATGAAAATGGAGCAGTTCTTAGAGGGTGTTCCTGAGGAAATAGAAAGGTACATCCTAGATGGGAAGCCCAAAACTGTAACTGAGGCGGGGGGAGATTGGAGCCAAATGGGTGGAGGTGGCAGAAAAGAGAAAAACTAGTAGCAGTTGGGGCAAATATCAGAAGGGGCAACCTGAAACAAAACCTTATCACCGGGGCAACCCAAGACCCCACCTACATCCCAAGGAAAACCCAGACACCCGTCCCACCACACCCGTCTCCAGAAACCCACCTCGCCCCAGTGAGCAGTCAGCTGGGCGATGTTTTAAATGTAATGAGCTGGGGCATGTGAAGGCCAACTACCCAAAGAACCCCAACAGACTGCAGTTCATTACGCCGGAGTCACACCCAAGGTCCTCAGGCCCAGATGCCTCCCGGGTACCTTCAGAGCGAAGGGAAACTGTGAGCGTGGGTGGGAAGAAGGTTATCGCGTGGAGGGACACTGGAGCACAAGTGTCAACTATCCACCAATCTCTAGTGGACCTCAAATTCATCAACCCAGAAGCCCCGGTGACAATTCAACCCTTCACGTCAAACTCTTTAAACTTGTCTACAGCTAAGTTGCCTGTCCAGTACAAGGGCTGGTCAGGAAAGTGGACTTTTGCAGTCTATGATAATTATCCCATTCCCATGCTGCTGGGGGAAGACTTGTCCAACCATGTGAAGCTAGCCAAGAGGGTGGGAATGGTCACCTGCAGCTAGGCTAAGCAAGCTTTCACCCCCATCCCTGTTCCTGAGCCGTCCACCAGGGCCCCGTCTGTGTTACCAGAGACCCAGACAGAGGTGGAGGAACCGGATCCCCTGCCAACGACTGCAACAGCCGTAGTGGATCCAATCCCAGAGCCCCAGCCAAAGCCAGTCCCAGAACCGGAACTGGCAAAGCAACCAGCACCAGAACCATTGCCAGCACTGAGTCCAGCGCTTGCAAACCCATCTACAACTCCAATGCCAGAGGGCACCAGCGAGCCTGAACTGGCAGAAGCAGCAGATAACCCTACCCAAGAGGCTCAGCCAGAGCCTGAAATACCACATAGTGTACCAGCAGAGAGCAGTTCAGGGTCAACGGAAACAACCCCATCACCTGCATCGCTTCCAGAGGGACCAACCCCAAATCCACAATCCAAGGAGGAACTGATGGCTCCAGCATCAAGGGAACAGTTCCAGGCCGAGCAGGAAGTAGATGACAGCCTTCAGAAAGCTTGGGCGGCGGCATGGAGCACCCCACCACCTCTCAGCTCTTCTAACCGATCCCGGTTTGTTGTAGAACAAGGACTTTTATACAAGGAGACTTTCTGGTGGACACCAGGAAAACTGGCATCCTCAGAGACAGTTGGTAGTTCCAACTAAGTACCGGGTAACGCTCTTGAGCTTAGCCCATGATCATCCTAGTGGCCATTCTGGGGTGAACAGAACCAAAAAACGTTTGGTGAAGTCCTTCCACTGGGAGGGAATGAGCAAGGACGTTTCTAATTATGTACCGTCTTGTGAGGTGTGCCAAAGAGTGGGAAAACCCCAAGACCAGGTCAAAGCCCCTCTCCAGCCACTCTCCATAATTGAGGTCCCATTTCAGCGAGTAGCTGTGGATATTCTGGGTCCTTTCCCAAAGAAGACACCTAGAGGAAAGCGGTACATACTGACTTTCATGGATTTTGCTACCTGAAGCCGAAGCAGTAGCCCTAAGCAACACCAGGGCTAAAAGTGTGTACCAGGCACTAACAGACATTTTTGCCAGGGTAGGTTGGCCCTCTGACATCCTTACGGATTCGGGAACTAATTTCCTGGCAGGGACCATGGAAAACCTGTGGGTAGTTCATGGGGTGAATCACTTGGTTGCCACCCCTTACCACCATCAAACAAATGGCCTGGTGGAGAGGTTTAATGGGGGCCATGATACGTAAATTTGTAAATGAGCACTCCAATGATTGGGACCTAGTGTTGCAGCAGTTGCTTTTTGCCTACAGGGCTGTACCACATCCCAGTTTAGGGTTTTCACCATTTGAACTTGTGTATGGCCGCGAGGTTAAGGGGCCATTAGAGTTGGTGAAGCAGCAATGGGAGGGTTCTATGCCTTCTCCAGGAACTAACATTCTGGACTTTGTAAGCAACCTACAAAACACCCTCTGAGACTCTTTAGCTCTTGCTAGAGAAAACCTAAAAGAGGCTCAGGAAGAGCAAAAAGCCTGGTATGATAAACATACCAGAGAACATTCCTTCAAAGTAGGGGACCAGGTTATGGTCTTGAAGGCGCTCCAGGCCCATAAGATGGAAGCGTCATGGGAAGGGCCATTCACGGTCCAAGAGCGCCTGGGAACTGTTAACTATCTCGTAGCATCCCCCACCTCAACCCTAAAGCCTAAAGTGTACCATGTTAATTCTCTAAAGCCCTTTTATTCCAGAGAATTAAAGGTTTGTCAGTTTACAGCCCAGGGAGGAGATGACGCTGAGTGGCCTGAAGGTGTCTACTACAAAGGAAAAAGTGACGGTGGCGTGGAAGAGGTGAACCTCTCCACGACCCTGGCACATATGCAGCGACAGCAAATCAAGAAGCTGTGCACTAGCTTCGTGCCAATGTTCTCAGCCACCCCAGGACGGACTGAACAGGCGTACCACTCCATTGACACAGGTAATGCTCACTCAATTAGAACCCCACCCTACCGGGTGTCTCCTCACGCCCAAACTGCTATAAAACGGGAGATCCAGGACATGCTACAGATGGGTATAATCCGCCCCTCTAACAGTGCATGGGCATCTCCAGTGGTTCAAGTTCCCAAACCAGATGGAGAAATACGCTTTTGTGTGGACTACCATAAGCTAAATGCTGTAATTTGTCCTGACAACTATCCAATGCCATGAACAGATGAGCTATTGGAGAAACTGGGACGTGCCCAGTTCATCTCCACATTAGACTTAACCGAGGGGTACGGGCAAGTACCGCTAGATGAACCCGCCAAGGAAAGGTCAGCCTTCATCACCCAGGCAGGGGTGTATGAAATTAATGTGCTTCCTTTTGGGCTGCGAAATGCACCCGCCACCTTCCAGAGACTTGCAGATGGTCTCCTAGCGGGATTGGGAGAATCTGCAGTTGCCTACCTTGATGATGTGGCCATTTTTTCTGATTCATGGGCAGAACACCTGGAGCACCTAAGAAAAGTCTTTGAGCGCATAAGACAGGCAGGACTAACTGTTAAGGCTAAAAAGTGTCAAATAGGCCTAAACAGAGTGACTACCTTACCAGGTGGGTCAAGGAACTATCAACCCCCTACAGGCCAAAGTGGATGCTATCCAAAGTGGCCTGTCCCAAAGTCAAAGAAACAGGTCCAATCCTTCTTAGGTTTGGCCAGATATTATAGGTGATTTGTACCACACTACAGCCAAATTGCCGCCCCACTGACAGACCTAACCAAAAAGAAACAGCCAAATGCAGTTCAGTGGACTGATGAGTGTCAGAAGGCCTTTAACCAGCTTAAGGCGACACTTATGTCTGACCCTGTGCTAAGTGCCCCAGACTTTGATCAACTGTTCCTAGTAACCACAGATGTGTCCGAGCGTGGTGTGGGAGCAGTTTTAATGCAGGAAGGACCAGATCAAGAATTCCATCCTGTCATGTTTCTCAGCAAGAAACTGTCTGAGAGGGAAAGCCACTGGTCAATCAACGAAAGGAAATGTTACGCCATTGTGTACGCGCTGGAAAAGCTACGCCCATACATTTGGGGATGGCGTTTCCAACTACAAACCGACCATGCTGCGCTAACGTGGCTTCATACCACCAAGGGGAATAACAAAAAACTTCTTCGGTGGAGTTTAGCTCTCCAAGATTTTGATTTTGAAATACAACACATTTCAGGAGCTTCTAACAAAGTGGCTGATGCACTCTCCCGTGAAAGTTTCCCAGAATCAACTGGTTAAAAATTGTTATTGGAATGTGGGACATATTGTTAGTTTTTATATAATCAGTAGTATGTCTAAAGATGCATGTGTCTTATTAACTCTGTTTTCTCATAGAGCTCCAGGAAGAAATCACAGCCAGTGTGAAACCGGCTGTCCAACACTATCTGTGATTTGGGAGGCGTGTCATAACTATAAAGGGAAGGGTAACAGCCCTCCTGTGTACAATACTATAAAATCTCTCCTGGCCAGAGACTCCAAAATCCTTTTATCTGTAAAGGGTTAAGAAGCTCAGGTAACCTGGCTGACACCTGACCCAAAGGACCAATAAGGGGACAAGATATTTTCAAACCTTGGTGTGGGGAAGGCTTTTGTTTGTGCTCTTTGTTTTGGGGGTTGTTCGCTCTTGGGACATCAATCCATGCTCTCCAAATCTTTCTGAACAAGTCTCTCATATTTCAAACTTGTAAGTAACAGTCAGGCAAGGCGTGTTAGGTTTATCTTTGTTTTCTCAACTTGTAAATGTTCCTTTTGCTAGAGGGTTTACCTCTGTTTGCTGTAACTTTGAACCTAAGGCTAGAGGGGGTTCCTCTGGGCTCTTTGAATCTGATTACCCTGTAAAGTTATTTTCCATCCTGATTTTACAGAGATGATTTTTACCTTTCTTTCTTTAATTAAAAGCCTTCTTTTTAAGAACCTGATTGATTTTTCCTTGATTTAAGATCCAAGGGGGTTGGATGTGGACTCACCAGGAAATTGGTGGAGAAGTCTCTCAAGGCTACCCAGGGAAGGGTTATATTACTTGGGAGGGAGATATTCTGGGGGGGCGGAGGGGAGGTAGACAGAGTTTCCCTAATAACTCATAAATAATGTGGGTGGTGGCAGCAAAAGCAGATCTAAGCTGGTAGTTAAGCTTAGAGATTTTCATGCAGGTCCCCACATCTGTACCCTAGAGTTCAGAGTGGGAAAGGAACCTTGACAGTAGCCATGGCCACGGTGATGGAGTAGCCATGGCTGGTTTCTCTTGCAAGTGCTTTGTGACTGCTGGAGCCTGAATGGTGTGTGTCTCGTTAAAGCTGTTTGCAAACATTATGGGAAAACAACTTGCATTTGATATGCCTATCTCATAGAACTGGAAGGGACCCTGAAAGGACATTGAGTCCAGTCCCCTGGCTTCGCTAGCAGGACCAAGTACTGTCCCTGAGATTTTTTGCTCCAGATCCCTAAATGGCTCCCTCATGGATTGAACTCACAACCCTGGGGTTAACAGGCCAATGCTCAAACCACTGAGCTATCTCTCCCCCACCCCCAAAAAAAAGAAAAAGAAAAAGAAAAAAAAATCATAAAATATCAGGGTTGGAAGGGACCTCAGGAGGTCATCTAGTCCAACCCCCTGCTCAAGGCAGGACCAATCCCCAGACAGATTTTTTTTGCCACAGATCCCTAAATGGTCCTTCAAGGATTGAGCTCACAACCCTGGGTTTAGCAGGTCAATGCTCAAACCACTGAGCTATCCCTCCCCCCCTTTTACAACATGAATGTTAAAGAACATCCCACAGAGATGAAATGCCCAGACTTCATTCCATGTTTGTAAATCCCTGACAGAGTATTCAAGTATTAGTATTCCATAACTCCGCTTTGCAGGGGATGGTACACAGGTCTGACCGCACCGAACAGGCCCAACACCCGCTTAGAACAAATCTTGGCCCAGGATAGTATTGTCCCAGCCTTGAATAGAGCCCCAGACAAACTATTCTGCACAATTTTCATTGCCATCAACAGGAGTCAAGTGTGAAACTCTTATTCAGTGCTTCAGCATGTACAAATCCCGGCTGTGACATAGGTGGTTCTTCAATGCAAGTGGGCAGGGTGAAGCCCTTTGTCCGATACACAACATAGAGAGATCGACGGTTTTCAGAATGTATAGTCTATTAGAGAAGAGGTGAATACCAACAGGTCCTCTCCAGGAGAAAAGTTCTCCTCTCAGGATCCTCAGTGAGCTGCATTCGTAGGGGAAGAAGACTGAGACAAGATCTCCTGTACAGATCTGAGGGGAGGATTTTGGCCCAAATTTGGTTCCCAAATAGTTGTTCCCCATTTAAGCAGCTATAAGGCTGTAAATATCCTTAACCCATAATCCCTTTTCCTTCAATGCACTGTCTGCACAACAGGTGATCGTAACTTTATTCCCCAAACACTACATACTACTTATAAACTTATCATTACAGTTCCCACCTCACTATAGAGCACATTCGTCGTCTTTAAGCCAGGCAGTATAATAGGGGAGGAGTGCAGTGCCATGCTTCAGGGATTCTGGTCACTGGGGTCACACTTTAGCATAACTTTCACCCCCAAACCCTTCTTGGTTGTCTCAAAGGCCTCCAGCGCTTTTTCCAAAGGGAAGCGGTGTGTAACCAAAGGCTTGATGTCCACTCTCTTGGATGCAAGCATAGAAATCGCCATGGGCCACCTGGAAGGGAACACAAACAGCGAAAGATAAGGGTAGCCCTATAGGTCTAGGGAATTTGTATATTGACCAGCAGATCTGCATAATTGCACAAGAACCATCCAGACATGAGGCAGCATTCTTACAACGCTCAAAAACAGGACATGACAAGTCTGCAGGGGCCTTCCTTAGTTATTGCTAAACAGGCGAGAAACAATTTCTTTAGAGCCCAGTTCCATATGTCACTCCCATAAAATCATGCAAAAGGCTTCAGGACTGAGCTCTCAAGCAGAGTGCAAAGCCTGCTCCTGATTAGCAGGGACTATATGGGACAGGGCAGGTCCATGGCTCTGTCCCTGTCCCCACATTCCACACTGGCAGGCAGAGCAGGCCAGGCTCAGAAGCACACACACTGCACCTGTTCAGGGGTGGAGCAGTGAGAACTCCAGGAGCTCCATGAAGCACAGTGCCTCCCGGAGCTCCTGTTGGAGCAAGGGACCTCAACTGAGCCCTCTGCTTGCAGCTCGTTTACATCCTGATTCTCTGCTTGCTATAAAACACCACCATAGTCTTTCTGTTTGGAAGCACTGAGCTTGCATTGGCCAAGGGTTTATGAGGTTTTGTGTATAAGGCAATGACTCCAAAGTGAGTACAGTAATACTGAGCCAATGGTTATGCACATTCTTCACATGGGACAGCTAGCTGTGGTCTTCTCCAGCAGAATAAGTGACAAGCATTGGGAGTTACTATGTATTCAAATCACAGCAAAATGAAGTTTGAAAAAATTTCAGTGCTGCACTTTATCGCTCTGCCTCCTTGGTTATGCATGTTGGTTACTAGGTAAAATCGAAACCTCTGGCATCTCTATTGTGTTTTTAGCTCAAATGGTTCACTTAGAGTTCAATGCATTTAAGGAGCCAGTGGTGTGTATCCACAGATAACTGCTTGTGCATGCCAATACTGCCCCCTTTGGTGGTAAGAGGAGTATGGAAATTCACAGAGTAGCTTCCACGGGTTGTATTGCACTTGTATTGGCTTACAGCTCAAACTCTGCCTGGGCAAAAGCTAGAATTCAACAGAGATTGATGGGATCGAACAAAACCAACACAGAAACAAACCTTCCAATTAAACAGATCCCCCAGGATGAACTTGAAGAGACAAAGATCTACACAAAACTAAACCCAGCTCTGCCACATCAGCGAGACCAAGGTTATAGCCTGCTCCAGAGAGCACAGCTCAGTCCCATCTACACTGCGAGACTGACCTACATCCATCAACATGGCTGTTTCTACAGCATAGACCAGGGGTGGGCAAACTTTTTGGCCCAAGGGCCACATCGGGGGGGGGCCACAACTGTATGGCGGGCCGGGTAGGGAAGGCTGTGCCACCCCAAACAGCCTGGCCCCCACCCCCTCCCACTTCTTGCCCCCTGACTGCCCCCCTCAGACCTCCCAACCCATCCAACCCCAGTTGCTCCTTGTCCCTTGACCACCCACCCTTAACTGCCCCCCGGGATCCCATCCCCTTATCCAACCCCCCCTGCTCCCTGTCCCGACTGCCCTCCCGACCCCTATCCACATCCCCACTCCCTATCCACATCCCCACCCCCTGACAGGCCCCCTGGGACTCCCACTCCCAACCCTCCTTGTTCCCCATCCCTTGACCACCCGCCAGAACCTCCGCCCCATCCAACCGCCCCCTCCTCCCTGACTGCTCCCCAGGATCCCCCGCCCCCTTACCCAATCCCCCCCACTCCCCGCCCCCTTACCAACAGCAAGAGCTCACAGCTGCGACACCCAGCCAGAGCCAGCTGCACTCCCCACACTGCCCAGCGGGAGTGGTGGGCCAGAGCGCGGCCTGCACGGTGGCGTGGCTGCGGGTGAGGGGGGACAGCGGGGGAGGGGCTGGGGACTAGGCTCCCTGGCCAGGAGCTCAGGGGCTGGGCAGGACGGGTCCCGCGGACCAGATGTGGCCCACGGGCCCTAATTTGCCCACGTCTGGCATAGACAGAACCTAAAACTGTATAGATGAGATCTAAATCTGTGTCTTCTTTATTCAGCCATTCTGTCAGAATTAAATTGCCATAAATCACATGACAATTCCATGAACAAACCCTTGGAGATCAGAGCTGGGAAACTACAGCCTAGACTAAGTGCAAAATCACCAAACTAGCAAAACTGGATCAAGCTTGTTATAGGTAAGGACCTACCAGATTCACTGCCATGAAAAATGTATCATGGACCATGAAATCTGATCTCCCCCGTGAAATCTGGCTATTGTAGGGGAGATCAGATTTCACATAGTTGGGCGGCCAGAGAGCAGTAGCTGCTGACCAGGAGCTGAGCTCTGAAGGCAGTGTCACCCCCAGCAGCAGCGCAGAAATGAGGGTGGCATGTTATGGGGGCGTCATCAATTTTTGGTGGGGTCAGGACTGGCCTTACAGGTGTGGGCGAGTGGGCAACCACCCAAGGCCTTGTGGTCAGGGGGGTGCCATAGTCACCCCCTCCCACACACACACGGAGTCAGCCCAAGGCCCTTTTAACTCCCAAGCACTGGGTGTGGAGCCAGGAAGGGACAAGGCTGAGAGCACCCAAGCTGGGGGCTCCTACTGTCCGCTGGGCTCCAGCTGCTAGTCCCGGACAGGCTGGGGATGGACAGGACTTCCTTTTCCTCTGCACGGGCCATGTCAGACCCATCTCTGGGAACGTCCCCTGGCTGCAGGAAGCTCCACATCTGTTGTCTGGTAGTCCAGCTCTGAAGGCAGCGCTGCCGCTAGCAGCAGCGCAGAAGTGAGGGTGGCATGTATGGTATTGCCACCCTTACTTCTGCACTGCTGCTGGCGGTGGTGCTGCCTTCAGAGCTGGGCACCTGGCCAGCAGCTGCCCAGCTCTGAAGGCAGTAGCACAGAAGTAAGGGTGGCAATACCATGATCTCCCAGCAATAGCCTTGCAACCCCCCTCCCCACCACCTCTTTTTGGGTTTGAACCCCCAGGGTTACAATACCGTGAAATTTCTGATTTAAATATGTGAAACCATGAAATTTATTATTTTTAAAATCCTATGACTGTGAAATTGACCAAAATGGACCAGGAATTTGGTAGGGCCCTAGTTAGAGGACAAAAACAAGTAGGATCTTATTTTTACCCTCTAGATCTGCAGGATTGGTTGTTAAATCCAGGTTCATATCCCACTGCCACAAGAGGTCAAAACACACACACGACAGGATTTTCAGAGGGTTTGATAATTTTGAAGCCAATAATGAAATGTGTGTCTATCTGCGTGAAGGCAGAGCTCTCAAACTTCTTCCCAGCACAGACCATATCTCATTACAGAGATTGCCTCGTGGACACCTCCCACCCATCCTCCATTGCCCACCCCCCATTTCCTCACTGCCACCTCATCTCCCCACCTACTCACCCAACTTCTGGCCCACATCTACCCACCCCCACATGCCCACTCATCCCCTGTCTCCCAGTGCCCAGCTCCCCACCCATCCTGCATTGCCCACCTCCCTTGGCCACCACCTCCTCATTGATTCTCTATCGCCCAGCTCCCACTCCTCATGCATTGGCCACTTCCCCATCCATCTCCCAGCCCCGACCTCGCCACACAACCCCCTCCTCACCTCCTCATCGATTCCCTATCATCCAGCTCCCACCTCATCCCGCATCTGCTGGCCCCCACCTATCCTCCAGACCCACCTCCCTATCCATCCTCCAACTCCTTACCCATCTCCTGGCCCCCATCTTCCCACCCAACCCCCATTGCCTATTCCTCCACCTCACCCATTGCCTGGCTCCCACCTCCTCACCATTCCTGTGTTGAAGTGGGAGCAGGTTTGCACTGCACACATTTGCCAGTTTCCCTAAAATGTTGCAGTGTCACTTGGAAAGCCAGCCAGTCTCCAAGACGCATGATGCAGGAGGAGTGGGGCTGATGGTCTGACAGGGACCCCACTCTGCAACAGGGACATTTACATTGTCCTGAGAAGGAGTGATTAGAGGGGGAACATTACAGGGTCTTCCATTTCCTCCTTCCTTGTGGAGGAATTAATTCCTTCATGGACAATGGAGTAGTCTGTTGGCATGCCAGTGCACCCTGACCAATACTCACGTATTGCAGTAGCGAAATATCCCCTTGATATCCACCTCCCGCACAGCAGCATTCACGATGGGGACATGGACCATCTCCGGTCCCAGCCCCACCAGAACCAGGGTCCCACCCGAGCGAGTGGCCTGAGAAGGAATAACAGAAACAAAATAAATGCAAGTGCTGCCTGCCCATGGAAGGTGACAAGCTCCTGTGTATATAGCAAAAATGGACATTGCTGCCAGTTTTCTGAGCAGGCTATAAAAGGAGTTGATACCCTAAAGCAGTGATTCTCAAACTTTTTTGATCGGGTCCCCGCTTCTGTGTGTCTGTAGTCATTTACACCCTACCCCCCCCCCCCCCCAGTGCATATACCCAGCCAGAGTGGAGAACAGCGGTTGCTTGCTGGGTGCCCAGTTCTGAAGGCAGCAGCAGCAGCACAGAAGTAAGGGTGGCAATGTGAAAAGTGGTATTTGTCAATATCACTTTTCACAGCAGACTTAGTGCCCCATTGCCACCCTTACTCCTGCGCTGCTGCTGCCACCCCGGGGCTGACAGCCAGAACCCCGCTGCCTCCAAGTGAGCGATTGGGGAAGTGGGGGGAAGGAGAGCCTGAGCCCAGGCTGCCTCCTGGTGAAGGATGAGTCGAGGGAAGAGAGCCTGAATCTAAGTGGTGCGGCTCCAGCTGTCCCCTTTCTCTCCACTTCCCGGGTGTGCACAGCCTTTCTTTATGAGCCCACCCACCAGGGGCTGACAGCCACAGCTCTTAAAAAAATGCACACAGTTCACGCCTCCCTTGACACATTCCCGCACCTCCCTTGGAAGGCCTACCCCACAGCTTGAGAACCACTGCCCTAAAGCATGTACAGGCTTGTACTTGGGGGAGCTGGCCCATCCTGCAGTTCACACTGCCACAGCTACATTCTCTCTTTAGCATACTAGCTTGATGACAGCTCACACAAGTATGCCTCCTTCAGATGGGAAGCACACTCCCAGCTCCAAATGTAGACATACCCATAGGTGCTTTTGACATTTCAGACAGTTTCCAATAAAACCACCCAGATCCTCTTCCCCATCATCCTGTGCATGGAGGTGTCCCATTCTCCTACCCTTCTAAGTCCCAAGGTGGCACTCCACAGCTCTTTGTGGAGGAGGGGACAGAGAGTGGTCAGGACAGAGGGAGGGGACAGAGAGTGGTCAGGACAGAGGGAGCGGTGAGTGGGCTGTGGAGAAGCACACTGCTCCCCCTCAAGCCCTGCAGAGCTTACCAGGAAAAGACAGTACACTGTATGGAGCTGAATTGTTTTTTCTAGTGAGCTCCATGTATGGGTCCTAAGGACCTCTGGCAAGGGAGTCCCTGCTAGTTCAGCTCTCCTGGAGTCTAACTGCCAGGGGGCAGGGAGAAAGGCACTGGGGCAGAGCCTAAGGGTAAAGTGAACAGGTGCAACCTGCACGGCACTGATGTAATCACCTCTACACTGGGGTTTTGTACTGGGCTGCTCCACTAGTGGCTGAAACACCCCTGTAGACAAGGCCTAAGAAACAAACTATCCCAATTACTCTTATTAATTATTTGTGTAACAGTAGCATCTAGAGGCCGCATGCAAGATTGGGGCTCCACTGCAAGAGACAGTCCCTGAGTCCCTGCCCCAGAAATTAGAATCTAAACAGACAAGCTGGACAGAAAGGGGAACAGGCAGGGTTCAAGGTCACACAGCACTGCAGTGTCGGGAGTGGGATTACAACTCAGCCCTTTTGAGTCACAGTCCACTGCCCTGCCACAACACTATGCTGTCAAAACATTAAAGTTGATAATAAAATAATTTCACGGCAGGAGTGCTCAGAATGTCTAATAATAACCTGCACATCTATTGATGTATTTATTCTGCCTGAAACTGTGCTGCATACCAGCACATTATTTTGGATCTCTAAATAACGCTGTCAGTTGCTCCATAGCACATACAACTTAGGGTACGTCTACACTATGAGAGTAGTTCGATTTTACTTAAATCGAATTAGTGGGACCGATATTACAAAATCGAACATGTGTATCCACACTAAGAACAGTAATTCGACTTTGTGAGTCCACACTAACGGGGCAAGCGTTGACATTGGAAGCGGTGCACTGTGGGCAGCTATCCCACAGTTCCCGCAGTCCCCGCTGCCCATTGGAATTCTGGGTCGAGCCCCCAATGCCGGCTGGGGAAAAAATGTGTCGAGGGTGGTTTTGGGTAACTGTCGTCATTCAACCGTCACTCCCGCCCTCCCTCCCTGAAAGCGCCAGCGGGCAATCAGTTCACGCACTTTTCTGGTGAGTGACAGTGCGGACGCCACAGCACTGCAAGCATGGAGCCTGCTGCGACCATCGCTGCAGTTATGGCCGTTGTCAACACCTCGCACCTTATCATCCACCTTTTTCAGAGTCAGATGCTGAGAAATCGGGTGAGGAGGCTACGGCAGCGCGGTGAGGACATTAAGTCTGAGAGGGGCACAGACCTCTCACAAAGCACGGGACCCCGCGCCGTGGACATCATGGTGGCAATGGGTCATGTTGATGCTGTGGAACGGCGATTCTGGGCCCGGGAAACAAGCACGGACTGGTGGGACCGCATAGTGCTGCAGGTCTGGGATGAATCACAGTGGCTGCAAAACTTTCGCATGCGTAAGGGAACTTTCCTGGAACTTTGTGAGTTGCTGTCCCCTGCCCTGAAGCGCAAGGACACCCGGATGTGAGCAGCCCTGACTGTCCAGAAGCGAGTGGCCATAGCCCTCTGGAAGCTTGCAACGCCAGACAGCTACCGGTCAGTCGCGAACCACTTTGGCGTGGGCAAATCTACCGTGGAGGTTGCTGTGATGCAATAGCCAATGCAATCGTTGAGCTACTGCTCTCAAAGGTAGTGACCCTGGGAAACGTGCAAGTCATCATAGATGGCTTCGCCGTGATGGGATTCCCAAACTGCGGTGGGGCTATAGATGGAACTCACATCCCTATCCTGGGACCGGAGCACCAGGCCAGCCAGTACATTAACAGAAAGGGCTACTTTTCAATGGTGCTGCAAGCACTGGTGGACCACAGGGGACGTTTTACCAACATCAACGTCGGATGGCCGGGCAAGGTTCATGACGCTCGTGTTTTCAGGAACTCTGGTCTGTTTAGACGGCTGCAGGAAGGTATTTACTTCCCGGACCACAAAATAACTATTGGGGATGTGGAGATGCCTATAGTGATCCTTGGGGACCCAGCCTACCCGCTAATGCCCTGGCTCATGAAGCCCTATACAGACGCCCTGGACAGTGAAAAAGAACTCTTCAACTACCGCCTGAGCAAGTGCAGAATGGTGGTGGAGTGTGCTTTTGGACGTCTCAAGGGGAGATGGAGAAGCTTACTGACTCGCTCTGATCTCAGCGAAACCAATATCTCCATTGTTATTGCAGCTTGCTGTGTGCTCCACAATCTCTGTGATAGCAAGAGGGAGACCTTTATGGCGGGGTGGGAGGTTGAGGCGAATAGCCTGGCTGCTGATTACGCCCAGCCAGACAGCCGTGCGATTAGAAGAGCCCAGCGGGACACGCTGTGCATCCGGGAGGCTTTGAAAGCTAGGTTCCTGAGCGAGCAGGGTGACCTGTGCCTATTAAGTTTGTTTAAAGAGAAGCTGAACCTGCCCCCATTTCTTTACCCACTTAATGTTGACTATCCTCTCCAGTTACATACCCCCTTCACCCCGTTTCCCCCCTTCCAACACACCTTTAAAAATAAAATAAATGGAACTTTGTTCATTAACACCGTTTTCTTTATTAAACACGGGTTTCGTGGTAAAGGGTTGAAACTGGGACGCAGACTGTGGTGGGGAGCAGGTGTAGTGATGGAAAGGACGCTTCTAAACTCGAGGAATGACAGGCTCCTACTCCTAGAGCGGTCCGCAGTGGTGGACTGGTTGTTTCAACGGAGCCTGCTACCCCTCCTTTTCGGAACTCTGTGTGTGGTGGCTATGTGACTTTGTGGCGGGGGAGGATGGTTACAGATCCCCTGCTGTGTGGCTCTGTCATCCAGGCTAAGGACCGCTGCATAAGATCTGTAACCGCCCTCCCCCGCCACAAACTCACATAGCCCCCCCCACACAGAACATGAAAACCACCTCCCAGACTGACCAGGGTGCCTAGTGACTGCAATGTGTGTGTGACCTGCTGCTGAACCTGCCCCCAGGTCTGTACCCTGGTAAAGGTGACTGTCCTCTCCAATTATCAACCCCCTTTCCCCCCTTCAAACACACTCTCCTCTAAAAGAACCTGACAGAAACAGTAATGAACAGAAACGTATTTTTTATTAACAACTACACAGTTAGGGGATGACACTGGGATGGGGGCTTGGGTGAGGTGTTTTTGGAGTGAAGGAAAGGACTTATCAAAACTTTGGGAATGAGAGCCATCTGTTACTTGAGCAGTCTGCAGGGGTGGAGTGACTGTTTTCACGGCCCCTGCCGCCCCTCCTTCTTGGGACTTTGGGTGAGGGGGGGATGGGACTTTGTGGCGGGGGAGGTCGGTTAGAGATAGACTGCAGCGGGGCTCTGTCCTCCTGCCTCCGGTCCCGCAGAACATCTACAAGGCACCGGAGCGTGTCCGTTTGCTCCCTCATTAGTCCAAAGAGCGTTTGAGTCGCCTGCTGGTCTTCCTGCCGCCATCTGTCCTCCCATTCGCTGTGTGCTCGCTGGTATTGCGACATGTTCTCCCTCCACTGGGTCTGCTGTGCCGCCTCGGCTCGGGAGCAACCCATAAGTTCGGAGAACATCTCGTCCCGTGTCCTTCTCTTTCAGCGCCTAATCTGTGCCAGCCTCTGGGAGGGGGATGCCGGGGTAGGTCGGGAGACACTCGCAGCTGTGGGATGGGAAAAAGGGAGTGAATTCCTCACAAAGATACATTTTTGTGAACAATGAACATAGTCTTTCTCTGTGAACAAGACCATGCACGGCACCTATCACATGCGCACTCAGGACAAGGTCGAATTTTCGGCCTTCGCATTCAGTGCCTGGGGTCTTGGAGTACAGATCACACAAGCAGGGCAGGACAGTGGAATTCGGCTAGCAGGCGGACATGGTAAGCCATAGACTTTTGGCTGCTGAAAGCTTAATTTATAGCACTGCCCTCCTTTCACGTTCAAAGCAGTGCCCCTAGCGTTGGCCAGTTCCTGCTGCTGGCAATCCGGCCAGCACAAACTCAGCCCCTGTCCCATCCCCCTCGCGGCTGTCCGCGGGAAAGATCCCTGTATACTGCCCCTGTCCCGCCTCCACCGCGTAGCTGTAAACCGCCGGTTACAGTTCTGTAAAGGAACAGGCAATCAGTCCCAATACTAACATTCCCCTAATTTAAAGCAGGTCACCATGAGTGATATCACTCTGATGAGGATCTCGGACACAGAGAAAGACCGCATGCTGCGTGAATGCCAGCAAAAACCAGGGCCGTATGCGGCCATGCTGTGCGAGGCACTGATCCCGGAGTACTTGCTGCTAGCCTGGCTCGGAAAAGTTTCCTACCATGGAGGACACAATAAGGCCGCTCTCCCCAGGAACCTAATGCAAAGGCTTTCAAATTACCTCCAGGAGAGCTTCGTGGAGATGTCCCAGGAGGATTTCTGCTCTATCCCAGGACATATTGACACAATTTTCCAGTAGCTGCACTGGCAAGGACTAAAAAGTAGAGCGCCTAGGGCAAAGTAATCATGAAAAACCCATTGTTAATATTCCATTCCTGTTCTGATCAAAATAAATGTTTACATGTTTAAAACACTTACCGACTGATCCTTCCCCTGATTCAGGGTCAGGGTTGGTAAGGGATCTCCGTGAGGGTGATGAAGAGATCCTGGCTGTCAGGGAAATCAGCGTTGTATGCGCTGTCAACTGCCTCATCCTCCTCATCTCCTTCCTCATCTTCCCTGTCCGCGAAATCTCCGAGGAAGCGGCCGTTGACAATACCCCATCGTCAGAGTCACTGGCGGGGTAGTGGTGGCGGCCGCACCTAGAATGGAATGCAGTGCCTCGTAGAAACGGCATGTCTGGGGCTGGGATCCGGATCGTCCATTTGCCGCTTTGGTCTTCTGATAGCCTTGATTCAGGTCCTTGATTTTCACGCGGCACTGCGTTGCATCCCGGCTGTATCCTCTCTCCGTCATGGCTTTGGAGATCTTCTCGTAGATCTTTGCATTCCGTTTTTTTGATCGCAGTTCCGAAAGCACGGACTCATCGCCCCACACAGCAATCAGATCCAAGACTTCCCGATCAGTCTATGCTGGGGCCCTCTTTCTATTCTGCGATTGCATGGTCACCTCTGCTGGAGAACTCTGTATTGTTGCCAGTGCTGCTGAGCTCGCCACGACGTCCAAACAGGAAATGAGATTCAAACTGCCCAGACAGGAAAAGGAATTCAAATTTTCCTGGGGCTTTTCCTGTGTGGCTGGTCAGAGCATCTGAGCTCGGACTGCTGTCCAGAGCGTCAACAGAGTGGTGCACTGTGGGATAGCTCCCGGAGCTATTAGCGTCGAATTCCATCCACACCTACCCTAATTCGACATGGCCATGTCGAATTTAGCGCTACTCCCCTCGTCGGGGAGGAGTACAGAAATCGATTTAAAGAGACCTCTATGTCGAACTAAATAGCTTCGTTGTGTGGACGGGTGCAGGGTTAATTCGATTTAACGCTGCTAAATTCGACATAACCTCCTAGTGTAGACCAGGCCTTAATGATGTTCTCAATGGGTCTTCAATAACCCACCTGGGCTATAATCCTGGCTCTTGGCACCTGACCCAAGAAGGATCAATTCTCTTTCAAGCCAGGGATTGAGAAGTTTTCTGAAGAAAACACTGCTTAGTCACAAGTGCTGTTATTTGCACAGGCGTACGTGACTGCTGACAGGTTCCACAGTGCTCCAGACCACAGCAAGTGGGAGCTGCAGAGCACAGAGATAGGCATGTGCATCCTCATTGCAAGGACTGGCTCATACCAGGGACCCAGCCTCACTGTAACTAAGGATATCTCAGCTCTTTGATACTGCTCTGGCAGCCAGAGATCTACAGATCTCTAGGTTTCAGAGTAGCAGCTGTGTTAGTCTGTATCCGCAAAAAGAACAGGAGTACTTGTGGCACCTTAGAGACTAACAAATTTATTAGAGCATAAGCTTTCGTGGGCTACAGCCCACTTCTTCGGATGCATATAGAGTGGAACATATATTGAGGAGATATATATAAACACACACACACACACACACACAGAGAGCATGAGCAGGTTGGAGTTGTCTTACCAACTCTGAGAGGCCAATTAAGTAAGAGAAAAAAACTTTTGAAGTGATAAGATAGTACTGGGCTATCTTGATTATCACTTCAAAAGTTTTTTTCTCTTACTTAATTGGCCCCTCAGAGTTGGTAAGACAACTCCCACCTGCTCATGCTCTGTGTGTGTATGTGTGTGTGTGTGTGTGTGTATATATATATATCTCCTCAATATATGTTCCACTCTATATGCATCCGAAGAAGTGGGCTGTAGCCCACAAAAGCTTATGCTCTAATAAATTTGTTAGTCTCTAAGGTGCCACAAGTACTCCTGTTCTTTTTACAGATCTCTAGAGATCTTCTAGAGAAAGGGCCCTAGCTCCAGGATTCTGATGATGCTGAAAATCCAGACCATAATTTTCAAATGTCTGAAGTCCTCTTAGACCATGAGTTCAATACAGTCACAATGATGGTATAGCAATTGTATGACAGCTGGAATGTATGGGACTAGGTCTGCACAAGGAGGAATCAATATGCAGATCTCTACCCGCCTGGCAGATGATCAGCCACCTTCGTGGAATCACTATGCTCCAACAATCCCCCCCAAAAGCGCTACTTGGGGCCATGAAGGAGACAGACCTGAGCAGCCGGGGGGGCGGGGAGGGGGGGAGGGAGAGGCAGAAAAGTGACATTGTTCCCCTTCTCCCAGTGGAGGTTCCCAGGAAAAGATGATGTTGCCAAACCAGAGTATGAATCAGTGTCTAATCTCAGATATGAGGCTAGGTTACACTCCCCCACAACACAAAGTGCAAGAGATGCCAAAATCCCATTGCTTGCAAATATAGCTCAGTTGTTACTAGGCTGCAGAGCAGCACTCCTGATACAGGAGCTATCTATAGTGCAGCTTGTTTCAGAATCCCAGTGCTTCTGGGCACTACTTCCTCTAGGCTTCACTCATCTCGGTTAGTCACAGAAAACTTATGCAAATAGGTCTTTATTTAACTTAGCAATTGCCAAGACCCTGATTGCAAAATCAGTGGGGTCAGTGTAAACAATGGTAATGTTTTCTGCAGTAAATATAGACTCATAGTACATTAATATTACATCAGAGGGAGAGCTCATGTGATCATCTAGTCAGGACAGCATGGAAATGTAGGGCTGGATGAGACCTCAAGAGGTCATCCTGTCCAGCCCCCTGCACTTGGGCAGGACCAAGTAAACCTAGGTGAGCCCTGACAGGTGGCTGTCCTACCGGTTCTTAAAAACTTCCAATGACGGGGATTCCACAAACTCCCTTGGAATCCTGTTCCAGAGCTTAACTACCCTTAGAGTTAGAAAGTTTTTCCTAATATCTAACTTAAATCTCCCTTGCTGTAGACTAAGCTGATTACTTCTTGTCCTGCCTTCAGTGGACATGGAGAGCAATTGATCACAGTCCTCTTTATAACAGCCCTTAACATATCTGAAGAACATTATCGGGTCCCTCCTCAGTCTTTTCTCAAGACTAAACATGTCCAGTTTTTATAACTTTCCCTCATACGTTAGGTTTTCTAAATGTTTTATAATTTTTGCTGTTCTCTGGACTCTCTCCGGTTTGTCCACACCTTTCCTGAAGTGCAGCACCCAGAACTGGATACAATACTCCAGCTGAGGCCTCACCAGTGCCGAGCAGAGTAGAACAATTCTGTCCCGTGTGTTACATATGACACTCCTGTTAATACACCCTAAAATGATAGCCTTTTTTGCAACTTCATCACATTGCTGGCTCATAATTTGTGATCTACTCTAACCCCCAGCTCCTTTTCAGCAGTGCTACCACCTAACCAATTATTCCCCATGTTGTAGTGGTGCATTTGATTTTTCCTTCCTAAGTACAGTACTTTGCACTTGCCTTTATTGAATTTCATCTTGTTGATTTCAGACCAATTCTCCTATTTGTCAAGGTTGTTTTGAATTCTAAGCCTGTCCTTCAAATTACTTGCAACCCATCCCAGCTTGGAGTCATCTACAAATTTTATAAGCGTGGTCTCTGCTCCATTATTCAAGTCATTAATGAAAATATTGACGAGTACCGGACTCAGGACTAACCTCTGCAGAACCACATTAGATAGGCCTCCCAGTTTGACAGAAAACCATAGAATCATAGAATATCAGGGTTGGAAGGGACCTCAGGAGGTGATCTAGTCCAATCCCCTGCTCAAAGCAGGACCAATCCCCATTGCTAACTACTTTTTGAGCACAGTCTTTCAACCATTTGTACACCCACCTTTATAGTCATTTCATCTAGACCATATTTCCTTAGTTTGGCTATGAGAATGTAATGTGGGACTGTATCAAAAGTAGGGCTGTCAAATGATTTAAAAAATTGCAATTAATCGTGCAATTAAAAAAAACCAATAGCGATTAATTGCACTGTTAAACAATAATAGAATACCATTTATTTAAATATTTTTGAATGTTTTCTACATTTTCAAATATATTGATTTCAATTACAACACAATAAAAAGTGTACAGTGCTGACTTTATATTTAAGTATTTGCACTGTAAAAAAACAAAAGAAATTGTATTTTTCAATTAACCTAATACAAGTACTGTAGGGCAATCTCTTTATCATGAAAGTTGAATTTACAGATGTAGAATTATGTACAAAAAAACCTGCATTCAAAAATAAAACAATGTAAAATTTTAGAGCCTGCAAGTCCACTCAGTTCTATTTCTTGTTCAGCCAATCACTCAGACAAACAAGTTTGTTTACATTTGCAGGTGATAATGCTGCCCGCTTCTTGCTTATGTCACCTGAAAGTGAGAACAGCAGTTCTCATGGCACTATTGTAGCTGGCGTCGCAAGATATTTACGTGCCAGATGCGCAAAAGACTCATATGTCCCTTCATGCTTCAACCACCATTCCCGGGAACATGCGTCCATGCTGATGATGGGTTCTGCTCGATAACAATCCAAAGCAGCGAGGACCGACACATGTTCATTTTCATTATCTGAGTCAGATCCCACCAGCAGAAGGTTGATTTTCTTTTTTGGTGGTTCGGGTTCTGTAGTTTCCGCATTGGTGTGTTGCTCTTTTAAGACTTCTGAAAGCATGCTCCACACCTCGTCCCTCTCAGGTTTTGGAAAGCACTTCAGATTTTTAAACCTTGGGGCGAGTGCTGTTGCTATCTTTAGAAATCTCACACTTGTACCTTCTTTGTGTTTTGTCAAATCTGCAAATCAATTACTACATGACCCCAGGAGGAGGGACCGAAGCTTGAGCCCACCCAAGCCCCCCCACCCCGGGTGGGGGGCCAAAGCCAAAAGGCTTCAGCCCCAGGCAGAGGGCCTATAATCTGAGCCCCAGTGCCCAGGGTTGAAGTCCTCAGGCTCTGGCTTCAGCCCCGGGCAGTGGGGCTTGGGCTTCAGCTTCAGTCCTAGGCCTCAGAAAGTCTAAGACAGCCCTGGTGACCCCATTAAAATGGGGTCGTGACCCACTTTGGAGTCCCAACCCACAGTTTGAGAATCACTGCACTACAGTACTTGTATGAGGTGAATTGAAAAATACTATTTCTTTTGTTTATCATTTTTACAGGGCAAATATTTTTAATAAAAAATAATATACACTTTGATTTCAATTACAACACAGAATACAATATATATGAAAACGTAGAAAAACATCCAAAATATTTAATACATTTCAATTGGTGTTCTATTATTTAACAGTGCGATTAAAACAGCGATTAATCGCGATTCTTTTTTTTTAGTTAATTGCGTGAGTTAACTGCAATTAATCCACAGCCCTAGTCAAAAGCATTACTAAAATCAAGATATATCAGATCTAGTGCTTCCCCGTAGCATTAGGCGAGTAACCCTGTTAAAGAAGGAAATTAGGTTGGTTTGGCATGATTAGTTCTTTACAAATCCATGCTGGCTATTCCTTATAACCAGAAGACATCTAGTCGATGATCAGTCCCATAATTGTAGGCACAAATACTAGCATTGCTATGGCAATCTAATGGATAGCAATGAGAATCCTGCACAAATACTGAGGGGAAGATGGGACCAGTGCTTGAGAACCTAGAGATGGAAAAGGCCCATCAAGTCAGAGCTGTTCCCTAGAATACATTACCCTATATTTTGTCTGTACCATTCTACATCCTAGCAGAATGCACAGTAGGGGGTATGGCCCTGTGATTCAACCTGCATTTTCACTTACTTGGCTTCATTTCAGTGCTCCTAGTTCTTACTACAACTAGCCTTCCAACAGCACTGCTAGGGTACAAAGAGTACATGAAGCAAGTTGCCCAGAAAAGCTTACAAGGCAAACAATGCATACATACACAAGCCAAGGGACAGTGTGCACAGTGGAGAACCCGATAGTCCTGGGAAAGGTGGGTCTGAAGGTGAAATTTGGGGTAAGACAGAAGAAGAAGGTGCTTGGTGGACAAAATCTCGGAGACAATTCCAGGCTTGAGAGGAGTGGGGGGCAAGTCATGAGTGGGAGGAGACACAGGAAGCAGTGAGGACAGTATATGAAAGATGAAGAGGGGACATATGACAAATTGGGGATGCTAACAGATAATGGAGTGGGGAGATGAAGAGCCATTGAAGGAGATACTGTAGAAGTCAGCAAGGCAGGAGGAGGATGGGAAAACACAACATCAATCAAGGATGGGAAAACACAACAGTTCTGCCAATCACCATTACCCACAGAAGACCACGGCCAATTGGGAGCCAACACAACACATTCCCTTGGGCTGATGCAACCCTCTCTTTCTTGCATGCTGTGTGCTGCTAGCTGCAAGGGAAGTGGAGCTGCTCACCTCAATCAATAGCCAACATTGACATCTACAAACAGGAGAGGTGAAGGAGCAAGGAGAGGACACAATGCATAAAGAACTCAGCACCCTCTCTATGCCACACCTCAGTGCAGAGTACTGCACAGTAAGCCAGAGACCATCCCTCAAAATACAAATCAGGGCCTATGTAGTCAGAGAGTCTAGGGGCCCAACTAGGGACGTCCTAAAAGGACCCAGTTTTCAGAAATTATTAAGCACCTGCCCTGTGAAATTCAGGCTTCTTTAAAGTTAGGCACCCAAAAATCATAGCAGCTTTGGAATATTTAGGCCAAGGTCCCCTGCACAGAGGAAAAGAGCACTTCCAGTCCCTGATAGCATGGGGAGGGCATGGCTACGCCAAGGCACAGAACTCAGCTCTCCTGCAGGGGAGCAGAG
The DNA here is from genome assembly GCF_011386835.1 of Chrysemys picta bellii. NCBI lineage: Eukaryota > Metazoa > Chordata > Testudines > Emydidae > Chrysemys > Chrysemys picta. The sequence continues at coordinate 40,926,150 of NC_088800.1, forward strand.
CAATATTATTTCTGCATATGCACACTCGACTAAGTTCTGCCCTGAAATACACACACACAAGTTAGAGGGAAGTAAATGCACATATGCTATCTACCACTAACTCTGCTTAAGGTGGCACAGAGGACTGACAGCTCCATTGCAAGCCTTGGCTCTGACACAGATCCACCACGAGGTAAATTCAGCCAAGTGGCCTCAGGGAGACTATGGTGGGTGCAGCCCTCCGTCTGCCTGAACAAGCGGCTGCACGCCAGCAAAGGACTGAAATCTCCATTGTCATGCATTGACTCTGCCCTGCTGGTAGAGGAGTCTGGCCAGTAAAGTGGGTTTCTCACACAGTTTCACCTCTCATTTTATTTTCAGCCACTCCAATGACCAACCTGAAAGGAGAGAAGTAAATGCTGGCACGGATCTTGGATAGGGGAAGGAGGAACTCACGTAAATGCCAGTTTGGATGCTGGCCTCTGCCCCGGAGCACTCCACGGTTATGTCAGGCATGCAGTTAAGCAAACCTTGCACCATGCAGGCCATGTCCTTTGGGGTTTCTTTTTTTATCTGAATGGTGAAATCTGCCCCGATCTCTTTGGCTTTTTCCAGGCGGGAGGCGGATAAATCTGGGGAAGGAAGAAATAAATCACAGAATTGCAGCTCGCTGACAAACGTCATGCAAGAAAAGATGTCACACAGAAAGGTCCTGCAGCAAGCATGCCCAGTGGGGCATGGGCACACTGCATGCACACAATGCAGGCACATTGGGTGGAAAAGTCTGGTTCTCCTTCAGAACTCCCCCAGCCTGACGGTGCGCGGATGGGATAGGAGATCAGCTCTCCTCTCTGGGCTGGTGGGGAAAAGATGTGCAACAAGCAACTTAAAGGCACAAGAGATGCCAACAGGACTCTGGCCACAGGGAAAGTTGCCGCTTTCAAAGACGCTGAGGTCTTAATATTCTGAAGCCCATAGACAAGTCATTCTGACCAGGGCATGTACCAAAGGTGCAGCTGCAGGCACCTGACAACAATGAGGTTCTCTACAGATGTAACATTATCACCATGTAAAAACAGCAGAGTCCTGTGGCAGCTTATAAACTAACAGACATATAGGAGCATGAGCTTTCGTGGGTGAATACCCACTTCTTCGGATGCATGTGACCGAAGAAGTGGGTATTCACCCACGAAAGCTTATGCTCCTGTATGTCTGTTAGTCTATAAGCTGCCACAGGACTCTTTGCTGCTTTTACAGATCCAGACTAACATGGCTACCCCTTTGATAATGATCACCATGGTTATTCATGATTTGTACCAAATTAGCAAACTGCCTAGAAGTCCCAGCCCCTCTGTGCTGGCTGCTGTACAACTATGGATAAAAGAAGGGGTCCTTGCTCCAAATCGCTTAAAATCAACATATAAGACAAGAGACAGTTGGCAGAGAGGGTAAGCAGATGGGAGAGAACATAAGAATGGCCATACTGCATCAGATCAAAGGTCCATCTAGCCCTGTATCCTGTCTTCCGACAGTGGCCAATGCCAGGTGCCCCAGAGGGAATGAACAGAACAGGTAATCATCAAGTGATCCATCCCATCACCCATTCCCAGCTTCTGGCAAACAGAGGCTAGAGACACCATCCCTGCCCATCCTGGCTAATAGCCATTGATGGACCTATCGTCCATGAATTTATCAAGTTCTTTTTTGACCCCTGTTATAGTCTTGGGTTTCACAATATCCTCTGGCAGAATTCCACAGGTTGACTGTGCGTTGTGTGAAGAAATACTTGCTTTTGTTTGTTTTAAACCTGCTGCCTATTAATTTCATTTGGTGACACCTAGTTCATGTGTTATGAGAAGGAGTAAATAACACTTTCTTATTTACATAAGGAGCATAAAGTAACAGTGAGAAAATTATGAAGAAGCGTAATATACAGTGATCACAGTCTACCAGCTGCCTAACCATAACTTGCCTTGCTGGTGAATTCAATACCATCACTTTGGCAGCAAATGCATGGAGACCAGAGCATTGCCAGGTGTCTGGCATTAAGGCCTATGGGAATTCTTCTTAACCAGAGGGGTCTATCCCTTTGAGGCCAGCACACTGTAACACGGTTGAGAAACAGGTGGTGGAGAGGGAATTCCACAGAGCTGCTAGGAAAGTTTCCAAATTTCTTATAAGGGTTCCCTTTAGCTTCATGTTCTCTGGGTCTTTGGGGAAGAAATCCGCTCTGGAAAGGAGGACAGTATCCATGGTGAAGGATACCACTGCATGGCTGCCAGATGCAGGACTGTGGTGAAACCTTTGGGTTCCCATATGTAATAAATCATTGCAGGCTATTTGCTAAGGTGCAGATTATGACCGTGGACATCCTCTCTGCACATTTCCTCCCCCCAGCAGCCAAGCCTGGGGGGAGGAAAGGAGGGAAATCCCTCTTCCTGATTTTGCTGTGACACCAGTTTCATGGTTAGATTCCAAGCATCCACCTCCATGAGGATATGGAAAGGAAATCGGGGAGAGGCCACCTATATGCCCTAGATTGTCTCCTTCCCTTTTTTAGCATTATTTTTATTGGGCCATTGCACAGTTGCTGGGGAATAAGTTTGCTCTTTTCAGCCCTTTAGGGACAAAGACAGCCTTTTGAAAGGGCAGGTGTACCTCCCCATCAAGGAGAGGACAGGCCTGGGGGATGTCCCCATCAAAATCCTTGGCCTCATCACAAGAGCAGGAGGGCTGGGGAAAGACTCTGAAGCAGAGGGACAATGACCCATTTAATAACCGGTGCAGGAGCTGGCAGCACTTAGAGGTCCGTTCCTTATTGATTGGGAGCAGCTAGGAGACTTGCCTCCATTGCAGGAATGGGTGCCTGGCTCCCTTCAACTGCAAGTACTGTAGATAAATCTCTGATAATTTTCATATGACTTTACATTGTGCCTCTTCATATAACCTTGTGGTGGGTCTACCCACGTGTGACCTCCGTTTTCATGGGATTTTGTATCAAAGCCTCATTTAGAAACTTTGCATTGCCCTTGGTATAATATTATAGCCCCTAAGGATAGAATAAGATAGAAGAAAAATTTCTTTTTGCTAGCAGTAGAACAAGAGCTCTCCCCCCCCCCCCCCCCCCCCGCACTCTTAATCAATTGCCCTGTTGAATGAGCAAGGCATGGAAGGCAGCACCTCCAGACAGCCTCAACTGTTGGAGAGGGGCTGGGAGCCAGACCCAAGGACAATAAAACGTGTCAAGTGGGCTCATTAAAGACAAGCAGACATAAGCAAGCACCTTCTTTTGGAAACACCCTCTTTGCAGCATTGGGACAACACTCAAAAGAAAGCAGCACAAAGGACCAATGGACACAAACACAGAGTTTGAATCTGGTCTAGATTTGCATAAGAGGAAAGCTGCTATAAAAGTGAGGTGTCTTGCAGAGGACCCCGGGTCTCGTCTTGTCAACATGGGAGCATCGATCCGGATCGGCAGAAGCCCGGCTCCACCCCCTCCCCCATCTAACTCACCTGGCCAGTGAAGTTAAGGGGAGCAACTAATTGGTAACAACAAGACGGAGTGAATTTGTGTGTGTGTGTGTGAGTGTAAGTGTAATATATATTATATGCATATAATACAGTGTTAATGAATACATGTATTACTAATAAATGTGGCGTTTTGCCTTATTCCCCCTGAAAAGATCCTGTGCAGTACTTTAAGTACAACATTTTGGTGGAGAATGCGAAAGGGGGAGCAAGCATAGAACCCACAGTTATTATAAAACTGGTGTGCACACCGCCAGCTTTAGCCAGCCTGGCACTATAGGAAAAAAAGTGTAAACTTTCAGTTAATTAACCAAACTCTGAAGGATATAGGAGTTTAGGTTTAAATTGTGTTCATAACTGAGCTAAAGAGAAGAACTTAGTGTTTCTCACTCTGATCCGGGGAAGGATTAACCAAACTCTAAAAAATATAAAAGTTTAGGTTTAAATTGTGTTCATAACTAAGCTAAAGAGGAGAACTTAGTGTTTCTCACTCTGATCCGGGGAAGGATTAACCAAACTCTGAAGGATATAGGAGTTTAGGTTTAAATTGTGTTGTAGAGGTACATACACCCTCAGCCGTAGCAAGACTGAGCTAAAGAGGAGAACTTAGTGTTTCTCACTCTGATCTGGGGAAGGATCTAATCCGGGGAAGGATTTGTATAATTGGTGTATGAACCCTCGGTGGTAGCAGACCGAGTAATACAGAGGGAGGCTTAGTGTCTCTCCCTCTGGCCCAGAGTGGGTTAAAAACATAAGATACAGATCTTGTTCTGTTAAGCCAAACTCTGAAGAATATAGGAGTTTGGGCAGTGTAGTGTGGTTTATGTTTGTTTGTTTTGTTTTGTTTGTTTTGTAAGTAATATTGTGGTAATTTCACAATTTTAAAAAAAATGTTTAAGAAACGGAACCAGGAAGGGTGGGGGCTAGTTAAAAAGCCCACCCTCCTTGCTAAATTGGTAGTGGAACAAGGCTTGTGCCCATGTAAAGGAACTGTTTATTGAAAAAAGCAGGATTGGGCCCAGGCAAGCAACAGATAAAGAAACTAAAAAACAGGTTGGGTACAAAAAGTTAAAACAGCACTCTCAAATCTTACAGCAGCAGTAACATCAGGAAAAAAAACATTTGAAACCCCAAAAGGGGGCAGACCTTTGGGACCCCTCTGGAGATTGGGAAGGGGGATATTTGGGTAAATTCCTCCTCCCAGGGCCAAAATGCCATTAAAACAGTTAACAACAGTGCCTGCTTCTGCCTCAGATCTCCAGGCCATGGCAAAATGGCTGGAGATTTTAAAACAAAATTTTTTTTCTAAATAAAGTTTTAACGCCCTTTTACTGAGAAAAAGGGAAAATTTACACTCACAAAAAATGCACCACTTAATTAGCATTTGTGCAGCCCCAAGTACCAAACACACTGTGGCAGAGACCAAGCAGGTTCTGCCAGGGTGAAAGCACTGTGCTAATTTGTTTCCAAGCTTCTATCTTTCAGGCGCTGAACCAGAACATCAAAAGAGCTGGTACCAGCTGAAGAGTTATAAAATACCATGGTTATAGTGTCATGACAAAGTCTGTGTTCAGTGTTCTGTGTTGCATGTTCTGTGTCTGTCTCTGGTGGTGTCCTGTGTTAGCACTGGGTCCAGAGAGAGAGGGGATACTACACTAGACAGGGTAAATGTCTTTTCCTCTCTCTACTTCCCCCATCTCCATCCAACTTATCAATCACCCCTTGTGTCCAAAACACTTTGGTCCCCAATGCATCAGGTTTATTTTTTGTTAGGTTCTCTAATAGTCATTTTGTTGTTAATTTTTGTTATTAATACATTTGTATTGTTAGTTACATTTGCTTGTATTGTTAATTCCACACTTTCCTCTATGCACTCTGGTTCTACTTCCCCAAGCCCTAAAGGGTAGTTCTTGGGCCCCCATAACCTGTAAAACCTTGGCCCATGATTGTAGGGCCCCATCTTTCAGGTCCCCAGAAACCTCTGAGAACAACTGTTAAAAATAGGGAATTCTACAACATTTTAGCAACTGAATGTTAGTTTAAGTCCAAATCAGCTTAACCTTGCATAACAACTGTGGTACTCCTACAAAATCTTATTTGTTGTGTGTGCTTAAGAAGGTCCTGACCTCAGTGACTTTTATTGTTTGATGGCTATTGCAGCATCAAACTTGGGCCTCATTTTGTTTGTCAATGTACCCAATTATTGGAATGGTAATGGTTTTGTTGTATTTCCAATTATTATAATTATAATTGTTTGCATTTGTGTTTGTTATATCTGGTGTTTAGTCAATTGTAATGGTTTTAGTTATATTCACCTGGTTATAATTGTTTGGTTTGTTTGCAACAAATACAAAAGATTTATATGGTGACCACTCAAGAATTGTTCTTGAGAGGTCAAAAGGGGGACAATGTAGATAAATCTCTGATAATTTTCATATGACTTTACATTGTGCCTCTTCATATAACCTTGTGGTGGGTCTACCCACGTGTGACCTCCGTTTTCATGGGACTTTGTATCAAAGCCTCATTTAGAAACTTTGCATTGCCCTTGGTATAATATTATAGCCCCTAAGGATAGAATAAGATAGAAGAAAAATTTCTTTTTGCTAGCAGTAGAACAAGAGCTCTCCCCCTCCCCCCCCCCCCGCACTCTTAATCAATTGCCCTGTTGAATGAGCAAGGCATGGAAGGCAGCACCTCCAGACAGCCTCAACTGTTGGAGAGGGGCTGGGAGCCAGACCCAAGGACAATAAAACATGTCAAGTGGGCTCATTAAAGACAAGCAGACATAAGCAAGCACCTTCTTTTGGAAACACCCTCTTTGCAGCACTGGGACAACACTCAAAAGAAAGCAGCACAAAGGACCAATGGACACAAACACAGAGTTTGAATCTGGTCTAGATTTGCATAAGAGGAAAGCTGCTATAAAAGTGAGGTGTCTTGCAGAGGACCCCGGGTCTCGTCTTGTCAACATGGGAGCATCGATCCGGATCGGCAGAAGCCCGGCTCCACCCCCTCCCCCATCTAACTCACCTGGCCAGTGAAGTTAAGGGGAGCAACTAATTGGTAACAACAAGACGGAGTGAATTTGTGTGTGTGTGTGTGTGAGTGTAAGTGTAATATATATTATATGCATATAATACAGTGTTAATGAATACATGTATTACTAATAAATGTGGCGTTTTGCCTTATTCCCCCTGAAAAGATCCTGTGCAGTACTTTAAGTACAACAGTACCAGTCATAAGAACGGCCATACTGGGTCAGACCAATGGCCCATTTATTCCAGTATCCTGTCTTCCAACAGGTGGCCAGTGCTAGATGCTTCAGAGGGAATGAACAGGACAGGGCAATTATTGAGTGATCCATCCCCTGTCATCCAGCCCCAGCTTCTGGCAGTCAGAGGCTAGGGACACCCAGAGCGTAGGGTTGAATTCCTGATCAAACTGGCTAACAGTCACTGATGGACCTATCTTCCATGAACTTACCTAATTCGTTTTTGAACCCAGCTATACTTTTGGCTTTCACAACATCCCCTGGGAACGAATTCAACAGGTTGACTGTGCATTCTTTGAAGAAGTACTTCCTTTTGTTTGTTTTAAACCTGCTTTTAATTGCATTGTGTGAGCCCTAGTTCTGGTGTGACATGAAAGGGTAAATAACAATTCCTTATTCACTTTCTCCACACCAGTCATGATTTTATAGACTTCTACCATATTCCCCCTTAGCCATCTCTTTTCCAAGCTGAACAGTCCCCAGTCTTTTTAATCTCTCCTCATACAGAAGCAGTTCCATACTTATAATAATTTTTGTAACCTTCTCTGTAATTTTTCCAATTCTTATACATCTTTTCTGACATTGGGCGAGCAGAAATGCATTGCGTGGGTCTGCGTCATTTATTCTACCTTTCAGCTATTTATGTCCTGCTATAGACGCAATAGGAAAATATCTCCACAAACAGATGAATTTGAAATGTGCTATGCAGATAAAGAGTTTTATAGGCAAATATTTTACAAGTATGACTAAAACAAAATATTCCACCGGGAAGTGCAGTAAAAATGTCTGGGCAAATAATGGTTGGAGAGGCGTTCCTCCTAATGCCAACATGAAAAGTATTTTCCTGAAGGCAGCCAGCCTCCTACAGTTCAAAGAAGGGTGATCTCGCTCCTCATCACAGATAACATGGGAAACATTTGAACAAGACTGCCCCATAGTGGGCATTTTTGAGCCTCTTGCTGTCTGAGTAACAGCATCTGTGATGCAGGTGGCTTGGGGAGGACCAAATGTCAGGGACAATTACAGAGGCCTCGGTGATAGCTTCACCATCTGACGGAACTTCGTGGATGACCAATCAACATTTGTCACACTACGCACAGATTTTATTTCTATAGCACCTCAAGGATGGCAAAGCACTCGGTTAGCACCACTACTCTTGAAGAACGTGTCTTTCATGAGCAGGTGGAGCATCAGTTTTATGCCTCAGTCTGAAGACTGAAACAATAATTGCAATGCTGATGAACATGCATCCTCCTAGCTGTGAAGGGTGCAGTTGCATCCTCCTAGTACACCTCTACCCCGATATAACGCTGTCCTCGGGAGCCAAAAAATCTTACCGCGTTATAGGTGAAACCGCGTTATATCGAACTTACTTTGATCTGCCGGAGTGCACAGCCCCGCCCCCCCCCTCCGCCCCCCCAGGAGCGCTGCTTTACCACGTTAGATCCGAATCCATGTTATATTGGGTCGCATTATATCGGGGTAGAGGTGTAGTTTCCATGTGGGCTCTGGCCTGGGAAACATTTCAGTAAACCTGTGCTAATTAAGCACAGTCCTATTTATATCTGCCTTTACTGGTCATAAAGATGCAGAAGGAAAAACTGGACAGAGAACGGGTCTGCTGAAGACACCTACATGCCTCATACAGACACCAGGTGATGATCTTCACATGGGTACCTAGCATAGCTTTGTCCTCCCACCTGGCACTTCTGCTGCTAATTTGTACAATGACCTGCCACACAGAAAGAGCAGCCTTTTTCAGATATGTGAGAACGAGACAGTGTTTTAAGGGTTAAAAGAAGATCTTACCAGTGATTACTACCTGGGCAGCACCCATCATCTTGGCGACGAGCAAGCAAACTAGCCCAATGGGTCCTTGAGCAACAGGAAAGGAAAAGGAGATGTCAGAATGCAGGAAAATCACGATCACTTTGAAGTGAGTGTAAAGCTCGCTGGGTTGGGGGTATAGCAGGGCTCCAGGGAGGATTGACACTGGGATTATGGCAGATGTCATGATCTGCTGCAGTGCACCGAGAATGGCAGCGGGCATGGCTGTTATTGTTCCAGGTTTGGGGCTGGCAGTGAGGAGAATACTGCCAGACTCCTAGGTATCTTGTTACCACCCAAACTGCCTGTTTAGCCACAACATGCACTTCAAATCCAGTTTGGAGCAGGGCTGGCCAAGGAGTGCACTGCTGCCCAAGGTCACCCTCAGCCTCAATACAGAGATGTGGGCCATGGAGACTGGAGTGGTCAGCACACAATGCTCCATCCTGAACCTAGAAACCAGGCTGGTCACTCTGTTGCATTTCTCTGTGACAGCACTCATGACAGGTGGGTAGCACAAGGCACAAGGTGGGTTATTCCATACCAGCCCCACAGATTAAGACTTTGGATCCCAGAGTGACTCCGCCTCTTCGGCAGGCATGGATTCCCACAGAAAGTGGTTCAATGAGGGCCCCTTCTTCAAAGGTGACGTTATCTGGAAGCCTGCAAGAACCAGAGACACAGGAAAGTCACAATAGGGGCTTTTACTGGTTGTGGAGTGAAGCTAACATTTTACGATCCACAGGACCATGTCTGCAAAGATTAGTGTCTAAGCTGTGCTGGCAAAATGCCCTTATAATCGGAATAAAACACAGACCTGAGCACTGCATAAGGGGCTACTATGCAACTAACTACCCATCAGACTCTGCAATCTCTCTTTTGGCAGGCACAATTTAGGCACCCACCCTAGAAAACATGATGCTTGTTGTTTGCTGCAATGATTCGTGAGGATGTTCAACAATGTGCTGTGGGGAAGAGGTGTGCCCTGCCTTCATGGATGGGTACGGGAGAGAAGGCTTCTGCACCTTCAACTTCTATCATTGTTCTATTCCTGGAGGAGAAGGGGAATGTGCTGCAGATCATCCACTCTTCAGGTTAACAAGGGAAGTGTTCCCCCAGGTGACTCCTGCCAGACCCATGAAATGCTATAGCTTGTAGAGGTAGCCACTTCATCTCACAAAGCAAAGGGACATACGATCAGACATCCCCCTATTCATTACCCCATCATACTCTATTGCTGGTCACTGACATGTGGGAAGTGTTTCAACCAGTGGGTTGGCCTGAGATTCATACAAATGTGTGGTATATACAAAGAGTTTAACACTTGGTAACTAGGTCCTAGCACTCACTCTCCCAAGAAGAAACGAAGCCCTTGGCTCTCCATAGTCAGTGGAGTAACTAACACCTGGTGCAAAGAGGGAGTCAAATGGCCCCAGACCACAGTGGCAGTGTCTTGTATGCAGTTGAAACAGGAGTTGGTGCATTTCTGGATTTACAGGTTTGTTCTTTCTTCAGTGTACCTGGAACTCCCTGTTCCACACGGGCCTCAAAAGGGGAGCAAACTCCATAGATTAAATATCTACATGGCACTGCCACAAAGTATTTCCAGGGTGGATACGCTGGACACAATTCGTCCACGGCATGACTCTACTGAAGTCAGAGCAGTTATGCATGGATGAATTTGGACTGCTAGGTTTTCTAATGCTCCAATTCAGTAAAGTACTTCAGCACATGCTTAACATTAAGCTTGTGCTTAAATCCCATTGCAATCAAGCAATATGGATGCTCATATGCTTAAATATTTTGCTGAATTGGAGCCCAAGTGAGTTTCTCTGACAACCAGGATGTAACCTTTGGCATCAGTGAGGTCAAAATTGTCTTCAGTGTTGCATGAAGGCTAGATTAGCAGAGGTACTGGCTGCCTGGGACAATCAGGACCAGTCTAGGTCTTCTCAGTTAATAACGGACCAAATCATATTGCAGGTTTAGCAGTTCTTGCAGTGCTTTCTACAGAGCAGCAACGGGGCTGGCTCTCCTTGACGAATGAGGAAAAGCCCTTCCTGGAGTTTCCAATAGCAGAACCCAAAAAACCATCAGGCCTTACCTTGCCTTGTAGAAATGAGAGCAAGAAGAGAGAGGATTTAAGAAAAGGAAACCCTTTGGGGTTAAAGCAGTGACAAAGTCATACGAAATCTGCAGGAAAGAAATGTCTAACTACTTGCTGTCATAAAGTTCTCAGATACCACGGTGAAGAGTGGAGATAAAAACAAAGACAAACAAACACATAAATAAATAATCCCTAGCTCTTCTACAGTACTTAGCATCCGTAGCTCTAATCATAGAATCATAGAATATCAGGGTTGGAAGGGACCTCAAGAGGTCATCTAGTCCAACCCCCTGCTCAAAGCAGGACCAATTCCCAACTAAAACATCCCAGCCAGGGCTTTGTCAAGCCAGGCCTTAAAAACCTCCAAGGAAGGAGACTCCACCGCCTCCCTAGGTAACGCATTCCAGTGTTTCACCACCCTCCTAGTGAAATAGTTTTTCCTAATATCCAACCTGGACCTCCCCCACTGCAACTTGAGACCATTGCTCCTTGTTCTGTCATCTGCCACCACTGAGAACAGCCGAGCTCCATCCTCTTTGGAACCCCCCTTCAGGTAGTTGAAGGCTGCTATCAAATCCCCCCTCATTCTTCTCTTCTGGAGACTAAACAATCCCAGTTCCCTCAGCCTCTCCTCATAAGTCATTTGCTCCAGACCCCTAATCATTTTTGTTACCCTCCGTTGGACTCTTTCCAATTTTTCCACATCCTTCTTGTAGTGTGGGGCCCAAAACTGGACACAGTATTCCAGATGAGGCCTCACCAATGTCGAATAAAGGGGAACGATCACGTTCCTCGATCTGCTGGCAATGCCCCTACTTATACAGCCCAAAATGCCGTTAGCCTTCTTGGCAACAAGAGCACACCGTTGACTCATATCCAGCTTCTCGTCCACTGTGACCCCTAGGTCCTTTTCTGCAGAACTGCTACCTAGCCATTCAGTCCCTAGTCTGTAGCAGTGCATGGGATTCTTCCGTCCTAAGTGCAGGACTCTGCACTTGTCCTTGTTGAACCTCATCAGGTTTTTTTCGGCCCAATCCTCTAATTTGTCTAGGTCCCTCTGTATCCGATCCCTACCCTCTAGTGTATCTACCACGCCTCCTAGTTTAGTGTCATCTGCAAACTTGCTGAGAGTGCAGTCCACACCATCCTCCAGATCATTAATAAAGATATTAAACAAAACTGGCCCCAGGATCGACCCTTGGGGCACTCCGCTTGAAACCGGCTGCCAACTAGACATGGAGCCATTGATCACTGCCCGTTGAGCCCGACGATCTAGCCAGCTTTCTATCCACCTTACAGTCCATTCATCCAGCCCATACTTCTTTAACTTGGTGGCAAGAATACTGTGGGAGACCGTATCAAAAGCTTTGCTAAAGTCAAGGAATAACACATCCACTGCTTTCCCCTCATCCACAGAGCCAGTTATCTCATCATAGAAGGCAATTAGGTTAGTCAGGCACGACTTCCCCTTCGTGAATCCATGCTGACTGTTCCTGATCACTTTCCTCTCCTCTAAATGTTTCATAATTGATTCCTTGAGGACCTGCTCCATGATTTTTCCAGGGACTGAGATGAGGCTGACTGGCCTGTAGTTCCCCGGATCCTCCTTCTTCCCTTTTTTAAAGATGGGCACTACATTAGCCTTTTTCCAGTCATCTGGGACCTCCCCCGATCGCCATGAGTTTTCAAAAATAATGGCTAATGGCTCTGCAATCTCACTCGCCAACTCCTTTAGCACCCTCGGATGCAGCGCATCCGGCCCCATGGACTTGTGCACGTCCAGTTTTTCTAAATAGTCCCAAACCACTTCTTTCTCCACAGAGGGCTGGTCACCTTCTCCCCATACTGTACTGCCCAGTGCAGCAATCTGGGAGCTGACCTTGTTCATGAAGACAGAGGCAAAAAAATCATTGAGTACGTTAGCTTTTTCCACATCCTCGGTCACTAGGTTGCCTCCCTCATTCAGTAAGGGGCCCACACTTTCCTTGATTTTCTTCTTGTTGCTAACATACCTGAAGAAACCCTTCTTAGTGCATTACACAGGAGGTCAGTACAAAGGAGGTCAGATTAAGTTCTAGATCACATTCCCAAACACTTGGCAACCAGGCCTCAATCTGAACCCCATCCATGCCAGGGGCATCTTGGGAAATAACAAGAAGCACTTCATGTAACTAGATTACTATCCCCATTGTGCAGATGGCTGAGGGAGAGAGGGAGGAGCCATATGGCTAACTCCACACAGGGAGTGGTTATCTGTAGGCAGAGGGAGTGTGTGACTGACTTGTAGCAAAAGCTGGCATTGTGTGCATAATATCGGCACAGGTTTCCATCATCGGGAGGTGTCGCACAGAAGAAGATAGTCGGAGACAGGTTGTAGCGTCCGATTTTGCAGAATTCATCGATGTCTCGCGGAGCACCAGGCTCAATGGCCACTCGATCGCCTGAATGAGTGAAAGGAGGGTAGGGTGAGACAAGGAGTGTGTGGGCACAGCACCATGTGGAGATCTGAATGCTCAAGAGGGATGCCAAGGAAGGAAGAGATCTACCCTGTTCTTTAAACACCCACTGAAAGACAAAGACTTCCTTTGATGCACTTGAATCTATTTCCCTAATGCCATGCTACGGAGGACGCATCACCCAGCCCCAGGGACCCAGCCATACACATTGTTCATCATTACAGAAGGAAATATAATATGCAAGAGGCAGACAGACACTAAGAGGATGCCGGATCAGTCACATGCAGAGCTACCTACATCTTCCCCTCGGTCTAATCACTGTAAATTGGCTGATTTCCTATTCCCATCAGAAAGCTAGCGTTTGTCACAGAGTATCACTGAGTGGTTTCTGAGATCTCCTGCAATTAGGAACTAAACGGAATCACCATGCAGGATCTGTTGGCAAATGTTCAATTTTAATGGCAATCACTGTACTTGCTCTCCAGACTGACAGTTATGATGGGGAGGGAGGCTGGACTCCTGGTAAGGACCTGGAAGCGCATGTAGGAGTCAGGAGATCAGTATCCAAAATACATAGAGCACAAAATCCCCTTACTCCCATGTGGGAGAGCTCCACATTGCCTGATCAATCCTCGGACAGCTCAGAGTGGCAAAGGGGCAGTTGTTCACCTGCTCCACAGTCAGGTTTTCTGAGATTCATAAAACATCCAAAATGCTTCCAGCCCTTTTCACTCAGCACCAGAAAGCCAATAATTGGGCAAATCTCTCAGTGAGGCTGTGGTCATCTCTCTAGCTCAGAGGTCCCCCTCAGGATGTCCAGGCAGATAGAGGGCCCTTTGGTCATTACTATTGTTTATTAATTACAGAGCGGCATCAGCGTACTCAGCACTGCACAGAACGCAGAGAAAGATTTAGTCCCTGCCCCATAGATCTAACTCTGGGGCCAAACTCTGCTCTGTGTTACACCTATTTACATCTGGAATCACTCTAATGAAGCTAACAGTTACCCTAGATTTACAGTGGTGTAAATGAGAAATAATGCACCACATTTCTTAGTAAGCCAGCACCTAACCGTCAATGCGAGATGTCCTCAACTTCTGGAGCATGTACACACAGCAAAAGGAAGTTATGATACACCTCTACCTCGATATAACGCTGTCCTCGGGAGCCAAAAAACCTTACCGCGTTATAGGTGAAACCGCGTTATACTGAACTTGCTTTGATCCACTGGAGTGAGCAGCCCTGCCCCCCTGGAGCACTGCTTTACCACGTTATATCCGAATTCGTGTTATATTGGGTCGCGTTATATCGAGGTAGAGGTGTATTGAGTTAACTGGCTCAATAAAAGGGTTTACAAGCAGCAAGAGTGTCTCACATGCATGGTCTACAAAGGCTTTATGGTCTCGCTTGGATTGCACATTTAACACGTATCCTTTAAATACACAACAGGGCATGTGCAATATTCAAATCATATTAGCATTCTCCAAAAGGTCAAAGCAAGTGATTCCTAAGAAGTGCCATGAAGTCAGATATCCAAAGTGAGTAATGGATGGCAGTGAGCCTTGTCGTTTGTGAGGGGACAGTGTTGGACAAATCACAACAGATCTCAATCTGCCCAATGTACTGTGCAGTAAAGCAGGGACAGGAGACAAAACCCAAGAGGAGCTGTTTTTATTGTAACATCTTACTCTAGGTTTGATTTTCAATAAAAGAGAGACAGATTTGGCTTGGAAGGGCTGGTGGTTGGTTAGGAGGATTTGTGCAAGGGGTGAAGAGAGTAGTGAACCAACAGATAAAGGACAACAGCTGTGTTTTAGGTAGATATAGGTGCAAACCATAACACTGGAACCCAGCTCTGGCTCCTAAACCCCAAGTCCAGTGGTGCTGGGACCTGCACACCAGTTTTAACCCCATATAAAGGCAGAGTAATTTATGAAATTCAAATGCAAGTTAAGATTTTCATCTAAGGCTTTTTCTGGTCCCCATTATCATAGTACCCCAGCATCTCACAATCTTTAACATACTGATTTTCCCAACACCCCTGTGAGATAGGGGGTGCTATTATCCCCACTTTACAAAAGGGGAACAGAGGCAAAAGGAGATTAAGTGACTTGCCCAAGATCACCCAAGAAGTCTAGCGTAGCAGGGGACTGAGCCCAGGAGTGCTGAGTTCCAAGTTGGCACTCACATCACTGGACCATGTTCCTCCTCTTTTTATCACTCCTAAACTGAAGGTTTTGGCTTAGGCTTCTCTGGTTTGCAGGATTCCTAATGTTTCATCAATGCACAATGAACATTTACTATTTCCTAGCAGGCTACCCTCTCAACCTCATCACAACAGAGAAAGTACATATCAGGCAACCGTCCACAAGATTCAAGGAAGCTGCTCACCTGGCTTCAGATGGGTTACTGATGACCCCACTTTGATGACGGTTCCGGATGCCTCATGCCCTAACACCATGGGCTTCTTTATGATAAAGTCCCCAATTCTACCATTCTGCCAATAGTGGACATCAGACCCACAGATCCCGACCGAATGCATCCTCAGCAGCACCTCTGGCAAAGAAAGAAAGAGGCATAAACCAGAGACCAACTGCATCAGAACAGAATTAGGCCAATGCTGAGAGCACTTTTGAAAATCTCATTCTAATGTTTATCACTAGAAAATATACTAGTGGACAATCCTGCACTAGCCCTGGGGGTGGACTACACAAGTTTCAATAGGTTTTCCATCATCTTCTTCCCTCTATTTCTTTACCTTCCTAATCCGTTCACCATCATTTACTAACATGTTTCATAGTATCACATTTGCAATTACATCCTATAGGATAGTCAACATTTATGAGCTACTTACTGAAATCTGAATATTCTAGATAAGAACCTAAAACTTCCAAGAGCTTAAAATAAAATACATATCTTGTAAATGAAGGCAAATGTAATCTAAGAGGAGAGCTCAAGTCTGGGTGCCAAATGTGACCTTTGATTAAATATGATTCACAGAACTTCTGGCTACTTGAATAATTTTCAGTTAGAATGGTGTATTAGGCACTTGAACGCAGCAATAAAGCATATATACTTCAGGGTTAGGGTAATCAGATTATCAAGATGAAACTATGTTTAGTGTTTCCGATCACATGATAAGCAGCCTGAGGCATCAAAATCCCAATGGAATTTCCATTTTACAAGCTTGTTATCTGAATGAGGCTAGAATGGAGTTTCTAGCTAATTTTTCCTTCTCCAGTTTCTATGGGCCCAATCCTGAGAAGTGCAGATCATTTCCAACTCCCATCAGCACCCCTTTGTGATATTGTTCTCTTTCAGAGGAAGGTAATATGAAGCTCACAAACACTGCTGGTTATTTAGATGTTATTAAAATGACCTAGTCTCTCGCCCAACTTTATTTACACCTTCTTCCTTCTCAGTGCAAGTCCCATCCACTTACACTTCAGCAGAGTGGATGCAGGTAGGTCTAAAGGAAGAGAACTAATTTTCCAGACCTTATGCATCATTTCTCAATAGGACCCTCAGGATTGTGTCTTTCATAAGTTGTTATTGTTCCCAGATCTTGTTAACCTAAAACATAGGGAGAGGGCATTAGCTAACGCCACATACATTTCAGATTTCACCCCCATTCCGTCTCAAATGGATGCAATATTTGACCTGCTCCACCTACATGCTCCTTTTGGGGCAATGTTATATGTTATCATAGACACTATAGTTGGTTTGCAGCGGGAGATCAGCGAAGGGTAAATAGAGAATTTAGAAAGAAATTACACTCATAAAGAAAACCACAAGGTAGAAGGCAGGCAGTCACTCTAGAGACCTACCATTGGGACCTGGTTCTGGGACCGAACGATTTTCCTATAGGGAAACAAACAAAAAGCATTCAGTTTGCATGAAAATTTGGGGCTGCTTTCTGAGAAATCCCTAGAATTTTCTCCAGTATATAAGTAATTACAGTAGTGGGATCACGTCTTATACACCAAACGTCCCTAGAATGGAACAGGACTTGTGGTTTCAGTTAAGCACCTTATCCCATGATCTGAAAACAAACTCATCTTCTGAAACCAAACTGGCTTTTGACCCAGATATTCACAGTAAAGCAACAACTTATAAAGACAGTCAGGATTAAATATCCCTTTCTAAATGCCTATTCTCACGCCCTTGTCTTGTAATGCTATTATTGCTGGAATAGCTGTTCCTTGAGATTGTTATATGAATGAGGCATTATAAAACTTGAATCATTGACAATGGGGAAAACCCATGGAAGGGAAAAACACAACAAAAATTCCATGTGGCTGAGGGCAAGAACACCATCTTTTCCCCCACAAGTGGATATAATGGGAGCATTATAGAAGCAGGGTACAGTGGCTATTTAACAGTGTGGAGCCTGAGGATCCCAGGAAAATGAGCATTACACAGCTAGTTTGTCATACATAGAAGGGCTCAGCTACAACCCCGGGTCACATTGCACACCAATAAAAGGTCATCTATATGTTTGCAGGACTTTTACCTCTTCTCTCTATATTTATGTACTTACATGGTTCCCCAACATTGTGGTATCTGAGCTCCTCCCAAGTATTCAAAGAAAAAAGAATAAGTCCTTCGGATTTCACTACACAAGGAGGTTAAACAAAATGTCCAAGTACAAAAATAAACACTGTGCTTTCAAACCCCTATGACTGTCTCTGTTCACAGGATTGGGGAGCTAGTGTATAATGGGGAGGAAAAGTGGATTTCTGAGTTCTCAACAGGTTTGCTGCAAAGTTTCTTCCTAACTTTAAAAATGAAAGTGGGGTGGTTGCATTGTCTTTTCAAGACAGCCCAACTCCCAGTTGAAAGACTCCTATTTACTGAAATGGAAACTGAATTGGTCCTTCGCTGGGACTCACGTAAACGCTGTATAATCTGCTTGCTTAGAAGTTATTTCGTTATCAAAGTCATACATTGTGTCCTACACCTAATTACCCCCATACATAAACCTGGGCGTTGGACCTTTGAACACAGATATTCTTTCTTAAAGAATTTACAATTTAAAAACTTAATAAACACTAAACTCAATATTTGACATCACTATCACAGTAGGAAAGCAAACATTAAAGTGAAGAGAATTATGTTGTGTTCAGTTTGATTTCACCTCACTACGTTTATCTTTTGCTGCACCTTTCTCCAAAGATGATTTAAATGTTTAGTCAATAAGCAAATATTACTTTGGATTGAAGAAGTGGATGGTCTTGTTATATGGTCCACAGAGCATCAGCTACAGCAGTCATGTAGAGATTACCACAACAGGGCACCAGAGACACCAGATTTACCACCCATTTTAGGGAAATATTGTAGTATCTCTGATATCTCTGTGAGGCAAATGCTGACTTTTTAGTGGAGCCACTGCACTACACTTCAATATAGAGTCTCAATCCCAGCAGTGCTTTTGAACCCACCCTGCTGTCTTTGCTTTCCTTGACTCTTTAATAGTGTAGGGCATAAAGCTCGGGGAAGCATGAGATTTGATTAGTGTGATTTAGTGACTGTAAAGTCAAATAAACATGGTGGGCCTGATGCTCATTTGCATCAAGGTCCCTTAACACAGTCAGAGTGATTTAAAAGTGAATAAGTGTAAATGTGAATCAGGTCCAATGTGCATGGGGACAGGGAAGTGGGTGGAGGGGCAGGGTCAAGACTCAAGGAGAGGGACGGTTGGACCGAAAGAGTCTGTCTTCCACTCCTTAAAACGTATCTTGTTGTACAATACTGCAGCTAGACAAATAGTTACAAAGCATGTATTCTATTGGGAAGTTAATGGTAGAAAGGTAAGTGAGGAGTCATTCGATTCATAAAAATCTATAGAATCATAATTTCAATGGTGCCACCTTCTGAGGCATGGCAGGGGGACACACTGCCTCCCAGCTCCAGGTCCTCTGGTTGGTGGAAATTTTGATAACACAAAGTTGTCCTAAGTGGGTCAAGAGGGTTGTCATTTGAGAGCCCTTTCTCCCATGAACACAATGGTGGTAGTAGCAAACACGACAAACTTAGAACAATTATGTAGATATATATATGAGAAATATTTTAAAATCATTTTTTTAAATTATACTTTAACACGCCCATGTCAAACATGCAGCTCTCATAAAGCTAAATTGTGGCCCTCCACTGACAGTACTATGTTACCAGTTCATGCTCAGAAATATAATACCTGATTTTTTTTTAATGTGACAGATTACTATAAATGGAAGGAGTGCCTCCAGTTGTGCCATCATCAGCAAAAAAAGAGAAATGGTTCAGTGGTACTGATTATTAGCTTTATTGTGCCAAAAGAGTTGTAATGGGGCACTGGTTAAGACATCAGCATCAGACAGAAGCTACTGGAATCCATTCACAAATGGCATACTCATAATTACATAACATAATTAATTACAATCCCAAAGTAATTTATTACAGAATCCTCATTTTTACTTTGGTCTCGATGATTTTTAGGCACAATGAGGAGACAAAGAGTTCCAACTAGCAGTGAATCTTTGGAGAATACCATCATGGAGGACCTGGTTAAACACAATGCTCAGTGGCACCTTACAAGCTATAACAAGTGCACCCATAAACTGAATTTGGTATGTTTGGAGAGGAAGTACGTTGAGCATCAGGAAAAGCTGAAGATGCCAGGACAAATGACAGCTGTGGGTGAGACTTGCCTTACACTATTTCCCATGGAATACATTTCAAGAAGAACATCTGCTTCTTCTGCAGTAAGCCAGAAGCCCAAAGGCATCCTCTAAGAGTCTAAGCACAGTTTCAACACGAAAAACAGGTGAAAAACTGTATGAAGCAGTCACTGTTAGCAAGAACGTTGCATGGAAAGTAAAGTAAAATGAGTACACTGACCCCAAAGATGCCTATGCATATGACATTGTGTATCACATCAAGTGCTACACCAAGAACATAGGTAACATGTTGCATCTAAAGGTCAAAGCAACAGAAACAAATAATGATACTACTACTACTGCAAACTACATGACTAAACTGGATTTCATAAAATACCTTGCAGAGACTCTAATGAATGGGAAAGTCATGGCAATGGCTGATACAGAGACTAAGTACAGAGAGAATATGTGCTTTGAACGGGATTGAAGAGGAACAAATGCTTAGCAGACAGGCTCTTAAAGCACTTACTAAAGATGAACTGTGGGATATGGACAAAGTTTTTAGCAATCCTATTCACAGAAATGAATCACAGGGCATATCGTTAAAATCTGCAAAAGACATGGTGCTACCAAAAGTGGAAGAAAGCACTGATGTCAACAGTTCAACAGAACACTGTTTACAGCCACTAAATTTTTACAGAAAAGCATTTTGTATTGCAGCACATGGGAATTTCAGGGGAATGCCAAACCTGAAGAAATAATACCATGTGACCGGTACTACTTCTTTAAATGGTGCATTGGTGGTCACAGTGACATCAGCACCAGATCTTTCATGACCATCCAGAACTCCATCAAACTTCTAATTCAACATTAAGCTTGGGTGGAATGACCTCCCCCAAAGAAACCAAGCACCATCTAGACTCATTAGGTGCTGCTAAATGCCAAGAAAGGGCAATTTTAAAGCTACAGGATAAACTTACTCACACTGGCAAACCATTCTCCTATGATGGACCAGAACTCATTAATATCATGACAAAAGCAGTCGTCAGTGATGAGACAGCTAAAGATGTCAACTGAATGGATACTTTGGGTCATGACTTGTATCAAGCCTTCAAAACCCAAAGAATTATCCAAGGCTCCATCAATCAAGAAGCATTCCTCAAATGCAAAGACGACAGTCAAAGTGAAGGTGGCAGGGACTATTACAGAGCTAACCAGACAAGTCATCACTTGTTTGTCTCCTGGTTGTGTCCAGATCTCAGTGTCATATTGACCTACATGAGACTTTGGAAAGTATGAGTTCTCTGTGGTATCATAACTGATGTCTGAATGTGATGGAGCAATGCATGTGTGCTAGGTGAAAACCAAACTTATGCACATCTTGCATGGTCTTCCTAAGCCAGCACCTATTGATGTGACTGGTATCTTATCCCAGCCAAGGTCTTTCAGAGTAGCAATCACAGATGGTATGGTTGAGGTACAAGCTCTCGACAAACCAGAAACTGTTAATACCTGCCAAGATTTGGCCTACAGAGAAAATGCTGGACCTATAACGAAGTCCACCTCATGTTTGACACATATGTGTAGGCATCTATTACAAATATTACCAGAAAGAATAGACTCCATGGTATTGCACCTGTCCAATACAAAATTATTGACTCCACAAACATTTCCAGTGTCACAATGAAGAAGCTACTGTCCCATACTTGCACAAAGCATGAGTTAACCACACATTGCAGGAAAAACATTACAGCATGCAAAGAATTGCTCAAAGAATTTCATTGTCACATGGCGTAATGAAACTTCTGCCTCGCACTTTTCAGTGGAGTTTCTTTGTAATTCCTAAGACTTCTGCAAATTCTGCTTCTGTGCCTGCTGCTGGGGAACAGAATCACTGTATATCCCTCTGAGATGTGTTCCTATCTCCTAGACCATTAAAAGATGCCACACTGCCAGGTTTTCACACCCTTTCAGGATGGAAGACAAAATTTCCTTTCTGGAAGGCATCTGATTCAGCCTCCGAAGACTCTCTCGCACTGAAGGTGCTTGGAATGGCTGAGACAGTCATTGATGAGATCATAAATGCACTGGAGGTGTTCATATGTCAAATTTACTATTTGAGATCAACATTACAACACTTGCAGACCTACATTGTTAGCTGTTTTCCAAGGATCAGACAAATGGAGAAAAATTGCCATGAAGAGGTTCATGTTTTTACCTGCTACCGAGAAGATAAAACCATCAAGCAAAGGAATGGCTCCAGGATGATTGAACACATCCAAAAGTACCCTCTCCTATCAAGCATGAATGGGTTTTTCCAGTTACACATGAAATACAATGCATTCTCAAATCAATCCTAATCAAATGGTCATGTGCAAAAACCAGACGCTCGCCACCATGCAAATGATTGGCCAGCAGCCTGCCTTGTATGGTGATGTGTGAGTGTGGCGCAGATGAGGATCAGTATGTGTTACAATTTAATTTAATTTTTATTTATTTTTAAACATTTTCTTGAATATATATCTTCGTAAGTGTTCTAGGTTTGTCATGTTTGGTACCATTGTGTTTGGGGGGGGGGGGGGGGGGAAAAGGGCTTTCAAATGAAACCCAACTGAATCCTTTTCTGACAACCCTGCATTATCAAAATTTCCACCAACCGGAGGACCTGAAGCTGGGAGCCAGGAGATGGGGCAGTGAGTCCTCCCTACCACAATGCACAGCATGACACCATTGAAATTATGATTCTGTTAGAATTTTATTAATCAAATAATGCCTCACTTACCTTTCTATCACTAACTTGCCCATGGAATGAGATTTTACTACATCAGTGTTCTCAGACTAAAATGCTCGCCTGCCTGTGCATATCTCACAAGCATTGCACTGCCATTCATTGTTAAAATATGCAGTAAATGATTAACACTGCATATGGACAGTATGTGGCCAAATTCTGCCTGTTGATATTAATGAAGCTCAATGGGGTGTGCATCTGGGCACAACTCGCTCTATGTAATTTTTAGTGCCCAGAACTTTATTTCTGACACAGATTTCTTCAGTCCAAGGCATTTTGTCCCACTCAGGACACAGCCAGAGTGAATTGGAAGCTTTTAAAGAAAGCCTTTTTTGAGTTATCCACATGCATAGAAAGCATCTAATAAATGTGTGAATTGGTGAAACAAAATTTTTACAACCTCAGCTTTTTTTTTTTTTTTTTTTTTAGAAAAGTTCTGTGTGAAAATAGGAGCTTGCAATATGTATAAAAGATAATGAAGCTCACAATGTTGGAAGTGGAGTATCTAAGAGCATCCTAAAAAACATGCACCCATTTGTTCATTAGGGAGCTCAAAGAAGAACGACAAGAATGATCTTGAGTCCAGAAAAACTCTCATATGGAGAAAGACTGAAGAGATTGGGACTGTTACTTTAGAGAGGAGACAAATAAGAGGGGACATGATAATGATTGTGATAAAGGGGATTTTCAATTAAATTAAAAACCGGCAAATTTAAAATTGATAAAAGCATGTAAATACTATACAAATATAACATATAAATATTATTTATTATTTGTATTATCATAGCACCTAGGAGTCCCAGTAGTGGATCAGGACCCCATTGTGCAGGAGATTTTTTCAAACAAAGAAAAACAGACTCTGGAACTCACTGCCACAGGAAGTTATTAAGGTCAAGAACTTAATGAGATTCAAAAAGGGATTGGACACGTATATGAATAATAAGAATATCCAGTTATTACAGTTAATGCTAACAAATATTTTGAACGGAATATTAAACCCCATGTTTCAGGGCTTAAGCCAATCTCCAACTATTAGAAATTATGAGGTGATCCAAAGTGGGCACCACTTGGCCTTAGTCAGAGTCAGAATACTGGGCTAGATGGACCTTTGGTGTGATCTAGTATGGCAATTCCTATGTTTCTATTTAGAAAACTGTACATTATATGTGTATGAGATGCACATTATTATAAATGTTGCTTTTTAATACTGTTTTGGCAGATGTTACTGCTATCTCAAATGTGGCTGTGAGCCACGCATTGTATGTAACACTGCTCATGTGGACACACTCTGTTTGAGCTGCACTGGAGCGATAAAAATAAACTGAGCCACACAGGTGACCAAAGTCCATATTTAATCACAAGCACCTGCCAGATCAAAACTATTTTCTATGGCTACCTCACTGCTTATCAAAGTTCATTAAACACAGGCCTTGATTTTTAGAAGTGGCCTCTTATTTGGCATCTTCCAAATTTGCAAATGCAAATACCTGTACACACAACAGATGTCTAACTACCTGACTGCAGCCAGAAAGTTGGAGTACAAAACTCCATGTACAAAAACATGAAAGTAAAGAAAATCAGGCCGATAGTGTGCAAGTTTGGGTCAGTTCTGTCACTCTGTCATTCCTAACTGTTAGCCATGTTCACATGAGCTGTTAAAATGTACACCATGAAATGTTGTTTATCTTTTCTCTTGCTTCCCAGCAGCACCTTCTGGCACAGGAATATGTACTGAACTGTATGGCTTCCAAAGCCCTCCCCACCACACACCAACAAATGCAATACAGACAAACAGGATGTTAGCAATGTTCTTCTTTGCCAGAACCTGTATGATAGGGATGCCCACACTTTGCCAGCGGAGGCTCATGCTAGCAACTTGCTGGATCCTGAGAACTGCGCAGAATTTGGGTAAAACAGAGAAGACTGCAGGGCTAGTTTGTCACTCTGAAGTCTAGTGTGGTGAAACTTCTCCAGCGTCATTTCCCTGCCATCTCTTGTCTGATCGCTTCCACTCCTTTGGGAGTGCCCCTACCCTGCCAAATAGAGCTTCAGCAGTGCCAAACCCTGTCTCCCCAGCTAACCCACTGAGCCCTACGATCCTCACTCCCTGCCAAACTCAGGGGCAAAGGGAGCTTCCATTCCACTTCTGGCCTGCGAGGGCCCTAGTCCTCTGAATTGTGAGGAGCTACAAAACAGCCTTGCCAACGACCAGAAAGATTCCAAACCTCCCTTCATTTAATTCTAGTAGGTCATTTGATACTGTGTCACATGAAGTCACCGCATAAATTAATGCCAACTGGCCTGGACAGAAATAGTCATGTGTATTCAAAACAGGTTGAAGGACAGTAACAACAGGCAATAATTAACAGCAATGGACATAGCTGGAGTAGATCTGGGTTAGGCTGAGTCTTATTAAACAGCATCATCAATGATCTGACACTTCATTAGATGTAATATGCAAAAACCCTGAAGAAAGCAATATAAACAATTGGGGAGCTGGAGGAAAAATAAAAAGAGTTAACTGCTTAGCTAAGCAATGACTGGGAAGAGGGGTAGCGGAGACATGATAAGAGTACACTGATATTTGAGGGAAAGGAATTATTTAGTGTGTTACAGGGGGATCTAAGTAGGAAGAATGGGATGAAATTAACTAAAGATGAATTTAAGCCAAATACCAGAAGCTTCCTGCCAGAAAGATGTATTAGATGTGAAAACATTTCCATAGATAAGAGTTGGGAGCCTCACCATGTGGAACATAGAAATCCAGATTGGCAAAAACTCCAGAAATGCCTGAAACTTCTATGATCCAGGCAGTGTCCTGGGCTGCAAACTCACAGAAACTCCCTGAGTGCCCCCCCATCCCCTGAACCCCAAGAGCTATGACACACCCCCTCCAATCCCTTGACCCCAGAGGGCCGCGATCCACCCCAATCCCATCAGGGCTGTGACCCCACAACAACGCCCGAGGGCTGGGATCCCCTCCCCCCCCAGCCGCCTCTCGCTGTGCGGGGCGGGCCGGGGCGGCCCGGCCGTACCAGGCGCAGGTCCCCGGCGCGATGTACCACCACCGACAGGTTCTCGGCGCCTTGTTCCGCCATCCTCCCTCGGCCAGCCGGGGCGGGGCCGCTCGCGGCGCTTCCTCCCTCAGCAACGGCCGCTGCCCGCGCGCAGGTGCACAGGCCGCGCGGCGGGGAGTCCGGGGGTGAGCGGCGGTCGGCTCCTCGGCCGCTTTGTGCAGTTCCTGGGCTGCAGCCGCTGCACCCGTCTGCGGCCAGAGGGACTTTAGCCGGGTCCAAGGGCCGGCGGCTGGCAGGACCCGGGGGGGCGGGGAGCGGCCGGGTCTCACAGTCCAAACTGCAGCTAGCCTGGCGGGAGTCAGCGCTGCCTGGGGGGCACGAGGGAGGGGCCCCGCCCCCATGAAGCCGCGCAAGGCCAGAGGGTGGCAAGGTCTTGAAGGGGGTGGCTGGGCCCCAGCGCAGGGCCTTGAAGGGGTGGCAGGCCTGGGGGTGGCTGGGCCCCAGCGCAGGGCCTTGAAGGGGGTGGGTAGGCCTGGGGCATTGTGGGGAGAGGGCAGCTATTCAAGCTTCTCTTTCTTGTCCCACTGTGTGACACGCCCCCCCGCTACGTTGTGGAGGAAGAATCTGAGTGCTTCTGCACATAGATGGGAATACATTTTAATAACCAAAACTGGGTTGAAAAAAAGTGGTACCAGGTGGAGGGCAGTAGCCTGGTAAGGAGGCCACCAGGTAACTGCTCACTGTCATTTGTTCCCCCCCAACCCCCCCAAACCACTGAACACCAGAAAGGCACCAGAACCACCATCTGCTCCAAAGTTGCACAGATGATGGAAATTATACATGTAATGCAAATAGGTGAGAGCTACACATGGCTACTGAAAAACCTGGCTGAACTAAGTTGTAACAGCCCCTTCCAAGCAGTGCAGCTGTGTGTTACCCTTTACAAATATCTGGAACTGCAGATTGCCAAAGTGAAGAGAATAAAAATAATGCATTGGTCTATATAATATGAAGCCATGTTAGAAAAAATATAATCGGTGTGAAAACATAGTCCAAACTAACTTTTAACACTGTGCCACCTGCGTAGTAAAATGTTATGTATTATTATTAGCCTGTTGTTGTTATTACTGTAGTAGGAGTATCTTTATATAGTATTTCCGTATAGTCTAAGAAAAAATGGGACTAAATAAGGTCTGTTGTGTGCCATGGTAGAGAGATGGAATATTTTACTGCTGGAAACATTTCAAATTGGTTTTTGTTTTGTTTTTATAGGGAACCTTATTTCATAGGTTCTATGTTACATTCTAAATTTTTTTTTAGTCAGAATGGATTTTTAACATCATTTTCCCTTTTCTTTACCAAGAAACGTATAGCAAGGCCCTACTTCTACTTGTTAGAAAAGGAAGTGATAAAGGAGCTTCATCATTACATGTACATCTTTATTTCACAGGCCTGGAATTGCTGGTTGCTTGTTAAGATCAAACAGTTGCTGTTATTTTAAACAGTGTATTGTTAACACAAATGTAGAGCTACAAAAGTTTCGCAACATTTCTGTTGGCATATGCTTACTTACTTCCTTGTTTAGTTTAATAACAGATTTTTTTCCTTTGCAATCCTAAAAACTGCTGTTCAGAACTAGCAATGAACCAGCCGATATGGTAAATGGGTATAAAGAACTATTGAAATTTCAATGGCTTAACCAAGAACCATGAAGAACGCCACCGCATGCTATCAACAACTATTTTTTCTTACATAACTGATGTCAGCAGGTGCCAGTGGAACAAAGACATAAGATCATTCATGGTCAGTTTCTTACAGCATTTATGTTGACATCTGTTAAACCATCAGTGGGCAAAAACCTGAACCAGTAACTTTGATAATAAAACACATCTAAAGCACACCTGTATAGTAGTTTTTAAAATGTATTTAATATATTCAGATATTTACACATTTCTGAAACAAATAAAATACAGTAAAAGTGCAAAGGTAAGCAAAACAGTAAATATTCTGCTATGAAAATAGAAATTCATTTGCACAGTGAATCATCCAAACTGGAACATCAAGCAGTACATGAATGATCCACACAGATCAGTTGATCTTAGAAGCCATCTGTGGTTCTATAAGTGTTTGTAGCATGTGAATGTAGTTGGTGGAGAGGCCTTGATTGGAATCTAGATATAGAATAATTTCCCACTTCAGAAAAACAAGCACTAAGATTCAGTGAAAATAGTGTACATTTGTGGGGGTCCTTCACCATAATGTCTGGTTTTATGCCAAACTTGTGCACATTTGAAGTGTATCCAGGTAACTTAACTGGGCGAATCATAAATGGGCTGAAAACTGTTAACATCAGTTTTGGTGACATTCTCTAGGGAAACTAGTAAGCAGAAAGCCCTCAATTATAGTATCAGCTAGCTAGTTGTTCAAGAGATGCTTCATGTCTTCAACATTACTGTAAATGTTCTGTACATGAACACTCATGGATGGACAACCTGTTGAGGATTTCCACAGAATTTGTATAGCTTTTTTGTTGTTTTGGGAGACCACGACGACTGCAGTGCTCTGGGATCAAACTTGTCCAGTTCAAAGGAAGACAAACCTTTCCCCTTGGGAACACGTTTACCTCGACTTGTCCCCTTTTCATGTTTTCCCCCTGCTTTGATGTTTTTCTTTGCAGCATCAACTCTGATTTCACTCATCAGAGGGGAATCCGATGCTGCCAATGTGTGGAGTTCATCCTTTTGTCATGTTTTTTTCCTTCCAGGTTTGCTTTTTCTTGCATTCATCCTGAGTTTTTTCAGAGCGCACACTGCCTTTTTTGCATTTAGACTTTTACCTCTGGACTTTCATGCTGCCGATATGTGGCAACATGTTTCAACTGGGAATAATTTCACCACATACTCCTTTGCGCATAATCCTCTGATTAAAAAGCAGCTGGACTGTGATTGTAGAAATACACAGTTAGACCTTCCATGGTCTTTGATTTGTGATCATCTCTTTTGATCCAAACACATGTTCTGTGTTACACTACCCCCTATATAAAGGACACAATCTTGTCTACAGGCATGTAATCAGCTGGGAATTCCATATGATCTGGATTTCACTGTTCGTCTGC
This sequence comes from Chrysemys picta bellii, assembly GCF_011386835.1. Taxonomy (NCBI): domain Eukaryota; kingdom Metazoa; phylum Chordata; order Testudines; family Emydidae; genus Chrysemys; species Chrysemys picta. The sequence continues at coordinate 40,954,879 of NC_088800.1, forward strand.
ATGCTTGGGTAAGAGATGCAGGAAGTAGAAAGTCAACACCATTTTGTCCATGTTCACTTCCTTCAGCCTAGTTAGCCTACTCAGTGCAGAATTCAAATTTTGATTGGTTTTTGTAATTCCACTGGTTTACCTATCTCTTTCTTCCAATAGCCATCTGCCAGTCTTTGACACAATGACCTTTCTGAGTTTCTGATCAAAATGATTGAGAAAGGATGCACACCATTTTACCTTTAGTTTTTCCAATTCCCCAAATTCCTCTTCATTCTCATAGTTTAATAGCTGAAGAACATTGTTGTCATAAACTTTCCTGGCAGCTTTCCCTCCTTCCTCGGCTAAACACAGAATTGCACATCTTTTATTATATGATTCCAGCAAATCGCTTGTGTATAACTCAGCATTTCCTTTAGCTTATACAATAGCTGCTTCTCTGTCTCTTACCGTTGAACTGTTGCTGACATGGGATATGCATTTTGCTAGAAATGAAAAGAACTTCTCATACACGTGTTGTCAGCTTGTCATGAATCAGTGCAGTCATAGGAATTGCTGGATTTTCTTCAAAAAATGTTAAGGAGGAGACATAAAAGTCCCTTATCTGAAATTTTGTATCATGTGAAAGAAGAGTAGTTGGCTTCAACCTCCTCAAAAAGCCTGATAATTTCTGGAAGAGCCAAAGTTACAGAGATTGCAGGGACCAGCGAGTACTGACACACCCATCCTTTCAGGCGGTCATGAAGCTTAAGCCTCATACACAGCATGTAAATCATTGTGGCTGATTTTTGTTGTGTATTTTTGGGCAGCATCACTGTCATATGGGTAGATGAAGCATTAGCTTGTGTTATTTGTCACTGGTAAATTTTAGACAGGCATGTTTCTACTCTATAGCTTTGAACAGTACAGAGGCATTGTACAAGCATGATATCTCAAGGAATATTTTCTCATATACCCATGGGGCACACATACTTTGTGTTTCCATGCTTCCGTCAATAATTTCATATCCATATCTGTGAAACATAACTTAATCTGTATTGATCAGTCTTCAAAAATATGTCTTCTTTACCAGAGGATCCCCACACTTGGCAAAAGATCTTTCCTTTTGTGGTTCCATTTGTATTGATTGCACCTCCAGTCATCTTTTTTATTCTTTTGTCCTTCATCAATATATATGAACAGCTGTACATTTTTTGGTTTAGAAGCTGGGAGAGTTGATATTTTTTCTTTTATAGGATTTCTTAAAATATCCAGTGCTACTTATGGTGAAAGTGGTCCCAGTTTATTCATATAAACATGCGGTTCTCAACCTTTCCAGACTACTGTACCCCTTTCAGGAGTCTGATTTGTCTTGTGTACCCCAAGTTTCACCTCACTTAAAAACTACTTGCTTACAAAATCAGACAAAAATACAAAAATGTCACAGCCATACTATTACTGAAAAATTGCTCACTTTCTCATTTTTACCATATAATTACAAATCAATTGGAATATAAATATTGTACTTACATTTCAGTGTATGCCATATAGAACAGTATAAACAAGTCATTGTATGAAATTTTAGTTTGTACTGACTTTGCTAGTGCTTTTTATGTAGCTGTCATGGAGTTGGAGACAAGGCCCTGCACCCCCAGCTTCCTGCGATTCACCATGGCTGTCAGCCAGCCAGTAAAAAGAAGGTTTATTTAGACAACAGGAACACAGTCCAAGACAGGTCTTGCAGGTACAGACAACAGGATCCCCTCAATCAGGTCCATCTTGGGGACCAGGGGAGGCCAGGAGGTCTGTCTAGCCTCCCCTCCATTTTCTCAGCCAGCTCCAAACTGACACTTTCCAGCCCCTCCTCTGCCTTTGTCCCTTTCCCGGGCCAGGAGGTCACCTGATCTCTTTGTTCTTCAACACCTTCAGTTGGTACTTTTGTAGAGGGGCCCAGGCCATTAGTTGCCAGGAGACAAGAGTGTCGGACATTCTCTGTGCAGACGGTATCACAGGGGCCCTCTTGGGCTCTGCAACAATCACACACCCTGTTCCCCTCACCTAGATACCTAAGAAATGCATAGGGGAAACTGAGGCACACACACAGCACTCAGAGAAAACATTAAGAACATTCCCACTTTGTCACAGTAGCCTGCTGTAAAACTATGCAAATATCTAGAGGAGTTGAAAGACCTCTGTGTATTCCGGGGTACCACTGGTTGAGCACCACTGTAAACTAAACTACACTTAGTGGAGAAAATAAAAGACTGACCAATCTATTATATTCTTGCAGGTTTTATTAAAGCTTCCTCAAACTTTGCACAAGTCATGCTTTACAGTTGTCAAGAGGCATGTGACTAGAGTAGGAAGATTGAAGTAGAATAATTTGTTGCATTTAAGCAACACTCAGTTCCAGCTCAACAACGGCAACAATAGCTAGCAATTTAGAGGCCTATTCTCAACCCACTTACACAATACATAATTGTACACGAAGGGAATTTCCACACCTTGTAATCAGCTCCACTCATTCTCAACATCAGTTGAGAGCTGGATGCAGGGGGTAATGTCAGGGTTCCGCATTGAGAGGAATTGAGGTTGAAAGATTTAGTTTAGCAAGAAAGCAAGTATTCACCCCACGGAACACTCACGATCCCACTCGCTACCAGGGGAGCATGAGGGTGAGGGGTCCTGAGGGAGGAAAACTATATAGTTGCACTGGGTGAGTGGAGGGGAGCTGAGGATCCCTGAGGGAGGGCTGTGGGGGAGCAGCAGTAACCCCTATATTTAGGTTGCCTAGCACTTTTCTTTGTAAAAATACTTCAGGCCTTTATTTGAAAATCTCTAGCACCTCCATGATTTAAAGCAGGACTGTGTCATTTGCTAGGGTGGACTAGTACTTAGATCAGAGAGGTCCCATGTAAAATCCTGTAGATTTGGCTGAGTTATGAACCACACCATTTCTCATTTGCATTGTGCTCACTACAGTTTGCTTGCTCCCTGAACAAATGTTTATTAGCCTTGTGCATGCACCTCTTGTTAGTATGCAACACAGAGACAAAATAGATCTTCCATCTCAGAAGATCACACATTCAAGTTTCACTCCTACTAATTGGTCTTAATATCACCCTTATCATTGAGCAAGTGTTCATATCCCATAGAGCAATTACACAAGCTGGACACAGAGCCTTGGCTTCTAATATGGCAACCCAAGCTCTCGGCCACCTAGCCCTACTGTCTCTGAGAAAACATCTGCCAAATCTAAGAACATGGCTATGTTGTCTGTAAAACAGGGCTATACCTGTGTAGAGTTGTAGCCCAGTGTCAATGTGTTATGCATCCTCAAGTGACTGGTCTACAGAGGATAGCAGTCTAGTGATGAAAGCTGTTATGCTAAATCCTTTAGCTCTAATAGTAGAGGTTTGTGGTGCAGTGCTCTAGGTTCAGAGTTCATCCTGCTACTCCTGGGAAGGGAAAGTGTTACAGGTGAGCATATCAAAATTTATTTTTCTTTTTAAAAATACATAGGAAAATACATATTAAAAACCACATTAAAAGAATGTTACTAAAATTGCAAGGTCAGGCACTCACAAGTTAGTGAATGCCAAAATTAAAGTTGTACCTGCACCCTTACTTCAGCCCCCTCATGTGTGTGCATTGTGGTACGGTCTTTAATTACATGAGCACACACTTTTATTCACAGGACTTTCCTTCTAAGCGTTTGAACTTCAGGCTTGCTCCCCAGAGTAAGTATATACAGGATTCAGCCCAGTACAGTTGCTGTCTGGTAGGTGTAGATCTTTGTATATCGATATCTTGAGTATTTTGTGCTAAAGGCTTCTCTGAGCCGCAGTAGTGTATCAGGTGCACAATTTGGCCTTTTCAGTAGAAGTCTGGATTGTTTACCAGCCTGGCAAAAGGTGCTGATTTAGTGGGAACTTGGCAGTTTTCAGTGTTAAGCTCAAGGGGTAAACCAGACATTTTCAAATATGGCAGAGTAAATATCCTAACCTATTAAACTAACGAACAAAAAACAAAACAAACAAAGCAAGAGTTTTAAAAGGAACTCTTAAAAGGAATCTTTCTGTTTCAGGGCATAAGCCAACCACTAATTAAAGGGAGCAGGAAGAAACTTTCCTTGGGGGAAGGTTATTCCATCACTTCCTACTAGAGAGTTCTTACATCTTCCTCTGGCCAATGTCAGGTGGAGGATACTGGACTAGATTGACCATGGGTCTGATCCAGTCTGGCAATTCCTGTGTTCCTGAGAAAAGTTTGAAGTTAACCCAGTGCAAATAGACTGAATAGTTCTTCAAAAATTCAAAATATTCCTGTCAAGGCTCCTTCCCCACTCTGAACTTTAGGGTACAGATGAGGAGGCCTGCATGAAAACTTCTAAGCTTAACTACCAGCTTAGATCTGGTCCGCTGCCACCACTCCCAATGTGCTAATTCCCTTCCCTGGGTAGCCTTGAGAGACTCTTCACCAATTCCCTGGTGAATACAGATCCAAACCCCTTGGATCTTAAAACAAAGAAATTAACCATCCCCCCTCCTTTCTCCCACCAACTCCTGGTGGATCAAGGTCCAACCCCCTTGGATCTAAAATCAAGGAAAATCAATCAGGTTCTTAAAAAGAAGGCTTTTAATTAAAGAAAAGGGTAAAAATCATCTCTGTCAAATCAGGATGGAAAATAACTTTACAGGGTAATCAGACTTAAAGAGCCCAGAGGAACCCCCTCTAGCCCTAGGTTCAAAGTTACAGCAAACAGAGGTAAACACCCTAGTAAAAGGTACATTTACAAGTTGAGAAAACAAAGATAAAACTAACATGCCTTGCCTGGCTGTACTTACAAGTTTGAAATATGAGAGACTTGTTCAGAAAGATTTGGAGAGCATGGATTGATATCTGGTCCCTCTTAGTCCCAAGAGCAAACTCCCCCCAAAAACAAAGGGCACAAACAAAAGCCTTCCCCCCACTGAGATTTGAAAGTATCTTGTCCCCTTATTGGTCCTTTGGGTCAGGTGTCAGCCAGGTTACCTGAGCTTCTTAACCCTTTACAGGTAAAAGGATTTTGGAGTCTCTGGCCAGGAGGGATTTTATAATATTGTACACCGGAGGGCTGTTACCCTTTGCTTTATAGTTATGACAGTTCCTTTCCCACATTAAAAAAAAATGTTAACATTTTCAAAGTAACCCGAAGTTTTCCCCAAGCATGAGAAATTTCAGCTCCAAAGGAGCGTCTGTGAAACTGATTTACAAGAAAAACAATGTTCACACTGAAATGGGTCTTTCACCTTAAGTGCAGCATCGTTACCAGAATGTGCTAATTCATAAAAATGTAAGGAGACAATTCCAGTTATAAAGGAGGGAGAGAGTGAGCTCTGCCTCAGCAATCAGAAAACGTTATTGCCCCAGTATTAGGGCACGTCTACACTGGCAAAGTTACAGCGCCTCTCAGAGCACAGAAGGAAAACCGCTGTTGTGTGTTCACACTGACAGCTGCCTACGCAATAGCATGTTCACACTTGCAGCACTTGCAGTGCTATTTGGAGCGGTGCACTCTGGGCAGCTTTCCCACAGAGCATCTCTTCCTCTTCTGCTGCTAAGAGCAGTGGGAAGGCGGAGAGGGTCGTGGGGCATCCTGGGTCCTGTCCCAATGCCCCATGATGCATTGCTTCACATCCCAGCAATCTCTGTGCTTCCGTCTGCATTTGGTGCCATCTTTCAACGGTTTGTGGAAGAGGCAAACTGCCTCTGCGATCTGCAGGACGGGATCCCGAACTGGCGACCAGTTGTTTGCTCTGACCAACATGTCATGTCCTTAAACTACAAAGGCAAGAGGAGTGTGACATTGATCTCACCACGTGTGATAGCTACAACACAAGATTGCTCGTGGTTTTCACGGAGGTGCTGACCACAGTGGAACGCTGAGCTGTGCTGGGGCGATAGGGGAAATGCAGATTCTGAGTCTGCCCCATTCCCATCTTGCTTCTAAGTAAATAACAGAAAAGGATGCTTCTCCATAGTTATGCAAGAATTGGTGGATCACTGGGGACATTTCACTGATATTAATGTTGGCTAGTCTGGCACCATGCGAGAGGCTTGCATTTTTAGGAACCCAGAACTTTTTCAAAAGATGCATGCAGGAATATTTTCACCAAACCAGCACATCCACGTTGACAGGATTGCAATGCAAATTGTGATTCTTGGGGACCAGGCCTATCCATTGCTTCCCTGTCTAATGAAGCCTGCACTGGGCACCTGGACAGCAGGAAGGCAAGATGGCTAATAAATGTGCATTTGGTACATTGCAGATCTTTAACAACTAGGCTGGATCTCAATGAGCTAAATATTCCTGTTGTTACTGCTGCATGTTGTGTTTTACATAATCATTGGGAAACAAAGGGGGAGATACTACTGACAGGGTGGAGGGGGCGAGCTCTGCCTCTCAGCAATCAGAAAATGTTATAGCCCCTGTAACGGGGTTGGAACTCACCTTCTGGCGCCTCCTACTGGTTGTCTCTGGGAATTAGCTCTGTCCAGTGGAGCGCCCCCTCCTGGTGGTGTCCCGTCTGTCATCTCTCCCTCAGTAGCAGGGTAGTGTGGCCCAATGGCCAGAGGCGTAGGGGGATCCGGGCCCTCCCTCTCCACGGGGTCCCAACCCAGGGCTCTCCTAATGGCAGGGTTCCCCTTGCCGTTGGCTCGGCGGGGATCCAGCTGCAGCACGCTGAGCGTCAGTGTTGCTCTAATGCGGCTCGTCCCTAAAGTTGCCCTGGGTCACTTCCTACCCTCAATGTCACGGTCTCCTCTGGAGACGTGGGTTCCGGTCCATTCCCCTCTGGCGGGTCCTCCGTCTCAGATGCAGGGTGCGGGCCGGCTAGGCTGGCTCCTGGAGCCTGGACTTTTCCTCCTCGGGAGCTGGCTGTGTGCGTCCTTCTCCTCCGGTGGTCAGCCCCAACTGAGCAGCTTTGCAGGTTTTTATACCTAGCCTCCAGTTGGAGCATGCCCAGCAGGGCTTCTGGGGCGGGGCTTCCTCTGCCAGGAAGGAAGGATTAACTCCTGCTGCGCCAGTGTGGGGCCTTTAAAACCGCGGCTGGGGCCGGCGGTCCCTGGGGCCCTTTTTCCCCCTCCCCTTCCCCAAGGTAGGAAAAGAAGTCCGCATTCCCCTGGGGCTTCCCCGGCCGGTGTGACACTTGGAAGGAGTAGGGTTGGAGGGACAGGTACCACCGCATAATCCGTGCATTCGTTTCCTTCATACTATTGATCCATCTTAGGGTGCGTGATCCGTCACCAGGGAGAAGGTGTTCCCTAACAGGTAATACTTCAGTGCATCAATCGCCCATTTAACTGCCAGGGCCTCCCGCTCTACGGTGGAATACCGGGTCTCTCGGGGAAACAGCTTACGACTTAAGTATAAGATGGGGTGCTCTTCTCCCTCCTCCTCTTGGGAGAACACGACTCCCAGCCCTACCTCAGAGGTGTCAGTCTGGAGAATAAAGGGCTTCATGAAATCTGGCTGTGTCAGTACCGGCTCCCGGGTTAAGTGGTCATGCAGGGCATCGAAAGCTTCTTCACAATGTGGAAGCAGAGAAAGAACTGACAGGAAGGGGATGCAATACATGACAGTTCGTTAGCAAGAGTCAGGCTAACTGTAACCCTGATAACGCGAGATTTGTAGAAGCGAGGCTAGTGTGAGGCGGGTGAGAAAGAACTGTGTAAGAAGTCATTATGACCTGGTATAGATAAGGTGTAGAAGACCTTGTGTAGATAAGGTATAGAAAATATTGTATGTTGGCAAGAGTCAAAACAAGTGAGGAAATGAGATATCAAGATGGCCTATGTATAAACAAAATGCAGCTGTCCCTCATTATTTCTGTAATGAAAGGTATAAATGCTTGCTGTAATTAGTTACCGGAGAGAGAGACCTGCTTAGCTCTCTCCCTCTGCGCAATTGTGAGAGTTAATAAAGCATCTGACTTGCTGTACCTAAACAAATAGTGAGAACTCTGTTTTTCTCCGACAACAGGATGTTGACCACTGGACCTTCTTGGGCTGGGAGCTTCTCGTCAGGTCTGTGAGGGGGGCCGAGAGTGTGGCAAAGTTGGGCACAAACCGTCGGTAGTATCCGGCTAGCCCTAGGAACTGCTGAACTTGTCTTTTCGTTGTAGGCGTGGGGTAGCTCTTCAAGGCCTCGACTTTGTCCACCAACGGGTGGAGTCTTCCCCGACCCACTGTGTAGCCTAGGTATGTTACTTCCCGTTGGCCCCAGTGGCATTTGGCCGGGTTTGCGGTGAAGCCGGCCTTACCCAGGGCATGCAGCACATCAGTGAGGTGTTGGAGATGTTCCTCCCAACTAGAACTGTAGATGACGATGTTGTCGATGTATGCTGAGGCGTACAACCCATGGGGACTCAGCACCTGATTCATAAGTCGCTGGAAGGTGGCTGCAGCCCCGTGTAACCCGAAAGGCATCATCATAAATTGGAAGAGGCCGAAGGGTGTGGGAAACGCTGTCTTTTCTTTAGAGGCACTGGCAGCTGCTACGGATCGTTCCCCTTCGAACCCCATGGCGCCACAATAGAGGTAGGAGACCTTTTGAAATCTCTATTGGGGTGTCGGAGGAGGACTGTCCGTGGGGCCGTCTGTCCCTGTTGGGCTCACGCCATCCGAACTTATTGACTGTGCAGCAAGGTCAGATGCTGAGCGGCTATGGGGAATTGTTGCCGCCCCCTGTATGCATATGCGAGGTGCATAGGTATGCACCGGTGTTGAGGGGTTGTTACCGCCTCAGGAGGGGTTTTTACCGCCTCGAGTGATGCATCGAGGTACTTCGGAATAGTGCCTGGAGGTACTTGGGAATAGTACCTGGAATAAGGCCTTGGTGTGTGTGTGTGTGTGTGTGTGTGTACACCAGTGTGAATTGAGTGTTACCGGAAGACACCCAGAGTACGCTGCGAAGTCTTTTGGCTCGTGACCAGAACTACTCTAACGCAAGCCCAGTAACTAGAGGATCTTTTAGGAGATCCGACCCACGGTGGGCTAACTCGGCCTGGCATCGTCCGGCGAGGAGGCTATCTGGGTCTAGGAGTGTGTGAACCCATCTTCCCTCCCCCTTTTCCTCTCCGTGTGAGCCACTGACAGTCTGATCATCTCACTGGATGCAACAGAGTAAGCGGCGCCATCTCTCTGAGGGTATGTCTACACTACGAAATTAGTTCGAATTCATAGAAGCCGGTTTTATTGAAATCGGTTGTATACAGCCGATTGTGTGTGTCCCCACATAAAATGCTCTAGGTGCTCTAGTCGGCGGACCGCGTCCACAGTACGAGGCTAGCGTCGACTTCCGGAGCATTGCACTATGGGTAGCTATCCCACAGCTATCCCACAGTTCCCGCAGTCTAAGCCGCCCCTTGGAATTCTGGGTTGAGATCCCAATGCCCGGATGATGCAAAAACAGTGTCGCGGGCGGTTCTGGGTATGTCGTCAGGCCCCTCCCCCCCCCCGTCACAGCAACGGCAGACAATAGATTCGCGCCTTTTTACCTGGGTTACCTGTGCAGACAACATACCACGGCAAGCATGGAGCCCGCTCAGCTCAGCTGAGCTCACCGTCACCATATGTCCTCTGGGTGCCGGCAGACGTGGGACTGCATTGCTACACAGCAGCACCTGCTAATTGCCTTTTGGCGGTAGACGGTGCAGTAGACTGGTAGCCTTCATCGGCGATCTGGGTGCTGGCAGCTGTGGGGCTTGCCTTTTGACAGTAGATGCATTGCACCAGCCCCTTGCCCTTTGGTAGGCGATGGTATATTATGACTGGTACCCATCGTCATCGTACTGGAGTGGCTGTCAATCATGGCCACCTGGGCAGACATGCTACTGTTTCAATGATGATGGCTACCAGTCGTAGTATACTATTTTCTGCCAATTGCCCAGTATTGTCTGCTAAGCACCCAGAAGAGGCCGAGGGCGATGTTGGGTGTTGGCGGACGTGGGGCTGGCAGACGTGGGGCTGCATTGCTACACAGCAGCAGCCCCTTGCCTTTTGGCAGATGATGGTATATTATGACTGGTATCCGTCATCATCATACTGGAGAGGCTATCACTCATGCTGCACCATCGGCTGCCAGCTTAAGATGTAAAAAATAGATTTGTTCTGTATTCATTTGCTTCCCCTTCCTCCGTGAAATCAACGGCCTGCTAAGCCCAGGGTTTTCAGTTTAATCTTTGGAGGGACCATTCTGTGTGACAGTTGTTTGTGTTTCTCCCTGATGCACAGCCACCTTTCTTGATTTTAATTCCCTGTTCCTGTACCTGTACGCCATGTCGTCACTCGGCCCTCCCTCCCTCCCGCCCTCCCTCCTTCTCCTGGTCCATCAGAAAGTAGTTTCGCGCCTTTTTTCTGACCAGGCGCCATAGCTAGCACTGGGATCATGGAGCCCGCTCAGATCACCGCGGCAATTATGAGCACTATGAACACCACGCGCATGGCCCTGGAGTATATGCAAAGCCAGGACATGCCAAGGCGAAACCTGGACCACCCGAGGAGGCGATTGCAGCGTGGCGAAGAGAGTGATGAGGAAATTGACATGGACATAGACCTCTCACAAGGCACAGGCCCCAGCAATGTGGAAATCATGGTGTCACTGGGGCAGGTTCATGCCGTGGAACACCGATTCTGGGCCCGGGAAACAAGCACAGACTGGTGGGATCGCATCGTGCTGCAGGTATGGGACGATTCCCAGTGGCTGCGAAACTTTCGCATGCGTAAGGGCACTTTCATGGAATTTTGTGACTTGCTTTCCCCTGCCCTGAAACGCCAGGATACCAAGATGAGAGCAGCCCTCACAGTTGAGAAGCGAGTGGCGATAGCCCTGTGGAAGCTTGCAACGCCAGACAGCTACCGGTCAGTCGGGAATCAATTTGGAGTGGGCAAATCTACGGTGGGGGCTGCTGTGATCCAATTTGCCAGGGCAATGAAAGACCTGGTGATATCAAGGGTAGTGACTCTGGGCAACGTGCAGTCAATAGTGGATGGTTTTGCTGAAATGGGATTCCCAAACTGTGGCGGGGCCATAGACGGAACCTATATACCTATCTTGTCACCGGAGCACCAAGCCACCGACTACGTAAACCGCAAGGGGTACTTTTCAATGCTGCTGCAAGCCCTGGTGGATCACAAGTGACGTTTCACCAACATCAATGTGGGATGGCCGGGAAAGGTACATGATGCTCGCCTCTTCAGGAACTCTGCTCTGTTTCGAAAGCTGGAGGAAGGGACTTTCTTCCCGGACCAGAAAGTAACCGTTGGGGATGTTGAAATGCCTATCGTGATCCTTGGGGACCCAGCCTACCCCTTAATGCCATGGCTCATGAAGCCGTACACAGGCAGCCTGGACAGGAGTCAGGACCTGTTCAACTACAAGCTGAGCAAGTGCCGAATGGTGGTGGAATGTGCATTTGGACGTTTAAAAGCGCGCTGGCGCAGCTTACTGACTCGCTCAGACCTCAGCGAAAAGAATATCCCCATTGTTATTGCTGCTTGCTATGCGCTCCACAATATCTGTGAGAATAAGGGGGAGACCTTTATGGCGGGGTGGGAGGTTGAGGCAACTCACCTGGCCGCTGATTACGCGCAGCCAGACACCAGGCGGTTAGAGGAGCACAGCAGGGCACGGTGCGCATCAGAGAAGCTTTGAAAACGAGTTTTGTGACTGGCCAGGCTACTGTGTGAAACTTCTGTTTGTTTCTCCTTGATGAACCCTCCAAACCCCCCCCCCCAGACCCGGTTCACTCTACTTCCCTGTAAACCAACCACCCCACCCCACCCTCCCCTCCCCAATTCGAGCACCGCTTGCAGAGGCAATAAAGTCATTGTTTTTTCACATTCATGCATTCTTTATTAGTTCCTCACAGAAGTAGGGGGATAATTGCCAAGGTAGCCTGGGATGGGTGGGGGAGGAGGGATGGAAAAAGACACACTGCATTTTAAAACTTTAAGTCTTATTGAAGGCCAGCCTTCTGATGCTTGGGCGATCATCTGGGGTGGAGTGACTGCGTGGCCGGAGGCCCCCCCACCGTGTTCTTGGGCGTCTGGGTGAGGAGGCTATGGAACTTGGGGAGGAGGGCTGTTGGTTACACAGGGGCTGTAGCGGCGGTCTCTGCTCCTGCTGCCTTTCCTGCAGCTCAACCATACGCTCGAGCATATTAGTTTGATGCTCCAGCAGACGGAGCATTGACTCTTGCCGTCTGTCTGCAAGCTGACGCCACCTATCGTCTTCAGCCCGCCACTTGCTCTTTTCATCCTGCCATTCAGCCCGCCACCTCTCCTCTCGTTCATATTGTGCTTTTCTCATGTCCGACATTGACTGCCTCCACGCATTCTGCTGTGCTCTATCAGCGTGGGAGGACAGCTGCAGCTCCGTGAACATATCGTCCCTCGTCCTACGTTTTCTCTTTCTAATGTTCACTAGCCTCTGCGAAGGAGAAACATTTGCAGCTGGTGGAGGAGAAGGGAGAAGTGGTTAAAAAAGACACATTTTAGAGAACAATGGGTACACTCTTTCATTACAAGGTCGCATATTTCGGCTTGCAGGCAGCCATGGTAGGCCACAGTGTTTTGGCTTTTTTAACCTTCTTAACATGTGGGAAAGGTTGCAAACAGCAGTGCATTTCCCATATCAAGGATGAATTGGGTTGTCCATTTAAAATGGGTTTTCAGTGTAAAAGGAGGGGCTGCGGTTTCCCGGTTAACATGCAGCACAAACAAGTAAACCCCCCCCCCCCCCCACACACACACACACGATTCTCTGGGATGATCACTTAACCCCTCCCTTCCACCGCGTGGTTAACAGCGGGGAACATTTCTGTTCAGAAGAGCAGGAACGGGCGCCTCTGAATGTCCCCTTAATAAAATCACCCCATTTCAACCAGGTGACCGTGAATGATATCACTCTCCTGAGGATAACAAAGAGAGATAAGGAATGGATATTGTCTGCATGCCAGCAAACACCGGGACCATACGCTGCCATGCTTTGTTATGCAATGATTCCAGACTACGTGCTACTGGCCTGGCGTGGTAAAGTGTCCTACCATGGCGGACGGGATAAGGCAGCCCTCCCCAGAAACCTTTTGCAAACGCTTTGGGAGTACATAAAGGAGAGCTTTCTGGAGATGTCCCTGGAGGATTTCCGCTCCATCCCCATACACGTTAACAGACTTTTCCAGTAGATGTACTGGCCGCGATTGCCAGGGCAAATTAATCATTAAACACGCTTGCTTTTAAACCATGTGTAATGTTTACAAATATTTACAAAGGTACACTCACCAGAGGTCTCCTGTGTGCCCTGAGGGTCTTGGGTGAGTTCGGGGGTTACTGGTTCCAGGTCCAGGGTCACAAACATATCCTGGCTGTTGGGGAAACCGGTTTCTCCGCTTCCTTGCTGCTGTGAGCTACCTACAGTACCTCCATCCTCATCTTCCTCGTTCCCCGAACCGTCTTCCCTGTGTGTTTCTCCAGTGAGAGAGTCATAGCACACGGTTGGGGTAGTGGTGGCTGCACCCCCTAGGATCGCATGCAGCTCCGCGTAGTAGCGGCAAGTTTGCGGCTCTGCCCCGGACCTTCCGTTTGCTTCTCTGGCTTTGTGGTAAGCTTGCCGTAGCTCCTTAATTTTCACGCGGCACTGCTGTGTGTCCCTGTTATGGCCTCGGTCCTTCATGGCCTTGGAGATCTTTTCTAATACTTTTCCATTTCTTTTACTGCTACGGAGTTCAGCTATCACTGCTTCATCTCCCCATATGGCGAGCAGATCCCGTACCTCCCGTTCGGTCCATGCTGGAGCTCTTTTGCGATCCTGGGACTCCATCACGGTTACCTGTGCTGATGAGCTCTGCGTGGTCACCTGTGCTCTCCACGCTGAGCAAACAGGAAATGAAATTCAAACATTCGCAGGTCTTTTCCTGTCTACCTGGTCAGTGCATCTGAGTTGAGAGTGCTGTCCAGAGCGGTCACAATGAAGCACTGTGGGATAGCTCCCGGAGGCCAATAACGTTGAATTCCGTCCACACTACCCCAATTCCGACCCACAAAGGCCGGTTTTATCGCTAATCCCCTCGTCGGAGGTGGTGTAAAGAAACCGGTTTAAAGGACCCTTTAAGTCGAAAGAAAGGGCTTCGTTGTGTGGACGTGTCCAGGCTTAATTCGATTTAACGCTGCTAAAGTCGGCCTAAACCCGTAGTGTAGACCAGGCCTGAGATTAGCCGACGCTCTTTGCTGAAGGGAGGTGTAGGAGGGTCATGGCTATCCTCGTTAGTCTCTCCTGTGTGAATACCCTGTAGGGAGAGATCCTTAGTTTATGTGCCGCTAGCGCGGACAGGGCATCCTCCTCCTTGTGTGTGTGATTGGAAAATGGGTGGGGGACAGTCTAAGCATTCCCTTTCACCCCCTAAGGGTACCCCATCTTATTTCATGTACGTACATTATGGTACTAAAACCTGCAGGTATTTAGAGAATTGGAATCATTACACGCGTGAAAATTCATCTAAACAATGCCCACTAGAAGGTACCTTCAATCTAGATAAGATCATACATCTCAGAGGAGCTTTTAATCACAAAAAAAGCCTCTGACACACAATGGGAGCAATTTGTCTATTGAGGAAAGGAACGGGTTAATTTGAAATTCAGCTTGGTCCAGAGATAAAGAGAAAGTTAATCTGCGTTCAAGGTCAAGAATCAATGCAGACCAGGCTAAGTACAAAGAAAAACTGCTTTCGGCCCTAGCTGACTGTGAAAAAATATAGACATAGTCAAACCAAAGGCAATACAAGTTACAGTGCTGAGATTACATTTGCAAAGCTTAACTGTCCAGTGAGATCCAACAGTCTGCCTTTGCGACCCTGGAGCCGGCGTGGTTTGGGGACGCTGAAGAAGCCACAGGCAGCCGGCCTGGACTGGAATCACTGAAAAGACACCCCAGGAGACCTCAGGGTGTAAAAGAACTGCCCTCCCAAGAGAGGAAGCAAGTTTGAGATTGCACAGCACCTTCTCTGAACGTTATACACAGACATGGCCAGTCTGGACGTACGTGTGTGAGTATGAAAGTGTGCCTACTCTCAGCCGCAGTAAGTCTGAGAACCGGAGAGGGATTTAGCATTCCTCTTTCCACCCCGGTTGACTGGGAAGGGTGTCAGGTGGATCTACCCCAGTCGTAGCAGGACTGGGCAATAGAGAAGTTGGAGAAAAGGGAAGAGTTGTGTACTTGATAACTAGAATTGAGCAATTAAGAGCATAGATCATGAACCAGGCAGCAACTCAAACCTACGCCCAGGGCAAGTTGCAAGCCTTGAGACACAACTTCCAGGCAGAAAAGGAAGCACTGGCTAAGCAAGTACCGGTCCTTCAGGGACTTGTCAGAATTTAAGCATTTGTGTTTGCATATGCTGTAAGACCAGTGTGTTTGCCACAAGAGAAAATTGAATAGTTAAACGCCAATGGGCCATGCGTTTTGCCCAAGTGGCAAGCCTCACGAGGGAGGACTCGGGTAGCCTTGTGAGTAAGAATGTTTAAGAGAAGAGACCAGGAAGGGTGGGGGCTAGTTGAGAAGCCCACCCTCCTATCTAAATTGGTAGTGAAAAAGCCGGTGCCCATGGAAGGGACGGTTCAGCAAGAAAAGCAGGATCGGGCCCAAGCGGGCAGGCAATAGATAGAGAGATTGGAGAACAGGTTGGAAACTTTGAGGGCATAGTGGAAGGAAAGGAGTAAGTAATTATAAGCATGGGGATTTCAAATCCCCAGGATAATAATTGAAATGGTAAAATGTGTGTAAGACAGAGTTTTTGTACTAAGGTGCAAAGCTCTCCTTTCTTCTGCAGAATAAAGCAACTCCTCCTTATCCCTGTCTGGCTGTTATTGGCTCTCAGCTAGGTGGACCCAATATTTTGGTGACAGTTACTGGCGACTCCGGTTAATGAATTTCTGTCTTATACATTTAGGCATTAGGTGTGTGGACGGAACTGAGCCTCTCATTCGTAATTCCTCAGAGTGGAAGCCATCGCGTGCAATGAAGCTCTGAGGTTGAATTGGGATCCTTCTGTCCCTTCCCCTGTAGCGGTCAGTATTAGTAGAAATTCCTGTAATAGGATCCTATTAGGCCATAATTCCCTCTGTTCTCTGTGTAATTCTCTGTTAGAGTATCAGCAGGCAGATGGGTGGGTCTCTGGTAAAACCCTCTAAGGATAGCCCTTTGAATTATATGTTAAGTAAATGGCCTTTACCTGGTGTTCAGGAAAGAATAAAGATTTGAATTTGTTTTTGGGTAACAAAATAGCAGATAAAAGATCTGGTAAAAAGAGAGGAGGACAGTGCCCCTGGCTCTGTGTGGTCGAGCTGTCACTTTACTAGGGGTGCATAGAGATTTTGTAAGCACAAAAGAAACAGTTACACCTTGTGTAGAAATTGATGTGGCTAGTGTTGTGGAAATTGAACTGTGGATAGGATGTGCATTTTCCCCAGAACATGTGCAGTGTATATTGTAGCAGAGGTAAAAGAAATGCAAACCTACCAATATAGGTTGTGTTGTCTCTTTCAGATCACTGGGTGTTTGAAAGCAGGAGTTAGAAGTAAAAGGCAATCAAAAGTCTGGGAAAGTTAATTGTGACTTCTTAAGTAAGAATCTTTAAGCTGTGGATAGCTTTGGATCTGGAAGCAAGCATCTGTACTAATGCAATTTTCTAACTAATAAGGTAGAAGCCACTGAAACCTGGGCTGCCTATGAAACAAATTACCAATATTTGGTAATTCCTCTGTTTTGTCTAAAATCAACAAGAGTATGTGTATATAAAGGAAATATTTTAAGCAATGACTGACTACCCAGAAGGGGTAGACCTCTGTTCTTTTGTCTTTCAGATCATCAGAGAAAACGGATGCCAGCTGAACAGCATTCAATGTACCATGCATTTACTGGTACAATAGGAATTATTTTTGTGTTCTTTGTCCTGTCTTGTGGTGTTTGTCTTGTGGCCAGAATTGTTGGGTTTAATATTTTCATAAGACAGTCTAATTCAAAATTAAATAGAAGGGTTAAATCAAAAAGCAGATACTTGTTTTATTCAACTTGGAATACAAAAAGTGTTTGGATAAATCAGGAAAATGTGATATACTAAAGTCTAATACAGTTGCTTAAGTAAGAAAAAGAAACTTCATTGGCCAGATTTTTTTAATTGAAAAAAATGTTGTTAAAATTTGCATACCAACAGTCTTTGGAAGCAAGGACATGGAAGGTTAACCCACTCCCCATATTGCCCATGGGATCCTTCTGGCTACCTCAGATTTCTAGCCAGAGTGCTGGGGAGGGAGGAAAGCTATTGGACACCTGAGGTTGTACCGAGTGGACTCCTCAAAAGTGGGTGTGCTTGTCCTGGTTTGTTGCTCCAAAGCTCTGTAATAAAGTTATTTTACTGGAAGGGTGTACATGGCATACATTGAATAATAAGACTAATGTACTGTATAATAGCAATGTGTATGTGTTCATTGTTGGGAAAAGGTGTATGAGTGAAGAGTGGAAGTTTCCTTTGTAGGTTAAAAGAAGCCAAGAAGGGGAGAAGGAAAAAGAACAGAATGAGTTAACTGAGGAAAAAATAGCTAGCAAGCTCAGTCCAAAGATAAGACGCTGGCCCCATCCAAGGATACTACCCACAGCTAAGACTTGGCTGACAGCCAAGAAAAGGGGGGCCTGAATGTGCCCAAGCAACTATGAGATCTGCAAAACACTGCCAGGCATTAATGAAATGTGTTAGGTTTCTTTTCTCACAGATAAAAAAAAGTGCTACCCAAAGACCCTAGCAGCCCTGCCATTCATTGAAACAAGGAGACTGAGTCTACGTAAAGTCCATCAACGAAAGACTGCTTTGGATCCACACTGGAAAGGCCCTTTCCAAGTCCTGTTAACCACCACCACCACTGTGAAGTGCCAAGGACTACCTGCCTGGACCCATGCTTCTCACTGTAAAAAGACCCCTCCACCTCGGGAGGACTCTCCGACTGATGATAAGCCTATTTCTCCTTCTAGCTCCGCTGTGTCTTCTGGACAGCAGGAAAAAGAAAGAAAAAAAAAAGACAAGGTGAAGTGCTAGTAACCTCTCTCTTGTCCACTGACAGACCTACTGTGCCTCTGGATTTTTCTAGAAGAAGCAAAACCATTACAGGGTGATGTGCTAGTAACCTCTCCCCTGTATGATGCTAAACCACACTGTTTCAGGAAAAGAGAAGAAGGAACACTTGCTTCATTGAAACCACAAAGTCCAGGGATTCCTGACTACAAGAGACATTAAGAACTGACCCTGGTGAAGAAACAAAGAATTATACACTGGCAGGAAGAAACTTGTGGGACCCATGCTTGGGAACGTGGTATTGATTGGATTTTGGGGTTTATTCTACAGGCTGCGCCCTGTGTTTTGGATAAGTCCTTCAGCATGTATTGCCGTCCCTAATTGGATTTTAAATGATAAGTACCAAAGGCACCTTGTTGCCATTGCCCCTGCCATCTCCTCCATTACACTATTACCCCTGTAACACATCCAAATACAGACAATGCCATATATTTGATAAAACCAATGACTAAGGCCTTCACACTTTAGTGATTTATTTAAATATTGTTTGAAAAAAATATATTTTTAAGGTTCAGGATATCCCATATAAGCGAACAATTGAATGGATCAGTGGAGATAAAAGTATATGATATCACTACCAGTGAACCCCAAGAATCTGTAATTGCAATTGATGGGTTCTATAGCGAATGTTCCTGGAATTTGCACTGTGTTAAATGAGAGAGGCCCTTATTGTTATTTGGTCACCCAATTAGTGAACAATTAAACAAATACCCAGAGTTTGTTTTGCCACTGGAAATTTTACCTGCATAGAAATTATTCCAGTGACTAATAATGTGACCTGTACCTTATTGCAATACACCCCTTCTTATGCCATTAATATCAATGCCTCCCGGAAGTACATAAAGGTGTTCAACCAACAGATGTGGTATAGTACTACACCAAAGAGAGATGTATTAGGATATCAATGGACTGTGATTAACACTACACTAAGGACTGTTAAATTTTCATTGCCCTTATCCAGTTTCCAGATTACCTCTACATACCCAAATAGCTCACAGGGGGCTGCCATTAGATTAGCACAACAGAGGGCTTGGGTTATTTCCTCTAGAAAGAAGAGAGACTTGACCGGATCCCTTTGGGATGGGGCCAATAATGCAGCAGCAGTTTGGAATATTTTTAAGAACCAAGAACATGATGAGAAATTGGGGCAACTAGAGAAGGCCATTGGCCTTGTTTCTGGAGTACAACTAACCCAGGTACAGGCTGGAGTTGGTGAGTTACATATTATTTCCGCCCTTAGTTCAATGACCCAGAAGTTGCTGACAGAGATGGTATTGAATATTACTGAAGCTGGGAAGGCATTGCAGTGGGATCTAGCATGTTCAGAAATTCAGAATTTCCTGAATGACCAGCTAATGGCCATTCGGAATGATCTAGAGCATCAAGCTTGGCCCACTGCCCTTACAGACACATCAGGAGTACCATCTGATCTGTGGCCTTGGAGACTTTCTGGGTGGAAGTGCAGACATTCTCAGTGCTCCTTCCAACCATATGGACCGGTTGGGGGGGGGGGGGCTCCCACATACCGAATCCTGCCGGGTCCATGAGGAGGATGCATGTGGGATTGGGTAATTCACCGAGACATATGGGAAATTAGACCTCCTGGTATGCCCAATCGATTTTTAGTCAGTGCTCCTGGGATTACATCTGACATTTGGATGGGGTTAGGGAGTCAATGGACATTTTGGCCGTTACAACCCCCACAGCTTCAGTGTATCCGTAAACTGAAGCCAGGAGAAGTTGTTACTCTTCATGACTACGTTTGCTGGGAGGGTAGGGGACAAGGAACTACCCTGACAGGACACTTATTTTTTCAAGCTAATGATAGCTGTGTGTATGTTAAAGCCACCACATTGCAAGACATACATTTTAATCTCATTACCACTGCAGGCAATCATATTATTTAGTGGCCTGCAGATAGAATTTTGCAAGTAGTCCTTAGGTTCCAGATACCCTTTAATTGGACTAGTTTAGTACCTGATCGATTTCAAAATTTGCTTTCACTGTTACCAGAGGTTCAGAAAATCTCTGAAGTACAAGGGCAAATTCACATGCTTCAAAATATGTATCAAGTTAAAAAGTATGCCTTTCAGACAGCTTATAGAGTATCCACCTTATGTACTAAGTATGATGTATTGTGTTATATGACTAAGATTGTACAACAACCCCATCATATTATCGCTATGGGAATGTTATTGCTTGTGTTGTGCAGGAGTATGTTATTGTTGTTGTAAAGGACGTAATAATAGTAATACCTTTCATGTCCATGCTCATCATGCATTGTCATTACATCCAATCAAAACCCCTAAGGTTGAAGCATCTGATGTAGAATCTGAATTCCGAGATTTAATGCAAATAGAGATTTGAAAATGTTTGTTGTACTAGTAGTACAAAAGGGGGGGTTGTGGAAGCAGAGAAAGAACTGACAGGAAGGGGATGCAATACATGACAGTTCGTTAGCAAGAGTCAGGCTAACTGTAACCCTGATAACGCGAGATTTGTAGAAGCGAGGCTAGTGTGAGGCGGGTGAGAAAGAACTGTGTAAGAAGTCATTATGACCTGGTATAGATAAGGTGTAGAAGACCTTGTGTAGATAAGGTATAGAAAATATTGTATGTTGGCAAGAGTCAAAACAAGTGAGGAAATGAGATATCAAGATGGCCTATGTATAAACAAAATGCAGCTGTCCCTCATTATTTCTGTAATGAAAGGTATAAATGCTTGCTGTAATTAGTTACCGGAGAGAGAGACCTGCTTAGCTCTCTCCCTCTGCGCAATTGTGAGAGTTAATAAAGCATCTGACTTGCTGTACCTAAACAAATAGTGAGAACTCTGTTTTTCTCCGACAACAGGATGTTGACCACTGGACCTTCTTGGGCTGGGAGCTTCTCGTCAGGTCTGTGAGGGGGGCCGAGAGTGTGGCAAAGTTGGGCACAAACCGTCGGTAGTATCCGGCTAGCCCTAGGAACTGCTGAACTTGTCTTTTCGTTGTAGGCGTGGGGTAGCTCTTCAAGGCCTCGACTTTGTCCACCAACGGGTGGAGTCTTCCCCGACCCACTGTGTAGCCTAGGTATGTTACTTCCCGTTGGCCCCAGTGGCATTTGGCCGGGTTTGCGGTGAGGCCGGCCTTACCCAGGGCATGCAGCACATCAGTGAGGTGTTGGAGATGTTCCTCCCAACTAGAACTGTAGATGACGATGTTGTCGATGTATGCTGAGGCGTACAACCCATGGGGACTCAGCACCTGATTCATAAGTCGCTGGAAGGTGGCTGCAGCCCCGTGTAACCCGAAAGGCATCATCATAAATTGGAAGAGGCCGAAGGGTGTGGGAAACGCTGTCTTTTCTTTAGAGGTGGGTGTCAGAGGGATCTGCCAATATCCCTTGGTCAGTTCCAGGGTAGAGATGAATTCAGCCTTTCCCAGTCATTCCAGCAACTCGTCCACCCGTGGCATGGGATAGGCATCAAAATGGGAGATTGCGTTTACCTTGCGAAAGTCAATGCAGAATCGGACTGTCCCATCTGGTTTGGGGACAAGGACTATAGGGCTCCGCCATTCGCTTCTTGATTCTTCTACAGCTCCCAGTGCCAACATCATCTCGAGCTCTTTTTTCACCATTTCCCACAGCTTCCTAAGAAGGGGCCGGTGGTTCTCCCTCACCTTGTTGCCAGGGAGAGTGGCGATGTGGTGGCTGGTCAACGTAGTCTTTCCCAGCTGTGTTGATAGGACTGCGGGGAAGGCGGCTACCAACTGGCGTAGCTGCTCCTGCTGTATCGGGTTGAGCTCCAGGCTTATTGCTGCCGTCCCTGGTTCCTCCAGTTCCCCCGCCAAGGGCCCCAACTCGGGTTCGGGAGGGTACGGAGCGATCATCATGCCCTCCCGGTTTCTCCAGGCCCTGAGGAGGTTCACATGGTATACCTTTGTGTCTCGCCTGCGCCCTGACATCTGGACCTCATAGTCAACGAGCCCTATTCGCTTAGTTACCTCGAAGGGGTCTTGCCACTTCGCTAGTAGCTTGGAGTTGGAGGAAGGTAACAACAGGAGGACTCGGTCCCCCGGCTCAAAGCTTCTCATCCTGGCCCCTTTATTGTATTGAGCTTCTTGATTGCGTTGGGCCCTCTCCAGGTTCTCACATGCCAAGGTGCCTAACTCGCGGAACCGTTCTCGGAGATGGAGGATGTATTGGATGGATCCTCGGACCCGGGTCTCTTGTTCTTCCCATGTTTCTTTCAAGAGGTCTAAATGGAGGAGTTCAAATGGGGAGAAGCCTGTTGACGCTTGTGGTACCTCTCTTATGGCAAAGAGGAGCGCAGGTAATAGCTTATCTTAGTGTCAGGGGTCATCTTCCACAAACTTCCTCAACATGGATTTCAGGGTTCCATTGAATCTCTCAACTAACCCATCCGTCTGTGGGTGATAAACTGAGGTCTTCAGTGCGCGAATGTTTAACAGCCGGCACGATTCTGCCATCAGCCTAGAGGTTACATTGGTCCCCTGGTCTGTCAACATCTCTCGGGGCAACCCGACCCGGGCAAAGATATGCAGGAGCTCACTGGCTATGATGGGCGCTGAGGCGGCCTGGAGGGGCACGGCCTCTGGGTATCTTGTGGCATAGTCAACCATCACCAGGATATATTTATGTCCGGAGCTGCTCCTGTCCAAGGGCCCCACCAAGTCCAGGCCAATCCGTTCGAACGGTGTTCCGACCACCGGCAAAGGCACCAGGGGCACTCTCGGGACCCCTTTCGGGCTGGCCTTCTGGCACTCGGGGCATGAGGCACAGTAGTCCCGTACTTCCTGATGGATGCCCGGCCAGAAGAACCTCTGGGCCACCGGTTGTAGGGTTTTCTCCCTCCCCAGATGTCCCGCCCAGGGTATGGAGTGGGCCAAATGGAGCAGGTCCTGCCGAAATCACCGTGGGACCAACAGCTGGCATAGTTCTTCCTGCCTTTGGGGTTCCTGGACCACCCGATAGAGTAGGTCATTATGGATCTCGAAGCGGGGTCCTTGCTGCGGGCATCCGGGTGGGTCTTCTTCCCCACGGGTGCCCGTCGCCTGCTCCCAGGCCCGACCAAGGGTGGTATCCCCCCTTTGCTCTTCTAGAAAATTGGCGTTAATCTCCAGCCATCTCTGGCCCTCCTCTGTCCGGGTTTCAGTGTGGGGTCGGCCCTCTTCGTCTACCTCACAATTCCCCGAAGGGCCCTCTAGGGGGTTGTCCGGTGGGGTTTGGCCTAAGAGTCCTGTTTTTTTGGCTCGGCTACCTCTTGTCTTCGCCGGTAGGACACTCCACTCTTGTAGGAGTGTGGCAAAGCCCGGCCAGTTGCTTTCCAGGACCACTGGGTAGGCTAATTTTGGGCCACCCCCACTAGGCATCGCCCTCCCTGTCGTGCTGTCTCGAGCTGTACCCAGACGGTGGGGTAAGGTTTCACATCACCATGGATACACTGCAGGTGTATGGGGGCCCCCATGGGCCCGGTGGGTTCTACCAGCCCTGCCCGGATGATGGTCTGGCTACATCCGGAGTCTACCAATGCCATGGTGGGTGTCCCATCCACTTTCACTGGTACCAGAATCTTGCCCGGTCCCCAGCTTCGGGCCCGCTGACCCGTGGTCCAAACCTGCCCATAATTACAGTCCATATATGGGCATTCCCTCCGGAAATGCCCTATCTGTCCACACTCATAACACCTCTCCCTCTTACTTCCTTCGGGTGGGGCATTCTGGGGGACACTCTGTGGGGCACACAGCCTCCCCGGCGAATCGCCTATTCTTCGCCTGAGATTCCCCCCTGGAGACCCCCTCGCAATACGGGGCGGTGTGGTTGCTGAGGGCTGGTGGCGGACACAGGGGTTCCCCCCGTCCCCTTTGCGGGGTCCCAGTGCTGGGGCCGCGTTCCGATCACCCTGTGTCCCCCCTTTGGAGGCAGTCTTCGGTTCTCCCTCGGCAGCCAGGTAATCCTCCATCAGGGAGGTTGCTTCTGCGAGGGTCTTTGGGCGGTGCCCTTGCACCCATTCCCTTCCTCCAGTAGGGAGAATCTGCAGGAACTGCTCCAAAGCCACCGTCTCGGCTACTTGGACACTTGTCTGGTATTCTGGCTCAAGCCACCTCCAGCAGAGGTCGCGAATGCGCTGTGCCACAACTCGAGGCCTAGCCCTTGGCGCGTATCTCTCTCGTTGGAGCCGCTGGCGGTAGGTCTCAGAGCTAATCCCAGTTTGATCCAAAATGGCCGCCTTGACCTTGGAATAGTCCAGCCCCTCCTGCGGGTTGAGGTTGCGATATGCGGCCTGTGCCGGGCCTGTCAGGTAGGGGGCTAGAATAGTGGCCCAATGCGCTCGGCCACTGGACGGCGGTTGCCACCCGCTCAAACGTTACCAGAAAGGCCTCGGGATCATCCCCCGGCCCCATCTTTGTTAGGCGTACTGGCAATCCTCCGAGACCATCACCCACGCTGCCGCCGGCTGCGCCTAGGGGCGAGCCCGGTGCTTGCCCTATCAGCGTAGCCATCTGCTGGAACAGTCCTGACCCAGGGCTCTCCTAATGGCGGGGTTCCCCTTGCCATTGGCTCGGCGGGGATCTGGCCGCAGCATGCCAAGCGTCAGTGTTGCTCTAACGCGGCTCGTCCCTAAAGTTCCCCTGAATCACTTCCTACCTTCAATGTCGTGGTCTCCTCCGGAGACGTGGGTTCCGGTCCGTTCCCCTCTGGCGGGTCCTCCGTCTCAGATGCAGGGTGCGGGCCGTCTAGGCTAGCTCCTGGAGCCTGGGGCGTGGGCTATTCCTTCTCGGGAGCTGGCTGTGTGCATCCTTCTCCTCCGGTGGTCAGTCCCAACTGAGCAGCTTTGCAGGTTTTTATACCTAGCTTCCAGTTGGAGCATGCCCAGCAGGGCTTCCGAGGCGGGGCTTCCTCTGCCAGGAAGGAAGGATTAACCCCTGCTGCGCCAGTGCGGGGCGGCTCTGCCCCGTCACAGCCCCAATACTAGAGAGAGAAGGTGGGTGAGGTAATATCTTGTATTGGACCAACTTCAGTGATGATTGCAAACACCTTCCCTGGGACAGACAGCAGCATTATTCCCCTATCATTTGAGCAAGCTGATCACTCTCCTTTTTTGAAAAAACTGATGATATAGCCCCTTTTCCAGTCTTCAGGAGAGGCAACTGCTCAAGTTGGCTTGAAGGTGTTGAGGCCATATGCTGCTGGCCTCTTCACAGTGATGGTTGCAAAGCAGTGTGGGAAAGTTTCCTACACCAGGGGAAGAGACAAAACAGCCCTTCCAAGAAACCATTGATAACTTGATCAGCAAGTTGAGGAGCAGCCTGCGGAGGTCACAGGTAAAGGGCCTTTGGGAGAAATTCCCCCGTCCCAGGTTCCATTCAGCTCTGAACTCCTGCGCAGGCCAAAGGCTCTGTACTCCAATAAAGACAAGTGCAAAGTACCACACTTAAGAAGGGAAAATCAAATGCACAAATTCACAATGGGGAATAACTGGCTAGGGGATAGTGCTTCTGAACAGGATCTAGGGGTGATAGTGCATCACAAATTGACTATGAGCCAATAAGGTGATGCAGTTGCGAAAAAGGCTAATATCATTCTGGGATGATGTGAACAAATTGGAGAGAGTCCGGAGGAGAGCAACAAAAATGATAAAAGGTTTAAAAATCTGATCTATGAGGAAAGGTTAAAAAAAATGGACATGTTTAGCCTTGAGAAAAGAAGACTGAGGGAGGTCCTGATAATGGCCTTCAAATATGCTAAGGGCTGCTATACAGCGGACAGTGATCAATTGTTCTCTATCTCCATCAAAGGTAGGACAAACATAACTGGCTTAATCGGCACCAAGAGAGATATAGTTAGAAAGTTTTTCCTAATATCTAATTAAAAGAATAGTTAGGCTCTGGAACAGGTTACCAAGGGAGATTATGGAATCCGCATTGCTGACAATTATGGAATCTGCTGCTGTTTGCCTCCCAACATTGTAAATTGTTCATTACACTTGTTTTAATAAGACTCCAGATTGTAACTAAAACTCCATTTTTAAATGCTTACTCCATTTTACAAAACCCTGCTGTAACCTTATTAACTTAGGCCTTGGCTACACTTGCGAGTTACAGCGCTGTAAAGCCGCCCATAGCGCTGTAACTCACTGACCGGCTACACTGGCCAGGCACGTACAGCGCTGTATCTCCCTGGGTACACCGCTGCAGTTACTCCACCTCCCTGAGAAGCATAAGTGATACAGCGGAGTGGCTACGACTCTCCCCTGTGAGTGTGTACCAGGAATCAACCTGCAGCACTGTACTGATCACCTTGTCAAGTGGCCAATCCTCTCCATTGTTGTGACCGGCTGCAGGAATACAGAAGTGCCGGTTTCAAAGCTGTACCACAGAGAAAAAGCAAACAGTTTGCTGTTTGCTTTGAGTGAGTGAAACGAATGAGCAGGGGGCCGGGAGTTCAGAACTTGCAAAATAGAGTGCTGACACGCTCCAAAAAGCACTCTCTCTCCCCCCACACTCCCTGTCACACTCCACCCCACCACCCCCATTTTGAAAAGCACATTGCAGCCACATGAATGCTGGGATAGCTGGCCATAATGCACCGCTCCCAACACAGCTGCAGATGTTGCAAGTATGGCCTCGCCACTGCACTGGCAGCTGGCAGTGTGGACAGACTGCAGCGCTTTCCCTACTCAGCTGTACAAAGACAGGTTTACCTCACAGCACTGTACAGCTTCAAGTGTAGCCAAGGCCTTAGTTCAGATGTGTGAATGAGGTATGCATGGATAATGGAATCAATCTCCAGCCCCAGCCTGTCCTGATAAAGTTAAGTGCAAAAACACCAACGGCTGAAGATGTAGACAACAGCCCTGACAAAGTGAGAAGAGTCCACCCCAAAAGAAAAGAACAAAGGTGCAATTGAAACAAGATCAGTCAGGTCTGAGGCTGCAAGTCATGTCTGCAATTGACGGGTGATCAATCACACAGTACCCAGAGGCAGCGTGACACAGCAAGACCCATAGATTCTTGTTCAAACTAAAGCCTACAAAAAGGATGGGTGAGATGGAAGACTTTGGGTAATGTTCTGCTGACAATATTGAAGGGCATCATCAGTGTGCACCTGACAGAGACCCGGCTCTTTCTCGTGTCCGGCTTTCCTGGCCAGTTAGCCGCCACGAGCTGCGAACCCAAGCTGCGAATCCAAGCTACAGACTCAAGCTACGTTCAGGACTGGTAACTATCCAGCAGCTGCAGAACATTTGTGTAGTTTTATCGGCATAACATTTTTGGTGGAGAATGCGTTAGGGGGAGCAAGCATAGTAGTGTGCACACTGCCAGCTTTAGTAAGCCTGGCACTATAGGAAAAAGATTGGAAACTTTCAATTGATTAACCACATAAACTCTGAGGGAAATAAGAGTTTAGGTTTGGATATTATTACAATAGTGAACTTGCTCTTTCAGGAGTTGTAAGTTGCTTTTCCAGGAGTTGAATGGTGAAATTGCTCTTCTAGGAGTTAGGAGGTTATAGTAATTGATATAGATCAATTTGGTTTTGTGTTGTGGTTGGTTGTTGCTCACAATTGTTGGGAAAAATGTTTAAGAAAACACAGTCTAAAGATATCCTTAGAGAAAAACAGGAAACATTGCCTTTTGTACAAGAACCCACATCCTTTAAACAAGTATTACAAGGGTTTGGACACAGCCCATGGACTGAAGGGGGGCTGGTAGATGTTTGTACCATTTCAGATTTAGAGGATAGGCTTGTACAGTATATAATCCTGTACAAGCCTACTCCCGCTTGGCATCCTGCCAAGAGGAGAATGCTGTTATACCAATAGAATAAAAACCAGCAGGATCTTATTAAGAGGGATAAGGCTAAGATGCCACAGTATGGTTTTTCTTTCATTTGTTTTTGTATTAGGTTGTAGGTTGTCCTGTAGCTGCTGGTATTATTTTTTTCTGATTTTCTGAAAGACAAAAATAACATTTTTCTACCCCTTTTGGGGTGGCATTGATTATTGCTTAAAATATTTTTTTTTCTTGTACAAATACCCTTGCTGATTGCAGGCAAAACAGAGGAATTACCTCCATATTTTCCTGTGTTTTTGTTTTATAAGCAGGCCAGGTTTTAATGGCTTCTACCTTTTAACAGTTATGGGGAAATTATTCCACTGTTCAGTTATTAAATCCATGAGGTGTGTATCTCAGTTTTTCTTTTTATATAGCAGACCAAGTTTGTAATGTTTTTCCTGCGGTGTTGAGCTTTAAGTTTATTTACAGGTAATAGCTGAGAAGCATCATTACCATATTACCATAAAGGATTTTTCCAAAAATCATACACGCTGTACATTGTTACAGGGGTACTTATTAACATTACATGTATGTCAATGTTTAATATTAACAATAACATTATTATTACATTTATTAAAGGTATTCTGTTATACCATGCCTTTTATTTAGGCAATTTGTTTGCTGACCAGGTATGTTCTTTATTTGCAGATTCTTTTGTGCTTGCAGTTCTTACCTTCCTTTATCAGTTAGGTAATGTGCATCAGCACAGGCTTGGCTTTTGGATTCGAAGCCATCAGCAGAGCTCAGAGACTCTGTCTTAAAAGGGACACAATCAACTTCCACCAGAGTTGATTTCTTTCCACTTTTAACTCCTGCTTCCAAAACACACGCAGATCTGAAAAAGAAAACAGAGTCTATTGCTGCTCCTTTGGAGCCCTAATAGGATTTTAATTAAGCAGCATTTCTTTGACCCCTTTTACAATATACACTGCACATGTCCTGGGGAAAATGCACATTCTTTTATACTCTAACTGTTAAAACATTAGCCATATACATTTTTACATAAGGTGTAATTGTTTCTTTTGTTTTTACAGAGTTTTTATGTATCCTTGTCAAAGTGACAGTTTGATTACACAGAGCCATTTTAAGGCTCAGTGTTTCTAGCAGTGCTTCTTTTCATTTTGTGCACCTTACCCCTGCTGTTGCTTCAGAGGGCACTGTTAATTTTTTATTGTTTTACTACAGCTCTCATCTGCTATTTTGTTACACACACACACACAAAACAAACAAACAAACAAACAAAAACCAACCAACCAAACAAAAAGAATCCAGAATCTCTCCCTATTCTCCTGATTTTGACTGCTCTGCTGCAGTCACAACTTTAGTTTTTATTAAAAACATTTTAAATTTTGTAAAGCACCGAGTTACCCCTTAAGGGTTACATGCCAAATCCCAAAAGCCAGCCAACACTGATTACCTGTGTTTGGCAAAAAAGTCTGTTAGTTTTGCAACTTTGAATCAAATAGTTAAATGGATTTTTAGTGGCATTATTAAAAACAAAACAAAAGTAATTTATTTTAAACCTACAAAACAGGAGTTTTACAAACCAGATGTGTTGGTTTAGGTTCTTAGAACCTTTGGTTAACCAAAAATAAAACCGCTCTCTATAGAGCTGGCTGTATGCACACCAATATTTACAATACCTGAGGCTTTTTTTACCAATATTCCCCCTTTTGCAATTCTCCACCAAAATATTATACCAATAGAATAAAAACCAGCAGGATCTTATTAAGAGGGATAAGGCAAAGATGCCACATTTATTGTAAATATAATGGTAAAGCAAAAGATAAAAGTAAACAATGTTGTTTGACTACTTATTCCTATCACTACTTATTTCTTATACACACAGACATATATATATATTAATTTACACAATCATTAATTTAAGTTCTGTATAGGTGTTATAGTTACCAGCCTAGAAGTTGCTCATGCCAAGTTACTGGCCAGGTATCTTGGTCATGAGGATGGAGCCGAGTCCGTGTCAGGTGCACCTGATGCTCCTGGAGGCTGGCAGCAGAACCAGAGACTCAAAATACTCAGTCTTGAGAGTTCATTCTTATAGGAATTAATTCCTATGTTTTTAGTCTATGGGGGCTGTTTCATCCTGCTGTTGCTGACTCAATCAGGTGATGGCACATTCCTGGGCAAATACCTGGTGGCTCCACACTGTCCAAAGTTTGTGTTTCTCATTCTTCCAGGTGCTGGGGTGGATCCCAGTTTACCCTCCGGGGGTTCTGGTGGTCCACTTTACACATTCTTCAGTTGATGGATACTCCCTTTCTAGGCTGGCACCTCCCTAACCATTCATGTACATTAAGCATTCATCAACATACATTCCATATCTTAACCATATTTTAATTTACTGTCTGCAGTACTTTCGGGATGTGTGCTAGTTCATTTGAGACTTCCGGCCCTTTAATCACAGAGGGTGGGGGTCTGTTCCTAGGAGCCGTTGCTGTTACAATGAAGTGAAAGTCACTTAACGGCTTATCGCGTTTGTTTACATTGTATCAATTACTTCAAGAACAGTGTCAATTAACTTGTTTGTAAGTTTTACACAGTGATAAAGTATCTTTCACAGGACAGATACAATCAATGGTTTCTATAGACAGTAGCTTACAAGTTTTAACAGAAGACCCAAGAGATTTTTGTACTTGGTGAAACTGTTGGATTTTAAAGTGTGGGGGATAAATTATTGGGGGGTCACTGTCACTTGGGGGAATCACTGTTAGTACCTTCTTTAATATCCCTACAATGCCTCCCTGCATGAAAAACTTACTCATATGGAAAAAGAGGCAGAAAGATGGAAAGTGATAGCGACGGGGTGCAAAGCCAGTTAGACCCTCTCAGGGAGACAATCAGGGAGAGCAAACAAAAAGAAAAAGGGTTAAAGGAACAATTTGGGGAAAAAGAAAAAATAGAAAAAGAAAATCAAGTATTGTAGGGCATGATAAAGAAATTAACCCTAGAGCAAGGTATAACTTTCCCCGCTAATCACAGCCAATGCGAATTGCTTATCAAGCACCTTAAATGGAGGCTAGCGGTGATGGCAGGAGAATGGGATTTTGATCCCCAAAGTGATGTCCCTGAGTGGGAGGATGCCCCATGGGAATCTAGCGAGGCATGGGAAAGAGATATACGGGGCAGCAATTCTGAGACCCAGGAGCTGGTTGCAGCCATTACCAAAATACCATAACAGAAACAAACACAGATGCAGGGGCAAGCATGCCTACTACAACCGTCCCCACATGAGCAGTGGATCTTGTGAAAGTGAAATGAATTATATTAAAGAAATAGAATGAATTAAAGAATGCTGTATGTACCTTTAAGTAGAAATGAGAAATGCTGCAAGCCAGGGGGGCAGGAAAGCAGACATTAACTGCTTAACTTGCCACTTAAGGGCAATTGGTGAAGCATTAGTCTTAGATTGATAAGACTTAACAAGGAAGCGGGATATGCATATTGTGCTCCATGCATATTTTACAATTTTGCTCTCTCTGTCCCTTTGTTTAGTTCACACCCTTTTATCTGTATAAATAAGACTGTTTGAATCTTGCATGGAGGCTCACATTATCTGAATGTATTAGCAGAGCGCTGTGCTAATAAAACAGAGTGGTCTGACAAACTATGAGTCCTGAGTCTAACTTTGACAATTTGGAGGTTCCACCGAGATGGCAACCGTCTTCACTGGGGCTGTGTGATTCCTGACCATTTTTGTAGGATGACCGTGGTAGCCGGCACCTGGGCATTTGGCCCGAGCGGTCCTCCTCCTGAACGGAAGTATGCACGACCACAGTGACGTCTACGCCATTGAACCTGTTGGTTCCCACTCTGTTCTGGTAGGGATCCCGGGATCTGACATCAGGAATCTGGTCAGGTAATTATTTCTGTGTTTTGTCTGGACTGAGGACTGTCCTGTCTCTATGTCTATCCGTCCTCCTGTGGAGTGTTTGAGTCTGGGTGCCGTCTCCTTCCGGGGATCGGCCAACCAAGGGGTTCCTGTCCTCGCGGTCTGAGTGAAATCTGCACAATCGCAGCCGCACCGCACCTTGGGTAAAACCCTTGGTGTGAAAGCAAGGGCGATTGAGTCAGTAGCCTGTGGGCTCCTTTTGTGTGTTGCACTGGGCATCGCTCTGACGAACCCAAATTTCCTTCTTGTGTGATTGGTGTGTGTAAAGTCCTCCTGTATTGGTAACCAGACGTCTAAGTCGGGACAGTTCCCTAAAGGAATGCCGGCTCAGTTTTAGGAAGGGTCCGGACTCCTGTGAATTTCTGGAAAAATGGTCTAGGCTAACTAAGGGAGATCCCAAAACTCAGTGGCCACTGTTAAAACCTTGGAACAAGGACCGAGTGGACATCTTAAAAAACAAACTCGGCCAGCCTAAAACTAAATTGGCTAAAGGAGAGGTTAATTGTTTCATGCAGTGGTGGGAAGAGGCAAATCATAGGTGGACAAAATCAAAACTCGCCTCTCTCAAATATTCAAATAATAAATTAAAAGCTTTATTAAAAGCCTCCTCTCCCACCACCAGACTGAGCGCTCCCCTTCACCCTGTTCTCTGACAAAAAAAAAAAACCAACAACCCCGGATCGATCCCAACTCCCTTCATACTCCCTTCTCATTGTAAAAAGGATAAAATGCCCCTTGTTCTGTTCCCCTTCGTTGTCTGCCTCAGAAACTGATTCTTTAGTGTTCCATTACCAATTCAGTAAGGAGGGTGGGCTCCTCAACTAGCCCCCACCCTTCCTGGTCCCTTTCCTTAAGCATTTCTTTCAAAATTGTGAAATGACCACAATATCACTCACAAAAATGGTTCATTGGAAAAAGCAGGATTGGGCCCAGACAAGCAGGCAAGCAACAGATAAAGAAACTAAAAACAAAAAACAAAAAAACCCAGGTTGGAAGCCCTAAGGGCATAGTGTCAGGAGTAAGTGCAAGTATGAACCCCTGGAACAATACTTAAAAGGGTGAAATCTGAGTTGATAAAGGTGTCATTTTGGGAAATAAACAAGTGATTTAAGGAAAGAGAGTGAAAAGTTAACTCTACAGAGGCTGGAGAGAATTAAACACTTAAACTTTGTGAAAATGTTAAAAAGGATCTTGTTAAAAGAATTCTTGGTTTCTTTGCAGCCATTCTAAAGGAAAAATGGGCCCTTTTCCAGAGGAATGTCTGTAAATAATCCAGGTAAAGAGACTATCTAATTAAAATCATTTGACTATAGACAATTTAGTCAAATTTGCTAAAAGAACATAGGGGGGGTTCTATTGGAACTTAACTGCCCCAAATGTATAAAGGTAATGTAATCTATGTACAGCTATGTAAAAACAAAGCAGTGTAAGAGGGATGTTAAGGGAGAGAAAATGTGTATGTATCTGTCTGTCTGTGGGAATATGTGAGGTTTGTAAAACTCCTGTTTTGTAAGTTTAAGAAAATTGGTTTTGTTTTGTTTATAATGCCACTAAAAATCCACCTGACTCTTTAATTCAAAGTTGCAAAACTGACAGACCTTTTTGCCAGACACAGGTAATCAGTGTTGGTTGACTTTGAGATTTGGTATTTAACCCTTAAGGGGTAACTTGATTCTTTACAAAATTTAAATGTTTTCAAATAAAGACCAAGTCATGACTGCAGCAGGGCAGTCAAAATCAGAAAAATAGGGAGAGATTCTGGATTCTGTTTGTTTGTTTGTTTTTGTAACAAAATAGCAAATGAAAGCTGTAGGAAAAGAATAAAGACAGTGTCCCTCTGTAGCAACAGCAGGGGTGAGGTGCACAAAACAAAAAGAAGCCATGTTAGAAACACTGAGCCTTAAAATGGCTCTGTGTAATCAGACTGTCACTTTGATAAGGGTACATAAAACTCTGTAAGAACAAAAGAAACAGTTACACCTTATGTAAAAATTAATATGGCTAATGTTTTAAAAGTTAAAGTATAGAAGGAATGTGCAGACGTTTGCAGTGTATATTATAGAGGGGGTAAAAGAAATGCAAACGAAACATGCTACTTAATTAAAATCCTATTAGGGCTCCAAAGGAGCCACAATAGACTGTGTTTTCTTTTTCAGATCTGTGTGTGTTTTGGAAGCAAGAGTTAAAAGTAATCAAAACTCTGGTAAAAGTTAATTGTGTTCCTTTTAAGACAGAGTCTCTGAGCTCTGCTAATGGTTTTGAATCCAAAAGCCAAGCCTGTGTTGATGCAAATTATCTAACTGATAAAGGAAGTGAGAGAACTGCCAGCACAAAGAAGTTGCAGATAAAGAACATACCTGGTCAGCAAACAAATTGTCTAAATAAAAGGCACGGTATAACAAGATACCTTTAATTAAAATAAATGTAATGTTAATAAGTACCCCTGTAACAATGTATAGTGTGTACGATTTTTGAAAAAAAAAATCCTTTATGGTAATGATGCTTTTCAGCTGTTACCTTGAACAAACTTAAAGCTTAATACAGCAGGAAAGACATTGTAACCTTGGTCTGCTGTAAAGGGAAAACTGAGGTACACCACCTCATGGATTTAATGACTGAACAGTGGGATAATTTCCCCATAACTCTTAAAAGATAGAAGCCATTAAAACCTGGCCTGCCTATAGAACAAAAACACAGGAAAATATGGAGGTAATTCCTCTTGTTTTGCCTGCAATCAGCAAGGGTATTTGTAAAAGAAAGGAATATTTTAAGCAATAATGAATGCCACCCCAAAAGGGGTAGAAAAAATGTTATTTTTGTCTTTCAGAAAAAGCTAATATCAGCTACAGGACAACCTAATAAGAAACAAATAAAAGTGGGTATGCTTATCCATGCCTGTTGCTCCAAAGCCCTGTAGTAAAGACATCTCACTAGGATCCTGTATGTGGGATAAAATGAATAATGAGACCAAAGTACTGTATAATGGGCTATGTGTATGTGTTAATTCTTGGGGGGGAAAGTGTTTTAAAAGAATGGAAGTGTTAGCAACCTTCCAATAGACAAATATAAATGTAATGTAAGTAATGTGTTTACAAAAGGTAAAAAGGTAACATAGTTCCTAAAACAAACAAAAGGGCAATCTGGGAAACCGAACCATTCATATTATACGTGCAAATGGCAACATGTTAAGAATTGCCACTGCAGAAAGACATAACAGCTTACCATTGGTATAATATATTTTCTGAATGGTCTCCCACAACTACTGGCGTACTAATGTTACTAACCCTAATTGTTTTTGATTTTAAATTGTATGTGTTTAATTGTAACGTTTAAAATGTGCTGTTGGCTAAAACAAATGTATGCAAAGCTAGAGCCACAGGCCCAAATCACCTCCCAGTATTTTCTATTACGTGGACTAAATAAGAAGTGACACTGGCGATTAATAATCTTAGTGTCAAAAGGGGGATATGTAGGAGCAGGATCTTATAATGTCCCATAAGAATTAATGTATGATTTGATTTCATCCCTGTCAGCCAACCTTTTTGAATAGCAGAAAGGAATGACAGACCAGAACAATCCTTATGACTGATTATGGTCACCCTTTTGTTTTAGAATAAGTTATAATGTCTACTATGGTTTCCTATATGTATTACAAAGTAGGCCTCTAGTTAAATATACATTTCTTTGTTTTAAGGTTTAGTAAGTAAGAAACAGGATTCTCTATTGTGTCTATGTTAAGTAGATTAGAGGAACATGGAAGGCCTGGGTCTCAATGTAAATTGTCTTGGTTATTGATTGTAAAACTTAGCAAGGTTTAATTTGCAATGCCTTTTTGCTCCATATAAAATACTACTGTTTGTATTCTCAATCTGTGTGAATAAGGAATGTATGCATCAGGAAAAGATAAGGTGTGAAGGCCATTGTTATAGCCACAGTCAAGGAAGAAGAAGTAAAAAGACTTAAAGGACATCAAAGAATCATCAGGTACTGCTTACTATCCAGATGGCTGTTAAACTGTCTGGCATCACAGCGTGCATACATGCTTCGCAGTGTAAGAAGGCACCCCCCAGCAAACCAATCACCTCAGGACCACGCAGAGTCAATTTTGACTCCAGAAGAAGACGTAGAGGAACAGCCTGCAATATCTTACCATCTACGCTCTCGTAAGGGTTGCCAGAAGCAGACGAGGACCTAAAGCAAGGCCCAAAAAGAAGCAGTAGTGAGCCTAGCGCCTGCTGCCTGGTGGATGTAAAACCATGACTGTGGTTCCCTCAGTTGAGGTTGTCAGAACCGGAAGGGCCTTGCCTCCAACATGAGCCTCTGGTGGTGCCTGTTCCTCGGCTGCTGGTGTCTTAAGGTCTGGGGAGTCCACAATGACAATTCTTTTATCCAGCAGCAAGTGTGGATAGCTCAGACCCTTAATATTTCTAATTGCTGGGTCTGAAGCCACATTCCAGCTCACTCTCAAGCTGGTATTCCTGTCCTGGCAATCCCACTCAATTCCCCAGACCTCACTGGAGGACTTCATCCGTTTAACAAAACATGGAACAATAATGACACTTGGGAAGCAGTGGGAATAAATGTATCTAAATGGATAAGTGTGGTGGAGGGAAAAGGTCATTGGTGTTGGGTGTGTAATGGGACAGGGCTGGATCTGGGAAAAAGTCATTGCCTTCAGCATATTGTGGCCAATGGTGTATGGGATTATTCGAACAAAACTAAAGAGTGGCGGACCGGGTATGGAGATATGAATTTTTTCTCGACCTGGGATCAAACAGAAAAATCAATCTCATGTTCCCCCTACAGTAATCTTAGTGAAAACAATACAATCTTTCAATGCCATGCAAATAACACCACTCCTCGTAAGGAGAATTACCCTGTGCCCTTCGGAGGATATTACTCCTCCTTTGTAGGCACCCATGTGACAAATGGGTGCAACCGACCCTTCCCGGCCTTAATAGGCCATCATTGGGTTTGTGGGACCAAAGCTTATACTGCATTACCAGCTAACTGGTCAGGTATCTGTTATCCCGCCCGACTCTTCCCACAATTCCGAGTGCTAGGGTCCTTCCCACGAGAACGCCTTCGTAATTTCAGGCGAAGAAGAAGGGACTTATCAGATGCCCAATGGTATGTAAATAACATAAGCCCCTTGACCTGGGAAGAGGCCATTGGCAGTTCCCTTATCCCACTTGGGGGAGTAATACACCATGCAAAAAGGCTCCTAAGGTTACAAGCAGTAGTTGAAATAATGGCAAATGAAACCGGAGAGAGTTTAAAGACCCTGGCCAAAGAAACAGGGGCGATCCGACAGATGGCCCTCCAAAACCGTCAGGCATTGGACATAGTGCTGGCGGCCAAAGGAGGGACCTGTGCTCTCATTGGAAAAGAATGTTGTGTGTTCATACCTGACGACACCAATGAGGTAATAGATCGCGCTAGTCACTTAGAACAAATTGCATATCTTCCCCATGAAGAGCCAAGTTCTTTATGGAAGTGGCTAAGTAACCTATTCAATTTCTCTGGCATAGGAAACTGGTTGTTTCAGGGAGCCCTGACTATCCTGTGTGGAATCCTAATGATTTTTGTATGTTTTCAGTTAATCTCCTGTTGTATCCAGAATTGTGTAAGATATGCCACCCAGGTGACTGCCCCAAAACAGAGTGCTAATATGATGATGTTAAATATCACTGATGAACGAAGAGATAAAGAACTATTAATATGTGGAACCCAGTAATTGTTGGTCTTTGCGTAAGCTTGACCAAAAGGAGGGATTGTGAAAGTGAAATGAATTATATTAAAGAAATAGAATGAATTAAAGAATGCTGTATGTACCTTTAAGTAGAAATGAGAAATGCTGCAAGCCAGGGGGGCAGGAAAGCAGACATTAACTGCTTAACTTGCCACTTAAGGGCAATTGGTGAAGCATTAGTCTTAGATTGATAAGACTTAACAAGGAAGCGGGATATGCATATTGTGCTCCATGCATATTTTACAATTTTGCTCTCTCTGTCCCTTTGTTTAGTTCACACCCTTTTATCTGTATAAATAAGACTGTTTGAATCTTGCATGGAGGCTCACGTTATCTGAATGTATTAGCAGAGCGCTGTGCTAATAAAACAGAGTGGTCTGACAAACTGTGAGTCCTGAGTCTAACTTTGACAATCTCCAAGCAATGGCAAAAATGCTTGGACCCCTTAGCCGTGAAAATTGCTCAAAATGGACTCTCTGTGCGCTATAATTGGTAAGCAGAGAAAATTTAACAGTCCCTGAGCTTAAACACCTCATGACTGCCTGTGCAACACCAGAATTACAGGGAGTGATTGATAGAGTTATAAGAGAAAACAGGGAAAATAATACTTTCTTACCCCTGTTTGCGAGTCATGGAGAACAAATGGGTCACCACCATCTAATGATACAGGTTGCCAGCATGATGCAGGAACCTAATGAAGACCCTGAAGGGTATCTATCCTGCTGGGGACTAATGCAGTCATGGCAGGCATAACCTGTCCTGAAAACGCACAAGGAGCACCCGCAAATAACCCTGATGCAGTAGCATATGGCACAAATGCCTTAAGGGACTGTGCTGCAACTCTTCTCCCTTACTGTAGTAAGAGGAGGCCCTGAGATTTAAACCTTGGTATCAGAGGCCCGGTATGAGGCCTAAGGCCTGAACTAAAGTAATGGTCAAGACTTTGCTAACATAAAGCAAAGTTAAGCTGTGAGCCAGAGGTAGGCCCTGCTCACAGAAGCTGGCAAGGAAAGGGCTGATGCTGCAAAAAGATACATACCTAAAAGGTACTGGACACTAGATATCAGAACATTCGGATACTTGCACATTCCACACAGATAACAAGGAACAGGCTGACCCATCCCAATGACAGGACCAAAAGGGTAATACGATGGATAGAGTTGTTTTGTTCAAAGCAACATGTACAAGGTGAAAGGCGGCACCTTACTATGTAAAGGGGTTGTACCTTGCTACGTAGAGGGGTTGCACCTCAACACGTCAGGAGTGATGTGTAATCTGTTTGTACCTGTGTATAAGAATGCAACCCTGAGTGGACATCTTTGTCCAGCCTAGGGAGCAGTGGAAAGTCCCGCCACTGACTGAGCTGAGTCCATTGCCAGGGGGCGCATATTCGTAGTACGTCCTCTAGAGTAAAGTCTAGAGGGAACTATTACTGTGCTTCGTTTAACAATAAACCTGGCCGACGTGCCTTCGTATCTTACTAGAGTCTGTGGTCATTGGGGGTTCTCCTGGAATCTGCTGTGTCAGCTATCTGTGCAAAGCTGGGGCAGCACACAGAGGGAACACACGCATGCAGCCAATTGAGATCAACATTGAACAGGGCAGAGCACCACACCGGGAGCGTCTGACAACCCGCTAGCATGACTGAACTCCGAGATATGATCAAACAGATCACCACTCATTCTGGCCCTGCACTCCAAATAAAAAAGCAAAGAACTCCCTTTGTGGCTGTGCTTGAGCAAATAACTTACTCAAATAAGAGCAGCAATATCCCTACACAAAGGAAGCAGAAGCCCAACTGATACAGATTGTATTGGACTTGGAACAACAGGGAGTTATTAGAAAAACTAACTCTCCTTTTAACTCTCCCGTGTGGCCTGTCTTAAAGGCAGACAGGAAGTCCTGGCAGTTAACTATAGATGGATTAATAAAGAATCTGTACCCATGGCTCCAATTGTATCAGATATGACACAGGTTACATATAAATGAGACAATGCAAAGACAAAGAGCTAATGAGCCCACTTTCTGGGAAGTTGGAGATTGGGTGATGTATTTAAAGTTGTGTAAGAAGGATCACACCTTAGAATCTAAATGGGTAGGTCCATATTCCATAGTTGACCGTTTCAGCCCCCTGGTATACCATATTAAGAAAGATGGTAAACTTAAATGGGTACATGTATCCCAGATAAAACTGTTTTCTTAATAGCATGTGCTTCATCCCTTTTAGTTGCCACTGTCATCTGATCCAGTATAAGGAATCTGGAGTGCTTCAGCTGATTGCCTCCAACTGGAATATTGGTATCATAAACTAATTAACAATTTTATTTCCCTTTCAAAACCTGCACAAGCATTTACAGGGGAACACTGGTGAAAGCTGACTGAAGGACACAACAAAGATGTTACTATTTTGGGGGTTTCTGGCACAATTATTCACTTTGGGAACATACATATAAATAAGAAGAAAACAAAGAAAGAAGAAGTGGGACCGCTAAACACTGAGGATGGAGTGGAGGTTAAGGATAATCTAGGCATGGCCCAATATCTAAACAAATACTTTGCCTCAGTCTTTAATGAGGCTAATGAGGAGCTAAGAGATAATGGTAGGGTGACAAATGGGAATGAGGATATAGATTTAGATATTACCACATCTGAGGTAGAAGCCAAACTCAAACAGCTTAATGAGACTAAATTGGGGGGGCCCAGATAATCTTCATCCAAGAATATTATAGGAACTGGCACATGAAATTGCAAGCCCATTAGCGAGAATTTTTAATGAATCAGTAAATTCAGGGGTTGTACCGTACGACTGGAGAATTGCTAACATAGTTCCTATTTTTAAGAAAGGGAAAAAGAGTGATCTGAGTAACTATAGGCCTGTTAGTTTGACATCTGTAGTATGCAATGTCTTGGAAAAAAATTTGAAGGAGAAAGTAGTTAAGGATATTGAGGTCAATGGTAATTGGGACAAAATACAACATGGTTTTACAAAAGGTAGATCGTGCCAAACCAAACTAATCTCCTTCTTTGAGAAGGTAACAGATTTTTTAGATAAAGGAAATGCAGTGGATCTAATTTACCTCAATTTCAGTAAGGCATTTGATACTGTTCCACATGGGGAATTATTAGCTAAATTGGAAAAGATGGGGATCAATATGAAAATTGAAAGGTGGATAAGGAACTGGTTAAAGGGGATACTACAACGGGTCATACTGAAAAGTGAACTGTCAGGCTGGAAGGAGGTTACTAGTGGAGTTCCTCAGGGATCGGTTTTGGGACCAATCTTATTTAATCTTTTTATTACTGACCTTGGCACAAAAAGTGGGAATGTGCTAATAAAGTTTGCAGATGACACAAAGCTGGGAGGTATTGCTAATACAGAGAAGGACCGGGATATCATACAGGAAGATCTGGATGACCTTGTAAACTGGAGTAATAGAAATAGGATGAAATATAATAGTGAAAAGTGCAAGGTCATTTATTTAGGAATTAATAAGAATTTTGGTTATAAATTGGGGACACATCAGTTGGAAGTAACAGAGGAGGAGAAGGACCTTGGAGTATTGGTTGATCACAGGATGACTATGAGCCGCCAATGTGATATGGCCATTAAAAAAGCTAATGCGGTCTTGGGATGCATCAGGCGAGGTATTTCCAGTAAAGATAAGGAGGTGTTAGTACTGTTATACAAGGCACTGGTGAGACCTCATCTGGAATATTGAGTGCAGTTCTGGTCTCCCATGTTTAAGAAGGATGAATTCAAACTGGAACAGGTACAGAGAAGGGCTACTTGGATGATCTGAGGAATGGAAAACCTGTCTTATGAAAGGAGACTCAACAAGCTTGGCTTGTTTAGCCTAACTAAAAGAAGGCTGAGGGGAGATATGATTGCTCTTTATAAATATATCAGAGGGATAAATATCAGGGAGGGAGAGGAATTATTTAAGCTTAGTACCAATGTGGACACAAGAACAAATGGATATAAACTGGACATTAGGAAGTTTAGACTTGAAATTAGACGAAGGTTTCTAACCATTAGAGGAGTGAAGTTCTGGAACAGCCTTCCAAGGGGAGTAGTGGGGGCAAAAGACATATCTGGCTTCAAGACTAAGCTTGATAAGTTTATGGAGGGGATGGTATGATGGGATAGCCTAATTTTGGCAATTAATTGATCTTTGATTATTAGCAGGTAAATATGCCCAATGGTCTGTGATGGGATGTTAGATGGGGTGGGATCTGAGTTACTACAGAAAATTCTTTTCTGGGTGCTGGCTGGTGAGTCTTGCCCACATGCTCAGGGTTTAACTGATTGCCATATTTGGGGTCGGGAAGGAATTTTCCTCCAGGGCAGATTGGCAGAGGCCCTGGAGGTTTTTCGTCTTCCTCTGCAGCGTGGGGCACGGGTCACTTGCTGGAGGATTCTCCGCACCTTGAGGTCTTTAAACCACGATGAGTCACACCTAATGACTTCAATAACTCAGACATAGGTTAGGGGTTTGTTACAGGAGTGGGTGGGTGAGATTCTGTGTTCTGCGTTTTGCAGGAGGTCAGACTAGATTATCATAATGGTCCCTTCTGACCTTAAAGTCTATGAGACAATGTACATTGGGGGATCCAGTGGTTTTATTTCACCGCTTGGAACCAGATCCAGATGATACCAATATCTAACTATACGTTACATAGGCCCTTTGAGTTACTTACGCTACATGTCTGAATAAACTTCACACCTAATGACCATAATTGTATATTCGAGGTTAGCACACCTACCCAGCCTATAATAGATTACAATCATCATTGTCACTCTGTTCTTCCTGGATACCATACATTTCCACCCTTTAAACCAGGACCCCTAGAGACTCTGATAACAACAGTATGGGTAAATGGAACTAAATTGGTAGGAAATGTAACAGTACTGTTTTTAAATGGTCCACAACCCATAAAAGTACCTCATCCTCATTTGCTTAAGATGCAGCCTCCCATAGAGATACAAGTGGCACCACTAATCGTAATCCTACACATTTCGATAAACTGGACCAGGAATAATTTGACTTTAACTCGGCTGGAATGTGGACAATATAGCTCCCCACGTTTGAAGCATGGTTCAAATCCTTAAAACCAGAACATCCCTTCCCCCATCAGATACTTTATTAGGAGGCATAGGGACAGGAATAGGAATTCTAAATTCCGGGATTTTGGAGGCATTGAAAAGGCCAGCGTGGTAAAAGCATTGCATCATACTATTGTATGGGGGCAAGAGCTCCAGATCGCTGAATTGGTACAAACTGGGGTAGATACAATGAACTTGCAATGGCATACTTGGGAACATGTTAACCAGTTATTCTGGGCTCAATACGCCACCATGAGGGACATAAACAAAACGGCGTTAGCCTTGTGGTGTTCTGAACAACCATTATTAGCTATTATGCTGAATACTTTAATTTTTCGTTGGGGGTCAATTGGATAAGTCTGTACAAGCTAATAAAGGAAAATAAACAAATTAGCCAACTGACTGAAACCAAACGGACCCAGGTTCAGACATGCAGTTTGACTATTCTACATCAGGGATCTGAAATATTGAGAATGTCCGCACAAGCAGAACAAATCATAACAATATTTTTAGAGGATGGGCTTCAAATTTAAAAATTATGTTACACCCAATTGTTGTTTTCTTTATTCTGATTAATTTAATGCTAATTTTAATATGTGGTATGTGCTGTTGGATGAAAAGAGTGTATTTTTAGATAACACTACAAGCTGACATTGTTTCACAATATATAGCCTTGAAACAATTACATAAAGTGTGACCCATTCAATACCTCTGGATTGAAAGGTCAAAAGGGGGACAATATAGAGCTGCTGTTTGCCTCCCAACACTGTAAATTGTTCATTACACTTGTTTTAATAAGACTCCAGATTGTAACTAAAACTCCATTTTGAAATGCTTATTCCATTTTGCAAAACCCTGCTGTAACCTTATTAACTTAGTTCAGATGTGTGAATGAGGTATGCATGGATAATGGAATCAATCTCCAGCCCCAACCTGTCCTGATAAAGTTAAGTGCAAACACCAACATCTGAAGATGTAGACAACAGCCCTGACAAAGTGGGAAGAGTCCACCCCAAAAGAAAAGAACAAAGGGCAGGGCTGGCTCCAGGGTTTTTGCCGCCCCAAGCAGAAGCAGGGGGGGAAAAAAAAAAGCGTCAGTCTTCAGCGGCAATTCGGCGGCAGGTCCCTCACTCCCTCTGGGAGCGAAGGACCAGCCGCTGAATTGCCGCCGAAGAGCCCAATGTGCCGCCCCCCTCCGTTGGCCGC
Source organism: Chrysemys picta bellii (assembly GCF_011386835.1). NCBI lineage: Eukaryota > Metazoa > Chordata > Testudines > Emydidae > Chrysemys > Chrysemys picta. The sequence continues at coordinate 40,998,820 of NC_088800.1, forward strand.
CCCAAGCACCTGCTTGCTGGGCTGGTGCCTGGAGCCGGCCCTGACAAAGGTGCAATTGAAACAAGATCAAAGTCAGGTTTGAGGCTGAAAGTCATGTCTGCAATTGACAGGTAATCAATCACACAGTACCCAGAGGCAGTGTGACACATCAAGACCCAGTGGTGGATTAACAAATGTGCCGCCCCTAGGCCCTGAAAAAATTGCCGCCCCTCCCCGACGCCAGCTCACCTCCGTGGCAAGCCTGGGAGAGAGGGGGAGAAGAGGAGTTGCAGCGCGCTCGGGGGATGGCGGTGGTGGAGCGGAGGTGAGCTGGGGCGAGGAGTGGTTCCCTGCCCCCCCCAAGGGTTACTCCCCACGCCCGCCGGCCCCAGCTCACCTCTGCTCCGCCTCTGAGTGCGCCACTACTCACTTCTCCTCCCTCCCTCCCAGCGCTTTCACGCAGCAAGCCTGGGAGGGATGTGGAAGGACAGAAGCGCGGCACGCCCGGGGGAGGAGGTGGGCTAGGGATTTGGGGAAGGGGCGGAGTTGGGGCAGGGCCAGGGAGGGAGCGAGCAAATTTGCCGCCCCCGCAAATTTGCTGCCCTAGGTATAGGCCTTGTTGGCCTAGGCGATAATACGCCACTGGCAAGACCCATAGACTCTTGTTCAAACTAAAGCCTACAAAAAGGATGGGTGAGATGGAAGACTTTGGGTAATGTTCTGCTGACAATATTGAAGGGCATCAGTGCGCCCGACAGAGACCCGGCTCTTCCTCGTGTCCGGCTTTCCTGGCCAGTTAGCCACCACGAGCTGCGAACCCAAGCTACAGACTCAAGCTACGTTCAGGACTGGTAACTATCCAGCGGCTGCAAAACATTTGATGTGTGTGTGTGTGTGTGTGTGTGTGTGTGTGTGTGTGTGTGTGTGTGTGTGTAGGTATTAGCTATTGGTTATAAATCAAATTGTTTTCTGATAATAAACATGGCATATTGCCTTGTCCCCTGAAAAGATCCGGTGTAGTTTTATCAGCATAACACATATCCATGTGAGGCATTTTAGGGTCTGCACACTCCCAGCAGCCAGAATCATCAATATGGATCCTGATCCAGTGGAAGAACTTTCCCAGCTCACGCTGTCAGTTCTGTTTCATGAATCAGGCATTTGTGAAAACCTGGTGGATGTTTCAGCAGCAGTATTTGACTACTGAAGGTACCTCTTGCAGAGTGTGGGTGGTACTGACAGGGCAGTCGTTGATGCTGCTCATTCCTGTTGCCATAACCAAACATTCCCCATATGCAGGCTGGTGCTTCTGTAGCAGGGACACAAGCACAGACTTGTGGGACCACATTGTTATGTAGACCTGGGATGACGAGCAGTGGCTCCAGGACATTCTTATGAAGAAGCAGCCATTCCTGGAGGTTTGTGATCAGATTGCCCCAACCTTCCCGTGTCAGGATCAGGACACATGCATAAGGGAGCCCTTTCCCTGCACGATGATCCCTCTGTGCTTTACTCTGCAGTGTAGACATGCCTCCCAAAGGTAACCAGAGTCAGACTATTTTGGACTAGGGTGGAGATGGATTCTAAAGCTGAGGCCCCCTTCTTGGTGATTCCACCAACAGGACACCAGGTCAAGCACCTAATAATGATCAACCTTTATTTTTATAAGTAGGACCTATAATATAGCAGCTTCTTTGCCACTCGCTGGCTTCTGTTGTTTTACCAAGCCCTTCGGTTCACAAGGACTAATCACTCTGGTTATGCACACACTGATGCATAGAGTGTTTCGTTGTAAGAACTGAGCTCACAAGAATATAAATATATCCAACATTTATAACAGCATAACTCTTACAGGGAGATGAGAGACGTGTGCCTCCATATCCTAGTGAACAGGGCCTGACGTGGGCTTGTCTACACTTAACATGCTACAGCTGCACAGCTGCGCTGCTGTAGCACTTCAATGTAGACACTACCTACACTGATAGGAGGAGTTCTCCTGTCAATGTAGGTAATGTACCTCCCTGGGAGGCAGTAGCTAGGTTGATGGAAGAACCATGTAGTGCTCTCTACACGGGTACTTAGATTGGCTTAACTGCACCACTCAGGTGTGTGGATTTTTCATACCTCTGACCAACATCATTAAAGCACCCCAATTTTCTAGTGTAGACCAGGTTTTAGTGTTACACTGGCAAGGCAGATACCAGCTCTTGCCCAGGCTGTAGGCGTTAGCTAAGAACTGACAAACTCATAGCCAGAGGCCAGACCAGGTCACCTGTCTGTAAGTGTTGCTCAAAATAAGTATTAGTCTTATAAAAAGTATGTAGTGTTTAGACTCTATGAAATGCTTGTAAGTTGCATCTTTTTGGCTGTTTGAACTCTGAAGGGCCAGAGACTCTAAACTGAAGCCAGAGATCCCCTGGGGCCGGCCTCCTGGGTCTGCCTTGAAAGACACTTTGAATCGACAGCTCACTACAACTCTGTCACTCTTAGGATTTAGATTGCAACTCATTTGTGTGCATATGTTTGCTTGCTTTAACCTGTAAATGACTCTCTTATTTCTTTTTTCTAGTTTTAGGTTGCTTATTACAGGATTGGCTACAGGCGTTGTCTTTGGTGTAAGATCTAGATTACCAATTGATTTGGGATAAGTGACTGGTCTCTTGGGACTGGAAGCAATCTGACTGTGGTGTAATTTTTGATGTAAGTGACCATTTATCACTAAGTCCAGTTTGCCTGGATGACAAGATAGACTGGAGAATCTAAGGGAACTGTCTGACTCCATGGTAAGACTGTTATTGTGATCCAGGAGATCACATTTGTTACTGGGTTGGTGAAATCTAATTATAGAACACACCACCTGTTTGGGGTGTCTGCCCTGTTTTTGACAGGTAGGCACTCACGGTCGTGAGCCACTCCAGACAGTATGAGACTTAGACTCTGGCTTCCCTTTTCGCTATTAGCTCTGTCTTGTTATGGACTCTAACTGCTCTGAATCAAGGTTTTCGTTCATCAGCAGTTGGCTGCTCCGAATGGAAGACACTTCCCCACCCACATTTTCCAGTTAAATCGCACATGAAACACATTGATTGCTCCAACCCCAGTCTACCATTTTTGAACAGCGCAGGACAAGCTGAACAGATGTGCCCACGCATGTTTGTACCTGGCTTGAAAATATTATGTGTGTATTCCTGGATTTTGCATATGTAAATACAGCAGCTGTCAAGATTTAAAAATCTGGCCTTGAATTCAGAAGAACTCGATTATTGGAGCAATTAAAGGTCATGCAAACAAAATTCTGAACAAGAATCATTGAAGTGATGTGTTTCTCAGAATCCAAGATTTCACCATTGGCCTAGAGTCTCACTTCCTTATCTGTGACTGTACATTTTTAAAGGCTTCACACTTTGGATGACTTAATATCGCAATCTGTTAGGCCGGTAAGATATTTTTCCTTGGAACAATAATGGACTAAAATAATAAATCATTTTAAACTTCCTTAAGGGTGATTTACTTGATGTTACTGCATCACAGGCTTGTGAGTAATACCAAAGCAATTACATGTTTTCTATTGAATTGGAGACCACTCCCAGCAGTGGCTCTTATCTACTTCTTTATTTATAGGACTTGGATTTGACCACCAATCAATCCCTCAGTTTTTAAAAGAATCTGAGGGCATGTGCTGCCTTCCATTGAACAATAATGGGATGGGGAGGTTGTGCAGAGTGGAAAGGTGGCTATGCAGTAGGGTTGCCCCTCCTCTCTCCCTCCTGTGAATGCTGAAGCTCAACTCCACCTGGGCCTGGGGAATGCATGGCAAGGGAGAGGTGAGTCTAGGGCTAAGTGCAGCATGTTTTTCTCAGGACAGCAGAGTTCACAATATAATTTGCTTCATAAGTTATTTTTGCCTGGAGCATCTGCAGAGGTAAAGATGAGGGCCATTTGGCTAGTGCTGTGGGAGTGATGGGCAGAGAACATACAGGCCAAGAACTCTTTGATGCCTGTGTTACAGGGTCCACTCACCACTAGGGTGCCTCATCCTGGCTGCTCTGGGTATTAGCTCCTTCCAGGTCCAACACTTCATTCTGCCGCTCATTGTGCACCCTGCTACCTCTCTCTCTCTCTATTTGCAACTCGGGGTGCTCTCTCTTTGTGGCTTGGCTGTTCAGTCAAGTCACTATGAATTTTCCCTCTTCCGCAGTATCAAACTCCCTCCATATACACAGTCTCTGGCAGTCTTCTCCTTCACTGTCCAGACTGTGCCACTTCCCCAGTGGCTGGTAGGGGAACCCAGACCCATCTTCTACTCCGAGTTCCAGTGAGAGGCCCTCTAATCTGCAGCCACAGTCTGCACCATCTTAAATCCTGATGCCATTTCCCTGAGCTTTTTCCTACACCTCTCACCTAGGTTTCCTTCCTTTCCTCTCCAATATCGCTCATTGCAGCCCCCTTCTGTTGCCAGCTGCCTGGCTTTGTCCTAGCTCCACCTGCTCCACCTTCATTCAGGGACTACTTAGGCAACCTAATTCCTCTCAGTTGGGACCTGTCGGGTTAATTGGAACCTTCTCAGCCTCAGTATCCCCTTCTAGGCTAGTGTGGGGTGAATACCCCATCACAGGCTCGAATCTTGGCCATTTGCTCAAACTCCCACCCCTCAGCTAACTAGCCATGCTTTTGACTACACTTACCACAAAAGGTGTGCCCCTCAAAATGCGGGCAATGATTGGGCTCAATGCTCCTCCTTAGCACAGCTCAGTGTAGGAAAGGTTCTTGGTATGTACATCACAGAAACAATGCAGAGACAAGGCTCAAGGGAGAGAAGAAACATAAGAAAGATGAAGCCAACCTGAGAGGAATGAGAGAAAGTTTCTCACTGCTGCTTGTATCCATCCACATATATATCCATCTCTCAATCTCATGCATTTGCATCCATCACCATGGTACCCAGCCCCCACCTACTCAATTAAAAAGTAATCATCATTCCAAAGGATTGTATTCATTGCTTAGACGCCAACCTGACAGTGCGTTGTCATCAATAGATAGTGTTTCCCCTTTGAGCTGGGCAGTTTGCCAGTCTTTGGGAGTCTTGTGGGGTATCATCCGTGAGGAGGGGAAATGAACAGTAAGAGTCATGTGTTTCTTTGGTGTAACCTTATGTTTATAAAGGTTGTACAAAGTCCTGTTTCCTAGGACACAGGAGAAACAAACAACAGTACACAGTTTCCTTGCTCACTATTTCCGGCGCCCCCTGGAGTTCTGTCACTACTCATTCTCAGGGCCACAACAACTGCTTCTCTCCCTTTGTGCTGGCTTTCTCCTCTCACACACATACAACTTGCCCAGCAATTCTTAGCCCCTGCATTTGCAGCCAGTCCCCGGGAAACCCCTCTTACTCCCAGGGATTAGTTCTTGCTCAGGCCTTGCCATGTGGCTCAGTGTTTTGTGCGGTGGCTTCTGCATTTTCAGCTATCACTCTGTAAAAGGGGCTTTATATCTCCTTTCTTTAGCCTGCAGGAAAAGTGCTTAGAAGAACATCCATTAGCTCTAACCAGGTCTGTGATTGTCCAATGATCAAAGATCAGTTAGATGGCAGCTATGATCACTTTCCAGCATAACAATAGACACCACTGATTTTGTTGGGTAGTTCTTCCTTGTCCAGTTTACAAGGGAAGCACAGGAAGCCATAGCTGCTGGTTTCTGTTGCAGATGCTTGGGCAAATAAGTGGCCTAAAGGGTAAAACCTTGGAAATTATCCTACAAAGCCCCTGTGATCCAGCCACAACAGCCAGGTCAGGGGCCAGTCCTTCTCCATGGGAGAGAATGGACTTTAAGGGCCTGGTTTTGAGAGGTCCTGGGTACCAGCAGCTCTCCTGTTGATTACATTTTGGATTGTGGATGCACAGCACTTGTGAAACTCAGTCTCTGCCTGCCCCCCTTTTCTTACGATGACTTGATCTCTTTGGACATGATCCAATTCCCATTTAAATTAGGGGGAAGTCCTCCATTGGATTCAATGGGCGATGGATCAGGCCCTTAGAGAAGAACTGCTGTCTCTAGTCTACGAAAGGAGTACCTCTCAGACTAGGTGGAATTTACTGCCCCCATCAGCAGCATAAATTGTCTAAGTACCTTCCAGCAATAAAGTCGAGATTGTGTTTGCTAAAAGAGAATTCACCGCCCTTAGAGTGACACTAAACATTTGCATACCTGCTTCCTGCAGGGATTGACCTTGACACAAGACGTGCCTCCGCCCTAGTACTGCCACTCCAAGTGGAATGTCACATCAACATGAGTTTCAGCTTTGCAACCATACTCCCCCCGGAACCCAAAGACTTTGGTTTCCCGTAAGCTGCCCGGCGGGTCATCTCGTTCATGGGGAATAATTGCAATCCCCGATCCCCATCACGAATGGGGTTCAACGGGTTACCCGCACCTGTCTGCGTAGGGTAGACACACGCTGAGCCAGTCAGTGTAGCGCGCGTGCAGCCCCGGACATCTAAGGGCATCACAGACCTTGGTGGTGCATGGCCGTTCTTAGTTGGTGGAGCGATTTGTCTGGTTAATTCCGATAACGAACGAGACTCTGGCATGCTAACTAGTTATGCGACCCCCGAGCGGTCGGCGTCCAACTTCTTAGAGGGACAAGTGGCGTTCAGCCACCCGAGATTGAGCAATAACAGGTCTGTGATGCCCTTAGATGTCCGGGGCTGCACGCGCGCTACACTGACTGGCTCAGCGTGTGTCTACCCTACGCCGACAGGTGCGGGTAACCCGTTGAACCCCATTCGTGATGGGGATCGGGGATTGCAATTATTCCCCATGAACGAGATGACCCGCCGGGCAGCTTACGGGAAACCAAAGTCTTTGGGTTCCGGGGGGAGTATGGTTGCAAAGCTGAAACTTAAAGGAATTGACGGAAGGGCACCACCAGGAGTGGAGCCTGCGGCTTACATCAACATGAAGCACTCGGAATCTCTCTGCTAGCTCTTTGGCAGTGATTCAAAGTATCCCATATTAAGTAGTCTTGGAAGGATTAGATGTGTCAAAGTTAGACACAGGACTCATAGTTTGTCAGACCACTCTGTTTTATTAGCACAGCGCTCTGCTAATACATTCAGATAATGTGAGCCCCATACAAGACCCAAACAATCTTATTTATACAGGTAAAAGAGCACGAACTAAACAAAGGGACAAAGAGAGTAAAATAGTAAAAAATACCTGAGGCACAATATGCATATCCTGCTTCCCTACTAACTCTTATCGATCTAAGGCTAATGCTTCACCAATCGCCCTTAAGTGGGGCAATTCATTAAGCAGTTAATGTCTGCTTTCCTGCCCCCTGGCTTGCAGCATTTCTCATTTCTACTTAAAGGCACATACAGCATTCTTTAATTCATTCCATTTCTTTAGTATAATTCATTTCACTTTCACAGATGTGTATTGGTAATTGTCAGTGAACATCGATTTCACCATACACAAAGAAAACGATGTAAAAATATTTCCATCCATAAAACTTGAAATGTACAGATAGGCAAAGTAACAAAAATGCTTCTTGAAAACTTCTTAGATTTGATTTAATGATATTTCCTTTGTATATTTTGACATGTGATATTGAACAATTTGTGTTTTATTGGCTATAGAGCGTTAACTTTTTGAATCTTGATGTTTACTGGCATAACATAAATATTGTCTAATCCTCATAACTTCCTGCAACTGACCATTTAAATCAATCAAAATGAATTTAAAAACTTTAAAATGAACATCAATATTATCCATTGAAACTACTAAAAAAATATTGAATTCTGCCAAGCCTACTGTTAGGAGAGGGAATTGACCTGCCCCAAATGACACCAGTTTAAAATGCTATTTTACTAATTTTATTGCTTTATTTTACTTTTTACTCTACAAGATGAGGCAGCTAGATCTCCTTCAGCCACTGCTATGCAGAACCATGTTCCCATGTTTACACTGCTCTGGGTACGTGTCAGAAACAAAAACTCTGAGCCAAACTCTGCCTGCAGTTACACCAGTCTAATCACTAGTGGGGAGTGCTTTAAAATTGTTTCTGCATTTCTGTGCACATAAGAAATTTGGAGTACAGCTAGCAGTAGCTCAAAGTCTAACTTCTAACATTTGTACCTATAGTTCATTGCGAACACAAAAAATTTGACTCAATTTTTTGAAGGCACAAAATTGCACTCAAGAAAGTTTTAATAGAAGGGTACAGCTTGCTCAGGAAGGACAGGCAGGGAAAAAAGGGAGGAAGTGTTGCCTTATATATCAAAAATGTATACACTTGGACTGAGGTTGAGATGGAAATAGTAGACAAACTTGTTGAAAGTCTCTGAGTAAGAATATAAGGAGTAAAAAACAAAGGTGATGTCATGGTAGGATCTACTACAGACCACCTAACCAGAAAGAAGAGGTGGAAGAGGCTTTTGATAAACAACTAACAAAATCATCCAAAGCACAGGACTTGGTGGTGATGGGGGACTTCAACTACCCAGATATCTGTTGGGAAAATAACACAGCACGGCACAGATTATCCAACAAGTTCTTGGAATGTATTGGAGACAAATTTTTATTTCAGAAGGTGGAGAAAGCTACTAGGGGAGAGGCTGTTCTAGATTTGATTTTGATAAATAGGGAGGAATTGGTTGAGAATTTGAAAGAAGAAGGCAGCTTGTGTGAAAGTGATCATGAAATGATAAAGTTAATGATTCTAAGGAATGGTAAGAGGGAACACAGCACAATAAGGACAATGGATTTCAAGAAGGCAGACTTAAGCAAACTCAGGGAATTGTTAGGTAAGATCCCCTGGGAAGCAAGTCTTAGGGCTAGTCTACACTGGCAACGCTAAAGCACTGCTGCGGCAGCGCTTTAATGTGGCTTGTGTAGTCACAGCAGAGCACTGGGAGACAGCTCTCCCAACACTCTAAAAAACCCACCTCCCAGCACTGGGGCACTGTCTACACTGGCGCCAGGGCCAGCTCCAGGCACCAGCTTACCAAGCAGGTGCTTGGGACGGCCACTTCGGAGAGGGGCGGCACGTCCAGCTGTTCGGCGGCAATTCGGCGGACGGGCCCTCACTCCTGCTCAGAGCGAAGGACCTCCTGCCGAATTGCCACCACAGATTGCGATTGTGATCGCGGCTTTTTTGTTTTATTTGGCTGCTTGGGGCGGCCAAAACCCTGGAGCCGGCCCTGACTAGTGCTTTACAGCGCTGAAACTTGCTGCGCTCAGGGGGGTGTTTTTTCACACCCCCTGAGCGAGAAAGTTGCAGTGCTGTAAATTGCCAGTGTAGAAAGCCCTAAGTTCAAGAGAGTTGGCAGTTTTTCAAAGAGATGTTATTAAGGGCACAAGAGCAAATTATCTCATTGTGTAGGAAAGACAGGAAGTATGGCAAGAGACCACCTTGGCTTAACCAGGAGATCTTCAATGATCTGAAACTCAAAAAGAGTCCTACAAAAGTGAAAACTAGGTCAAATTACAAAGGATGAATATAAACAAATAACATAAGTATGTAGAGACAAAATTAGAAAGGCCAAGGCACAAAATGAGATTAAACTAGTTAGAGATATGAAGGGTAACAAGAAAGCATTCTACAAATACATTAGAAGAGGGGTAGGCAACCTATGGCACATGTGCCGAAGGCGGCACGCAAGCTGATTTTCAATGGCACTCACACTGCCTGGGTCCTGGCTACCGGTCCGGGGGGCTCTGCATTTTAATTTAATTTTAAATGAAGCTTCTTAAACATTTTAAAAATCTTATTTACTTTACATACAACAATAGTTTAGTTATATATTATAGACTTAGAGAAAGAGCCCTTCTAAAAACATTAAAATGTATTACTGGCACGTGAAATCTTAAATTAGAGTGAATAAATGAAGACTCGGCACATCACTTCTGAAAGGTTGCCGACCCCTGCATTAGAAGCAAGAGGAAGACCAAGGACAGGGTAGATCCGTTACTCAGGGGGGGGGGGGGGGGAGGAGACAATAACAGAAAATGTGGAAATGGCAGAAGTGCTAAATTACATTTTTGTTTCAGTTTTCACCAAAAAGTTTAGTAGCAATTGGACATCCAACGTAATGCTGATGAAAATGAGGTAGTATCAGAGGCTAAATAGGGAAAGAACAAGTTAAACATTACTTAGACGAGTTAGATGTCTTCAAGTCACCAGGGCCTGATGAAATACATCCTAGAATACTAGAATACTCAAGGACTGAGCAGATATCTGAGCCATTAGCAATTACACCTCTACCCCGATATAACGCTCTCCTCGGGAGCCAAAAAATCTTACTGAGTTATAGGTGAAACCGCGTTATATCGAACTTGCTTTGATCTTCCAGAGTGTGCAGCCCTGCCCCCCCCGGAGCACTGCTTTACCGCGTTATATCTGAATTCATGTTGTAGCGGGTTCCGTTATAGCGGGGTAGAGGTGTATCTTCAAAAGTCATGGAAGACAAGAGAGAGTCCAGAGGACTGGAAAAGGGCAGATATAGTGCCAATCTATAAAAGGGGAATAAGGAAAACCTGGGGAATTACAGACCAGTCATCTTAACTTCAGTACCCGGAAAGATAATGGAGCAAATAATTATGCAATCAATTTGCAAACACCATGAAGATAATAAGGTGATAAGTAACAGTCAGCATGGATTTGTCAAGAACAAATTGTTTCAAACCAACCTAATAGCTTTCTTTAACATGGTAACAAGTCTTGTGGATGTGGGGAAGCAGTAGGTGTGGTATATCTTGACTTTAGTAAGGCTTTTGATATGGTGTTGCATGACTCTCTCATAAACAAACTAGGGAAATATACAACTTAGATGGAGCTACCTGGTGGGTGCATACCTGGTTGGAAAACTATTCCCAGAGAGTAGTTATCAGTAGTTCACAGTCAAGCTGGAAGGGCATATCAAGTGGGGTCCCACAGGGATCAGTTCTGGGTCCGGTTCTGTTCAATATCTTCATCAATGATTTAGATAATGGCAGAGAGAGTACACTTTTAAAGTTTGCAGATGATACCAAGTTGGGAGGGGTTGCAAATGCTTTGGAGGATAGGATTCAAATTCAAAATGATCTAGACAAACTGGAGAAATGGTCTGAAGTAATTAGGATGAAATTCAATAAGGATGAATGCAAAGTACTCCATTTAAGAAGGAGCAATCAGTTTCACACACACAAAATGGGAAATGTGTGGGTATGGCCTTGGGGGAAGGAGTGTAGTGTGGGAGGGGCCTGGGGCAGAGCCGGGGCTTGAACATCCCCCGGCACAATGGAAAGTCAGCATCTCTGCCCCCTTATTAGAAGGCTAATTTCTCATAGGTGTCATGGCAGCTGTGTGTCTTAAGAATGAATTTCAATGAGGAGTGGACAGTGGTCTTGCAGACCTGCTTAGGGGACAGCATTTCCTGTGTGAGGGGTGGGATGAATGAAAGTGCAAAGCCAGCTATGATAGAAGTAGACAAAGAGGGCACTGAGGCTGGCATCCCAGGCAGAGCAGCTGGGACATGGTAAGAAACACAGGTGGATGGGGGGTGGGGTTGGGCAACAAGAGGGTACGCAGAGATTCAAGGACCTGCCATTCCCATCTGTGTGTCTGGTGGTTCCTAAGCCATTTCGCTAAGTGCACTTCCTGAAGAAGGGCCGGGTCTAACATTAACAGCCCTGGGCTAGAGGAATTTGTTGGGTTTATTTTCATTTCATGGTATGATCAAATACCAGTAACAGAAAAACATTCCATAAAAGGCAAAGCAAATTACTAAACATCAGTCAGAGAGCCAGAAATCAGGCTCCCTTATCACAAAAGGAAACACAGGGAGGCAAAAACATCACACACATTAAACCAGCAGCTAAGCTATGAAAGCTCGAGGGGAAGAACGCTGTTCTAACACAAGGCAGAACCAATGAACCAGCTCCCCATCCCCACTGAAGACAAGTTTGCAAAAGTCTAATAAATGTTATTGCCACTATTCCTTGTGAAGCCACGTGCCCAGCTATCAAGAGTCCAACTGCCCAGAACTCAGAGCGGGAGAGAAAAAAAAAACTGATTAAACCTCCAAAGTAACCTAAAATAGCGATTCTACACCTAAAAATATCAGGACTTTGAGTCCTCTCCTTGGCCTGCCAGGGCTAGACGTGAGCACTGGGTCCCAGTCTAGCGCTATATGGTGTTGAGAGTTCAGACACTTGTATGGTCAGAAAAGCAGGTATTGGCTCAGAGCTGAATCTTGCCAATCCTGGCTTTCAGGCAGGCGTAATTGGGGGGAAGATAATGCCAATGGGAGTTTAACTCCTGGTAGAGCTACTCAAGCCAGACAAGTCAAAGGGTGGGGCCCAGATGAAAAGCAGCCCACTGGTCCTCCGGGTTGGGGATAGGCCAACCAAACAATCCTTGTAAAAATGTCAAGGTACAGACACAAGGTAGCCATTCCGGCCCACATCATGCCAAAGTAATGTATCTGTCTTGGCAGAAATGGCAAATCATGGTAAAAGCCACGATTCTGAGAAAGTCTTTACGGAAGGTAAAACAAACGATGAGTGTAGGTTTCTGGAGCATTAGAACAATGGCTGTAACAACAAAAGCTGCACAGAAGCAAAATAAATGGACAAATCTGATCTCAAAAACCTTGGAATAAGTGAAAGTTGATGGCCAGGAGCCGGAAAAAAACAATTTAAAAATGAAAACAAAGCCATAATCTATTTGGAGAGGCAAAATAGTTTCCTCTCAGAGGGAGGAAATAGCATTAATTATGACTTTCAAAGCAGAATATTCACTTCTAGACTGGGAGCCATTAAGAGCTGATTGTGCCAAGCCAGGTTTCAAACAAATACACCTCTACCCCGATATAACGCTGTTCTTGGGAGCCAAAAATTTTTACTGCATTATAGGTGAAACCGCATTATATTGAACTTGCTTTGATCCGCCGAAGTGCGCAGCCCCGCCCCCGCCCCCAGAGCGCTGCTTTACCGCGTTATATCCGAACTCGTGTTATATCGGGTCGCGTTATATCGGGGTGGAGGTGTACAAGAAAATGACAATTCTACGTTACATACCAACAAATAGCTACTATGATGAGACCAAAGATCATTCCTACAATTGTCTGCAAACACTGATTGACAAAATTCCCTGCTTAGTAAATGGGGACTTCAATTCCCAGGTTGGGGATGACAACAATGGAGTGGAGAAAGCACAGGCTTGGTTCCCAAACTCAGAATGATGAAAAACTGGTAGATCGGAATCAAGGTTCATAACCAGTGGAACACCATTCCCACACAAAGATATACATAAAGAAAGTTGGAATTCCTCAGATGGAGTCACCAGGAATCAGATTGACCATCTATGTATTAGAAGGACATTTAGATCAGCTCTGCCGGACATACGAGCGGACAGAGGAGCTGATGTCGGAAGTGACCCTAATTTATGTGTGGCAAGAATGAAGATCAAACTCAAGAAAAACAAAGCTGAAAACAATTATGAGCCAAATCAGCTGGGAGGAAGAATTAATCAGAAATATGTCAATGATAATTGGAAATCATTTAAGAACACCTTCCTAGATGTGCCTAAAGAGCCACAGTCCCAGAATTAAGGAAGAAGGACAAACTGGTTAAAAAAAAAACAACCTGGTTTAGAGGCAAAGTGAAGGCAGCTATAAAAAATAAAAATATATATTAAAAATTGGAAGAAAGGAAAGGTGATGATCATAATGGTTCCTTCTGGCCTTGGAATCTATGAATCTAATGAAAACCCCAGCAACTCCCTACTCAAACATTACATTGGAAGACAAGAAGTGAGTCAATCTGTATACTTGGGCAGTAATGTGCAAGCCAGTGGTTATGTCCAGAAGGAAATGTCACGCATTAGCCAGCTGCATTCACCGGTTCAAACTAGTTTTGGTCATTGAAAAATCTACAACTTAAAAACCAAATGATGAACCTTCAACTGAAATGTTACATCTATCTTAATATATTGATGTGAAAGCTGGAAATCGATCAAAGGGACAGCCGCCCAAATGCCCATGAAAGCTGATACCTTCAACAAATACTAGATATTAAATGGAATGTATTTTAACAAACTCTGAGATTCAATAATCTCCTCACTCTAAAGTTATCCAGAAAAGCAGGTGGAAATCTCTAGCACACGTGTTTCAGAAGGAAGTCAGAGCATCTGCCATTGGCCAGCTGGAGGAACCCACCCAAAGCAGCTGTCAAAAGAAACTGTCCATTGACCACTACTCAGAAGAACTTACTATTATAGGACATGTAAAAAGTGGCCCAGGATAGATGGGGATGGGGGAGCCTTGTTTGTGTCCCAAGTGATGTCTGACAGTGGGGGTTGAATCAGAGAGATTTCGGAACTCTTGTAGGAAGAACTGGGAACCTGTTCCAAGCCTGGGGGTGAAATCAAGAGTGGGAGGAGACGAAGGGAGCAGCAAGGAGAAGGCTGGGGGGAATGTTGGGAGTAAGAGGGATGCAGAGAGCAGCAATGGCAGCGAGGTGAGGTATGGAGGGTGAGGATGTTGAGTGTGAGGTGGGAAAAGGCAGGTGCCTATGAGGGAAACTCAGTGTGTGTACGTGTGTGGAGGGGTGGGAGGAGGGGTGATGTGGTCATAGCGGCAGGAGAGGAGGGGGCTTTAGCATGCTAGATCAACAGGAGGGGAAAAAGCGATGATCTTCCCCAAGCGTGATCCATCAGGCTGTGCAGAGTGCTCGTAGATAAGAGGTGGGAAGGGCCATTTCAAAGGAGGCTGCTGCAGGGAACACACTGTAGGGATTGATCCTGTGTGTTGGGGTGAATGGGATTGACAGGATTCCTAGAGAGCCGGGTGTTTGGGACTATTCTGCTGACTCCTGGGCAGCTGGTTCACTCACCTGGACTGCTCTTAAAGGGCTAGGAACCCTACCCTCAGCTGCTAGCCTGCCTCCCATCCCCCAGCCCACACAAGCTGTTGAAAACACTCTGAGGTAAAATGCCTAGATCACTATTTCTAACAGTGATTCTTTTGGAAGATGGATGTTTTCCCTTTTTCTCTCCATGTGGCCTGGCTCCAATCCCTGGGCCTTGGCTCCGACAGTGGGGTTAAAGTGGCCCTGCTTGCCAGCCTGCACTTCTGGCTTCCCCTGCTCCCTAACTGCAAACTGGATGCCACCTCTGTCTCCCTAACCTCCTGTTGACTGGTTCCATCAGGATTATTTTTGCTACCATCATAGTTTCAAAAGCAGCTGGGATTCTGGAACATAATCCTGCGGCTGGGGGAATGCTGCAGCATTGCAGAATGCTCAGAGGTCTGCTCTGGCCCATTCCCATCACATTCCACCTGAGCACTGCCTGCTGCAGCACAGTCCTTTGCTGCTGGGAGATTAATGAGAGTGATCAGCCTCCTCCCACTCTCAAGCTGCCCTCCCTGGATAGATGGTATTGTCCGATTTCCTCTCAGTTGCCTTCCCTGCAGGCTGATTGTGCCAAGGTCTCTGAGCCCTGGCTCTGAGGGTTTATTTCCCAGTCCTTTCCTGTGCATACAGGGGCCTGCACTGAGCTTGGCTGCTCAGGGCCATCCCAAGTCCAGCTGCCGTAGTTAGTAAGTGAGAAGCTTTTACAGCGGTTGATGCCACAACAGGGGCAATATTTTAGATTGGTGAAGGGGGCAAACTTTAACCGTGATTCCAGGAACTACTTAGGCACCTGAAAACTCTAGTTTTTTTGGCACATAACTTAGAAATTACTTATTTAAAGAAAGAAAAAAATATACAAACACCAGTTAAACCCATATTTTAAGTTTATATCTAAATTTAGAAAAATCAAGAGATAATACAGCAAGATATTCCCTATCCCAAGCCTTGAGGTATCATAAGAATGGCCATACTTGGTTAGACCAATGATCTGTCTAGCCCAATATTCTGTCTTCTGTGGGTAGCCAATGCCAGGTGCTTCACAGAGAATGAACAGAACAGGTAATCATCAAGTGAGCCTTCCCCTGTTGCCCATTCCCAGTTTCTGGCAAACAGAGGCTAGGGACACTGCCACACTCAGAGTATGGGGTTGCATCTCTGCCCATCCTGGCCAATAGCCATTTATGGATACTCCATGAACTGATCTAGTTCTTTTTTTAACCCTATTATAATTTTGGCCTTCACAACATCTCCTGGCAATGAGTTCCACGGGTTGACTCTGCTTTGTGCGAAGAAATACTTCCTTTTGTTTGTTTTAAATCTGCTGCCTATTAATTTCATTGGTTGATCCCTGGTTCTTGTATTATAAGAAGTAAATAACACTTCCTTATTTACTTTCTCCACACCATTCATAATTTTATAGACCTCAATCATATCCTCCTTTAGTCATTTCTTTTCCAAGCTGTACAGTCTTTTTCATCTCTCCTCATACAGAAGCCGTTCCATATCCCTAATCATTTTTGTTGCCCTTTTCTGTACCTTTTCCAATTCCAATATATCTTTTTTGAGATGAGGCAACCAGATCTGCACACAGTATTGAAGATATGGGTGTACTAGGATTTATATAGAGGCAATATGATATTTTCTGTCTTGTTATCTCTCTCTTTCCTAATGGTTCCTAATATTTTAGCTTTTTTGACTGCTGCTGCACATTGAGTGGATGTTTTCAGAAAACTATCCACAATGACTCCAAGATCTTTCTTGAGTAGCAACAGCTAAGTTAGACTCCATCATTCTATATGTATAGCTGGGATTATGTTTTCCAATGTGCATTACTTTGCATTTATTTTCCTGTATCAGTTTTGGAGTCTTAATACAAGAACTAATAACTTTAACCGGTAAATCAAATTCATGCATAACATTTGCTCAATATCATTGTCCTTACAAACAGACTCCAATGAGAAACTGCAGAACTAGAATTAATTTGCAAATTGGACACCATTAAATTAGGCTTGAATAAAGACTGGGAGTGGATGGGTCATTACACAAACTAAAAACTATTTCCCCATGCTAATTTTTCCCCTACTTACTCACACCTTCTTGTCAACTGTTTGAAATGGGCCATCCTGATTATCACTACAAAAGTTTTTTCTCTCCTGCTTATAATAGCCCACCTTAATTGATTAGTCTTGTTAGAGTTGGTATGGCAACCCTCATTTTTTCATGTTCTCTGTATATATATCTTCCTACTGTATTTTCCACTGGATGCATCTGATGATGTGGGTTTTAGCCCACGAAAGCTTATGCCCAAATAAATGTGTTAGTCTCTAAGGTGTCACAAGTACTCCTGTTCTTTTTGTCCTTACAATGTCACACCAATCACCCTCAAAAACCCACATACTTTTTTATTTTAATTTATATTACCTTTTGGAAAATTATAAGCAGCAAATATACACACTCAATTTTTATATCTCATTTCTCATTTAAAAGTTTTGAAGTCTAAAGTAGTTGAGTTTCCCCTCAAATATTCTTTTAAAACATGGAATAACTAATAAATTAGAGAAGAAATTCATTTTGGCACTATCTGTGACATTATATGATTAAAATATGACCATGTAGATCATTGTTGCTTCAGTTGTATAATTGCAACAAATCTTGTACAAAATATGTCATGAAAGGCGTCAATGGAAAAGTTATGATTTGCTGAATATGATTATCCTGTTTGTATGCATGCATCATTTTTGTATCTGAAGTTATGAATATTGACTATGTACCTGTATTTAAAATGTTTTTGATCCTGTGGAAACACCCACAAGGCAGTTTAAATCCAGTCTAGCCAGTGCATTCTGAATGGAGTATTCAAGTGATGACCCATCAACAAACACAGTGGGCCATGGAAGAAGCCTGTCCACACTTAATGGATTTTCATGTGGACATTCTAGCTAGAATATGGGTAATGGCCCCTGCCATGACTTATCAAAGCATGCAAGGGCATATGACTAGATCATGTGGTACTGAGCTCCATCTTGTGTGCCTGTATTTTTCCACAAACTGTACTGAGGGCTTTGTTTGGGACAATGAGCTTCCCTCCACATGGCAGAAGCTATAAAAGGTCCTGGAAGCATCTCCATGTTGCCTCTTTCCTGCTCTGATCTCTGAACTATGGACTTAGACTAATGGGAGCATTCTAACCAAGGGACTGAGGATCTTCCAATTATTTGGAAGCACCCAGAGACTTAACAAGCCAGCAGTTTATGCCATCACCTTTAGATATTAGATACTAAAGGATTAAATATAAATATATGGAGATATGCCTATCTCATAGAACTGGAAGGGACCCTGGAAGGTCATTGAGTCCAGTCCCCTGCCTTCACTAGCAGGACCAAGTACTGATTTTGCCCCAGATCCCTAAGTGGTCCTCTCAAGGATTGAACTGACAACCCTGGGTTTAGCAGGCCAATGCTCAAAACACTGAGCTATCCTTTCCCCCCCAATATGATAAATGTGCCCCCTGAAATGAGGCAGTTCTTACAGGGGTTCCTATCAATCACCCCTCAATCTCTTGCTTACTGAGGCTAGGTCTACACTACCCGCCTGAATCGGCGGGTAGAAATCGACCTCTCGGGGATCGATTTATCGCATCCCGTCGGGACGCGACAATCGATCCCCGAATCAACGCTCTTACTCCACCAGCGGAGGTGGGAGTAAGCGCCGTCGACAGGAAGCCGCAGAGGTTGATTTTGCCGCCGTCCTCACAGCGGGGTAAGTCGGCTGCGATACGTCGAATTCAGTTACGCTATTCACGTATTCAGGGACGAATTTGCGTATCTTAAATCGACTCCCCCCTGTAGTGTAGATGTAGCCTGAGAATCATAGAATATCAGGGTTAGAAGGGACCAGGTCATTTAGTCCAACCCCCTGCTCAAACAAATCCCCAACTAAATCATCCAGATCCCTAAACGGCCCCCTTAAGGATTGAACTCACAACGCTGTGTTTAGCAGACCAATGCTCAAACCACTGAGCTATCCCTCCCTGCTTCCCCAACTGTGTGATTATTGGGTAAGATTTGAGTTATATATTGACCTGGGTATGTGGCTGGTCCTTTGGGATCAGGAGGACCCTTTGGTTAATGAAATTGGTTTTAAATAACCACTCATAAAATTTAGTGTCTGGGTGTTGAATCCAGGACTGGACTGCCCAAGAAGGTTGCATTTCTGACTTCTTGTTAGCCAGTGTGGTGAGACAGACGTTTACTTCTGTTGCTGGTTTGGTATATCTCATGGAAGAATAACCACCAGTTTTGGGGTGGGTCTGCCCTTTTTCCCAGCAGCTTGTCCTGAATTTGGTATTCTCAATTGTGACCCACTGAGGAATGGTGACATTAGCCTAAAAAAAAGGAAAGACAAAAAGCTTTTAAAGTGATGATTGGAAAGAAAATGTTACAATAGATAGGAAACCCACCTAAAGGCGTATTTACAGTAGATAAAAATATTTTCACTTTTTCCAATTGCAACGTGTTTTCTTTTCTTATTAAGTAACTCAGTAAATAGAAATAAAGTCTTAAACATTGTAATCTATTTATATAATGCATTTGATATTTCTCCAGCACAAAGGAAAACACATGCCAGTTCAAGCTATTCAAGGTGTAAAGATTCAAAACAACAAAACAAATTTAAAAATTGAACTTGCTTTTACAAATGACTGATCTAAAAACCTGGTTTAGCCTCTGGAGACTGTTCAGTTTTAGATTGTAATATAGAAATCCTGAGTGTGTATCTACAGTGACCCAACTGGATGATTCTTAACTGTGCCTTAATGAAAATGTAATATGACACTATATGTTTTAAATGTTAAGAAAATTTGCCCTCTAAAACAATGTCATTTTCAAGTCCATACTCATATATTAAGGTTAGTAAAGAGGCCTGTTCTAAGGGCTTGTCTATACTTACGCGCTGGTTTGGCGGCAGGCAATCAAACTTCTGGGTTCGATTTATCGCGTCTTGTCTGGACACGATAAATCGAACCCAGAAGTGCTCCCCGTCGACTCCGGTAATCCTGCTCGGGGGAGCCTGTCTGCCGCGTCTGGACCGTGGTAAGTTCGAACTAAGGTACGTTATTCACGTAGCTGAAGTTGCGTACCTTAGTTCGAATTGGGGGGTTAGTGTAGACCAGGCCTAAGGCTGTAATAACCTGGTAAGAGCACTCCAGGAATTATTTAAAAAAAAGTCCCAGGGATCCATACACTAATTCAAGAAAGGAAACATTTTTATTTCCTGATTGAGAAGCAGAGGTATATATAATAAAACTTCCTCTGATTTCCATCAAGATGTTGCCTGATCTTTAGATTATGTATTCATTATATTGATTACTTAAGAATCCTCAGTTATCATTTTGAGGGTTGCCAGGTTCTTGCCCAAAGACCTGGCCCAGTATTATTCAAATTATAATATAGTGGGAACCCCAATGTGCACAGTTGCAACGCTCACACTATAGGAACTCTTTTATGTTTACAAATATAGTTTATTAATACATTTAGCAGAGTCACAAACACCCCAAATCAGTAAGGTAGATAGAGATACTACAGAATGTACATCTGCACATCCATATACTCTCCCCATCCCTTGTAGAACAACCTGAAATGTTAATCATCATCTTCCTCATCACCATCACCTTCATCACCAGTGGCCATCATTCTGGCACCTCCCAAGGACTACATCTCTCTCTCCTACTGCTCCTAGGCTGGGATGCCACTTTTATAATATGTTACGCTGACACCACAATGTTTGATGCATGTTCAGTAGGGGATTTTTCCCCTATTCCTTATTTGTATTTCCTCACCTTACTAATGTTGGAGTGTCTTTTTCCTATAGGTTAGTATATCAATGATCTCAACTGATTATCATATACGTCCATTCATTACCATGGCCATTTTGTGGTTAGGTATCACATTTCTTATTTTTATCCTAGCCGGTTATTTCGGTTCTTTCCAAGTTCCAAGTTGTAGTGTACCTGTTAAGTTTAAAAGGGTATGAATTTAGGAAAGCACCTATGCCAACCTGCTTTAATGCATCCTCTATGTTAAAAGTCACAGCCATACATGGACCTTATGCTTTAGCTCATCACCATCTATCTAGGTGAAAGTTCCCAAACATATGTATGCTAACCTTGCCTTAGCTCAACATACAGGATGTGGCCTGCAGATCCCTTGTGTTACAGCCAAAATATACTCTAATATAAATCTATCAATCTATTATAATAAAACAAATAATCAAACCCATAAGAAAATAAGAAATGGATAAGAAAAGATATATAGGCAAGCAAGCAAGCTAGCCTTAGATGTATATCACGTACCTGTTATGTACATCAGTTTATTGCCAGGACACTTCTGTGGTTGACTCATGTATCTGTGGTCAGAACTTTCCCTTAAACTCTATTTTCAGCTCCCCAAATACTCTATTTTCAGCTCTGTTGAGCTGTTTATCTGTGCAAAGTTTATCTGTGCAAAGTTTATCTGTTCAAAGTTCATATGTCTCAAGCATTATGCTAACTTGCTGAAGCTAATGTCTTACAGGACACAGGCCTGTAGGTTTCTTGCATTCCTGCTGAATACAATCCAAAGCAGTAAATACAATAAAGGCAAGCTAGCCCACTGGGGTGCAAGGAGCTAGGTGACAAGGAGCTATTTACCCACGTGAAGTACTTTGAGTTCCTCTCTGGTCCCTGGGCTGCTAGCGCTGCTGCTGGTTGCAGGGGGGTTTCTAATTGGGCGCACAGGCTCTCAGCCCCCAGAGGGGGCATTTGGGAACCTCATTAAGGCCTTGTCTACACTACACAGTTTTGTTGACAAAAGTTATGCTGCTTTAATTAAACCGCTGTTGCATGTCCACACTATGCTCCTTGTGTTGGACGAGCACATCCACACCAGCAGCTCTTGCATTGACCCAGAGAGCAGTGCACTGTGGGTAGCTATCTCACTGTGCAACTGGCCGTAGGGTGCTTTGGGAAGGGGTTGCAATGCCTCATGGGGCAGCGGCACGGGAGGCAGATTTCTCAGTCCCATTGTTCCATGGGCATCTACTAGATTGCCAGCCACTTTGCAACTGAAGTGTGTGTTTGGGGGGGTAGGATGGGAGGGTTGAGTGTGTGACAGGGAGTGTGCATGTGTGTGTGGCGGGGGGGAGAGTCAGAGAGTGTGGCCATGCTGTCTCTTTAAGTTCAGACAGAAGTCTGAGCCACCAATCCTCCCTAAATGGTGCCCCCATGCTTCCGTAATGTAAGGGGACTGTTGTCCTCTTACAAACATTCAGTGGGGGTGTTTTGGTTGGCTAACTCCCAGTGCCAAAAGAAAGGGGAAGGGTCGATGGGAAATCAGGACCCTGAGACTGACAGTCCCCAGGGGCAATTTTGCTTTCTTTTCTGACCCTATTTCCCTTACCTGAAATAAGCAAACAGAAAATAACAAACCAGTAACCACTTTGTGTGTTCTTCAGCCACCACACTTAAAACTCACTTAAAATCACTACCAGTATCTTAAAGCTATCAGCTGTGCACAGATCCGGCTCGACTACGCCACTGTAATGGGTTGGATCACAGAAACCACCTTGGGAACTGCCAACCGATGTGCCAAGACTACTTCTGCTCCTGCTTTCCTGCCCTGGCATCTCAGGACTTCAGCACCCTCTCTCGTTGAGCCAGACATGCCAGTCTGCTTCAACACAGACCCAGGGTTTGAACCACATGCCCCAAAGCTGCAGACTTAACTAAAAGAAACTTACAGAAGTGTTTCTGTTTTTAACACTTAGATGCCCAACTCCCAATGGAGTCTAAACCCCAAATAAATCCGTTTTACCCTGTATAAGGCTTATACAGGGTAAACTCATAAACTGTTTGCCCTCTATAACACTGATAGAGAGATATGCACAGCTGTTTGCCTGCCCCCCCCCCCCCGGTATCAATACATACTTTGGGTTAATTAATAAGTAAAAAGTGATTTTATTAAAAACAGAAAGTAGGATTTAAGTGGTTCCAAGTAGTAACAGACAGAACAAAGTGAATTACCAAGTAAAATAAAATAAAACACACAAATCTAAGTTTAATAAAGTAATAAAACTGAATACAGATACAATCTCACCCTCAGAGATGTTTTAATAAGTTTTTTTCACAGACTGGACACCTTCCTAGTCTGGGCACAATCCTTTCCCCTGATACAGCCCTTGTTCCATCTCAGGTGGTAGCTAGAGGATTTCTCATGATGGCAGCCTTTTTTCTTTCTTCCACCCACTTATATATCTTTTGCATAAGGTGGGAATTTTTTGTTCCTCTGGGTTTCCTCCCCATCCCCCACCACTGGAAAAGCACCAGGTTAAAGATGGATTCCAGTTCAGGTGACATGATCACATGTCACTGTAAGACTTCATTACCCACTTGCCAGCACACATGGAGACTTACAAGTAAAATAGAGCCATCTACAGACAATTGTCCTGGTTAATGGGAGCCATCAAGATTCCAAACCACCATTAATGACCCACACTTTGCATAATTACAATAGGCCCTTAGAGTTATATTTTATATTTCTAGTTTTAGATACAAGAGTAACACATTTATACAAATAGGATAACCACACTTAGTAGATTATAAGCTTTGTAATGATACCTTACAAAAGACCTTTTGCATGAAGCATATTTCAGTTACATTATATTTATACTTACCAGCTTACTTTCAAAAAATTGTATAAAGTGCAACGTCACACCCTACACAGGTCGAACGTTTACAGGCGCTACTGGAGAAACATCAAGAGGTCTTTTCCAGGGATGAGCGGGACTTTGGTTACACCACCACAGTGACACACCAAATAGCCACTGGAGATGCTGTCACGATAAAACAGAGATACCGATGGATTTCACCACGAGTGTTCCAGAAGGTAAAAAAACACATCCTGGACCTAGTGACTCAAGGTGTCCTTAAAGAAAGCCACAGTCCGTGGGCATCACCTGCAGTGATTGTAATAAAAAAGATGGCAGGGTGTGATTTTGCTGTGACTACAGGAAACTGAATGAGGTAACACACAAGGATGCCTACCTGCTACCTGGGTGGAAGAGTCACTGGATGCATTAGGAAGTGCAAGAATGTTTTCAACCCTCGATTTAACTTCTGGTTATTTCCAGGTTGCAGTGCAAGAACGAGACAAGGAAAAGACAGCAGTGACGACTCCGTTTGGGCTGTTTGAATGGACACTTATGCCATTCAGTTTGTGTAATGCACCTGCTACGTTCCAGAGACTAATGGAGAGGATGTTGGGAGACTATATCCTAGACACTTTGCTAATATACCTGGATGATGTTATTGTGTTTTCCAAGGATTCTGAGAGTCATATGGAAAAATTGGACTTGGTTTTCACACAATTGAAGGAACATGGATTGAAACTGAAGCCAAGCAAGTGCTGCCTCCTACGTGAAAAAGTAAAATTCTTGGGCCATGTGATTTCGAAGGATGGAATCCAGGTAGATGAGGAGAAGACCAGGGTGCTGAAAAATTGGCCGGTCCCCAAGAATGCCAAGCAAGTGCAGCAGGCTCTAGGTATCATGAGCTATTACAGACGATTTGTTCCAAAATTTGCGCACATTGCTGCACCCCATATGGACTAGTGGACCAACCTGCCCAAAGGAAGGGAGAGGACCAATGTTTTGTGTGGGATGATGCCTGTCAGACAGCTTTTGACGAATTAAGACATCGGCTGATGTCACCACCTGTGCTTGCATAGCCTGACTTTAGCCTGCCATTTATAGTGACAACTGATGGGAGCCTGCACGGCCTAGGTGTGTTGCTCAGCCAGAAGCAAGAGGGGACTGAGCGTGTGATCACATATGCAAGCCGAAGGCTGAGGAGGTCAGAAAGAAATGACAAAAACGACAGTGCTTTTAAACTAGAACTGTTGGCCTTGAAGTGGGCTATCACTGAAAAATTTAAGGATTATTTAGCGTACCCTAAATTCACGGTAATCTCAGACCACAATCCATTCCAATACCTGGCAACGGCTAACTTAGGTGCAATTGAACACCGTTGGGTGACCCAACTCGCTGAGTTCACTTTTGAAGTACAGTATAAACCTGGAAGGCAGAACATCAATGCTGACACCCTGTCTAGATTGCCTCTGGAGGAGGAATCAGAAGAGGGCGAGGATCTGGAGAAAGACTTCCTAGTCTTTCTTGATGGCAGAACATCAATGCTGACACCCTGTCTAGATTGCCTCTGAAGGAGGAATCAGAAGAGGGCGAGGATCTGGAGAAAGACTTCCTAGTCATTCCTGCAGATGTTGTGCGGACGTGTCTGTGGCTAGAGAATCCAAAGCCCGAGGACGAAGTGACGGTAAAGGATGCAATACAAAACCTGGTAAGGGGAGAACGTGATAATCTCGGGGTACTCATGGGAGGAGATTCAAATTCTGCAACGAGAAGGTGATGTTAGACCTGTCTTAGTGGCAGTCATGAGCCAAACGAGGCCAGACCGGAGATTTGGGGCCAGATATCCCCAGTCTAAGAAGCTAGCCAGACAGTGGGAATGACTTAGATTACACCATGGAGTGCTGTTCCGGGTAACATATCATCCCCGAGATGGTGAAGAATTGTGGCAGTTAGTGGTGCCTGTGTCGCTACGTCGTCAAGTTTATGAAGCCAGGCATGATCATGGGGGGCATTTTGGAGACAGGAGCGCTCTTGAGGTGACGAGGAGAAACTATTACTGGCCCACGATGGGCAGCGACATGCAAGTGTGGACCCTTCAGTGCAAACGGTGTGCCCTAGCCAAGAATGTGTTTCCTCCCAACCGAGCCCCTTTGACCTGTACTAATGTGACTGTCCAATGGAGGTCCTAGCGATGGATTACACACAGCTAGAGAGATCTTCAGAGGGGTATGAGAACATACTGGTTCTCATGGACATGTTCACCCGATTCACTGTTGCAGTTCCAACTAGAAACCAGACAGCGCGGACCACGGCTGAAGCCCTCATAAAACACTGGTTTCTGTGCTATGGTTGTCCAGCACGGTTACATTCGGATCAGGGGAGGAATTTTGAATCAGAGGCAATATCTGAATTGTGTAAACTGTATGGCATAGCCAAAAGCCGAACAACACCCTATCACCCACAAGGAAATGCTCAGTGCGAGAGATTTAACTGGACAATGCACGACATGCTAAGAACACTCCCGCCTGAAAAGAAGCGAGCCTGGCAGGAACATCACTCTGAGCTGGTGTTGGCCTATAACAGCCATATCCATTCGTCGACAGGTTACTCTCCTTTTTATCTCATGTTCAGGAGGGATCCCAGGTTGCCAATGGATAGTCTGGACAGAGAGGGCTCAGAGGAGGATGAGGTGACCAATTTGGATGACTGTGAAGTTGCTCTCAATACAACTAAAGACACAGCCCAAAGTAGGAAAAGGACTTATGATCGCAAGTCCAGTGGGGGCTGTCATCAGGCCTGGTGACCGTGTACTAGTTCGAAACCATAGACACCAGGGGGCGTAATAAAATACAGGACAAGTGGGAGTCAAATCCCCACATTGTAGTCGCTCACAAAAATCCCGAGCTACCAGTTTACACCATCCGGCCTGAACGAGGAGGTCCTGAGAGTAGTACATAGGGACCAGCTAAAACATTGCACTCTTAGTTCAATCAGGGACCATAGGAGGCGTAGAGCAGCACGCCCTGAGGAGACTGAAACCAATTGGGGGATGGTTCTAGTCCCACAAACCGAATATAGAGGGGAATAGCATGGGGCAAACCCAAACCCTAATGAGAATGGCCATATCTCTCAAACTGACCCAGTATTACCTGAGGACAGGGAAATAGAAAATATGGGTAACAAACCGCCAGTCTTAAGAAGGTCCCAGAGGGCTAATAAGGGTGTATTGCCTGTTAAATTTAGAGATGATTATGTTATTGGTTCTATGTAGTGTTTTAATGAATATTGTTATGTATAGTATGAAGAAGGAGATGTGGACTGTTTAATATGTTAAATCTTCTTTTGATAATTGTTAATGGGTTTTTGATATGATATGATGTGGGTATATGTTGTTACTATGGTAGCCGGATGTACTGGTGTGAATATTGTGGCTGTGGCAGAATTTTAGCAAGGGGGAATGTAAGGGGTCCCCTTACTAACATTCAGTGAGGGTGTTTTGGTTGGCTAACTCCCAGTGCCAAAAGAAAGGGGAAGGGTCGATGGGAAATCAGGACCCTGAGACTGACAGTCCCCAGGGGCAATGGAGAGAGGTCAGTGCTCCAAGTCAGCCTGATTGACAGGGCCGGCAGGCTGATCAGGGAGTCAGGAGGCCAGGGTGGGTCCCATCCTCCAGTGAGCAGGAATTGCCTGGATCAGACAGAGTGGGGCCGAGCTAAGGAGACAGCAGGGGCTCAAGCTGAGCTAGGCAGTAAAGTTGCAGCCACAGAGCCAGAGACACAGCCCGGAAAGAGCAGATCCTGTGCTGTGTGTATGTGTGTATAGGTACATGCATCTGTGTACGCAGGTGTGTGTACATGTGGGTGTGGTGTTTTACTGGGTGGTTAAGGTTTTGCACAAATTGTATTGTGGGTAGTAGGGGAGGCTAGTTTTTGAACAACCTGTTACAGACCAGGGAAAGGCTGTTGATCTGCTGCGTCTGTTTTTGTCACTGTTGGCATTTTTAATTCCCTGGACAGGCCCCTCAAGCCTGCGTAACCACTCTCTCCAGGTGTGCTCCTTCTCCCACTGATGCCAACGGCAAGCTCCCCTTGAATCCAAAGGGGCAGGATCATGCCCTCTATGTCTATGTGCTGATACATGTGCTGATACATGTAAATAAATCTATACATGAAAATAAACCTATGTGCTGATACATGTAAATAAATCACCGCCAGCAGGTCATGCAGTCCATGCGATTAGTTTTACAGCGTGTGATCCATGTGTGTATCACTCGCCTTTGTCTGCATCACCTGCCTTCTGCTCACTAACACTTCATGGGACATGACTGACTGGAGAACTCAGTCCTCCTCCTCATCTTATAGCTCTCAGGCTTGTTGGAACACAAGTCAGCCTTCCCACCATGCCATGGTGCGGTGTTAAGGGAAAGGGGATAGGGAGAACTCTGGGGCTGTCTCCTCCCAACCACACTCAGCCCGGCTGGCACTTTGCCAGCAGGGAGGCACGTACACAGATCTGCTGGCTGTCATATGAATGCCTTTTCAATCCACTGTGACCCCTTTGTCTGCCACGTGGGAGTAATTTAAGTTGAGGCTCCTCATTTCACTGAGCATTGCCCAACCAACTGGTAAGAGGGCAGAGCCCTTGGTGGGGTTGTTATTGGTTAAACTTCCCCTTTCGTTTCTGCAGAAATTTCTTTACTAAAGGTGTTGCCCTCAGTTGTTTTAGCATCTGAAAGGCGCTGATTATGTCTTCAGAGCACAGTGATTTCTTTGCTCAACGCTTCCCAGCACGCAAGGCTTCTCTACACAGAAAAGTGATGCCAGTATTAGCTAAGGTGTGAATTTACACCTATCTAGTTATACCAGGATAACCCACTGCTATTCCTTTCCATGGGTTAGCTTAGGTCACTTAGGTAGGGGTTTAAGCTCAAGAGAAAAAATCCCACTTCCACACAGGGGTTATGCCAGTATGGCCATAGCTGTCTAACTCTACCAGGATAACTGGGGCCACTTTCCTATCTCCACAAGCCCTTACACCCTGGTGACCTGGTGTCAGCTAGATAATGAGGAGACCCTGGGCCCAATGCAGTCACTGAGTTCTGTGCTCTTCATCTCTGGCGGCTGGCAGCCCACAGGCTATCACCGTGTTAGGGATGGGGAGGCAGAGCAAGCCCTCCCCTGCCAACCCCAGATTATTCCCCTTAGGAATGGGACTCTTCCCCCTCCTGCTGGGAGATGGTTCCTGTCAGTCAGAGCTCCCTGCTGGGAAGATTTTCTGACATTCAGCGACATTTACCTTTTCCTAATTTCATCCCATGACCCCGATTTACACTGCATCCCCATCAGCCTCTTAGCAAATTCCTCTCCTCCTTTGGCGTTCCCCCCACCGATACTTACGGACCATTCCTCATCCCTCCTCAGGCACTGGCTACAGCCTTGTCTACACTTACAGGTTGTCCTGCTCTCACACACCAGCATAGTCCCAGCAGCACAACTCCCCTAGTGTGGATGCAGTTATGTCAGTATAAAGGGGTTTATACCAGAATGGCAGATACCTGTCAGGGAAGGGGAATGAGCTCTCCGGGGATCAAGCACCTCTATTCCAGGAAAACTGGGTCCACACCAGGGCCTGTACTGGTATAACTTTATCAATAAAAAAAAATAGCACTTCTAGGTGACCAAGCTATAATGGTACAATCTGGGTATAGATCAGGTCCAAGAAAACCATTTATATTTCACTATTTAAATCTCTCCTAATAAACACCGAAGCAGGATCATTTTGTTGCCATTTAGCAGCCCTGACTCATAGTGGCTTGTTCTGCTGCCATGGTATGTTGCTACCTCACATCTAATATACTGACCATTAGTCCCACCTGGGCTCTTCTGGTATCCTGCTTTCTAAGCATCTTTCTCCTATTCCCTGCCAACGAGTGGGTCATTCTACAGAATTGTTTGCATTTGTCCTGGTTCAATTTCCGTTTTTCCCTTGACCAAAGGCCTGATCATTATGTTACGGGGCAGACTGCCTCTGCCCTCAAAAGCATTTCCAACATCACTCAATTTAGTATCTCCCATGAATGTAACCAATGCTGCTCACTCTACCTACCAGATATTACACCTCCTCTCAATTCAGTACCTTGCAGTTTAGAACAGTGGGCTGTGTCAGTTTCATTCTGATCAGCTGTACTGAAAACATGCCTCTTGCAGATGACATGCTTTTTAGCCACCAAGTATTTCCAAGCAGTTTATTACAGCTTGCTGTGTTTCACCTGCTAGCTATAGGTGCTGACAGATAGGGAACCAGCGCTAACTCCTTGCTGCCTTCAGTGTCTCCGCTCTGATTGCCGTGCTTTCTTTGTCCAGTCTTAGCCATTTCATAGTTTCTCCAGGCTCTGCTGAGGCAGCCCGTGCATCTCCCTCACAACAGGCCAGGTAAGGCCATTCACAACAATTTCTGAAGTAACCCAGTGCCTCTGGTGAGCCACAACAATGAATTAAAGCAGTAAAAACTCTTTCACTTCTGATACTAAGTTAAGAGCTCCACGTGAAGTGCTGTCCAGGAAGCAGGGCCAACGAGTTTTATTGATTCTGCAAAACCCAGGAGCTATGCTTGAGCCCCATGACCTCACCTATTAACCATTTGCCTATATCCAGGCATACAGCACTCCTGTAACACAGCCCTCCAACCAGTTTTCAGTCCATTTCACTGTTTGATTCAAACCAATTTGTATTTTTAAGATTTCCTGAGACACAATATCGGAGTCTTAGCTCAAAAATGCATCATTTATTTCCCATCACATCCCCTCAGGTTAAATTTGCAGATGACACAAAAATTGATGGAGTGGTAAATAATGATCAGTTATACAGAGTGACTTGGATCACTTTGTCAAGTGAGTTCATTTGAAGATTGTGTGTTTTGATACAGTCTGAGATTGTCGAGGAACAAAGAATGTAGGCCACACTTACAAAATACAAAGGCTTCAGAGGTCATGCCAGATGAAAAAATGAACATGAGCTCCCAGTGCGATGCTGTAGCTGAGAGGGTGAATAGTGAGTGGGAGGTAGTGCACACAGTATTAATGAGAACACGATTGCAACAGCATGGCCCGGTATCCACACTTCAAAAAGGATGTTGTAAAGCTGGAAAGGGTTCAGAAAAGAGCTACAAGAATGATGGAAGGTCTGGAGAACACAGAGAGACTTCAGAAGCTCTGTTTATACTGTTAAGGTGAAGAGGTGATTTGATCACTGTCTGCAAGTACTTACATAGGGAAGAGATGTCTGATACTAGACGGCTCTTTAATTTAACAGAAAAGACAGCTCAAGATCCAACGGTTGGAATTTGAAGTTAGACAAATTCAGATAGAAATGAAGTGCAAATGGTTATGTGAGAGTAATTAACCACTGGAAAAAACGTACCTAGGGACATGATGGAGTCTCCATCAGTTGTGGTCTTTAAGCCAAGACTGAAACCTTTTTAACTCAGTCAGAAGTTACGGGATTCATACAAGAATTTTTGAGTGAGGTTCTGTGGCCTGTGTTATGCAGAAGGTCAGACAAGATGGTCATAATGGTCCCTTCTGCCCTTAAAAATCTACAAACCTAGGAGTCACACATTCTGCCCTCTGTGTAGAAAATTGTGTAGTGCCCCCTGTGATGGGTTGGATCACAGAAACCCCCTTGGGAGCTGCCACCCGATGTGCCAAGACTACTTCTACCCCTGCCTTCCCTGCCAGCTCAGGACCCCAGCACCCTGTCTTGCTGAGCCAGACACTCCCGTCTGCTCCAACAAAGAGGTCTGAATTACTTGCCCCAAAGCTGCAGGTTTACCTGAAAGCAGCTCACAGAAGTGTGCTTGTCTTTAACACTCAGGGTATGTCTACACTATGAAATTAGGTCGAATTTATAGAAGCCGGTTTTATAGAAATCGGTTGTATACAGCCGATTGTGTGTGTCCCCACATAAAATGCTCTAAGTGCTCTAGTCGGCGGACTGCGTCCACAGTACCGAGGCTAGTGTCGACTTCCGGAGCATTGCACTATGGGTAGCTATCCCACAGTTCCCACAGTCTCCGCCGCCCATTGGAATTCTGGGTTGAAATCCCAGTGCCTGAATGATGCAAAACAGTGTCGCGGGGGGTTCTGGGTACATGTCATCAGGCCCCTCCCCCTCCGTCAGAGCACCGGCAGACAATAGATTCGCGCCTTTTTACTTGGGTTACCTGTGCAGACAACATACCATGGTAAGCATGGAGCCTGCTCAGATCAGCTCACCGTCACCATATGTCATCTGGGTGCCGGCAGACGTGGTACTGCATTGCTACACAGCAGCAGCTGCTAACTGCCTTTTGGCGGTAGACGGTGCAGCATGACTGGTAGCTGTGGGGCTGGCAGCCATATGGCTGCATTGCACCAGCCCCTTGCTTTTTGGTAGAAGATGGTATATTACGATTGGTATCGTCGTCATCGTACTGCAGTGGCTGTCAATCATGGGCACCTGGGCAGACATGCAACTGTCTCGATGATGATGGCTATCAGTTGTAGTATGCTATTTTCTGCCAATTGCCCAGTATTGTCTGCTAAGCACCCAGAAGAGGCCGAGGGCGATCTGGGTGCTGGCAGACGTGGGGCTGCATTGCTACACAGCAGCAGCCCCTTGCCTTTTGGTAGAAGATGGTATATTATGACTGGTATCCATCGTCATCGTACTGCAGAGGCTATCAGTCATGCTGCACCGTCGGCTGCCAGCTTAAGATGTAAAAAATAGATTTGTTCTGTATTCATTTGCTTCCCCTCCCTCCGTGAAATCAACGGCCTGCTAAACGCAGGGTTTTCAGTTTAATCTTTGAGGGGACCATTCTGTGTGACAGTTGTTTGTGTTTCTCCCTGATGCACAGCCACCTTTCTTGATTTTAATTCCTTGTACCTGTATGCCATGTCGTCACTCGGCCCTCCCTCCCTCCCGTCCTCCCTCCTTCCCCTGGTCCGTCAGATACTAGTTTCGTGCCTTTTTTCAGACCAGGCGCCATAGCTAGCACTGGGATCATGGAGCCCGCTCAGATCACCGCGGCAATTATGAGCACTATGAACACCACGCGCATTGTCCTGGAGTATATGCAGAGCCAGGACATGCCAAGGCGAAACCCAGACCAGCCGAGGAGGCGATTGCAGCGCGGCGAAGAGAGTGATGAGGAAATTGACATGGACATAGACCTCTCACAAGGCACAGGCCCCAGCAATGTGGAAACCATGGTGTTACTGGGGCAGGTTCATGCCGTGGAACGCCAATTCTGGGCACGGGAAACAAGCACAGACTGGTGGGACCGCATCGTGCTGCAGGTGTGGGACGATTCCCAGTAGCTGCGAAACTTTCGCATGCGTAAGGGCACTTTAATGGAACTTTGTGACTTGCTTTCCCCTGCCCTGAAGCGCCAGAATACCAGGATGAGAGCAGCCCTCACAGTTGAGAAGCGAGTGGCAATAGCCCTGTGGAAGCTTGCAACGCCAGACAGCTACCGGTCAGTCGGGAATCAATTTGGAGTGGGCAAATCTACTGTGGAGGCTGCTGTGATCCAAGTTGCCAGGGCAATGAAAGACCTGGTGATATCAAGGGTAGTGACTCTGGGCAACGTGCAGGCAATAGTGGATGGTTTTGCTGAAATGGGATTCCCAAACTGTGGTGGGGCCATAGACGGAACCCATATCCCTATCTTGGCACCAGAGCACCAAGCCACCGAGTACATAAACCGCAAGGGGTACTTTTCAATGCTGCTGCAAGCCCTGGTGGATCACAAGGGACGTTTCACCAACATCAACGTGGGATGGCCAGGAAAGGTACATGATGCTCGCGTCTTCAGGCACTCTGCTCTGTTTCGAAAGCTGGAGGAAGGGACTTTCTTCCCGGACCAGAAAGTAACCGTTGGGGATGTTGAAATGCCAATAGTTATCCTTGGGGACCCAGTCTACCCCTTAATGCCATGGCTCATGAAGCCGTACACAGGCAGCCTGGACAGGAGTCAGGACCTGTTCAACTACAGGCTGAGCAAGTGCCGAATGGTGGTGGAATGTGCATTTGGACATTTAAAAGCGCGCTGGCGCAGCTTACTGACTCACTCAGACCTCAGCAAAAAGAATATCCTCATTTTTATTGCTGCTTGCTGTGCGCTCCACAATATCTGTGAGAGTAAGGGGAAGACATTTATGGCAGGGTGGGAGGTTGAGGCAAATCGCCTGGCCGCTGATTACGCGCAGCCAGACACCAGGGCGGTTAAAGGAGCACAGCAGGGCGCGGTGCGCATCAGAGAAGCTTTGAAAACGAGTTTTGTGACTGGCCAGGCTACTGTGTGAAACTTCTGTTTGTTTCTCCTTGATGAACCCTCCGCCCCCCCCCCCACCCGGTTCACTCTACTTCCCTGTAAACCAACCACCCCACCCTCCCCTCCCCACTTCGAGCACCGCTTGCAGAGGCAATAAAGTCATTGTTATTTCACATTCATGCATTCTTTATTAATTCCTCACACATCTAGGGGGATAATTGCCAAGGTAGCCTGGGATGGGTGGGGGAGGAGGGAAGGAAAAGGACACACTGCATTTTAAAACTTTAACTCTTATTGAAGGCCAGCCTTCTGATGCTTGGGCAATCATCTGGGGTGGAGTGATTGGGTGGCCGGAGGCCCCCCCACCGTGTTCTTGGGCATCTGGGTGAGGAGGCTATGGAACTTGGGGAGGAGGGCTGTTGGTTACACAGGGGCTGTAGCGGCGGTCTCTGCTCCTGCTGCCTTTCCTGCAGCTCAACCATACGCTGGAGCATATCAGTTTGATGCTCCAGCAGACGGAGCATCGACTCTTGCCTTCTGTCTGCAAGCTGACGCCACCTATCATCTTCAGCCCGCAACTTGCTCTGTTCATCCCGCGATTCAGCCCGCCACCTCTCCTCTCGTTCATATTGTGCTTTTCTCATGTCTGACATTGACTGCCTCCACGCATTCTGCTGTGCTCTGTCAGCGTGGGAGGACATCTGGAGCTCTGTGAACATATCGTCCCGCGTCCTCCGTTTTCTCTTTCTAATGTTCACTAACCTCTGTGAAGGAGAAACATTTGCAGCTGGTGGAGGAGAAGGGAGAGGTGGTTAAAAAAGACACATTTTAGAGAACAATGGGTACACTCTTTCGCATTTTTCCTCTTATAGTGAGGGCCTGCTGGTTTGGTATGAGAGATCACTCACGCAGTGCCAGGCAACAGATTTCGGCTTGCAGGCAGCCATGGTAAGCCACAGTCTTTTGGCTTTTTTAACCTTCTTAACATGTGGGAATGGTTTCAAACAGCAGCGCCCTCATTTCCCATATCAAGGATGAATTGGGTTGGCCATTTAAAATGGGTTTTCAATGTAAAAGGAGGGGCTGCGGTTTCCGGGTTAACATGCAGCACAAACCCAAATAAACCACGCCCCCACACACACCCGATTCTCTGGGATGATCACTTCACCCCTCCCCCCACCGCGTGGCTAACAGCGGGGAACATTTCTGTTCAGCCGAGCAGGAATGGGCACCTATGAATGTCCCCTTAATAAAATCACCCCATTTCAACCAGGTGACCGTGAATGATATCATTCTCCTGAGGATAACAAAGAGAGATAAGGAATGGATGTTGTCTGCATGCCAGCAAACACCGGGACCATACGCTGCCATGCTTTGTTATGCAATGATTCCAGACTACGTGCTACTGGCCTGGCGTGGTAAAGTGTCCTACCATGGCAGATGGGATAAGGCAGCCCTCCCCAGAAACCTTTTGCAAAGGCTTTGAGAGTACATGAAGGAGAGCTTTCTGGAGATGTCCCTGGAGGATTTCCGCTCCATCCCCATACACGTTAACAGACTTTTCCAGTAGCTGTACTGGCCGTGATTGCCAGGGCAAATTAATCATTAATCATTAAACACGCTTGCTTTTAAACCATGTGTAATATTTACAAAGGTACACTCACCAGAGGTCCCCTGTGTGCCCTCAGGGTCTTGGGTGAGTTCGGGGTTACTGGTTCCAGGTCCTGGGTGACAAATATATCCTGGCTGTTGGGGAAACCGGTTTCTCCGCTTCCTTGCTGCTGTGAGCTACCTACATTACCTCCATCCTCATCTTCCTCGTTCCCCGAACCCTCTTCCCTGTGTGTTTCTCCAGTGAGGGAGTCATAGCACACTGTTGGGGTAGTGGTGGCTGCACCCCCTAGAATGGCATGCAGCTCCGCGTAGAAGCGGCAAGTTTGCGGCTCTGCCCCGGACCTTCCATTTGCTTCTCTGGCTTTGTGGTAGGCTTGCCGTAGCTCCTTAATTTTCACGCGGCACTGCTGTGTGTCCCTGTTATGGCCTCGGTCCTTCATGGCCTTGGAGACCTTTTCTAATACTTTGCCATTTCTTTTACTGCTACAGAGTTCAGCTAGCACTGATTCATCTCCCCATATGGCGAGCAGATCCCGTACCTCCCGTTCGGTCCATGCTGGAGCTCTTTTGCGATCCTGGGACTCCATCACGGTTACCTGTGCTGATGAGCTCTGCGTGGTTACCTGTGCTCTCCACGCTGGGCAAACAGGAAATGAAATTCAAACGTTCGCGGGTCTTTTCCTGTCTACCTGGTCAGTGCATCTGAGTTGAGAGTGCTGTCCAGAGCGGTCACAATGAAGCACTGTGGGATAGCTCCCGGAGGCCAAAAACATCGAATTCCGTCCACACTACCCCAATTCCGACCCGCAAAGGCCTATTTTATCGCTAATCCCCTCGTCGAAGGTGGTGTAAAGAAACCGGTTTAAAGGGCCCTTTAAGTCGAAAGAAAGGGCTTCGGCGTGTGAACGTGTCCAGGCTTAATTCGATTTAACGCTGCTAAAGTTGACCTAAACTCGTAGTGTAGACCAGGCCTCAGATGCCCAACTCCCAATGGGGTCTAAACCCAAATAAATCCGTTTTACCCTGTATAAAGCTTATGCAGGGTAAACTCAAAAATTGTTTGCCCTCTATAACACTGATAGACAGATATGCACGGCTGTTTGCTCCCCCAAGTATTAATACATACTTTGGGTCAATTAATAAGTAAAAAGTGATTTTATCAAATACAGAAAGTAGGATTTAAGTGGTTCCAAGTAGTAACAAACAGAACAAAGTAAGTCACCAAGCAAAATAAAATAAAATGCGCAAATCTATGTCTAATCAAACTGAATACAGATAATCTCACCCTTAGAGATGCTTCAGTACATTTTTTCCTCAGACTGGACACCTTCCAGGCCTGGGCACAATTCTTTTCCCTGGTACAGCTCTTGTTCCAGCTCAGGTGGTAGCTAGGGGATTCTTCATGATGGTTCCTCTCTCCTCTTTGTTCTGTTCCACCCCTTTATACACCTCTACCCCGATATAATGCTGTCTTCGGGAGCCGAAAAATCTTACCATGTTATAGGTGAAACCACGTTATATTGAACTTGCTTTTATCCGTCGGAGTGCGCAGCCCCAGGGATTTGGGAAGGGGTCCAATAGGGGCAGGAACGGGGTGGAGTCAGGGCGGGGCCGGATGGGAGCGACAAAATAACGCAGGACAAAAAAGCACCGACAAAAGAAGGCCAACGAAAGAGCGCATTCCGATACAGGTACCTCCAGATCATTTTTGAGCGGTGTCATTTTCTTCTGGACAAGCTTCGCAGCCTCCTTGCAAGTGCGGAGCTAGTGCTCCGGGCTTCTCCTTCATTCATTTATAACCCAACCTGCCTGGTGATGTCATCGGCGCAGCCAGGTCCAATCCAGCCCCCGGCTTAACAATAGCAGGAATCTCGACTTGTTCTCACTTTGCAGGAACAAATGACACATTAGTGGGACTTGCTTTTTTCATGCAAAATTTGCCTTTCAGAAAGCAAACCAGCCGCCCCCCCCCGCCCTTTTCCTTGGTATCCTGGGGGCTCAGGTCCCTTGGAGAGGCAGCATTGGGATTGTATTAAGGGGGGGGGGGTGCTGCTGCTTTTGCAAGCCAGGGCACTTGGGAGCTTGGAGCAGATCCGGGCGCTGAGCTGAGAACAGGGGCAGAGCCCAAAGGATCAAGTCAGCGGCTGGTCATCCCCAGACCCCAGCCCACTCCTGGGTCTGCTGCGCCCGGACTCCAGCCACGCGCCGCGCAGGGAAGGCGAGCCTGGCATGAGCAATCTGCTTCTCCTTTGGAGCTTTTTAATTCAAAAAAGGTGGAAATCTGGTGGCTCCAGACAATGCAGAGTCTATTTTTCACATGTGGGGGGGGGAAGCTCCCAGTTTGCCCCCCCCCCCCCCCGCCTCAGAAGCTGCCTGCCCCGCTTTGGGGGCTTTCCCCTTACAGCGCTTACCTCCAGGAGGTTGCAATTTGAGGCTGGGACTTTGGAGACGGACCCCTGATGTCGCCCCACACACATACCCCAGCTGGTCTCAGCTGATCCCTTCGCTACAGTGTGTGCATGGGCCAGGGAGTGGGGGCTGCAGGGGCTGGGCCAGCTTCCCAGTGCTTAGCTCTGGTGCATCTCCCGAGCTGGCAGAGGGGTTTGTGGAGTGTGTGTGTGGGGGGGGCGCCTCCCCGCTTGGACCCAGCCTTGGGCTTGTGACACAGCAAATCTGGCGTTGCGGGGGATACACTAGGAAATGTTAATTGATATGTTGGGTGGCGCCTTTTTTTATGTGTTCGTTCCCCCTGATGTTAGAACCTGGCTACGCCACTGCAGGGATGGTCTAGATAATACTTAATCCTGCCATGAGAGCAGGTCCTTGAGGTCCCTTCCAGTCTTACGATTCTATGAATTCGGAATTGTTAATTATTTATGTAGCACCCACAAGGGGCTGGACAATCTGCAGGGAGACAATCAGGCCAGGGGAGGGGCATTCAGGGTCATGTGCCCTCTTCCCCCCCCCCATCGATTGCTTGGTCACATGGTGCACCTGGCCCCCATCCCTCCAGGGCAGCTGAGCCAGCTAGCTGCAAGCTGTGCTGGGCAGAGAGAGGCAGGAGGAACAGCTGGGAGCTGCAGGGAAGGTGCTTTCTGGGAGGTAGGGGGAGCTGCTTTCTGGGACGCCGGGGATGAGTGCGATTGGAGCTGTTCCAGGGCTGTGCCCCCTATCAGCAGGCACGGATCATCTCTGGAGCTTGCACTCCAAATAGGCAGAACCAGGGTGAGGGGAGTGCAAGTGGGTGGCAAAGGGGGACTTGCACTTCTCATAGTTCCATGGGGTTTATGTGAGTTGATTTGTTTCAGTGGGGAGGGGTTTACAGGTCTGCCAGGAGAGGTGGTTTGGGGGAGGATCCCGCATGAGGAGAGGGATGAGGACTGGCGGAGGGAGTCACAGCAATCAGGGGCATCTTGGAATGAGTATGGAGATGAGTGTGGGAGAAAGACATGAGAGGGCAGCGAGTGATGGGTCTGGGCATAGGGCAGGCAGCAGAAAGGTTTGACAGCAAAGAGACAGAGGGAGATTCAGGTGTGTAGGGCCTTGAATGCCAAGGTGAAGAGCTCAGATTTAATGCCGAGGATGATGGGAAGCTTATAAAGGAAGCTGAAGGGAGGGGAGATTGTGTCACAAGGAGATAGTCGCTATTTTCTATGTATAATGCAGACAGAGATGACCACCGTAACAGGGCGTTGGCTGGCTATCTTGGCTCAGGGCCATCTTCTTTTCAAAGAGGGTGGAGAGGGGCCCAATCCAGAGACTCCTAAAATGATATAGATGTCGGGCTGGAAGGGAACTCAAGAGGTCATCCAGTCCAGCCCCCTGCACTGAGGCAGGACCAAGGAAACTTAGACCAGCCCTGACAGGTGGCTGTCCTACCAGGTCTTAAAAACCTTGGGGATTCCACAATCTCGCTGGGAAGCCTGTTCCAGAGCTTAGCTACTCTTAGAGTTAGAAAGCTTTTCCTGACATCTAAGCTAAATCTCCCTTGCTGCAGATTAATCCCATGGCTTCTTGTCCTACCTTCAGTGGACATGGAGAACAACTGAGCCCCATCCTCTTTACAACAGCCCTGAACATATTAGAAGACCCTTATCAGCTCCCCTCTCAGTTTTCTTTTCTCAAAACTAAACATGCCTAGTTTTTTTTAACCTTTCTTCATAGATCAGGCTGTCTAATGTTTTATCATTTTTGTTGCTCTCCTCTGGACTCTATCCAGTTTGTCCACGTCTTTCCTAATGTGCAGCACCCAGAGCAGTACACAGGACTCCAGCTGAGGCCTCACCAGTGCTGAGTAGAACAGAACAATTCCTTTGCATGTGTTACATACGACACTGCTATTAATACACCCCAGAATGATATTAGCCCTTTTCACAACTGCATCACACCGTTTACTCATACTCTATTTGTAATCCACTATCACCCCCAGAGCCTGTTCAGCAGTACCACCCCATAGTCAGTTATTTCCCATTTTGTAGCTGAGCATTTGATTTGTCCTTCCTAACTGTAGTACTTTGCACTTGTCTTTATTAGAGCCCAGGGCTTTTGGCCTGCGCAGGAGTTCAGCACTGAATGGAGCCTGGGATTCTGTGAAAGGGGAATTTCTCCCAGAGGCCCTTGCCCTGTGACTCCCTCAGGGTGTTCCTCAACTTGGAGCTTTGCTAGGCTGCTTCCGTCCATGGGTTCCTCAGCCAGGCATACTGTCCTGATGCCCCTTGCCCTGAGAGGGCTCCTGTAGGAGACGCCCAGCAATGGGAGCCCTCCCCAAAATGGTGGCTCCTGCCTAATGTGGGGAAAAGGGGATGGTAAAACTCCACTCATCTGAGTGGGTTGGTTCCAGGGGCCTGCGTGCCTCCTTGCCATTGATCCAGATCATCCCCTCAGAAAACACTGCCCAATGGATGGGCAGGGGAGCCCCACAGCACCTGACAGGCCGAGCAGAAGCAAAAGGGTTACTATCTGGAGCGAAGCAGAGAGAAAAGTGCCTCCACAGAGCCAGGGCGGTTTCCCTAATTCAGCCACAGCTTGCAGGAGAGTGGGCCTCAGTGTCTCTTTGCACCCACCTCCCCTGCTATGTACTGGGGTCTGCCATAAACCCATGACGTTAGCAGGAGCAGATGGGGGAACCCTCTCCTCAGCACCCTACTCATAAGGCCTTCCCTCTCAGGGACCCCTGTAACACAGAAGCAATCTGGCACCAGAGCCTGGACACTCTGCTGAAGACTGAAGAGCAAGTTTATGGAGAGAATACATTAAAGCTGCCACCAAGGATGGGACTGAAACCTAAATGTCATTGCCCACTCTTCGGATAGCTCCTGTGCCAGTGAGGACATGGGTCGGCAGATCCTACACATGTCCTGCCCAGGTAGCATTTGGAGCCTCGGCTGCTAGTGACACATGTACAGCTCCTGCTGGGCCGCAGCGCTGAGTGTTCAAAAATCACGGGTCAGGTCCCCAAAATCCTGAGATTGGCTTTAAAAAATCCTGAGGTTTGTAAAAAGTAATAATTGTAGGGCCAATTTTTGGCCTTCTGGTTACTGGGCCTTTGTGTCTGTGCTGTTTATTATAATATAAGCCAAGAGTCTCACCTAATCACTTGACTCCAAGAGCTGGGGCTTTAAGGAAAACTCATTATAAAATTGCAAAAGTTGGCAGCACTGGTGGCCCAGGTGGCCCCCCATATGGAAAGCTCCAGATCCTTAGCTGCACAGAAGGGCTCAAAAGCTGCTGGATCCTCCCAGTGAAGATTCCCCCAGTAGGGAGAGTCTCCTATGAGCACAGACCTGGGGTAGCAAGCTCCTGTACCCCCATTCCTCCAGTGTAGTGTGGGGCAGGAAGGGATGGGGAGAGGGTGTGGTCAGGGTGTGCTTCACACCCTCAAACCCTGACTGCTAGCCAGCCCTTTGGGAGGAAGGATGGTCCAGTGTTCTAGGGCACTGTCCTAGGACGTGGGTTCAAGTCCCTGCTCCACCATGGACTTCCTGTATGACTTTGG
This sequence comes from Chrysemys picta bellii, assembly GCF_011386835.1. Taxonomy (NCBI): domain Eukaryota; kingdom Metazoa; phylum Chordata; order Testudines; family Emydidae; genus Chrysemys; species Chrysemys picta. The sequence goes on from NC_088800.1 coordinate 41,040,296, forward strand.
GCAAGTCTTTGTACCTCAGTTCCCCCTCTATACAATGGGCATAATAGGCCTGCTCTGCCTCCCAGTGGGGTTGGGAGGAAAAATACATTAAAAGATAGTGAAGCACTTTGAAATCTACAATATAAGAAATATTACGGGGGAGTGGGGAGGAGAGACAGCACAGCTTAGAGCAGCCCCAGGCTGGGGTCCGCATAGAACCAGCCATAGAACCTGGCCCCTCCCCCAGACTCTTAAGAGAAAACTGTGCCACAACGGCATTTAGATAGCGAATGGTGTCAGCGACATTGTAATGCCCTGCAATGGGATCCCTGAGTCACTGGCACAGTAGCATGGAAACCCTTCATTGCACTATCCTAATCTGGCATGACAGCCAAGCCAGGCCCTTGTGATTGCTACAGAGACTCATGTGTGCTGAGGGTGTTTTACTCTTCACCAATTTCCCTGTTCATATCACAATTTTATTTTCATGAAAATCCGTGTTGCAGGTGTGGCCCTCTGTTGTTTTGTTTCTTGACAGAGTCTGAAAGGCGCCAGTTGGGCGTCATTCTTTGTTCAGTGCTTCCTCTATGCCCAGAGAGGCTGCAATTATTCAGTCCCTCCTGCAAGCTGTTATTAATCCGATTTTTCCCCCCCTGAGGCATAACATTTAGATATATCAGGAGCTTTGCTCTGCAAGCCTGGTTATCTAGCTCTCTTTCTACCAGTTTTATCCTGCCGCCCATCACAATAGTATGCAGCTTCATTGACTATGACAACTTTTCCAGTGTTCATGGGGAAAACAAGGGTTGGTTTTCTGCAGCAGGTTTCACAAAAGAGCTCTGTATATCATCTAAGATCAACCTTTTTGGACTCAGGACCCATTTGTAAATGTTTATGGCCTGTCGCGACCCAGTAAATAGTCTGGGGGTGGAGGCTCTGGGGTGGTTTTGGTCAGAACCTGCCCCACAGGACACTGGGTTCTGCCCAGCACTCACCCCCCCAGTGGCGGCTCCTGCAGCTGCTGTGCTGTGGGGCTGGCTGGGCTTGGCTCCCAGCTCTAGGATTGCAGCGCTGCTCAGGTTTGGCCCTGCCCCCCTGACTGGACCAAATTTGTGTGAGTGGAGTTGTGACCTGGCTCATGGGGTTGCAGGGCCACTCACTCAAATTTGGCCTACCCAGGCTCCCGTTGTCATGATGGCTCGGCCAAACCTGAGTGATGCTGGGACCCCAGAGTTTGCAGCGGCTGGAGCAGAGGCGAGCCCAGCCAGCCCCGTAGGACAGGAGGTGCCACGTGGCCTTTTGAAACATTCTGGCAGTGGCGACCCAATTTTGGGTCCCGACCCACGGGTTGAGAAACCCTTATCTAAGCCACAGTTCTGCATGCGTCTGGCGAAAGCTTCTAGCCAGAGCTCCCAGCAACTACTGAACATCCCAAGCCTTAAGATTCCCGTTTCTCAGGCTTCCCACAACTTCCCAGTCTTCCTGCCTGGCGTATCTGCAGCCTTTGTTTGATAGGACTGCTTGTGAACATCTAATCCTATGAAAACCCATGAGCAGAGCCTCTGGCTTGCCATCACGCCTTTCCTTTTGCCTTGGTTCATTTGCTTCACTTTGTGAAGAGATCTGTGTGCTCAGGTTGGAAAAACATAACAGCAGCTGTCTGTCTGATCCCAGTCCCTCTCCTTCCCTTTGGGAACAGCAGCTGTCTGTCTGATCCCAGTCCCTCTCCTTCCCTTTGGGAACAGCAGCTGTCTGTCTGATCCCAGTCCCTCTCCTTCCCTTTGGGAACAGCAGCTGTCTGTCTGATCCCAGTCCCCCTCCTTCCCTTTGGGTGCCTCCTCCATTTATTACAGTCTTATTGATACTATCATTCATTTTGTTTTGACTTTGGGGGTTTATCCATTCCCGGTGTTTCCTACTTACAGGAACACACACTGTGAATCACCAGCACATTCATAATGTGGAGCCCATTTCCCTGCCTTTGGGGCCTGGTTGAACAAAGCCCTTAGGGCCGGAATTTCAAAGGGATTTAGGTGCCTAAAGCTGCAGATAGGCACTTTTGAAAGTCCAGGCTCCTAAGCATGTGTAGTAAGTAGCTCTGTGGTCTGAAGATCATAGGGGAAGAAGATCTCTGCTGCCATCTATTGGTGAACCCAAGGAAGGGACAAGACATTTTGCACACTTGTTACCCATCCTCCCAGTAGAGGCATTTGGGGCAATAGAGAGACAAGGTGGGGGAGGCAATATCTTTTATTGCACCAACTTCTGTGCGTGACAGAGACCAATAAAATACATTCCCTCGCCCAGCTGATCTCTCTAGTAACTTGGGGCCGACACGGCTACAACAACACTACGTACAATGTTGACTAATATTCAGTTACATTTTGGATGTCCTTGTGTTTGACAGATGGGCAGCAGGTCTGCCCTCAGTGAGGAAGGACCATAACCAAACCTCAGTCCTGGATGTCTGGGCAGTGGCGTTAGACATACCACAGAGGGGGCGGGAGGCGGGTCCTATTTGTAGGGAGAACAGAAGGATTGGTGGCATGGCCTCTCTGTTCCAGGGTCCCACTTGCCATCGGATCCCTTCCCCGGCATAATGGCAGAGCTGACGTCGCTCTGGCTGCTGGAGCCTCAGAACCCAGGTCTGGTTGCACGGAAGATGCTGAGAGGTCCAATAGAGCTGAGCGAACTCCAGTGAGGGGGGGGGATCCGTTTGCTCAGCACCCCAGAGCTGACGTGACTGTGGCGAGGTTGGGAGGTGGTGCCCTAGGACTGAACTAGACAGGCGTAGAGGTTGTGACGGGAGAGAGACGGCGCTGCCGAGATGGTCTCATGGCTAGAGGCAGTGGGTAGGGAGTCACAATGCAGAAGCCACCACAGCCTCACAGAAGCCAGGCAGCACTTGCCCTAGGGGCTGGACAGGGGCCTGCCCAAGTGCTTTCCTGAGCTACAGTACTTCATTAACTAATGATCAAATGATGAGTGGGGTGCCCCAGAGAGGGGTGGGTGTAGGAGGTGCCAAACGGACATCTGTGCACTGAACAGTCACACTAGTTGGAGGCGGGGGAAGCTGAGGCAAGGACACTGCCCAAGACTCTGTGGGGGTGAGGATTTATTTACTTATATGGTTAATTCATTGTTGTGTTTTCCCACATTAATGCTGGGTTCCCTTGTCACAGGGCAACTCAGTTGCTCTCCGGAAACCACATTGCCTGGCCAGCCCGTATGATTTCACATTCACAAACACACACCCGGCTGTTTATCTTTCCTCCGTGTAATGCAGGCTTACAGCAAGGGGCAGCTTCCCTGGTCTATGGTCTATCTGCATGTGGAAGGGAGGCTGCCCCTAATCAAGTTGGCCGCCACCTCCCTGTTTTCAGTGAGATTGAAGCAATGCCCACAGGTACAATGGCTGCTGCTGTATGGTTCAGGGGGCTGGACAATACAGTGAGGAGCAGCAGAGACCCATGAAGGGGGATGAGGAGAGTGAGGGGGAGCAGGAAGCAGATTTCAGGTTTGCAGGGGAACGTGGGGGGCAGGAGGGAGGGGTGGGGAAGGGAGTGTGTAGGGGGTCCAAAGCAGCAGGACAGGATGGGGGAGGTGCAGGAGCAGGGAAGCATTGCTTCTCACAAAAGGCTAAATCACCTTGTTTTGCTGTAACATTATCATGGACATGACTGACTGACAGGAGTTTGCAGGCCTTTAATGTCTATCTCTGTAACTCATTAACGCTATACAGCGAGTGTGAGTTGTGATGCAGTAATTAGGTCAATGGCTCTCAAACACCTTACCAGCCAGCCCTTCCTTTATCAGGGGAAATAAACCAGCCGGGGAGAGAGCCAAGGCAGTCTAGGAAATGCCTCTCGGCATGTCCAGTGGCTAAAGTAGGATGGGGCCTGCCCGCAGGGGGTAGGAGGCTGGAGCTGGGAGGGGGTGATTTGTAGATGAGCCCAGCCCGCACTTATCCCTACTTCTGTGCCACGGGGCAGGCTGGACTGGCCTCCCCATTCCGGACGTTGTGACCTGGCCCCGGCGCATGGGGTCGCAGCGCAGCTTGAGTTTGGCATGGCCCCCGGGTAAGGGTGCAGCCCAGCCAAATTTGAACAAGTGGAATTGCCGACCTGTGCACCAGGGGCCAGGTTGCAATGCCTGGAACAGGGCACTGAGCCCAGGCAGCCCCACAAGCAGGAGGCTCTTCAACCAGGGCAGGGAGTTGGGGGGGGATCAAAGTGGGAGAGTCCCATGAACCCCAGGATTTCTGAGGTCCGCAGCTCCCCTTTTTTAGGGGTGAGGAGAGGGTAAGTGGAGTCTCCATCCAAGCTGCCAGGGAGCGGGGTGCATTTCTGAGAACACTGAAGGCTGAGTTTTCAACCTGACTCACCCCCACGCCGGCAGAGTAGAGGGGAGTTAAAAAGTCAAACGACCAACTGAAGCACATGGTTTGATGGTGTTTCCAAGCCTCTGCTTTCAGGGGGTCTGACTCGTGATTTTTGATCCCTGGAGGTTGGCAGTACTGCGAGTGAGCCCCTTCATTCCTCCAGAGCAGCCAAGATTTGAGCATGAGGTGCTGTGCCTGCAGCCCCCTCCTGGCAGGGCTTTGGAAATGCCTCAGGTAGGTGTTGCCAGTGAAGTGTAAGTGGTGAGGACACTTCTGAGTGCAAAGCATCTCTCTAATCCTCAGGTATGTTTGCCTGCTATAAAATCAAACCCATCCGTGCCTCAGAGCATGCGGAAACCTTGTTCCTGCTATTGACTTTGGCTGGCAAGTGACTCCTAATGGCTCAGCTCTACTTTAGACAAGGAAACCTGTTACCAGGCACTGGGCGTGAATCATTCCTGGGGATAATGGGGTGGGGGCCCCCACTCTGGGGCTTCGTTGCTGAACCCACAGAACAAGCTGCACCCCCAGGAGGAGGGAAAGCAGCAGTAGCACATCTTCCGTCCCCCAGGGCATGGCCCCTTTAAACTGCAGCTGGTCTCTGTAGGAGCCCTGCCATTAGACTTCTCTGGCCTGCCCTGCCTGCTGCCTAAGCTGTTCCAACTCCAGATCCCTGGCAGAATGGAGAATGCAGACGCACCACTCATAGATTCATAGACTCTAGGACTGGAAGGGACCTCAAGAGGTCATCAAGTCCAGTCCCCTGCCCTCATGGCAGGACCAAATACTGTCTAGACCATCCCTGATAGACATTTATCTAACCTACTCTTAAATATCTCCAGAGAGGGAGATTCCACAACCTCCCTAGGCAGTTTATTCCAACTCTGCCCTCACTGCTAGCAGACTGTGCACTACTGGGGGCCAGGGCTTAAACTCAGCCAGAGCCATCTGGAGTAGAGCTCGGGTAAATATTTTCAAAACCCCGGGAGCCCTGGCTTCTCCCGTGGGGCTGAAGCCCCGAGCTCTGGGAAATACCATGTAAGAATTTAAGCTCTGTGGAGGCCCATTACCTGGGTTTCCATGCTAGAAGCCAATGGAATCTGGGCTTGAAGTCTGGCCCGTTGTTTATCAGCCAGACCAATTTTCTGAAGCAAATTACAGACTTCGATCTTCCTTCCCCCTGCTTTGCCATGAGCAAGGAGGGGACAAGGCAGTGCTGAAAGCCGTCAACCTATTCAATATTTATCATCTGTGTCACAGCAGCACCTAGAGGGCCCAATTCAGGATCGAGGCCCCGCTGTGTTCGGTGATCTACACATGGACCCCAAAATAGCCCTGCCCCAAAGGTATATGACGAGATACAACAGGTGGGCAGGCCAAAGAGAGGGGGAAGCACACGTAACAGTGAGACAGTGCTGGTCAGCGTGATAAGCAGCGGTACAGAACACCAGCTGCCAAGCAAGAAGACAGTCTCTTTAAAATGCACGTGCTGTTGATGTCAGCTGTGTCCTTCACTGCTGCTATGACTCCCAGGCTTGGTCCTTACAGCTCTGTGGGATTCAAACAAGCCAGATCTGACCACGAGGAACGGTTAAAGCGGACACATGCAGCCTGCACTGCGACAGCCTGATTGTGCTGTGAACATTTAAGGATGGTTCTTTTTGAGAAGACTCCGCTTTGGGGACACACTTTATTCGATTCAGGCTCAAGTCTGAGATGCCTAAGGATTCTAATGGCCCAGAGCATAGGCGCCGACTCCGCAAGTGCTCTGGAGCTGGAGGACCCACAGAAAAAAATAATGGGTACTCAGCACCCACCACCAGCTACCCGCCAATCAGCTATTCAGCAGCGGGTGGGAGGCACTGGCGGGAGGGGACAGAGCAGGGGCCGGAAGAGGCAGGGTGGGGCTTCGGGGGAGGGGGCGGGGTGGGGCAGAAAGAGGCGGAGTGAGGGTGTGGCCTTGGGCAGAGCCGGGGTGGAGTACCAACCCGGAAAAATGAAAGTCGATGCCTGTGGCCCAGAGACAGGGCTAACACAGAAGGAAGGAGGCCTTGCTCAAGAATGGCTGAGAGCAGGAGGCCTTAGTCAAGATGAGCTAGGTTTAGGCCATGTCTACACACTTGGTCAACACAAATTACATCATTGTACAGCCACTGAAATTTGTATATCATACTTGCCTGCTTGTGTCCGTGCTGCGCATACTCACAAATGCTTGCATTAGAGTCCATTGAATCTGTGTGCTGAGCTCACCCCAGCCCTCCAGTGCAGAGACACCACAATGAGACCTGCACTGACAATCGAGATGAGTTCCTGTCTGCATCCTGTAAAACTTTCCCCTACCGGTATTGCCCTGGCCTCTTCTTTTGTCATTCAGTGTTGCACACATTCTAAAACAATATGCATTTCCTCACCTTTTGGGGGCGAAGCCAGACTTTGAGGCACCTGCTCCCCTACTTTGTGTAAACTTTGCTTGTGCCAATCAGAAACGAACACAAACAGGTTTTGGGCCCCGTCCCCTCTGACACTTCTATGATGTCATAGTTGGTACTTTATGGGCCTGCCTGCCATGTGCAGGCAGGGAGAGGAGAAAGAAAAACGAATCCTGTGTATCCTGTGTACACCCGTAACCGAGCCTGATCACTTCGAAGCCTCTCTCTCAGCTCACGTGTTTCAAACAGAGTGTCTACGTTTGCCGGTCGTTATGCATTGGTTTGTATTTGTAAGTATCAGTTATTACTAAATGCTGCATCTTTGTTTATAAATATTGTTAGTAGATATTTTAGTCATTGTGTGTTTTAAGTTTCATTAACTCTATTAGCTAATCAAACGCTGCTCCCTTACCCCTTGTAATTAACCCCAATAAAACTTTAAATTGATTAATTTTAGTTGTTTGTGTGTGTGTGTGTGTCTGCAGTTTGCATCCTGACCCATACTCTCCTTGCATCCCTTACCAATATAGTCTATTGCCATGTGCAGCCTGGTAAATAACAGGCCTGCATTTTCTTTCGCCCCTGCGTGCCCATGGCAATCCACAGTGGTGATCACACTCTGGGAGAAATCTGGTGTTGAAAGCTTCCAGTCAGTGAGAAATCATTCTGGAGTTGGAAAATTCACAGCAGAGGCTCTGGGATCCTTCCCCTCTCATGGTTATTCCAGAGCTTGGCCTCCAGCCTGGACTCTCAGATCCTCCCACCTTGCAAGAATTTGTTTTGAATTTATTCCTAACTTTTTATTTTCTCCACGTATACCAATAAAGCAATAAAACGTTACCTCTGTCTTGTAAACTTAAGAATGGGCTAGATGCCACCTTTAAATGGCAGAGGGAATCATGGAATCATAGAATATTAGGGTTGGAAGAGACCTCAGGAGGTCATCTAGTCCAACCCCCTGCTCAAAGCAGGACCAACACCAACTAAATCATCCCAGCCAGGGCTTTGTCAAGCTGGGCCTTAAAAACCTCTAAGGATGGAGATCCCACCACTTCCCTAGGTAACCCATTCCAGTGCTTCACCACCCACCTAGACCTCCCGCACTGCATCTTGAAACCATTGCTTCTTGTTCTGTCAACAAGAAGCAATGGGGGCAGGAGTAGGAAAAAACGGATAAAACACTGTAAGGAGAAATGCATACATACACTTACCCAAGCTTCCTTCCCCTTCATCAGCAGACTCATCTGTGCTTGCCTGCTAAATTTCACACAGGTCCTAGCACACGACATGATTGATGTCCCTACCTCGTCTTCCCCTCTCTTCCTTCTCTTTGTCCTCAGGGTTCAGGGCAGGGGTCTGTTGTATTAATTTAGATGGACTAAAATGGCCCAAAGAGTATTAACATGTCCCAGTCACTGCTGAACATTGAATAATGTTAAACAAGGTGAGGTCTACAGAGACCTCAGTCTGCTTAATCCCATGGCAAACACACCATTTAAAACCCCTTTAACCTTTTATTAAAGATACAAAGAAGAAGGGAAAAAGTTAAAAGCATTTGAAATGAAAAGTATTAAATAAGGCTTTCATTTGAACAGTACCTCTTGTTCCCTTTTCCTTTAGCTGGAGAGATTTTGTAGAAGAAAAAAACAAACTCTTACAAGGTATCAAAGGTGGCAACACCTGTCCTCTTTGGGAAAAAGAAAAGCAGTTAGTTGATCTATTGAGCTATTATTGCTGTCGTTGTTAAAGTCCATTCTCATTTCCTAAGAAGACAAAACTTGACAAACACACATGAAAGAGGAGAGAAAAGAACAGGAAAGGTAGAAAATGAAAGCTTCTGACTTTCACTTGCAACTCGCTGCTGGAAAAAACACAGGGCTAGCACACAGTCTGATCAGCCATTCCAAGACCTGGTAAACTCATACCAGCATTGGGCTGCTTAGGACATTGCTTTTAGCTGCCTCTTTCTGGTCACAAGAACACAGCAGTGTTGCAAAATACACAGTCATGGCCAACTAAGGCAGAAACTTATTAGACAGAAGGAAAAAGGAGAAAGATAGAAAAGAAAAAAAATAAGGTAGGGAAGGAAAAGAATGCATGGGGGAGGAGAGGGTGTGACATCGTGTTTGGGATTTAGCTGGAGCTGGAGGAGGTGGTGATGTCATCTGGGTTCCTCTCTCTGGCCCAGTCTGGTCACAACATCTCTCAGGATTAGGATGAAGAAGGTCTGGGGTCTCAGTATATGGTGGGAGTGGCAGTCATGATGGTGGAGCTCACTCCTTCCCATTCTCTCATCTTTCAGTCAGCCATTGGTCGCATCCCCTCCTTTCAGTTGGCCTGTGTCGGGATAGGCAGCTTTTCCACCCAAAAGGGGAACTGATGTGTGGAACAGCCCGTCCTCTATTATTTTGTCCACCAGTTGGGCCTAGTTTCCAACCTACCAATCCTGGTTCACTGGTTTCCAGTTCCATGCTCTTGTTCACCAGGCATGATCCTAACACAATCCTTGAGTTGTATCAGGAGGCCTTTTTGTATGGACTCATTGAGTCCTGCCTCGCTTTTGCACCTTTTCCCATCAACATTTGCTGTTCTAGATTACTGTGACATCTTATGAACTCACACTTCTTACAATTGAGCTCACAAGTAGGATAAATTTTCAGGCTCAGTTATCACAACAGGTCTCCATCTCAGGTCCTCTGAGGTATTTAAAGCGGTCTGCAGGGTGCTGTTGGGGTCACCGCCAAGTATGGCCTGCAGTTTGTGGTAAAAGCAGCAAGTCACCAGATTTCTTGTTGGCCTCCTTGGCCTTGTGTGAGCCCTGGCAAAGTTCCTTCACTTTCATGTGGCACTACTGCTGATCCCCGGGGGGAAGGGATAGCTCAGTGGTTTCAGCATTGGCCTACTAAACCCAGGGTTGTGAACTCAATCCTTGAGGGGGCCATTTAGGGATTTGGGGCAAAATCAGTACTTGGTGAAGGCAGGGGGCTGGACTTGATGACCTTTCAGGGTCCCTTCCAGTTCTATGAGATAGGTATATCTCCATATATCTTTTACCCCTTTGCCTGCATCCCCTTGTTAGAGGAAAGGACAGAAAGACAAAGAAATATATGTGGGGCTATGCTTCCTGTTTCCTTAGATTCGACCCTCCCTGTCCAGTATGTGTCAACTGGTAGGTTTGATTTTCCCATAAAAGGTCCCTCCCACCTTGAATAACAAGGAGTCAGTTGGGATAAGGTGAAAAAACAAATAAAGTGTATTGAAGAATTGGTGTACAATGAATAGGGCAAAGAAAGGGAGGGAGTAAACAGTAAAATTATGCAATACAGTGATTCCCCAAAATAAACCCTATAAACAGGTAAGTAAACCCCTCAATAGAAACCTTTTTTCTATAGATTAAGCTTTGATTATTGCCTCAATCCTCCGGCTAGTTGAAAGCCATTGGAGAGGAGCTCCAGGGAGTCCCTTGATGTTCCTCTGGGTCTAAAGAAGAGTAGATGGTACATCAGGGGACAGCAGCTGAAGATGGATGATGGTAAGTGGGATGTGGCTGTCTATCCTTCTCTTCTCCTTGCACGTGATGGCAAATGCACGTCCAAGTGGAGGCGGAGCTGTGAAAAGAAAACCGTAGCCCCCTCTACCACTAGGATGGGTAGGTAAGTGCAAGTCAGACCTGCGACAGTCCCTTGCTGTCACTCGGATAGACAACCCCGGAGCAGTGCTCGGGACAGACTTATCTAACCTCCACACACTGCCACTGCCTGCAGGCACCATTCTCCACAGCTCCCATTGGCTGCAGTTCCCAACAAATGGGAGCTGTGGAATTGACACTCGGGGTGGGGGCAGGGCACAGAGACCCCCTGGCCACCTCTGTGCCTAGGAGCCAGAGGGACTTGCCAACCACTTAGTAGAAGGAGCAGAAAACCCCTTCTGGGAAACCCAGTGGAAAAGGTGGTAAAAACCAGTTCTATCCAGAAGTTGTTTACAACTTCTGATGAGAAATAAAAGGCGGGAAAACTGTGATCAGCTGGGTCATATGGGCACAAACTCCATTTTGGGAACCAATATGGGTTCCTGAAATTATATAAAATATGCAAAATGGACATAACCCAACACCCTGTTCAATCTGCTCAGAGATGTCCACGTTCCTACAGCTGCTCTGTAGCTGTGCATGCCCAGCCTCTTCCCCCTGCAGGCCCAGGAGATCCAGTACTTCTCACCTCCTCCAGGCAGGAGTGCCTCTAGTAGCCCTGTGTGTGTGTGGAGCCAGCCAAGGTAGGTTGGGCAGTAGGATGCACACAACGCAGGTGAGCTGCTAGCTGTGCATGCCAAGGGGGAAAACCAGGAAAGAGCATTTAAAAAACATGTGGGGCTTTTAAAGGGGAGAGGCAGAATTCCTGTCTCTGTGATCCCTGGGCAGTGGAGTTTAAAATTGTGAGTAGAGCAGTCACTGTTGCAGAGACAAGAGCATTGTGGGACAATGGCTGGAGAATTGTTAGGGACTACACGTCATGCAGCCTGTACACTCACACTGCATCAACCAAAGTTGGTTGGCCATGGCTCTATGCCAGGGATCGGCAACCTTTGGCACGCGGCCCACCAGGGTAAGCACCCTGGCGGGCTGGGCCGGTTTATTTACCTGCCGCAACCGCAGGTTCGGCCGATTGCGGCTCCTACTGGCCGCAGTTCCCCGTCCCAGGCCAATGGGGGCTGCAGGAAGTGGTGGTCAGCACATCCCTTGGCCCGTGCAGCTTTCCGCAGCCCCTATTGGCCTGGGACGGTGAACCACGGCCAGTGGGAGCCACAATCGGCCGAACCTGCGGACGCGGCAGGTAAACAAATTAGCCCGGCCTGCCAGGAGTTTTCCCTGAACAAGTGGCGGCCCAAGTTTGAGAACCACTGGTTTAGCAGACCTTGGCTAAAGGCAACTGTATTCAGGTGATAAATACAAATAGGTTTGGCTGAAGAAACTTTCATGCTCCATAGACCTAGAAGACCAAGATCAAGGACCTTGCAAGCACCAGCAGCTGAACAACTCAAGTATTTTTCCCCATTCATGCCCCTGCCTGATGGGACACGCCACAGCAGAAGAAATTTAGGATTTTCCATATTGGATCAGATTATGGGCCCACCCGTTCCAGTCTTCTGCAGCTTCCAGTATCATACATATCTGATACTTCCGAGGCAGGTGGAAATGACCCATAATTAGGTTTGGAAGGATTAGATTCGTATCGCTAAATGTCCATTTCACTCTACACATATAAACCAAAGAAATGGGATTTCCATCAATAATAACAGAAATTTACAAATAGGCAAAATAAGAAAAATGCTCCTTGAGAACTTATTCGAATTGGCTGTAAGGATATTTACTTCGTATATTTTGATATGATGTTGATAATTTTTGTTTCAATGGTTACAAAGCTTTAACTTTTTAAATCTAAATATCTAGCCATTAAATAATTATTGTCTGACCCCTGCCATAATTTTCCATTACTGGAATTTTAACTCGATAAACATTGAAAAAAAGAATGCTTTAAAATAAACACTGATATTATCCATTGGAATTGTAAAACAATAAAACTCGAATTCTGCCAAATCTACCCATAATGCACTTGGCCAGTTCTACACTGTGCTGTACCTGGGGGTAAGGGGATGCACTGATGGGCGCTGGCATGTGTGGATAGCCCCACAGGTCTCGGAGACCCGTGAAACTCTTGCTGTTACTCTTCTACTGCTCCAGGAGGATGTAGCTGGCAATGACTTCATGGCAGTCGCCCAATCAGGAAGCACCACGTGAACATAACAACCCACACAATGAGCTGGGAAGTAACTGATAGAGATGTTTGCAGAGCAGTGGGCAGTGCAGCTTTCCACTTCAGTGGAGAATGATGGGTGCAAACAATCAAGGACTGCAGGCAGGAAAGGTCACTGTGCAAACAGCTTCACAAGGCAAATTGCCCTCTTTGAGCCAAATTGAGCCCTGCTGGGGGTTGATGCTCTCCACACTTCCTCCTCTCCATATTTTGCATCTTGGACAGTCACTTATTGAACGGGTGACTGCAATCCTGAAGTAAAAGAAGTGCCTGGTAGGAGAGGGAAATATCTTTGTGGAATGGAGAGGTAGTCTTTGATTTGTTTGTTTATGTGATAAATATCTGCAGCCAACAATAAGGGTGAGAAAGATAAAAGTGTGGGCATCCGGGAAATGAGCTCAGAGTCCAACAGACCCCAGGGCTGCCAGCTGGTCACACATTAAAGGGAACAGTCAATCTTCTTTGTCAGATTCCAAACTGTCCCCAGAATTTCCCAGTTCAGTTTCCAGGACCTCACCTGGCACACTGTCAGTGAGTTAGCGATAAAGAGACAGGGCAGGGGCAGTTATGGGGCCCCAAGCTCAGAAGGGGCCCCATAACACTCACTTCCTCCCCTCTCCCAGCGCTACAGAAGTGGAGCCCCTGAGAGCGAGCCTCGGAGCAGCAGGGATCCAGCATGGGAGCTGAGAACCCAAGGGGCCCTGGGAGCTGTAGTTCCTTGTCCAGCTCCCTGCCTACAGAGCCGGCCCTAGAGCAGGAAAGGAACAACATTTCCCAGCATTCCCTTGGCAGTTATCAATAGGAAAGGGAGTGGGGAAGCTGAGACCCCATCCGCTGCAGCTTGCTGTGAATGGAGAGCTGGCTGTTAGAATGGGGTGGCACTGTGAATGGGGAACAAGGAGTAGAAGGCTTTGGCCCAGATATCACCCTCAGAAGACTTCCCCAGACTGGAATAGGGGTGCTGGTGTGACCTCGCCTGGCAGCTCCCAAAGAAGGAATTGGGTGGATTAAATGGACAGTCCACCTCTCTATCTGAAGCCTAGCAAGGGAGGTATGTGGATCCCACCTAGGGCTGGCTTCCTTCCATCAGCGAAGGAAGCAGGTGCCTGGGGCGGCCACGGGAAAGGGGTGGCAGTGCGTCCGTTCAAGGGGCGGCACACATCCGGATCGGCGGCGGCGGCACTTCGGCGGCAGCTCAATCAGCCCACTCCGGATCGACGGCAATTTGGCGGCAGGTCCTTCACTCACTGTCTTGCTCGTGGGGAGCACTTCGGCGGCAGCTTGATTGGATTCTTCTTCTTTTTTTTTTTTTTTGCCGCTTGAGGCGGCAAAAAAGCTGGAGCCGGCACTGATCCCACCAGAAGTTAAAATGATAAGTAAGGGAGGGAAGGCTCTACTAGAGGACCTGGGCAGCTTTAGATACAGTACCAGGCACGCAGGAGGATTTCCACGTCTGAGCCATGGAAGCAGAAATTGGCTTTTCCTTTCCAGATTTATCTAATATTCAGAAAGGGAATCTAGCATCTGCCTTCCAGATTTAAACACTCTCAAAATTCAGGAGTGCTCAAGCTCCATTTAGGCTGCTGCTTCTTCATTTCTCCCAAATCAAATATGCCGATCCACTAACTTGCTGAAAAAGTAGGATAAAATTGAGCAACAAATGCTGGCATCTCCCCAGTGCTAACTAGGACTGGAATTGCTATTTTCAACAGCCATTACCATTTTAGTTTTGTTTGTTTAAAAGGAAGACAGTAATATTGTATTGGCAAATTCCCCATAGAAACAAAGAGTGGAAAAAAAGAATAACAAAGGCACCTCAACTTTTCCTCATTTATGTAGGCCAGTCTTAGAATATGGATCCAGATATCCTCCAATCACACAAGCTGAAAATTGTTCCACTTTACTGCAGTTCTGTAACCACGTGGGAACCAGTCCTGTCTGTGTTCTGTGCACATCCAAAATTCCTACTGAATTCAGAAGTGCCTTGCTTTTGTGACCACACTACTTGATATTTTCAGCCCTTGTAAGCGAAGCAAGTTTACCTTTAGTAATTGGGTGGGAAGCCTCTCAGAAAAAGTTAGGTGCTGTAGGAGGTGTTGCTTATTCACTAGGTAATGTGAGACCTTCCTGTTACAATAGTAAACCAGTGCAGCATAGAATGCACTTTGCTCCTAGAGTCTAGAATGGGGTCCTTTGCTTCTTTACACAGCCCATTAAAGATAATGAAAAGACTCCCACTCACTTCAACAGGCTTTGGACAGAACTGGTTATACACAGGGTAACTCCACTGTCTTCACAGGGTCCTGGTCCCACAGCGGAGGGGGGCCATGTGAGCTTGTTGCAGAGCTGCTGCTCAGGGATGGAACCTCCTGGCACCCCAGCCTCCAAAATCATTCAGGCTGCACTTTCTGCACGACTTTGTGCTAGCTGAGGGGTGCGTGGGAAGTGGTGGCCTCTGCTGCAGGTGATGGGGCATCTCATGTACTTAAAGCCACGGCCTAGAGGAGGGAAGCGCTTAACTGCAGAGACTGCAGCTGCCTAGGGCCAGTGCTGAGGATTAAGAGTCCCTAGTGCTGCCATTGCAAGGTTCAAGCATGCTCAGCCTTGGAATTGCCACCCCTCCCGCAGCTAGTAGGTGCACCTGTCCAAGCCTGGCCTCGGGCAATTGGCCCCATGGCTGTAGCCAGAGAAGCTGCAGGTGGCTCTGTGACTACTGGGGACCATTAAGCTAGGAGCAGATAAAGAAACTGGAATTAACCTCAAGGAACAGAGGTCACCAGTAGGAAAGGAATGTCAAGGGGAGCAGGGAAAGAGGAAGCAGGCCAGGCTTGCAGCGGGAGAATAGCCCCAGCTGGTTGGGGAGCATGTCCAAAGTAGAAAGGAAACAAGCATGGGGAGAGGTGGTGGTGATCAGGTAGTAGACTAGCATGTAGATGGAGCAGGGGGAGAAAGGCTGGTGTCTTCAGATTCCCAAGGGCTAAGTCCTCACTTTGGGGAAATGGTGTTTGAGGCCCCACCCAATCCCTGCCACTTCTCCCGGGCCCGCCCCCTCTCCCCCCCACCACCACCCACTCACTCTCCCCACCCTCACTCACTCGCTCATTTTCACCGGGCTGGCTCAGGGAGCTGAGGTGCGGGAGAGGGTGAGGGTGGCACCAAGCCAGAGCTGAGCATCCTACATCCTGACCATGGTGGATCATTACTCCGAATTTCTGGTCACCACATCCCTCAGGGAGATCACGGCCAGAGCAACCACAGAAGCCTTGTGGCGTTACTTTGTCCAGTCCTACGGTTACCCCATCGACCAAGGCATGCCCCTTTGAGTCACAGATGTGCAAGGAATTGTGCTCTCTGTATGGCAGCCCCAAGCTATGGGTAACAGTCTACTAGGGCCAGGTTTCTGCAAGTGAGCCAACTAGCAGGGCTTAGGACCCCATGAGAGACGCAGGGCGAGACAGGCCTGCCTACCTGCCGGAGCTGACCTACATGTATAACAACATGGTGCACACCGCCACTAAATACAGCCCCTTCTCCCTGATGTTGGGCACATATGGTCAGCTACCAATAGACTTCACCCTCAGTGTCCAACCTGGAGCCCCAGGGAGCCCGAGTCCAGGAGCCCCAGAATGGGTCCATGAGGATCACCAATGCCTTCATGAGACAGGCTGAATCTTAGCAACTAACGTGGGCCAAGCCCGAGATAGACGGAAACAGAGCTATGACAGTCACGCTGGAGCTGGGCCATAGACACTGGGGGATCGGGTCCTATTCAAGCAGCAGAGGTGTTCCAAACAGGGTGCAGCCTGGGGCCCCAAACCACACACAGTCTGTGGGATCCCCTACCCCGAATGGCCAGTATGCAGGATCCGAGCAGAGGCTGTAGCTAGGCCGAGACGGTTGTCCACTGGAACATGGTCAGGCTGTGCCACTTTGAGCCTGAGCCACCAACCAGGATGAGGGGAGGGGACCCTAGTTCTAGTTCAGATGGCATGGCCAGAAGGAGTCACTGGGCCCCCACTAGTGGGGTGGCACCCATGAGGGGGATCCCACCGGAAGCACTCGACCCTGGCCCTGGCTTCAAGGCAGGAGGTGAGCAGAGCAGTGTGGAGGCAACTGAGCCTTGCCTTGGGGCAGAGGGGGAACAGACCAACAAAGCCAGATAGAGGTAGGGTTGCCAACTGTCTAATCCCACAAATCCAAACACCCTTGCTCTGCCCCCAGCCCTACTTCTTCCTGAGGCTTCGCCCCAGCCTTGCCCCTTCTCCGAGGCCCTGCCCCTGCCCACTCCATCCCCCCTCCCTCCGTCGCTAGCTCACCCCCACCCTCACACACTTTCACCGGGCTGAGGCAGGGGGTTGGGGCACAGGAGGGGGTGCAGGCTCTGGCCTAGGGGGTGGGGTTGAGGCATTCAGAATGTGGCTGAGCCTGGGGCAGAGGGTTGGAGTGCAGGAGGGGGTACAAAAGGGGGTGCGGGCTTTGGGTGCAGGAGGGGGCTGGGGCTGGGGTGCAGGAAGGGATGAGGGCTGTGGGCTCCAGCTGGGCAGAGCTTACCTCGGGCGGCTTCCAGAAGTGACCGGCATGTCCGGCTCCTAGGTGTGGGGGCAGCCAGGCGGCTCCACGCACTGCTACTGCCTGTAGGCACCACTCCCCGCAGCTCCCATTGGCTGCAGTTCCCGACCAATGGGAGCTGCGGAATTGACACTCGGGGTGGGAGCAGGGCACAGAGACCCCCTGGCCACCTCTGTGCCTAGGAGCTAGAGGGACTTGCCGACCGCTTCTGGGAGTGCCGCAGAGCCAGGACAGGTAGAGAGCCTGCCTTTACCCCGCTGCGCCGCCGGACTTTTAGCGGCCTAAAATCTTCTGGATTGGCATCAGTAGCCTCTGGGAGATTGAGCCTGATTCTGGGAGACTCCCAGCCAATCTGGGAGGGTGGGCAACCCTAGATAGGGGGATCCCCTCTATCTGACTGATATGGCAGTGCCGAGGGTGGCCAAGCCACAGGGCATGCCCGCTACCTGGGGACAGGGGTGTTGACATGGTGGCAGGCATGGGGCTGGGTAGAATCCCTTCCCCTTCCTTTCTCCCCGGCCCTCCCCCACCCCCCGGCACTCTGCACAAACCTGATTGGCTAGGGAGAGGGGGGAGTGCCACTCCAAAACAAGGACACAGAAAGAACTAGGGACCACTGGGAGGGTTTGAGCCAATGAACAGACAGGGGGCGAGAAGGGGAACAAGCCCAGGAAAATCTGGAGAGCGACCAAAGTCAGGGCTGAGAAGCAGCAGCGCTGAGCTGGGGCAGAGAGACACCAGGGCGCAGGGATGAAGAGTCTGAACTAGGAGGCGCTTAGAGAAGAGCCAGGTGCTGCTCTGGTGCTGGGGAAAGATGACCCAGACGGATGCTGAGCCCACACAGCAAGACCCACCATTCTGAGCTCACACCGCACAGCAGCAGCAGAGTGCGTGGACCGGGCTGACCCAAAGGGGGCGAGGGTCACATTGGCGTGGGGCAGAGTCTGTGTGCATCTAGCCAGGTGTGGGGGACATAATGTGCTGTATCCAGGCAGCGGAGCCTGCTGGAGATCGTGATCTGGGTCTGCTCTTGGCTTAGCCTGGGTTAGATAAAAGTGTTGTGCTGTTGTTAAGTGTGGGGCTTGTTCCAGGGGTTAATTCCAGCCCCCCACTTGTGTTGAAGTGCGTGGCTGGAACCTGAGGCCCCCTCCCCAATCTGATATCATCCAATTTCTCTTTTACACTCAACTTTCGCTCCTAAATGCTCTGCTTCCATCTCAGACTTCCTGGCTGAAATGCTGATGGTTGCTTTCGAAGTCTGGGGAATTTTATTCAGCCTGTCCTGGCTCTGTTCCCAGCAACCTTCCTTCTTCCTGCATGTGATGTTCCCCTCTGGTGTTATCAGGACCAGTGATCTACTAGGTCACTCCAATCCTTGACTCTGGGAGCCAGCCTTACCCAGCTCTGCTGTGAGAACCCCCACTCCTGGGCTGTTCACACACAGCCTCTGGCATGTAAACTGCTCCCAGCTACTTGCAACCGAATGACACTGTGACAGTGTACCCCATAAGGCTTTATGGGGGGGGGTGCTTATAACTGTATGTATGTTATAACTGGAATAGGGTTTTGCTACATATGCCATGTAACACATCTATGTAAAGGTTATGATCTACTGGTTATGTTCATCCTAGTTGTATGCAGGTACCATCTGTGTGTTCAACGTTATGAACATTGGCTGTATAGTTGCTTGATTTCTAAGTAGCCTTAGTTAGAACATTTGGTCACTTCTTGGGAAAGGAATGTGTAAGTTAAGTGCTCAATCAGGAAGCACATAACAGACAAAAGAGCTTGGAAGACTCCAATCCACATAAGAAGTCTACCTGAGGACATTCAAAGTAGCATGTTGGTAATGGCTGCTACCTGCAAGTCCTGAGTCATGCATGGGCATGTGACTTGTCCATGTGATTCCGAATCTCCATTTTGTGATTGGATTCTACACAGGGGGAGGGAGGGGTGCCTACCCAGAAGAGAAAGTCTATTCAAACCCTTGGGAGACCTCTCCATTTTGTTTTCAGCTGGCTAAAGGGGGAGCCTCTCCACCCCCCAGGATACTTGAAAGAAACTGGAACAAAGGACAGTAACTACAGGGGGTGTGCGTGATTGCTGGACCCAGGCTAAAAGGAGATTAGTCTGTAAAAGGGAGCATTCTGGAACTGGTGAGGATCTTATCTGTATTTAATTTGATTAGACATAGATTTGCGCATTTTATTTTGCTTGGTAACTTACTTTGTTCTGTCTGTTACTACTTGGGACCACTTAAATCCTACTTTCTGTATTTAATAAAATCACTTGTACTTATTAATTAACTCAGTATGTATTAATACCTGGGGGAGCAAACGACTATGCATATCTCTCTATCAGTGTTATTGTCAAGGCTGCTTCCCCACTTTGAACTTTAGGGTACAAATGTAGGAGCCTGCATGAAAACTTCTAAGCTTAACTACCAGCTTAGATCTGGTCCGCTGCCACCACTCCCAAAATGCTAATTCCCTTCCCTGGGTAGCCTTGAGAGACTCTTTACCAATTCCCTGGTGAATACAGATCCAAACCCCTTGGATCTTAAAACAAGGAGAAATTAACCATCCCCCCTCCTTCCTCCCACCAACTCCTGGTGGATCAAGATCCAACCCCCTTGGATCTAAAAACAAGGAAAATCAATCAGGTTCTTAAAAAGAAGGCTTTTAATTAAAGAAAAAGGTAAAAATCATCTCTGTAAAATCAGGATGGAAAATAACTTTACAGGGTAATCAAACTTAAAGAGCTCAGAGGACCCCCCTCTAGCCTTAGGTTCAAAGTTACAGCAAACAGAGATAAACACTCTAGCAAAAGGTACATTTACAAGTTGAGAAAACAAAGATAAACTAACACGCCTTGCCTGGCTGTTTACTTACAAGTTTGAAATATGAGAGACTTGTTCAGAAAGATTTGGAGAACCTGGATTGAGGTCTGGTCCCTCTTAGTCCCAAGAGCGAACAACTTCCCAAACAAAGAGCATAAACAAAAGCCTTCCCCCCCACCAAGATTTGAAAGTATCTTGTCCCCTTATTGGTCCTTTGGGTCAGATGTCAGCCAGGTTACCTGAGCTTCTTAACCCTTTACAGGTAAAAGGATTTTGGAGTCTCTGGCCAGGAGGGATTTTATAGTACTGTACACAGGAGAGCCGTTACCCTTCCTTTATAGTTATGACAGTTATAGAGGGCAAACAATTTATGAGTTTACCCTGCATAAGCTTTATACAGGGTAAAACGGATTTATTTGGGTTTAGACCCCACTGGGAGTTGGGCATCTAGGTGTTAAAGACAAGCACACTTCTGTTAGTTGCTTTCAGGTAAACCTGCAGTTTTGGGGCAAGTAATTCAAACCCTGAGTCTTTGTTGGAGCAGACGGGAGTGTCTGGCTCAGCAAGACAGGGTGCTGGGTTCCCGAGCTGGCAGGGAAAGCAGGAGCAGAGGTAGTCTTGGCACATCAGGTGGCAGGTCCCAAGGGGGTTTCTGTGATCCAACCCGTCACAGACACTAGCCAATATCTCTGGTCCCAGACTCAAACCTAGGAACCTCCGTCTTGCAGTGTCCAGTTATGCCTGCTGGACGCTGCAAGCTTATATGAGTTCGTCAGTTTAACAAAGAAATTGATATATACCAGGCTTGTTATCCCAAGGGAAGTCTCTGACACGCTTCAAACCAAACACACTGCTTCAGGTAGAATAAACAAACAAATGTATTAACTACAAAAGATCGATTTTAAGTGATTATAAGTCAAAGCACAACAAGTCAGATTTGGTCAAATGAAATAAAAGCAAAACGCATTCTAAGTTGATCTTAACACTTTCAATGCCCTTACAAACTTAGATGCTTCTCACCACAGGCTGGCTGGTTGCCCCTCAGCCAGGCTCCCCCCTTTGATCAGCACTTCAGCCGCTTGGTGGTGGTGTCTATAGATGTAGGTGGAAGAGAGAGGAAGAGCATGGCAAACATCTCTCCCTTTTATCATGTCCTTTCTTCCCTCTTTTCTTTGCCCCCCCCCCGTCAAAGTCAGGTGAGCATTACCTCATTGCAGTCCCAAACTGACCAAAGGAAGGAAGGTGACTCACTTGAAAGTCCAACAGATCATTTTGTTGCTGCCTAGGCCAGTGTCCTTTGTTCCTGTGAAGCTGGGCTGGGTTTGTCCTGTACATGCCCTGATGAGATGTGAACTGCACATCTCCTCTTAGAGAGTTTTTGCCTGGGCTTATTTTAAGCCATGAGGATACATTTTCAGCCTCATAACTATAAACATGAAATTATAACCTATAATATTACTATAACATTACTGCAACAACAATTACTATAACATCACTAGAACAACAATACTCAGTGCATCATGAGCCTTCTGAAGACATCCGACATAACAAACTTTGCATTGAATACCACACAATCATTTTACAAGGATGAACACGGGGGTGCTGGGTGTTCCCCTGAGGTACACAGCATCACACCTCCCCCCTTTATTTACTGCAAGATGGTTAGTCACTGACTAGCTCGAAGGCAGTTTGTGTTATAGTTGTCTTGGCATCCAGCCATTAAGGCCTTGAGGCAGTGTGCCTCTGTTTCCCCATTCACACACAGCAAACCAGGTTTTTTATGGTTTCTCTGCTATAATAAGCTTTAAACCTGTTGTGATACAGCATGGCCAGAGGGCAGCAGGAGAGGGTTAGAAGGGAGCCTTATTCCCTGTAGAGGGAAGAAAGTTTGCTATAGATTAATTAGAGCACCTGAAGTCTGTCACCTGATTAAAAAAAAAACCCTGCTTCAATCAGATGGGGAAGGAGTTGGAGCAGAGAGGATTGGTGTTGGAGCAGAGAACAGTTTGAAGGAGTAGAAACAGTGGATTGGTGTTGGAGCAGAGAGCAGTTTGGAGGGAAGCAGAGGGAAGTTTGGAGAAGTGCTGTGGTGGGCTAAGAAGACCAAGACCATAGGTAAAGGGACACCTGGCTTGTGCAGAGGGAGGGTAGGAAGCCCCCCCCAAGCTGAAGGGCAGGAGAGGGAAGTAGCCCAGGGGAAGGAACCGCTAGTTCAAGTGGTTTACTGCTATCCTTAGGGCCCCTGGGCTGGGACCTGGAGTGAGGGCGGGCCCAGGTCCCTCCCTCTCCACTCCCCTCCTCTAGGACACTAGTGGGGCAGTTAATATCCCAGTTCAGGGGCAAGAAATGGTGCCCTGAACCCCCTCCCCCCAAGAAGAGAAAGCGCAAGACCCATCATAGTAGTGCTGGCAATTTGCATCACTGTTGACAGGTATTAATTGAAAAGTAGCATTATCATAAGGTTTAACATCCATGTCAAAATTCTTATCCCCCAAAACTTAATACCAAAATTTTTATCTCAGATGTGTGTTTACAAGTATCTTTATGATATCATACCCTCTGTTCAGATGTTCTAGTTTGAGGTTAGTTTGTTCATTACCCATGGTGTCCTTTGACTCTCTCCCATGTAATCAGTCACTGGCTTTTCTTTCCCTCAAGTGTTCCCTTCTGTGTGGACTCTTAATTTAATCATGTTTCTGGCATTTTGATATTGCTGGGTCTGGCAAGATAAGGGTCCAGGGGGATCCTGCACATTGTCTGGCCCTTTGGGGAGCGGTCTCCCAACCCCAGTACTGTACATATGTAGAAAATCCAGCTCCCCTTTTGGGGTCACCCTCTGTTTTCCCCCTCCCAGCACTGAGTCCTTCCCTGCCCCCTAGAGGGCTGTGATCTGTGCTCTCTGGGCTAGGTGTGTTTACCCTTTGATCAGATGCACCTTTTCCCAGTAGCTTTCCCATAACTACTGCCTGTCTCCCATCAGCCTGGGGGAAAACACGCCCTCCGCTCCTGTCAGTTGGGTCATTTGTGTTCTGGCAAACTACCACGTGGCAATTTTGTTGTCCCAACTCTTCTGTTATCACAGGCATTGGAGCTGCATCTTGATGTAAAGAGACACAGTTACTTCCCAAAAACCTATCAGAAATAGCATCCTGAAAAACTGGGACCTGGACTGAGATACCCTCTGCCACCCCTTTCTCTGTCCCTGAGAAGTCAGCTGTGTGACTGCTCCCCTCCAGGAGATCAGTTACTCAGTTCCTTTTCAAACCCTGGGTCACAGGCTGAGTGCCGGGGTGCACAGATGCTGACCTAGCCATCCTCCTAGTGTCCTGGGCATCCTGCCCCAAGTGACTAGTGAGGAGATGTTCCTGTACCCCCACCATTCCTTCCCCAGTTTGCTCCTCTGGGCTCCCTCCTAAGACACATTTCTCTGTGCTCCCTAGGAAGGGTTCTATCTCTTGTTCATCTGCAGAACTCTGCCAGCTAACAACTGGTACAGTTTCCTTAATCACTGACAACACCTCTCCTGCCCCTACACCTGAGGGCATGTTGCCTTCTGCTAGAAAGGCGCTAGTCTCAGCCCCTCACATACGTAGAACCACACTGCTTCCCCCGTTAGAGTCACAGGAATCCTCACCCACCTCAGTGGTTTCTGGGATCCCCTGCCTCTTCTCTGGCTCTCCTCTGGGATACATTGCTCTATGCTCCCTAGAGACGGTTTTGCTTCTGGTTTAGCTGTGACTTGCTGGCAGCTAACAACCTGGACAGTCCTCTCCGTGGCAGGCATTACACCCCCATCCCTTCCTGATGTGGTGTTGCCTCCAGCTACAGTGCAGGAATTGGTCTCAACCACTCTCCCACCTGGAAGCATGTGGCTTCCCCCAGCTGTAGAAGAATCAAGAAGACTCTCTCCCATTCTCTCAGCAGTTCCTGAGACCTTACCCTTTCCCTCAGGGGTCCTAGCATAAAACTCCCTCCTGCTGCAGGCAAATACTTTAACCTGAGCTACATGGAAAAAATCATTACCAAAGGAGCAGGTCGACTAGGAGGTGTTCTATTACCCCCACAGTCAAAACACTTTCCAAACCTTCCCAAACCACATGGACTTTAGCTAGTGGTACAAGGAATCTGCTTTTGCCCACCCCCACAATCTCTGCCATTTGGCCAGGTAGCATACTGGCCTTTGGGACCACACTCTGCTTAACCCCTGTACCCCTCTGTGATGAACTGGGACTGTTCTTACTGTGGTGTGTGAATGCTGACAGGGGAGTGTGGCTAGGATAGTCTGCATTGGGGGATGGTAGACTGCCCGGGGGAGAATACCTGAGCGTGTAACATGAGAACCCAGGAAGGGGTTGGAGGCCAGGTGACACCTTAGCCCGGGAAACTGAACAAAGGCTGTGGGAGGGGTCGCTGAAGGCAGAGTCTTGGAAGCTGGGTGGTCAGATGGCTGGGAGGGAGAGATGGCTCTGACCCCCCAAAGGGGGGTGGGCTGGGAAGCCCTGGGACCCCAAGCTGGACCTAACTGAGGGGGGGCCCTGTTGTCTGTGCCTGCAAGACCTGTCTTGGACTGTATTCCTGTCATCCAAATAAACCTTCTGCTTTACTGGCTGGCTGAGAGTCATGGTGAATCGCAGGAAGCCGGGGGTGCAGGGCCCTGAGTTCCCCAATACTCCGTGACACCCTCTGCCCCAAGTACTCCCTGCCATCTATTTGGACAGCCTTAACATGCTCCATATCTGGTTCTGCAGAGGCTAACCTTACAGAACCAATATGATAGGTTTCAATTGCTTGGGGGGTTTCTGTGTTGAGGACAGCAGAACTAACATGAGCTATTGTTTGCCTGCTTCCTCCTAGCACAGGGCATTTATTCCTCAGTTGATCAGTGGAATTACACTGATAGCACCTTTTGGGCTCTTCTGCTTTTACAGGAGATTTGGGATGAAGGTTTGAGGAATGTTTTTGGGTAAGAGAATGTTTAGGCTCCCAACTCCCTTCTCTCTTCCAGGGGCAAAATGGATCCTCCCTTCCCACCAGTTTTAAACCCCTCTTTCTGTGGCCTGCCCTCCATAGACACATATTTCTGTTTGAAGGCATCAGCTAAAAACGCCATCTCATCCACAGACTTTACATCTTTGTCCCATAGACACTGCTTCACATCAGTCTTACATATGCTTAGGAAATGCTCTTGAGCAACAATATCCAACATTCCCTCAAAACTTGCCACCTCTTTACCCCTCACCCATTTTCCCAACAAATCTTTCATTTTGTTTACATATTTCCCATTACTCATACCAATATCCCTCTTAAGATTCCTAAATTTAACTCTATATGTTTCAGGGGTAATCTGAAAAATTCGCAAAACAGTATCTTTAAATTTACAATAGTCTAAAGCATCTTCAATAGGCATTCCATTGAATACATTTCGAGCTCTACCAGCTAATTTCACAACCAGAGTAGAAACTCTTATCAGGGATTTCATGTATTACGCACAGTCTTTTGAAGGTAGTCAGATATTCAGCAATATCATCGTCCTCACTGTATGCAGGACACAAGTGTTCCCACTTGTGGATTTTTGGAGTGATGGGAGTTGTTGGGGTTGGGGGTTTTGCTTCTCTAGCAGGTCCAGTTAGTGTGTGCTCGCACTCTCTCTCTCTCTCTCTCTCTCTCTCTCTCTCTTTCTTCCCGCTCGCTCTCTTTTTCTTCCATGGCCCTTCTGTGTGCAGCCTCCTCCCTAGATGACTTTCTTTTTCTTTTATCTCCAGTTCTTCCAGTTGCAATCATCTCTGGTGCGCTCTCTCCTTTTCTGCAACTTGCAGCCTAAAAAGCTCCAACTTCACAATCGCTTCACTGCTTTCACTCATTTTTCTGATTTCCTGTTCTTACTTCCCTTTCCTGGAATAAGCAATCAGAAAATAACAAAACTGTGACCTCCTCCTGACTGTTCTTAGCCACTGCACTTAAGGCTCACTTAATATCACAAATGTCAGTGCTTAAAGTGTGAACTCCATATGGAGTAACAAGCTGCACATACACCCTGTTCACTGTGCCACTGAGATGTTCCCCTCTGGTGTTGTCTGGACCAGTGATCTGCTAGGCCTATCCAATCCTTGACTCTGGGAGCCAGCCTTACCCTGCTCTGCTGTGAGAACCCCCACTCCTGGGCTGTTCACGCACAGCCTCTGGCATGTAAGCTGCTCCCAGCTTCTTGCAACCGAATGACACTAGCCAATATCTCCGGCCCCAGACACAACCCTGGGAACCTCCATCTTGCAGTGTCCAGTTATGCCCGCTGAATGCTGCACATTTATATGAGTTCATCAATTTAACAAAGAAATTGATATATACCAGGCTAGTTATCCCAAGGGGAGTCTCTGACACACTTTGTTAGGATATAAATTTTCAAGCCTATCTGCAAAGGCCTATACTTTAAAAAATTAGGTGTATTTTTATCACTTAGCTAGTTATAGAGGTATAAAAGAGAATCAAAATCACTCTCTGTATGTGTGGGGGACAGTCTAAGGCCTGGTTCTTAGGTTAAGGCCTTTGGCTAAGCAGCAGAGGCAGCCATAAACTGGAAAATGTATGGCCACATCCTTACATTCCAAACTAGTCACATTGAAATAAGGTGCTATTGGGCTGTTAGAAATACAATCTTGTCCTGATATTCCTATCCCCTCCAGAGAAAGGGAAGAGCCTAAAAAATGTAAAAGGAAACTTAGTTTAATGGCATCCTGTCTGGCAAGAACTTATTTATCAATAGCTGGGATGTGAAATTCTCGCTTCTGTATTGTTTTGTATGTTTGCGTGGTCTCTGTCTGGTTCTGGAATTGTTTCTGTTTGCTGTATAATTAATTTTGTTGGGTGTAAACCAATTAAGGTAGTGGGATATAATTTGGTTAAATAACCGTGTTACAGTATGTTAGAATTGGTTAGTAAAATTTCAGTAAAATGATTGACTGCAGACTATATAGTAAAACTTGAGTTTTGCTTAGCTATACCTTAACCAATCAGGAAGTAAGGGGGAATGGGAACGGGGTGGGGGAATTGGGATCATGTTTTGCTAAGGGGGGGAATGGGAACAGGGAATGGGAACAGGATCATAGTGTTGCCAGCACAGAGTGCCCGAGGCAAAGCAACAGCGGGGTTCGTTGCCCGGTGTGCTTCGCGCCAATAAACACACCAGGGGGAGAAGCAAACAAAGTTTATTTGGGATCCCAAAGCGGTGCTAGGAGACAGGCATGTCTCAGATCAAGCACACTAACAGAAACAGTTTTTCTTCTTTTATACATTTTGCAGTTAAGCCTCACCCCCCCCCCCCTTCCCCTCTAGTCCTCCCTTTCTCCCCCTGGTGTGTTTATTGGCGCGAAGCACACCAGGCAACGAACACGCTGTTGCTTTGCCTCGGGCACTCTGTGCTGGCAACAGTTTTGGCGCCCAACGTGGGGCTCGAGGCTGAAATTTAGCCTTGCCCGGACCCCTCTCGGAGGTCAACAGATTGTGGCGATGACCAACGCCCAGCGCGCACCGGTGACTTTACCGGGGGCCTCGGCAAAGATGTGGTTTGGTCGACCCCGGAGGGCACAACGGTGCAACGCGCTCGAGTAGTGGAGAAGCAGCTGCGGCCAACGGTGGGGAACCGGTCCCATGGATAGGGCGATGGTGCAGAACCGGACCCTTGGATAAGGTAGGAACAGTCCAGTGGGGACTTTATCTGTCTTGACCTGGGGACGCCCAGTGTCTACCTGTTTTGACCTGGGGACGCCCAGTGTCTCCCTACGGGGCAGGGACAGAGTACTGCAGGCAGGGCAAGGTGTACACCCTTGGAATGCATTCTGGTGAATTGGAAAGTGTTTGGTGCAAATCCAATAACTAAAAGTAGATTAAAAAGGTTCTGTACAGTAGACTGGCCTCAATATCAGCTAGAGGACCAGGAAAGGTGGCCACCAGAAGGATCACTTAATTATAACACGATCCTTCAATTGCATCTGTTTTGTCAGCAAACGGGTAAATGGAATGAACATATGTATGTACAGTTGTTTATGTTGCTAAGAGATAGGTTAGATATTTTGCAAAAGTGTAATTTGATTCCGACAGGTTCGGTAGTAGCTATTGTTAGTCCCAAGAACCCCCACACAGCTGTAATGGCAGGTCCGGTGTCCCCTTCGGCTATCACACCCCCACCATATAAAGACAAGGTGTCTCGGGTCCCAGAGATTGCCCCCTCGGTGGAATTTTATCCGTTGATCACTGAGACCGTGGTGTCCAGACATGGCTCAGATAGGAATCAGGCCACTACTATGCAGGTTTACACCCATGTGCCTTTTAACCCGGTGGACCTAGCAGCCTTTAAGGTACAGGCAGGGGAATTCTCTATGAACCCAAGCAAGTTTATCTCAGTCTTTGAAGGGTGCCTGGCTAGCTGTAAGCCTGAATGGGATGATTGTAATGTCCTTATGTGGACCCTGCTGTCTGAGGTGGAGCATAATCAGGTTGTGTCTAAAAAAAGGAAAAAAGGCAAGCGAAAGTGATGGTTGCAGCAGTACAGACCGGTGGCAGGGGAAAATTCCAGGAAGGTGGAAGGGGCCGGGGAATGAGAGGACGTGGTCGTGGGCGCCCTGGCTCACAGGAAAGGCGTCTGGGTCGCAACCAGTGTGCCAGATGCTGAAAGGAGGGACATTGGAAAAATGAGTGCCCCGAGAGGGAAGGTACCCCTATGATGGCAGCGGAGGACCAAGAATAGGGGTGTCAGGGGAGACGGACTATCCTGCCCCTGGAACCCCGAGTAAACATGAGGGTGGGAGATTCTGACATAGACTTTTTAATAGACTCTGGAGCTGCACGAACCGCCGTAAACCAATCCCTGCAGCTGCCTGTGTCAGAGTCCCTCACTGTGGTGGGTGCCACAGGGAAAGGAACCAAATGCCCAGTATATGCCCCAGTGGAATGTGCTTTGGGAAACAGAACTCTATTTCACAAACTGGTTTACTTCCCCGATTGTCCAACACTTCTACTAGGACGGGACCTGCTTTGTCGCTTAGGTGCCACCCTGCATTTCACTCAAGATGAAATAACCCTCACTTTACCCCCAGAGAATGCCTGGATAATGACTCTTGCAACTGAGCCCTCAGCCATGCAAGCCCCAGAATGGAGCCAGTGGGAAAAGCAGGTTTTTCCTCTAGTTTGGGCATCAGGGATCCCAGGGAAGGCAACCCGTCAGACCCCTGTTCGTATTCAGCTTCTCCCAGGAAAAAGCCCAGTGCAAATCAAACAGTATCCAATCAAGAGGGAAGCCAGAGAGGGACTGCAGGAGACTATAGATCAGTTCCTAGAGTGTGGTGTACTACGAGAATGCCAGTCAGCTTGGAACACCCCCATTCTGCCCATGGGAAAGCCCAATGGCACATACTGGGTAGTTCAGGACCTGAGGGCAGTTAATGAGCGGGTTAAGACTCTGCACTCCCTTGTTCCAAACCCGTATACACTGTTGGCCTCTATAGGGGGGCAGTATACCCATTTTTCTGTCCTAGATTTAAAGGATGCTTTCTTCACGATTCCGGTCAACACCCAGTCTCAGGAGATTTTCTCCTTCGAGTGGGAGGACAACAGAAGGGTTAAAAAGCAGCTTTGCTGGACAGTGCTGGCCCAGGGATTTAAAAATTCCCCCACCCTTTTTGGCCAGGCTTTGGCCAGAGACTTGGAGTGGGACAATGAGGACAGGGTCCTCCTCCTGCAATATGTGGATGACTTGTTAATTGCTGCTGTGGGTCTCACCCCTTGTCTTAAAGCCACTCTGAGCCTCCTGAACTTTGTTGGACTCCTCAAAAGTGGGTGTGCTCGTCCTGGTTTGTTGCTCCAAAGCTCTGTATAGAAGTTATTTTACTGGAAGGGTGTATAATAGCAATGTGTATGTGTTCATTGTTGGGAAAAGGTGTATGAGTGAAGAGTGGAAGTTTCCTTTGTAAGTTAAAAGAACCCAAGAAGGAGAGCAGGAAAAAGAACAGAACGAGTTAACTGAGAGGAAAAAAATATAGCTAGCAAGCTCAGTCCAAAGATAAGATGCCTACTCCATCCAAGGACATTGTTCACAGCTAAGACTTGGCTGACAACCAAGAAAAGGGGGGCCTGAATGTGCCCAAGCAACTATGAGATCTGCAAAACACTGCCAGGCATTAATGAAATGTGTTAGGTTTCTTTTCTCACACATAAAAGAAGTGCTAACCAATGACCCTAGCAGCCCTGCCATTCATTGAAACAAGGAGACTGAGTCTACGTAAAGTCCATCAACGAAAAACTGCTTTGGCTCCACACTGGAAAG
Organism: Chrysemys picta bellii; assembly: GCF_011386835.1. Taxonomy (NCBI): domain Eukaryota; kingdom Metazoa; phylum Chordata; order Testudines; family Emydidae; genus Chrysemys; species Chrysemys picta. The sequence goes on from NC_088800.1 coordinate 41,070,618, forward strand.
GCCCTTTCCGAGTCCTGTTAACCACTAACACCGCTGTGAAGTGCCAAGAACTGCCCACCTGAACCCAGGTTTCTCACTGTAAAAAGACCCCTCCACCTCGGGAGGACTCTCCGACTAATAATAAGCCTATTTAAAGACAGGGTGATGTCCTAGTAACCTCTCCCCTGTATGATGCTGAACCACACTGTTTTAGGAAAAGAGAAAAAGGAACACTTGCTTCATTGAAACCACAAAGTCCAGGAATTCCTGACTACAAAAGACATTAAGAACTGACCCTGGTGAAGAAACAAAGAATTATACGCTGGCAGGGAGGCTCTTACCCAGCTTATGAATAAATATTTTCTAACCTCTGGACTTAGACCCCTGGCCTCCCAGGTACAGGCTGAATGTCTAGTCTGCCAAAAGAACAACCCTCGACCAGGAGTGTCAGTGCCACCAGCCACTCTGGAGCCTACCCCAGGCCCAGGACTAGTTTGGCAAATAGATTTTACTGAGTTCCCCCGGACCCAAGGATTCAGATACCTTCTCATCTTAGTGGATCGATTCAGTGGATGGCCTAAAGCCTTCCCATGTCATAACAACAATGCCAAAACGGTGGCTCTTAAATTTGTCAAGGAGATCATTCCCCGCTTCGGACTCCCACAGTGGATGGAATCTGACAACGGAATACACTTCACATCTCAAGTTGTTCAGAAGATATCGGATGCCCTGCAAATCCCCTGGAAGCTCAACACTCCATGGCGATCACAGGCCAGTGGTGTTGTACTTAAAGTACTGCACAGGATCTTTTCAGGGGGAATAAGGCAAAACGCCACATTTATTAGTAATACATGTATTCATTAACACTGTATTATATGCATATAATATATTACACTTACACTCACACACACACACACAAACACACTCCGTCTTGTTGTTACCAATTAGTTGCTCCCCTTAACTTCACTGGCCAGGTGAGTTAGATGGGGGAGGGGGTGGAGCCGGGCTTCTGCCGATCCGGATCGATGCTCCCATGTTGACAAGACGAGACCCGGGGTCCTCTGCAAGACACCTCACTTTTATAGCAGCTTTCCTCTTATGCAAATCTAGACCAGATTCAAACTCTGTGTCTGTGTCCATTGGTCCTTTGTGCTGCTTTCTTTTGAGTGTTGTCCCAATGCTGCAAAGAGGGTGTTTCCAAAAGAAGGTGCTTGCTTCTAACCCCCGAGGCCGTCGGTATGTCTGCTTGTCTTTAATGAGCCCACTTGACACGTTTTATTGTCCTTGGGTCTGGCTCCCAGCCCCTCTCCAACAGTTGAGGCTGTCTGGAGGTGCTGCCTTCCATGCCTTGTTCATCCACACCTCATTCATTCAACAGGGCAATTGATTAAGAAGGGGGGGGGGGAGAGCTCTTGTTCTACTGCTAGCAAAAAGAAATTTTTCTTCTATCTTATTCTATCCTTAGGGGCTATAATATTATACCAAGGGCAATGCAAAGTTTTTAAATGAGGCTTTGATACAAAGTCCCATGAAAACAGAGGTCACACGTGGGTAGACCCACCACAAGGTTATATGAAGAGGCACAATGTAAAGTCATATGAAAATTATCAGAGATTGATCTACATTGTAGTAATGGAACGCACAAATCAGACACTTAAGCGGCACCTCTCAAAGGTCTGTCAAGAGGCTTCCCTTAAGTGGCCTGATGCTCTACCTCTTGTTTTGCTCCGCATTCGCGCTCTCCCAAAGGGCAGGTTAGGGCTCAGTCCCTTCGAGATTATGTTTGGAAGGGCATGGCCTATGAACGGTACACCGGTTCTGGCAGGGGAGTGGGAGGTAGGCTGTGGTTTCTTATCTCAGTACATTGCTCTCTGTCTGCTGTTCTTTGTTCTCTCCACAGGTATACCAAAGATTTGCAGCCTCTCCCGCTGGATGCCCCGATCCACTCCTTGCAGCCAGGTGACTCCGTACTCGTTTGGACCTGGAAGGATGAGCCTCTCCAAGAGAAGTGGAAGGGACCCCACACCATCCTGCTGGTCTCCCACACAGCAGCAAAGGTCGAGGGACACAAGAACTGGATTCATCACTCCCATCTGAAGGCAGTGCCCTCTCCTGAACGGTGGACCGTCCAGCCTACGGAAAAGGACTACCAGCGACGACCTGGGACTTAAACTGTTATTCAAAAAAACAATAAGATCTTCTGGGAATGCCCTGTGGTCTCTTTGGACAGTCGCAGCACACTCCCCGCGAAAACTCTAAGCGTTGGTTGTGTTTACTCTCACAGGGCCGGCCTAACCTGGTGGCCTGGTCCTTTTTGTTTTTAATCTGCCTACTATTGGTAATTGTTATTTTGTGGGTAATTGTTATTTGGGGAATTGTAATTGTTAGGCCCTAGGGTCACCTGCCCAGCATGGAAACAGGTCCAGGGTCTGCCACAGTGGTACTCTTTGCCATAGGGACACTCCTCTCGTTACCTCCCGTTTCCCCCCAGCACATGCGGGATGGAAAGGAATCCCTACTAACTTGGAAACAAACACATATGAGTCCTTGAAGGTTTGCTTTGCCCAAGAATTCAACCTCTCTAACTGCTAGGTATGCTCCCAAGTCCCGCACCACGCAGCAGGGTTACCCTGGAGGGCGGTTCCCCAAAATTGGTCAGATATCTGTTGGGGATGGTTCAGTAGGGGAAGAAATACCTCGGGTACCCCCTTGTCGCAAAACTGTACCATTGAATCCCAGTATGCATTGAGGGACGACCCCTGGGAGCCACGGGCCAACTCAATGCAGATCCCTTCCCCTATTAGGCTGCGGTCAGTGGCCCCCGGGTTGGTGTGCTATCGACAGTTCAAGTCCAGCAATCACACCTGGTCCGCTGGAAATAGCACCTGTCAGTATTATTTATCCCCTGACAGTGATGCTTCTGTCCCTGTCTATGTTAATGGCAAATCCAACTCTACTGTCCGGTTCGCAACGTTTAATGACAAAGAAACAAATAGATGGAGTAGCGGTTATAATGGCTTGGTAGGAAATGGCCACTCCTTTTACATTTGCGGAATTTCTGTCTATAAGTGGCTACCGCATCGGTGGTATGGGAGCTGCTATCTAGGATATCTGCTCACACCGGTATCAAGCGGTAATAATGAGGCCTGCATGTTTCTGGCTGAAGGGAAAAAGGACAAGATAATGGTTTAAAGAAGTTACTAACAAGCTAGGCTTATAGCTGCCAAGAATGACTTAACTGCTTAAATGTAATCGTTATTTGCTTAGTAACTATTACCAGGGATGGGAGGGGTAGAGGGAGGAATGGGGGGGAGAAAGGGAGGGCTAGAGGGGGAAGGGGAGGGGGATGAGGCTTAACTGCAAAATGTATAAAAGAAGAAAAGCTGTTTCTGTTGGTGTGCTTGATTTGAGACGTGCCAGTCTCCTTGCACTGCTTTGAGATCTCAAATAAACTTTGTTTGCTTCTCCACCTGGTGTGTTTATTGACGCGAAGCACACCGGGCAACGAACCCGCTGTTGCTGTCCTCGGGCACTCTGTGCCGGCAACAGCGGGGGAGGGCAGTTAGAGAGAGACTGCAGCGGGGCTCTGTCCTCCTGCCTCCAGTCCTGCAGAACATGCACAAGGCGCCGGAGCGTGTCCGTTTGCTCCCTCATTAGTCCAAGCAGCGTTTGAGTCGCCTGCTGGTCTTCCTGCCGCCACCTCTCCTCCCGTTCGCTGTGTGCTCGCTGGTATTGCGACATCTTCTCCTTCCACTGGGTCTGCTGTGCCACATCAGCTCGGGAGCAGCCCATAAGTTCTGAGAACATGTCGTCCCGTGTCCTTTTCTTTCTCCGCCTAATCTGCGCCAGCCTCTGCGAGGGGGATGCCAGGGTAGGTCGGGAGCCAGTCGCAGATGTGGGATGGGAAAAAGGGAGTGAATTCCTCACAAAGATAGTTTTTTGTGAACAATGAACTTAGTCTTTCTCTGTGAACAAGACTATGCACAGCACCTATCACATGCGCACTCAGGCCAAGGTCGAATTTTCGGCCTTCGCATTCAGTGTGTGGGGTCTTGCAGTGGAGATCAGACAAGCGGGGCAGGACAGCGGAATTCGGGTAGTAGGCTGACATGGTAAGCCGTAGACTTTTGGCTGCTTAAAACTTAAATTAGAGCAGTGCCCTCCTTTCACGTTCAAAGCAATGCTCCCATCGTTGGGCAGTTCCTGCTGCCAGCAATCCGGCAAGCATGAACTCTGCCCCTGTCCCACCCCCTCGCGGCTGTCCCCGGGAAAGATCCCTGTATGCTGCCCCTCTCCCGCCTCCACCACGTGGCGGTAAACCGCCGGTGACAGTTTTGTAAAGGAACAGGCAAGCAGTCCCAATAGTAATGTTGCCAGCCCAAAGGGCTCGAGGGGACAACAGTGGTTCGTTGCCCGGTGTGCTTCTCCAATAAAGACACCGAGGGGAGAAAGCAAGCCAAGTTTATTTCAGAGCTCTGAAATGGCACTAGGAGACCAGCATGTCTCAAATCAAGTGCCACAAATACAAACAAATTTTACCTTTTATACTCCAAACTGTTTGCATACATCTCTTTGTCTGGCTTTTCCCCCTTACCCCTCCCTTTCAGACAACAGTTACAATAAGCTCTACATAAGCTTGTGAGAAAACTTTCCCAGTCTTATGCATATCTGTGACCTTGGGTTTAGACGCCTGCAAACTAACTACCCCCTCCCTTCCCTCGCTTCTTTATCTCTACTATTTCTGCTAGTGTGAGTGAAACTGCAGCCATCTGCTAGAAAAGCTGACCATTACATAGTCTGCTTCAGCATTAAGGCAATTAGCATGAAAGTAGGTGAGAGTTCACACGATGGGGTTCTGTGGTTCAGGTAGGCCCAGAGCAGAAGAGCTTCATCGGCACTTTTGGCCTTCCACTCTCCCGAGTTACCTGGTAGCTATGCCTAGTGACACCAACAATCCCTCCTTTGAGAACACTCAACAAACCTTTGTCAGAGTTTTCTCATACTCTAACGACAAAATGCGATTAAGCTCCATGCAATCAGGATTATCAATGAGAGGGTATAAGGGAACTTCTGGGGTATGGGAGGTACAAATCTTACATATGAGCACTTTACAGCAAATGAGCAAAAGAAAAAGAACAAAACATATCACCACATCTGTGAGCACGATGCGAACAATGCTTCCCCCTATACCTCCTAGTTCCCCTAAACCAGGTATCCAACCCCAAAGGGAATTCAAAATAGTGGGTTCTCTTTCCTGGGCCTTCCACTGGTTAAAGGCCCGTTCAGCTGACAAGATGTGCTTGTTAATGTCCTGTGAAAACTCTGGGACATAGGTACAACACTCTTCTCCAATAAGGGCACAGACCCCGCCCCGTGAGGCTAACACATAATCTAGGGCCTGACGATTCTGCAGGGATAATAATCGGAGTTGGTAAAGCTCAGAACTTATGCTTTTCTCTATGGCTAGGGTATCATTGGCAAACTGGGTGAGAAATTTAGACAGTCTTCTGTAGAGTTGGGTTAGCAGTCTCACCCCATAGGAAGGGAGGGATATCATTTCAAACCTATCTCCTTCACTGATGGGTTCTAGGGTAGCTCTCAAGGACCGATAGTACCTGGGACGACCTGAGGGAGCCTTAGGTAGAACGCGGAGGGGAGGAGCAAGATAGCCTTTGTAACAGCTACCATGCCAACCATTAGGAAGCCATTTGTAGGCATTAGTACCACAAACCCAAATACCCAGAAGATAATAAGAATTGTTGACACTAAACAAGTCAAAAAATAACAAAACCAAATACATAGACCAGGTCAGCCTTCTGTGAGAAAATAAAACCAATGCTCAGGGTTCTCGCGGGGAGTATGCTGTGGCTGTTCAGAAAGATTACAACGCATTCCCAGTGACCCTTACTGTCTTTTGAATAACAGCATAAGTCCCAAATCGTTGCTGGAAGCTTTCTTAGCAGGTTGGACAGTCCACTGTTTAGGAGTGGGCACTGCTTTCAGTCAAGAGTGATGAATCCAGTTCTTGTGTCCTTCGACCTTTGCCGCTGTATGGGTGACAAGCAGGACGGTGTGGGGTTCCTTCCACTTCTCTTGGAGAGGCTCGTCCTTCCAGGTCCGCACAAGAACGGAGTCACCAGGCTGCAGGGAGTGGACCGGAGTATCCAGCAGAAGAGGCTGTGAATCTTTGGTGTACCTGTGAAGAGAAGAAAGAGCAGCAGACAGAGAGCACATGTACTGAGACAAGAAACCACACCCCACTTCCCATTCCCCTGCCAGAACTGGGGTACCATTCATAGGCCATGCCCTTCCAAACATAATCTCGAAGGGACTAAGCCCTATCCTACCCTTAGGGAGAGCACGAATACGAAGTAACACAAGGGGCAAGGCGTCAGGCCACTTAAGAGAGGCCTCCTGACAGACCTTTGAGAGGTGTCGCTTGAGTGTCTGATTTGTGCGTTCCACTACTCCACTGGCTTGTGGTCGCCAGGGTGTGTGGAGTTTCCAGGGGATTTGCAGAGCACTTGATATCTTTTGAACAATTTGAGATGTGAAGTGTGTTCCATTGTCAGATTCCATCCACTGGGGAAGGCCGAAGCGAGGAATGATTTCCTTGACAAACTTAAGAGCCACTGTTTTGGCAGTGTTGTTGCGACATGGGAAGGCTTCAGACCATCCACTGAATCGATCCACTAAGACGAGAAGGTACCTGTACCCTTGGATCCTGGGAAACTCAGTAAAGTCTATTTGCCACACCAATCCTGGGCCTGGGGTAGGTTCCAGGGTGGCTGGTGGCACTGCTACTCCTGGTCGAGGGTTATTCTTTTGGCAGATTAAACATTCAGCTTGTACCTGTGATGTTAGGGGTTTAAGTCCAGAGGTTAGAAAATATTTATTCATAAGCTGGGTAAGAGCCTCTCTGCCTGCGTGTGTGGTTTGATGCAGTTTCTGCAACACTGGTCAGATTAGGCCTTTGGGCAGGAGGATTTTTCACTCTGTGGAATAAAGCCATCCCTCCTTTTCCTGGAGACGGAGACTGTCAGCCAGGTTTCTGTCCTCTTGGGAGTACTGAGGGGCTGCAAGCTCACCTACTGATGGGATGAGGGCATGCATTTGGGCATTCTCCTCAGTTGGTGATTTCAGGGTAGCAGCGCGCTTAGCTTCTCTGTCTGCTCTGGCATTGCCCTTGGTTACATCTTGATCTTCCCTTTGATGGGCTTTGCAATGCACCACTGCTACTGCTGAGGGGAGTTGTACTGCTTCTAAAAGCCAGAGAATTTGAGACCCATACTTGACCGGAGAACCTTGGGCTGTTAGCATTCCCCTTTGCTTCCACAAACCAGCGTGAGCATGCAATACCCCAAAAGCATACTTTGAGTCAGTAAAGATATTAACCCGTTTGTCTTTTGCCAGCTCGAGTGCACGAGTCAGGGCCACTAGTTCAGCAAGCTGGGCAGGTAAACTCTCAGCTTCCATGGTATCATGAAGAGACACAACAGCATAACCAGCCCTCCTTTGCCCATCCACAACAGTACTACTTCCATCTGTATACCATTCCAAGTCAGCATTTGGGAGTGGCTGATCTGTTAAATCTGGGCGGCTAGAGTAGTGGGCATCTATGATTTCCAGACAGTCATGTTCCTGCTTTTCTGTCTCTGGTAGCAGTGTAGCTGGATTAAGGGAGGGACAGATCTGCAGGGTGACTTCAGGATTTTCTAACAGCTTCGCCTGGTACCGAGCAACCCGAGCCTGTGTGAGCCAAAGACCACCCTTAGTGTCCAGCAAGGCTCAGACCATATGGGGAACATACACTTGCACAGTTCCTCCCAGTGTCAGTTTTTCAGCTTCCCCAAGCACTAGAGCAGTAGCTGTGACCGCCCTCAAACAGGCTGGCCATCCCTTTGAAACTTGATCCAGTTGTTTAGAGAAGTATGCCACAGGACGTTTCCAGGCACCTAATAGCTGGGTAAGCATTCCCAAAGCTACCCCTTTTCGTTCATGCACATACAGTTGGAACGGCTTAGATAGATCCGGCAGACCTAGGGCTGGTGCTTCCATCAGCTTCCTTTTGAAGATTTTAAATGCCCTGTCCGCTTCTGGGGACCAGTGAAAGGGGTCATGATCCGCTCCCTTAACACAGTCATACAGAGGTTTAGCCCACAGTCCAAACTCTGGAATCCATATTCTGCAAAAACCTGCCATGCCCAGAAATGCCCTAAGCCATTTACGGTTGCTGGGGATGGGAACTTGGCAGATAGCCTCCTTCCTTTCGTTTGAGAGCTGTCTCTCTCCCTGCCTGATGTGAAATCCCAGATATTGAACCTCTGAAAGAGCAATTTGGGCTTTGCTTTGTGATACCCGGTATCCTCGCAGTCCAATAAAGTTTAGGAGGCTCACAGTAGCTCTGAGACAAGGGATTAGACCCACAGCAGCAATTAACAAGTCATCTACATATTGCAGCAGGAGGGCTCTGTCTGAATTATCCCACTCCTCCAAGTCTCTGGCCAAAGCCTGGCCGAACAGAGTGGGGGAATTTTTAAATCCTTGAGCCAATACTGTCCAGCAAAGCTGCTTTTTAACCCTTCGTTTGTCTTCCCATTCGAAGGAGAATATCTCCTGAGACTGGGTATCAACTGGAATCGTGAAGAAAGCATCTTTTAAATCTAGACTGAGAAATGCGTATGCCCCCCTATAGAGGCCAACAGTGTATACGGATTTGGAACAGGGGGTGCAGAGTCTTAACTGCCCTGAGGTCCTGTACCAGCCGATATGTGCCATTGGGCTTTTGTATGGGCAGAATGGGGGTGTTTCAAGCTGACTGGCATTCTCGTAGTACACCGCACTCTAGGAACCGATCTATAGTCTCTTGTAGTCCCTCTCTGGCTTCCCTTTTAATCGGATACTGTTTGATCCGCACTGGGCTTTTTCCTGGGAGGAGCTTAATATGCACAGGGGTTTGACCGTTTGCTTTCCCTGGGACCCCGATGCCCAAACTAGAGGAAAAACCTGCTTTTTCCACTCACTCCACTCTGGGGCTTGCATAGCTGAGGGTTCGACTGCAAGGGTCATTATCCAGGCATTCTCAGGGGTAAGGTGAGGGTTATATCATCTTGAGTGAAATGCAGGGTGGCACCTAAGCGACAAAGCAGGTCCCGTCCTAGTAGTGGTGTTGGACAATCAGGGAGGTAAACCAGCTTGTGTGATACAGTTCTGTTTCCCAAGGCACATTCCGCTGGGGCATCTACTGGGCACTTGGTTCCTTTCCCTGTGGCACCCACCACAGTGAGGGAGCCTGCCACAGTGAGCTTCAGGGGTTTGTTTACAGCGGTCCGTGCAGCTCCAGAGTCTATTAAAAAGTCTATATCCGCATCTCCCACCCGCACATTTACTCGGGGTTCCGGGGGTAGGATGGTCCATCTCCCCTGACACCCCTAATCTCGATCCTCCGCTGCCATCATAGGAGTACCTTCCCTTTCAGGGCATTCATTTTTCCAGTGTCCCTCCTTTCGGCATATGGCACACTGGTTGCGACCCAGGCGCCTTTCCTGGGGACCAGGGCGCCCACATCCACGGCCTCTCATTCCCCGGCCCCTTCCACCTTTCTGTGGCCTTTCTTTGCTGCCGGCTTGCACCGCTGCTACCATCATTTTCACTTGCCTTTTTTCCTTCTCTCCCTCTCTAAGGCTATAAGCCCTGTTTGCAATCTCCAAAATCTGAGCCATAGACATTCCCATTAAATCCTCCTTTTTCTGCAATTTCCTTTTAACATCAGGGGCCGCATGGCTGGTGAAGATACCCTTTATAATTGCCTCAGTTGCCTGATCATCTGGGTTTGCACTAGTAGTTTGCCTGATGGTATCCCGAATACGCTGCAGGAAAGCCCCTGGACTTTCTTTCGAGTCCTGGATTAGTTCATAAGGCTTAGCCCAATTGTTATGCCTGACAGCTGAGTGTCGGAGACCATGCATAAGCAGTTCCTTATAGGAGGTAAGCAGCCTCAAATCCCCCTCCTCATTCGGATTCCACCGGGGGTCCACTAGGGGGACAGCGACGTCCGGCAAGGGCTTGCCTTCTCTATCCTCATCATGCCTTTTCTGTGCCTCCTCACTGGCTTTGGCTATAACCTGGATCCGCTCCACTTCAGACAACAAGGTTCTCATAAGTATATTACAGTCATCCCAGTCAGGCTTATGGCTAGCTAGACACCCTTCAAAGATAGAAATGAACTTGCTTGGATTCGTTGAAAATTCTCCTGCCTCTGCCTTAAAAGCAGCTAGATGTACAGGGTTAAAAGGTACATGCGAATATACAGACACTATCTGGGCTGCACGATCCTGTGTTCCTGGACGAGCTACCACACTCTCAGTAATCAACGGATACAATCCCACTGGGGGGGTACTCTCTGAAGCCTGTGGGGGTGGAGGAGCCGAAGGGGACACCGATTCTGGCATTAACAGTGGGAGGGTCCTGGGGTTTAGCAGCCGTTACTACCGAGCCTGTCGGAGTCAAATGGCACTTGAGCAAAATATCAGTCCTATTTCTTAACACCATAAACGTATACGTATAGAGATGTTCATTCCATTTACCTGTTCTCTGACAAAACAAAAGCAACTGAAGGATCGTATTGTAATTGAGTGATCCTTCCGGTGGCCACCTTTCTTGGCACTCCAGCTGATACTGAGGCCAATCAACTGTACAGAACCTCTTCAATTTACTTTCAATCAACTGGTCAGATCCAAACACTTTCCAGTTCCCCAGAATGCATTCTAAGGGTGTCCACTGTACCCTGCTGGCTGTACTCTGTTCCTGCCCCATAGGGAGACTCTGGGCGTCCCCAGGTCACAACAGATAAAGTCCGCACTGGACTGTTCCTTCCTTATCCAAGGGTCTGGTTCTGCACCGTCGCCCTATCCATGGGACCAGTTCCCCACCGTCGCCCGCAGCTGCTTCTCCACTGTCTGTGTGCGTTGCACCATTGTGCCCTCCGGGGTCGATCAAATCACATCTCCGCTGAGGCCCCCGATGAAGTCACCGGTGAGCTCTGGGCGTCGGTCATCGTCGTAATCCGTCGGCCGCCAGGAAGGATCCGGGCAAGGCTAAATTTCAGCCTCGAGCCCACCCAGGGACGCCAAAACTGTTGCCAGCCCAAAGGGCTCGAGGGGACAACAGTGGTTCGTTGCCCGATGTGCTTGGCCCCAATAAAGACACCGAGGGGAGAAAGCAAGCCAAGTTTATTTCAGAGCTCTGAAATGGCACTAGGAGACCAGCATGTCTCAAATCAAGTGCCACAAATACAAACAAATCTTACCTTTTATACTCCAAACTGTTTGCATACATCTCTTTGTCTGGCTTTTCCCCCTTACCCCTCCCTTTCAGACAACAGTTACAATAAGCTCTACATAAGCTTGTGAGAAAACTTTCCCAGTCTTATGCATATCTGTGACCTTGGGTTTAGACGCCTGCAAACTAACTACCCCCTCCCTTCCCTCGCTTCTTTATCTCTACTATTTCTGCTAGTGTGAGTGAAACTGCAGCCATCTGCTAGAAAAGCTGACCAATACATAGTCTGCTTCAACATTAAGGCAATTAGCATGAAAGTAGGTGAGAGTTCACACGATGGGGTTCTGTGGTTCAGGTTGGCCCAGAGCGGAAGAGCTTCATCGGCACTTTTGGCCTTCCACTCTCCTGAGTTACCTGGTAGCTATGCCTAGTGACACCAACAGTAACATTCCCCTAATTCTAAGCAGGTCACCATGAGTGACATCACTCTGCTGAGAATTTCTGAGACCGAGAAAGAACACATGCTGCGTGAAAGCCAGCAAAAACCATGCTCTGCAAGGCAATGATCCCAGAGTATTTGATGATAGCCTGGCGAGGAAAAGTTTCCTACCACGGAGGACACAATAAGGCCGCTCTCCCCAGGAACCTCATGTAAAGGCTTTCCAATTACCTCCAGGAGAGCTTCGTGGAGATGTCCCATGAGGATTTCAGCTCTATCCCTGGACATATAGACCTTCTTTTCCAGTAGCTGCACTGGCAAGGACTAAAAAGTGGAGCGCCTAGGGCAAACTAATCATGATAAACCAGACATTGTTAAATTCTTTTGCAGTAGTTGCACTGCCAAGGACTAAAACGTTAAGCGCCTAGGGCAAACAAATCATGAAAAACCCATTGTTAATATTCCTGTTCTGTTCAAAATAAATGTTTACATGTTTAAAACACTTACTGACTGATCCTTCCCCTGATTCAGGGTCTGGGTTAATGCCTGGGGATGGTTGGTAGGGGATCTCTGTGAGGGTGATAAAGAGATCCTGGCTGTCTGGGAAATCAGCGTTGTAAGCGCTGTCGACTGCCTCCTCCTCCTCCTCACCTTCCTCATCTTCCCCGTCCGCTAACATCTCCGAGGAAGCGGCCATCGACAATATCCCATCCTCAGAGTCCACGGTCAGTGGTGGGGTAGTGGTGGCGGCCGCACCTAGAATGGAATGCAGTGCCTCGTAGAAACGGCATGTCTGGGGCTGCGATCCGGAGCATCCGTTTGACTCTTTGGTCTTCTGGTACGCTTGTCTCAGCTCCTTGATTTTCACGCGGCACTGCGTTGCATCCCGGCAGTATCCTCTCTCTGTCATGGCTTTTGAGATCTTCTTGTAGATCTTTGCATTCCGTCTTTTCGATCGCAGCTCCGAAAGCACGGACTCATCGCCCCACATAGCAATCAGATCCAAGACTTCCCGATCAGTCCATGCTGGGGCCCTCTTTCTATTCTGAGATTGCATGGTCACCTCTGCTGGAGAACTCTGCATCGTTGCCAGTGCTGCTGAGCTCGCCACGATGTCCAAACAGGAAATGAGATTCAAACTGCCCAGACAGGAAAAGGAATTCAAATTTTCCCGGAGCTTTTCCTGTGTGGCTGGTCAGAGCATCCGAGCTCGGACTGCTGTCCAGAGCGTCAACAGAGTGGTGCACTGTGGGATAGCTCCCGGAGCTATTAGCGTCGATTTCCATCCACACCTACCCTAATTCGACATGGCTATGTCGAATTTAGCGCTACTCCCCTCGTTTGGGAGGAGTACAGAAATCGAATTTAAGAGACCTCTATGTCGAACTAAATAGCTTCGTTGTGTGGACGGGTGCAGGGTTAATTCGATTTAACGCTGCTAAATTCGACATAACCTCCTAGTGTAGACCAGGCCTCAGTCTTCTCTTTTCCAAACTAAACAAACCCAATTCTTTCAGCCTTCCTTCATAGGTCATGTTCTCAAGACCTTTAATCATTCTTGTTGCTCTTCTTTGGACCCTTTCCAATTTCTCCACATCTTTCTTGAAATGCGGTGCCCAGAACTGGACACAATACTCTAACTGAGGCCTAACCAGAGCAGAGTAGAGCGAAAGAATGACTTCTCGTGTCTTGCTCACAACACACCTGTTAATACATCTCAGAATCATGTTTGCTTTTTTTGCAACAGCATCACACTGTTGACTCACATTTAGCTTGTGGTCCACTATAACCCCTAGATCCCTTTCTGCCGTACTCCTTCCTAGACAGTCTCTTCCCATTCTGTATGTGTGAAACTGATTTTTTCTTCCTAAGTGGAGCACTTTGCATTTGTCTTTGTTAAACTTCATCCTGTTTAACTCAGACCATTTCTCCAATTTGTCCAGATCATTTTGAATTATGACCCTGTCCTCCAAAGCAGTTGCAATCCCTCCCAGTTTGGTATCATCTGCAAACTTAATAAGCATACTTTCTATGCCAATATCTAAGTCGTTAATGAAGATATTGAACAGAGCCGATCCCAAAAGAGACCCCTGCGGAACCCCACTTCATTTGGGAACACACAGCAACCATACTCCAAAAACATGTGAGCAAAGCACCCAGCCCAGAGTACATCAGGCAGTGTCCTTCGCCTCAGTCTCTCACCTTGCGGCATTAAAATACAACAACGACCATCCCTTTAACTTCCCACTCCCTCCACTGCGCCCCATTCACACCTGTTGTCCTTGGTCAGCGAAGATCCAGAATTTTGCTTACTAAAACAAAGACTCTCAAGGGAGTCTAATCAAGTTCATCTTTTAAACCATGAAGAGGAAGTGAGTCAAATAGGACTTTTAGGCAAAACCCAAACCAGCAGGTAGGAACACCCTACTCTCTATCTCCTTTCACTGGGATTTGGCTTCCCTACCCCCTGCTTAATGAATTCAATTGACACCCCCCCCCCCCCCGCCATCAGGACAGGCTAAGCACAGTTCTGCTGCCCTTTCCTGGTACAATAAAAATAACAACACTCATTACCCCTGCACTCCACACTAAAGTGATTTGTAACCCACCACCAGCCAAAATTGATCACTTTGGCATCACAGCTGTGTCTACTGGATACCTAGGCAGAGTCGGTGTGTTCATGTAAATCCACGAGATGTCAAGGGGGAGCTCGTTCACCCGCTGCTTACAGCAGTGCGCCCCCACTTCCGGTTTATGGCTTATGTTCCTAATGCTCGTGCTTCAGGGTTTCCATCAGCCACTGGGAGGAATGGCCAAAGGGTTTCTCCCGTCCCCCCATGCATGCTGGGAGGGTTTTGTTTTTAATCTCCTTCCTCTGAAGCATCAGGGATAGCTAGGGCTGGAGATGGGACATTGGGTGGGGAGGGCCAGGGCTCTGAGGTGGCACCAAGTATTCACTCTCTCAGCTGCTTGGCTGGCTGGTTCTCACATACTGGGCTTATCTGGGTATCGCTCACATAATTCTTTCCCTGTGTGACACTCTGTATCTCGGGGGAACACCCTGCACCCCCATGTTCATCCTTATAATACGGTACTGTGGTATCCAATGCAAAGTTGTCATGTCGGGTGTCTTTGGAAGGTTCATGATGCACCAAGCACTGTTGTTATAGTGATGTTATAGATTATAATTTCATGAATATAGTTATGAGGCTGAAAATGTGTCCTCATGGCTTAAAACAAGCCCAGGCAAAACTCTCCAGGAACAGAGGGGCAGTTCACACCTCATCAGGGCATGTATGGGACAAACCCAGCCCAGCCTCACAGGAACAAAGGACACTGGCCTAGGCAGCAACAAAGGATCTGCTGGACTCTCGAGTGAGTCACCCGCCCTTCCCTTGGTCAGTTTGGGATTACGATGAGGTAATGCTCACCTGACCCTGAGGGGGGGGGGGCAAAGCCAAGAAGGAAGAAAGAACATGATAAAAGGGAGAGACATTTGCCACACTCTTCCTCTCTTCCACCTCCATCTACAGACACCACCACCAAGCGACTGAAGCACTGATCAAAGGGGAGAACCTGGCTGAAGGGCAGCCAGCCAACTTGTGGTGAGAAGCATCTAAGTTTGTAAGGGCACTGAGAGTGTTAAGATCAGCTTAGAGTGCATTTTGCTTTTATTTCATCTGCTTTGTTGTACTTTGACTTATAATCACTTAAATCTATCTTTTGTAGTTAATACGTTTGTTTGTTTGTTTGTTTGTTTGTTTGTTTGTTTATTCCACCTGAAGCAGTGTGTTTGGTTTAACGTGTGTCAGGGACTCCCCTTGGGATAACTAGCCTGGTACATATCTATTTCTTTGTTAAACTGATGAACTCATATAAGCTTGCAGCGTCCAGCAGGCATAACTGGACACTGCAAGACAGAGGTTCCTAGGGTTGTGTCTGGGACCGGAGATAGTGGCTAGTGTAATTCAGTTGCACAATCCAAGCAGTTTACATGCTAGAGGCTGTGCATGAACAGCCCAGGAGTGGGGGTTCTCACAGCCGAACAGGGTAAGGCTGGCTCCCAGAGTCGAGGATTGGAGTGACCTGGGTGTGACATTCCCCTCTGGTGTTATCTGGATCACCGGTCCAGATAACACCAGAGGGGAATGTCACACCCTGCCACTGTGGGGGCCTTGGGCTCTGGGCACCTCAATGCCTCCTATTCTCTGCCTGTGGCACATACTCACTGGTCCCTTCTGGCTTTAAACTCTGTGAAACCCACCTCCCCCTTTCCTCCCCCCATGCCTTGTTACAAAGCTTTCTTTCTCACTTTCATACCATTAGGCTGAAGCCACGGAGATGAACAAGTATTACAGTGGGACCCCACACTGGCAAAGCCAGCTTTTCTACCTAACAGCTTCACTCTAAGCAGTGCTTTCATTTGCTCATTGCAAGGCACTAAGACAGTGCGGAATGAAGACAGACTTGTCTTCATTCCGCACCAGGAGTTTCAGGATATCTGAGTATGGTGGAAATCGGGCCCACTGGGTAAGGCTGCGAGCATGAAAGGGGCACATTTTAAGAACTGGCCAAAGTGCCAGTTAAATTCTAAAGCTAAAATCTAACAAACTAGATTTGCCAATTGGATGAGTGTTACAGCCAATATTAGAATGGAATCTCATAGGGTAACCCCCTGTTTATTGAGTCCAGGGAGCGTTAGCTTACTGATTTAACACTAGGTTATTTTCAGGTCAACAGTATTTTTCAAAGCATCCTGCTTGGTTATTCTTAACCACTCAACACCCAGAACCACATCAACATACCATCAACTGTTCACCAGTCAAGAGTAGACCATCCAATGTTCTAGGTATGTACTGAATACACCACCATACAGTCTTGCAAGCAATTGTCATGGACGAGGGTTGAGGCTCAGCAGTTATACCAAGAAACAATGCAAATTACCATGATTTCTCTATGCCATTTACTTATGATTATCAAGTGTCAATTCTTTAGTACCTGACATATTTCTCACACTTCCAGTCATAGGCACTGACTGGGCTCAAGCACCCACGGAAAAATAATAGTGTGTGCTCAGCACCCACCAGCCAGAGCTGTTCGGCAGGGCCACCAATCAGGAGTTTGGCTGCTAGAAGGGGGGAGGGCGGAGAGCAGCGAGTGGTGGACCGGCAGGGGCCTTGAGGGAGGGGTTGGAGCGGGGTGGGAAGAGGCAGAGCAAGGGCGGTGCCTTGGAGCAGAGCGGGGGATGGAGCACCCCTGGGGAAAAATAAAACTCAGTGCCTATGCTTCCAGTATTTCTCCAAGGAATAAGGATACGCTTATCTTTAAGGCCCACTTAAGAATGATTGAATGGATTGGCCACAAAGGGACAAGTTTAGCATATCTAAAGCCATTGCTTAAAGTTATGGTTCAAATCTCTCATAGGCTAATTTGCTTGGACTGATAAAGGAGGGCATCATGTATGTAGCTTTAGTTGAAATCTAAAATATGGTGACTTGAGATCTCACCAGAGAGTGCAGACTCAGCAAGATAACCACCAGTTATTGTGGTAAAGAACAGACGGGGAAGTATAAGCTTGGAAATGATATCTCACCGCTTCTTCATATCCTGTTAATTAACCCTGGGATGGAGAAGAGTTTTGTCCACACAAGCTGATCGAGGCATTCCTGGATTCTGCAGCTTCTTCATAGGTTCAATCAACTCTTGGTCCTGTGTCTCTGGCCCAAGGGTGAGTCTTGTCCACATAGTGGTTTAGTGAGCTCTAGTGTCCTACATGGTGACCTCAGTTTTATATATCCTGATTCCTGGGCTTTTGCAGGGTGGGGTGGCAACTCTCTGATTTCTCCTGCCCATTTCCCAGATGAGTGCTCAGCGCTCTCCATTTGTCTGCTGTTGCTATTGTCGGTATCCAGTAGATGGCATCCGTGTATAATAAATGTCTTCACTCTTTTGCTTATGGGAGGGTTTTTGTTTGGTTCATTTTAAGACTTGTATTTCAACATTAGCCCACGCTGTGAATTGGCATTTCCCCCTTTTAAAGCAATTGCCTTTCATAATTCAAAGTTTTCCCCTGGCTTATATCATTCAACATTCCTTCTTCCTTGTTCCAGACCATTCCTGTTACTTCAAGAGTGCTGCAGTTATTTACAGGGAAGACCAGCACAATCCCTTATAATCTTCCAAATCTAATGGACATACTTCAGACATTTTTGATTGTACATAAGTATTTAATGTGTTTAGGGCTTGCAACAAAACAAGAGACACTCTCCACGTATAGCCAGATGTAGATCTGACTCACAAGGCAAACAAATGCAGAGTTTATCATTTGGCGGGTTTGGGGGGGAACACGTAGTTTGGATTTCATGGGGGTGACAGGAAGTTTGCCCTATATGCCCTTCAGCCTCCCAAGTTATTTCTAGTTGGTTTAACTCACAGCTTCCACTCACAGTGTGCAATGGGCCGGTTTGCATAGGAAAGCAGGGTGTTACCCTGCTTGGTAACTTTTTGGCGTTCTTTTTAACTATGCTGGAGGGAGAAAGAGGTTTTATCCATATGCAAATTATGAGAGATTCTTGCCTAGGCGATTAACAATAGGCTGACGGCTTGTCTCCACTACAGACTCTACCGTGGCACAGCTCTGGCGCTGTAGTGTAGCCACTCGCTACAGTGATGGAAGGTGTTTTTCTGTTGCTGTAATTAACCCACCCCCTCAAGAGGTGGGAGCTAGGCTGACCAAAGACTTGTCCATCTACCTAGTGCTGTCTACACCAGGGATCAGATCAGCTTAACTATGTCTCTCCGGGGTGTGAATTTTTCCCACCCCTGAGCAATGTAGCTAGATCAACCTAAGTTTTAGATGGAGACCAGGCCTCATTTAGCCATTTTAGTTTCTATTATTGGTGGTGGAACTCCCAACCGTAGCCGATCTGTGGCTCCTTAGACAAAGTGTCTCACATGATGTGAATCACTGTCTTTCCTCCCAGTTGGATCCTATTTGGGGCTAAACAGAGGCAGACCACTTTTCTCATTTCTGAGGGCCAGCAGGAGGAATGAATAGTTACCAGTCATTCAAGGCATATCTGGTCTCTATACCCCATACAGGGCTCCAGCCTCACGCTGGACCTGATGCAAAGCCCACTGAAGTCAGTGGAAGGACTCAAGCCTAGATCTTCAGAGGTATTTAGGCACTTGGCTCTCACTGAAATCAATGGGAGTTAGGCGCCTGTAAGGAGCTGGGCCTCAGAGACTTCAGCAGGCTTCAGATCAGGCTACATAAGCATAGTCTTTATTGCCTCAGCAAGAGTTCGCGTCCTAGGAGGCCTCCCCAACAGATGGTACCAGCAGCACATGGAGCAATGCCCTCTGGGATATCCTTGCCCACTGAGCGCTGGGAGCAATACGACCCTACCAGACCAATCACACAGATGTGGGGAAAGGGTTCTGGCTTCACAGCAAAAGAGCTGCATGCTGATGTTGCTCCAGGAACCTACCATCCATTAGCTGGGACTCTGGCAGGGGGCCTCTTGGGGATCTGCCATGGTTGCTAATCATGTATTAGCAATGGGCTGGGCAAACACAAACCATGTCAGTGACAGCCACCTCACTAACTAGGTACAAACTAGGTAAAACATTCTGGGGCACTGAGAGGGCTGGCAGAAGCCATCCTGTGCCAACACCTTGGCAGCCAAAATGGGCTAAAGGAACAATAAGAAAAGGAGAAAATCCCTGCATGAAAACTGCTGTCTGGCTCTTCCCCCTTGCAGCTCTGCCTCCCTTCATGGCTTTTAAACAGCTAGGGTCAGAAATGTTCGCAAATATGATCATCACGGGGTGGTTCCTGCACCCTGACAAGGCAGCGAGTCAGCGTTAGTGCCAGCATGTTGCTAGAAGAGAGAAGGGGGAGAGTGGCCCCGATTCAACAAAGCATTTCGGCATGTGCTTGACTTGGAGAATGTACCTGAGTCCCATTGGGGGCTGTTGTTACCCATCTGGGGCTTTATGGTCCCAGAAGCTGTATTCCATGACAGGCAGTAAAGTACATCCACCCCATGGGAATGCACTGGCTTCAGCTGACTGGAGGGACCGGGCCAGATTTGTCTCCTTTGCACCACTCAGCTGGCAGCAAAGAGCTGGATTCCAAATATAATTGGCCATCTGAGAATTCCCTGGGCAAAGGGGGCAGCTCCCCATTGTGTATTGCTCTGGATGCAGCAAAATAATCTGTAGAAAACCCACTGGCCCAGTAGTGCCCAATGAACTGTGTTTGCCCAGGACACACACCACACCACAGAAACACCAACCCAGGAACCAATCCCTGTAGCAAATGTCATTGCCTACTCTGTCCCCATATCTACTCTGGTGACACCATCAGAGGACCCAACCACATCAGCCACACCATCAGGGACTCATTCACCTGCACATCTACTTATGTTATATATGCCATCATGTGCCAGCAATGCCCCTCTGCCATGTACATTGGCCAAACCAGACAGTCTCTAGGTAAAAGAATAAATGGACACAAATCGGACATCAAGAATAGTAACATACAAAAGCCAGTAGGTGAACACTTCCTGGACATTCTATTACAGATTTAAAAGTCACTATTCTTGAACAAACAAACTTCAAAAACAGATTTCAAAGAGAAACAGCAGAACTAAAATTCATTTGCAAATTTAACACCATTACTTTGGGCTTGAATAGGGACTGGGAGTGACTGGCTCACTACAAAAGCAGCTTTGCCTCTTCTGGAATTGACACCTCCTCATCTATTATTAGAAGTGGACTACATCCACCCTGATTGAATTGGCCCTGTCAACACTGGTTCTCCACTTGTGAGGTACCTCCCTTCTCTTCATGTGTCATTATATAATGCCTGTATCTGTAATTTTCACTCCATGCATCTGAAGAAGTGGGTTTTTTACCCGCAAAAGCTTATGCCCAAATAAATCTGTTAGTCTTTAAGGTGCCACCGGACTCCTTGTTGTTTATGTGAAAACTAGCTACTTACATTCTGCTGGTTTCTAAACCATAGACCACAGTTAGAACCACTAGATGGCTCACAACCTATTGAAAGCACTACTACCCAATTCCTACACACAACACCCTCCTGCTTCCCCTTTACTATAACAGCATTAATACCAAACTGGCTGTCACAGCATGCACAACCTGTTACAAGTTCAGTCCGAGAGGGGGGTGGACGCCTTCGCTCTGGTCTCTGGAGAACGCACTGGGCGGCAAATGACTTCCCTGACCCCTCTCGGAGGGAAGGACCAGCCGCCGAATTGCCGCCGAAGAATGAAGCGGCGGCGGTAGAGCTGCCGCCAATCGCGGCTTTTTTTTTTTTTTTTTGGCCGCTTGGGGTGGCAAAAACGCTGGAGCCGGCCCTGCATGGGGCAGAGGTGACGCCTGTCCAACTCTGGGGACTAATAATGCTTCCCCCTCCCCCCAGGCACAGGGTATTGTAGGTGAGGGTCTGGGGCCTAGTAGTGGATAGAAGACTTGGGAGATCTGGGTTCTATTCCTGGTTCTCCTGCTAGGTGGCCTGGGGCAAGTCACTTCCCTGCGCTGTGTCTCAGTTTCCCCAGGTGTAGAACGGGGCTAATGCGACTGTAAAGCATGCCGAGGTCCGTAGCTGGCAAGTGCTCAGGGACTGCTGGGGATTACTGTTGTTCAGGCAATTCACAAACACAGCAGTTGCAAAATCCTGCCTGTCTGCGGGAGCACCCGAGATGTGGCAGCCTCCTGCCAGGGGGCTAGTGGGCTGTGCCACAGCCAGCTTTCCCAGCACCAGGCCCAGTTTTTGTGGTCACACATTGACTGTCTGAGGCCCAGGGCTCTCCCTGAGAGCGGAGGTTGCAGTAGAGGGGTGAACGCAGGGTCATGCTCCCATACAACACACCACCAGATGGCAGCTCTGGCCCGCTTGATGCCCAGGCACATGCCGCTGGGACTGGCTAGCCAGATGGTCAGCAAGCAGCCAGTACTGGGGGCTGGGCCATGTGCCCAGTGCCAAGCCCATCTGCCCTATCAAGAACCCGGGGTTTGCCACTGCTTGCCCTGCAGCTCCTGGAGGGGCAATGCAGCCTCTGTTCCACTCACAGAAGGCCGCCTACAGCCAAGGGCCAATGCAAGGGAGCCCAGCGCCCTCTCCCAGCTGCCCCAAACCAACACAAAGGCTCCTTGTCCCATTGCATCCTGCCCAACCCAGGCTACAGCTGCCCTTTGTCCTCCTTGAGGTGCCAGGGGGTATGTGGGGCCCTGGAGTCTGTTCAGAACAAGCAGGGGTTGGGGGGTGTCAAGTGAGCTGGGTGCATCTGTCCCCCTAGTGCTCACTGTAGGGCCAGTCACTGAAGGGTGTGTACCAGCACTAGGGTCAGGGTGGCGCTCAGCAGTTGGGCAGCCACAGGGCCGGGACAGAGAAAGCAGACGTGGAGCTAGGGTGGGGCAGGCTGGGGTGTGTGTTGAGGCCTGTCTGTCCGGCCTTGGGCAGCTCACAGGCAAAGGCACCAGCCACTCCCCTCCGAGCTCAAAGCCACTACCATGGCCCAGCACGAGAGCAGCAGAAGAAAGAGGTGCTGCCGGTCAGGGGGTCCCACCTGGAGTGTACACCCAGCAAAGGAGCGGGCAGCCAGGCTGCTGCTGCATCTCCATGAGCCCTCAACGCAGCCGTCTCCTTTGCTCAGCGCAGCCGTCTCCTTTGCTCAGCGCACATGCCAGGTCATTTGGATAACTCAGCTGCCTGCAGTGCCAGTGTGACTCTGGGTGGGGCTGGCAGGTAGTACTGCCCCGACTATGACTCTGCCCCCATCCTGCCCCCAGCAGGAGGCAGTAGGCCCCTGGTCACAAACACACTCACACACACACACACACCCCATCTCTAACACACTGGGCGAAGGTAGGAAGCAAGGCAAGAAACAGACACCAACCCCCAGGGCTGGCAGCGTTTCCCAGTTTAGTGCGACTCTCATGATATTTGAGGTGTTTCCTAAATCCCCCGCTCCTGGAGGCACGTGATGACCGGAGAAACGCAGCTTTCCCGTTAAAAAAAGGAAGTCTTTGCCCTGGTGGCTGCAGAGAAAGGTTTGAAAAACGTGACCTGAAAGCTCAGAAACCAGCTGGCAATGGATGAGAGCCTCATGCTCACTGTAGTTATAAAAGCTTGTGATTTTAGCCAGTTGTGTGATTTGGGGGGCCCTGGCTCATGAGTTTTGGGTGCGTGGAGGTTTCCTTGCCGAGCCCCCTGCTTTGGCAGCAGATTCTTCACAGCCTCAGAGACAGTAGTCTCAATTTCCCTTTGGCACCACTGCTGACCTTCCCAGAGCTGTGCCCATCAGAACTCCCCTGCCAGCTGTGTGCTGCAGCCTCACTGCCAGCTGTGCCCAGGGAGGGGAGAAGGAGGCTGTTAAAATGACAGGGACGTGCCACCTAGCTCAATGGTCCAGATTTCACTGACCATCCCCAGCACCCAACTGGAGAGCAGCCCCTGCCGCCACCCAGCGGGAGTCCCACAGGCTCCTGTGGGGCAGACTGAGCCAGAGCCCTTCAGGGCAGGAGTCAGCACCACCTCCAGGGCAGGGGAAAGGGAGCAGGAAGGAGCCAGCGCTGCTGGGACATGCTAGGATGGCCCCTGCCCAGGAGAGACCCCTTGGGGGTGAAGGGAGGGACTGCACAGCCACAGCTGTACCCACCCCCAGGGACAGGGTCCGTGCCCAGCCACACACACATAAGGCCGGGCAGGGGCAGCTTGTGATCCTCACACACTGGGAGGGGCACGCACACACATACACACACACTGGGAGGGGCACGCACGCACATACACACACTGGGAGGGGCACGCACTCACACACCCACACACCCACACTGGGAGGGGCTGGGTCAACATGAGCACACAGACACAGGGAGGGGCTAGGTCAGTGAGCACACACAGGGAGGGGGTGGGTCAGCGCGCACACACACACACAGGGCGTGCACACATACACACTCGCAGTTTCTACAACAGCCACGGCTGAGGAACGCTTGGAGCAGCCGTGACCTACTTCGGCAGCAGCACAGGCTGGGCTGGGTCCCTGTGTAAAAGCTGACTAGCACTGGGTGTCAATTATTCATGGCCCAGGCCATGTTAATGCATGTGCTAAAGGTTTTTTAAAATCTTCTCTATAATTTAAAGCCCCGCAGCCCGGCAGCGCTTGCCCCCAGCTCTCCCCTGGGAAGCTTTCCACTTAGGTGAGCAAAGCTGAGATGTGGCTGGATCTGGCAGCCAGACGGAGGGGAGAGGAGGTGAGGAGAAAGGCTTACCACAAACTCAGCCAGAGACTTGAGCAGGGAAGAGCTCTGAGTGTGGGGGGGAGGCTCTGGGGCAGGCCCTGAGACGCAGACTTGGGGAACCCAGCCCAATGACAAAACGGCCCATTCCAGGGGCAGTGCTAGGGGCTCCAGAGCCAACCCTAGGAGAGGTTCAGGGGCACAGCCTCCCAGCGCAAGGGAAGGAGGTTGAATCAGTGATGTGCGTCCCCCAATGCAGCGGGCAAGGTCATGGTGGGTTGGGTACTAGCATCAGCCGCTTTGCTCTGGGAAGGGAAGGTGCCCATTGCAGGCTCCCCAGAGCTTTCTTCCCCCAGCACTGCCAGCCCAGGCCCTGGCCTACATCCCTGCTGCTGCTTGCTTTCAGGAGGATACAGCAGAGTGGAGGGGCTCAGTCTCCTGGGCTGGTGCTTGGCCTAGCTCCCTGGGGCATGCGGATCTCAGCTGCAAGAAGCTGCCCCCAGCCCCACCTTCTGGCCCAGAGCAGAAGGTGAAGCAGCTCTAAAGCCCCAGCCAAGCAGGGAGATCGCTCGGAGACATTTGCTCAGGCTGCCCTGCTTGGAGCTGTTTCTCCTGCCCAGCGGACATCAGCGTGAGCCAATTCCCAGGCACCGTGGCCAGAAGGGCTATTTTTAGAGCTGACTTTTTAAACTCCTTGGTTTTGCTTGTTGCCTTTATTAAGCTGCCTGGCTCTGCCCTTGGAAAGCTGGGCCCTGCTCTGGGAGAGAGAGAGAGAAAACAAGCCCAAGAAGCCACAATCTTTGCAGGAGGAAGCAGAGACATCAGCGGGCACAGCTGGTTGTGAGATCAGAGCCATCACACAGCCCTCTGGGTACCAAGGTTGCCGGGGCTGCCGGCACAGGGGGCATCTCAGCCAGAGGACTGCACAGAGCCACCTAGAGCCACTCAAGGGCAGCGTAGGGCCCACAGCAGGAGCCAGCCCAGCTAAAGGCCAGGAGGGTCCAGTCCCCTCCCCTCCTGTGGCCAGCCATTAAATGCTCCCTCCCAGCTCGGGCTAGTAGTGGTGACACTATCCCTGTGCTCTAGCAATGAAGATACCCAGAGCCACTAACTGCTGCCCCTGCTGGGGCTAACCACCTGCCACCCCACTCATCACTGAGCCATGCCAGAGCAAAGGGGAAGGGTGACCAACCCCAGCCAGCTACACCACCGCACCAGTGGCTAACTCACAAAACAGGCGGCCTCCTTTTGCCCCACACCACTGTTGCCGGGACACTATGGGGCATCTTGGCTGCCCCCCCTCCCCCACAGGCCCATCCTAGCGTGGGATTCTAGCAGTTCCAGGAGCAAGGAAAGGAGCTGGTCCAGCTGCACGCAGCTACCCCAGAGCAACCATCCTGCAGCTGGGAACTGGCTCACAGCTAGGCTTGCAAGTCCCATACAGCCTGAGGTGAGCAAGGCCACCCCACCCCCACCCTATCAGCTGCGGGGCCTGTTTCTCCTCCAGCCGAAAGGATCTGGAGTGATCGCTTCTGCACGCCTGGCTATTTCATCATTTATTCATAGGAACACACCTCTTGGTTCAGAGCTAGGCATGATGTTTCACTGGCCCCCAGAGTGGCCCTGAGCCTGTGCAGACAGAGGGGGAGGGCTGCCCGTTCTGCCAGCTTAACAGCAAGAGCTGGTGTTGACCGGAAGCCCACCATGCAGAACTGGCCCCACCCTTGCTAGCTCCTAGAGCGCTCCCCCAGCTGGCTTCTGCGCACGGATGGGAAATATTGAACACTGAAGGGGTCTGCCAGGTGACAGCTCGGAGAGCAAGCTGAACCTTGCTGCAAAGAGCCAGTCACCCAGCACACACTGCTCCCCAAGTCAGGAGCACAGCAACACAGGGGTGGAAGCCTTCCAGCTGAGCCCCTCTTGGCAGCTGATCAGAGCATGAGCCCTTAGTAGCTGGAATCCCAGAGCAACAAGGGTGGGCTGGGTCTCTTCTGCTCCAGCAGCTCCGCTTTTGGCTAAGATCTCGAGCTAGTCGAGCTGTAGGTCACACCTGAGTCAGTGTTCAATGGCTGGGCCAGCACTAAAGGTTGAAGTGAGCAGCTGCTAACATGGGGCTGGGGCCAGCACATGGCCTGGGCTGCTAGACTAATGCTGCCTTGTACAGACTTTGCTATGGCTGCAGCCTCATGTCCTCTTCCCCACCTTGCCTTCTGGAGCTCTGCATTGCCATGGCATAGAGTAAGGGCTGGGCAGCTGAGCCAGCCAGGTCACTGCAGCAAAGGAGTGTATGAGTACCTGGGAAGAGTATGACCACAGGCAGCAGTGGAGGATGTTTTCCTTCTATGGAGATCTCTGCTTTCCCAGCCTACTCAGGAAAAACAGCAAAACCTTCCAATGGCCAAGGGAGAGCCCTTCCTAGCCTCAGCAGAAGGCTGGAGAGCAGCCTTGCCTCATGAGTAGGAGCTCAGGGGGCAGCAAAATGGATGGAAGGCTCTGACTGATTAACTTAGAGGTGGTGACAAGCAGAAGTTGGCCACACACACACACACACACACACACACACACACACACACACACACACACACACCCACCCACCCCCTTAGCCAGGGACCAACAGGGTTACAAAATTGCATCTGACTGCTACAGGTAGACAGCAGTTCAACCAGGCACTGACTGCTCCCCTCCAGCAGCAGAGGCTAAAACCAGAGCCCACAGCAATGTGGAGCAAGGGAAGGGGGCAAAGTGCTTACATGATGCCCTTTGGATGAGCAGGTCTACAACCAGGAAAACTTCAGAAGCAGCACCTGGCCAGGACAACACTCAAGCCCTTAGTTCTGGGGAGAGCATATCTAGGGCCAGCTGTTACTCTAGCCCTAGGAAATGCCACCAAGGATCAGAGGAGAAGTACAGGTTTCTAGAAGCCAAGGAATGACTTGGGGGGTGGGGGGGGAGAGAGAAGGGTGGATGGAAAGGGGCAGGCTCCACTTTGCTTACATCTTAGGGCTTCACACAGCAAGCAGCTTGGGGAAGTGTTTGACCTCATCCAACCCATGCCAAGAGCAGAGGGCCTCATGTACAACGAGCAGAGGAAATGTCTCCTTTTGCCTCTCATTGGGGTGTGAGCTAGACTGAAAGCTTCAGAGCTACACAGACCAAGGCCTCTAGGGTTATCCTGAGATAGGTCTCAGCCAGTGCTTCTAGGCAAGACCTGGTCAGTGGCACATGGTGACATTCAGTAAGGCCTGTACTTCTATACTTGCATGCCAGGGCCTACTGAACACAGGCTGCCATTGTGTTCTACTTTGCGGAAGCCACTGCCTCAGCTCTCCCCTTATGAGTTTAGTGGCACTCATTTCACAGGCATGGCCCCACGAGGGATTGTGGGGAAGGCACATCATGCAGACATGCCAACATCCTACCACTTCAAGAGGCTCTTGCAATGCTTTCCTCTACATGTTAAATGACTGAGGAAGGACCCCCACCCCCAACAACTAGAAGTAGGTCAGAGCCTGAAGCATCCACTCAGCCACAGAGTGCTTCTCCTGCAAAGCCAAATGGGGAAGAGGCTTGGGAATGAAGAAGTCCCTCTGACCTAGGAGAAACCACGCTGTACACATAGCAGGGCTGTGAAGACAATGCAGGCAGTGAGGTGAAGTATCTCCATGCAGGCAGGCTCTGACACTAAGTGAAGCTCAAGTAGCTTTTGAGAGTGAAGGAGCAGGTCACTGACTGAGCAAGGTCACAACCCTTTGCAGACATCAGCCAGGGGTGCCCCAGAGTGGCTAGAAAGGTGCCCACTCAGTGCCCTTGCCTTGGCACGCCCCATGCTGAATTTGACTGGGAGGGGCAGTCTGGAGGATTTCTGCCGAGAGGCAGTCACAGCATGTGATCACAAGAACCAGGAGACACTTGAGGTGACAGACACTGGAGGCTCCTAGCTTGCAGGAGGAGAAAGTCACTCTAGAGCTGGTAAATTTGTGGCTTTTCAGAGAAACAATCAAGCTACTGCCCGTTAGAGTGCGCAAACTAACCCAAGCACTTTCTGCCATGAGAGAGAGAGAGTTTGTATGTTTCTACCAGAATGCCTGTGTTCTGCCACTGACTTGCTCTGTGACCTTAGAAAAGGTCACTCAACCCTGGTGCCTCCCTTTCTTTACCTACGATGGGCATGGCAGACCTGCCTCCTAGGGGAGGCACAGGGCTCTCCTCAGGCTGAGGTGCTTTGAGAGTTCTGGTGCTCAGAAGAAAAGACCACAGACAACAGAAAAGAGTCACAGCAGCCTCCGGGTATATTTTTTGCATTTCATATATTATCCAGTTTCACATTCTCATAGGATCAGCAATTCTATAGCAACTTATTCTCAGAAGTCTTAATACAAGCAAGACAGCCATGGTTGTATATAATACTTAAGCACTTCAATACCAAGCAATAAGATGCTAAAATAAAAAACAAAAATTGCACAGTTTACTACGCCTGACGGAATCATTGTTACAGAAAAAACTTCTCTTTCAAGCTTTTAACTAAACATTAACTTATCTTACCGGATTACAGTTTCTCTTCAATAATTGCACACGAAAAAACACACAAATTCTTTGATGCATAAATATTTCCTTATTACACATAGTACAAAAATACTCGTACTTTTTGTTCTGAATTCCCATAAGGATAGCTGATTTGGCAACACTGGAATCTCTCCAATCAGAAGGATGTGGGGGGGAGGGAGGGAGGAGGAGAGAGGGAGAAAAGAGTTATAACAGCTGTAAAATATCTAAGTCTGAGGAAAAAAAGATAACCCTGACTTTTTAAAAAAATGAGAGAAGAGACCAGACAAGAAAAGAAACCCAGTGCATTGTACTCTAAACAAACATTTTTCAAAAATCTTCTGGTCGGACTGGAGAACGTGGGGCGGGGGAGGTGGACGAGGAGGGGTGAGACAAGGATAGTATTTTTGAAAGCCAAGTCTTCACAGAAGCAAGATGAAAAACCTTGCTGGATCAATAGTTAGGCCAAGACCTGTTGCTACAGTTACACAAATGCTAGAACAAACTTATACACTCACACATACACAAGTTAAGTGTTTTAAATTCATGCCAGAAAACATGCAAAACTGATTGTCTTTCATTTCCTTCAGCAGAGCTGCATAAAGTTGAGGGCAAGGCAGCCTGAGTATTGCTCTGTACAGCTAGGCCTCATTTGGCACCAGTGTCTTGGTAGGGACAAACCCGTCTGTTACCACCAGGATTGAGTCCCTCCATCTAGGCTTCAGTGGCACAGGAAGGAGAAACTCAGTCTGGGAATCTGTTAGGAGGGGAGGCAGGAGAGGGGAGGGAAGGTGAGGACAGGCAGAATGCAGTCCACTGAGCTGGGTATGGATAGATGCACAGTCTAACAGGGAAGCCCACAAGGCTGTACCAGGAGAAATGTGACATTACTGCAGAGTGTCCACAAACCAAACGGATTTTGATGGATCCATTGCTTCATCCCTGGCACATCGCTCCAGGAGAGACAAAGAAGGGAACAAGCCAAGAGACTCTGGAACATAAGAGAAGAGCAATGCTCAGTGTGCCCTGTAATTCATTTACCAGGCCATTGTGATTACCTGCAGGGCAGATAGTGTGTTCACCCTCACCACAGGACACAGCAAGTGACAGGCTGCCTCCTTCCTGCTGAAGTGGTAACATTAAGCAGTGCTGGAGCTCTGTCCAAGTGAGAGTGTTACCCAGGCACTCATGTTAAGGAGTGGGTTTAGAGAATAGTTGTGCTGGACTTGCAGCAGGCATGATGGGACTCAAAATTTACTACCAGGATCTTCAATTTTACACACTTACTCTTCGTTACCTTTAAGGATTCTGCAAGCCAGCTGCAATCTGAGTGAGCAGATCTGACATTCAGACCCTTAATGCAACACATCCAGGCCAATGTTTAGTATTAATTTGGCCACAATTTCCTATGCAGTCCTTGGGTTGGGGTCAGTGTATTTACACACCAGCTGTTGGGAACAAGAGGGCCCCAGAACTCATGCAGTTAGTAGAGGAAGACAGAAAAGGGAATTCTGCTACTCCAGTCCCTGCATCATCTAAGCAGGATGCTGTAGGAGATGTGTGGGCTATTGAGAACACTTGCCACTCTGCCTGGATGAGTGACTCTTCCCTCCACAATGATATATACAAGTCCCACTCAAGGCAGCACCGCAAGTCCAGGCCAGATTTTCATGCAGCCTGGAGGTCAGGAATGCAAGGATCCAGAACAGATAGCAGCACTGGCCCAGGCCCACTTCCAAGCAGACATACTTACTGAAGAACTAACAAAACTGACGAGACTTCCATCCTTGCTGGGTAGCTTCGGAGGGAGGATACCAGCGCATCTGGAAGAGAAAGCCATTCTGCTACTGTGATAACATGTCGCACTGAGACTAGAGACTGGGAGTTGAACACCCCTTTGCACCACAGAGCGCCAGTTCCACCCAGCACATGGGGGGAGAGTGGCCTCCAGACCAAGTACCTGGATGCTGTCCCTCAGGAGGGCCTGCTACTACCATTATGACTGCATGCAGCTATCCAGACCCCAGCACCACCAAGGGCTCTTGTACCAGTTGAGCTTAAGTTACTGTGAGATAAGTCAGAAGACTCCTATTCCCATTTTAGGCCCTTTAGCCTAAGAGAGCCTCTTCCCCCATTTAGCAGGGCCGGCTCCAGGCACCAGCTTAACAAGCAGGTGCTTGGAGCGGCCAAGGGAGAGGGGCGGCACCTGTGGCAATTTGGGGGAGGCAGGTCCCTCACTCCCTTTAGGAGCGAAGGACCTGCTGCTGAACTGCCGCCACCGATTGCGGCTTTTTTTTTCCCCCTTCAAATTGCTGCTGCCGATCGCGACCGCGGCTCCCCCCCCCCCCCCCCGCGCTTGGGGCAGCAGAAATGCTGGAGCCGGCCCTGCCATTTAGCACCTAAGATTTGGCTTTAGGAATGGGGCCAATATGGAGTTCAGCCAAGATGTGGAAGTTGTCTGGAT
Source organism: Chrysemys picta bellii (assembly GCF_011386835.1). Taxonomy (NCBI): domain Eukaryota; kingdom Metazoa; phylum Chordata; order Testudines; family Emydidae; genus Chrysemys; species Chrysemys picta. The sequence continues at coordinate 41,101,583 of NC_088800.1, forward strand.
TTGGGACAATCTTAGCCGCCCCCTCCAAGAGCACACAGGCTGGCATTGCCAGTACATCAGTACAACAGGAGCATGGCTTGGCATCCAGAGTTGTTAGAAGCCATCTTGGTAGGAGCCCACAATAGCGGGCCTGTCAAACCTGCATCATAGTCCTTGTCTTAACACACTGACAAATCATTAACCAGAGTACTCCTGTTCACACCACTCAGATTTGAGTCTAAGACTCCAAGCACAACGATCTGCCTTTTTTAGGCCTGTATATCATAAGCCCTGGCAACCGTTTCCTAGGGGAATTTACCTGGGGGTTTGGGAAGTGAGACACTTCAACACCATTAGAGTGAGGGGGTCCTTTCACACCACCCACTTCTAATAGAGCTGGGGAGAAAGATTTCCTATGAAGGAAGCGGGAGCCACCAGCTGACTGCCATGCACTCCTCTGAAAGATCAGTCATGGAGTCACTGTTAAGGGCAATTACATTTGATAGCAGCAAGACAGACTAGCATGGGGGGGGCGCACAGGTTGTTACAAGATGCACAGGCTACAGAGTTTGGGGATAGAAAGCTTCTCAAGTTGGCCTGCTGAGTTCCAGCTGTACAGGAAGTGTCTAACACTGCAACTCATGAGGAAGCTGGGGGAGGGGAAGGGGGTTTCCCTATTGCTTATCTAGATAGAGCTATGACATCAAGTTAGTCACAAATTCTCACTGACTCAAACCTTAAAACTAAGGACATGAGAGACTCCGGGTGGAAGGAGGTAGAGAACCAATGCCCAGCAGCCCTGGTTAGCATTAGGGAAGGAATCTTAGGGTATAGTCGCGAGAGGGGCAACACTGATCAGTTAGGAGATGCTCAAGCCACCAGCAAGGATGCTGGGGATTATCAAGCCATCTGGCATTTTTGAAGACCCCAGCAGGGTACATCACAGTAATTATACTAGTGATCCTGGCACATGGAACTGATAGGTCACCTGCTGTAGCATCCCTGCTTCATGTGAAGTCCCCCTCCCCTATGGCAAGGCATGCCCACACATCTACCCACACACCCATTTCACCAGGGCCTGCAATCCTGCCCCCAGGAGAGAAGCCTGAAGGACAAGCCTGACCCCATCAACTTGGACAGCTAGTACAAGATGGGGACATGCCCCTTGGCACAGCTGAGAGTCACAGGGCCCACTTGCTGCTTTCCCCTTCACTAAGTGGACCAGACCCAGCACTGCAACCCCACTCCCAGTCACTGGCTCAGTAAACTGGGAGGCCAGTTGAGAACTTTTGCTGGAGTAAAAATAGAAATAGAAATAAGATGGGCAGAACAGGCATCTGGCCATCTGCTTTCATCCAGCCTGCTAACAGGGGTATTTGATCCAGTGACAAGGCTACTGGCATATGGACAAGTGTCACTAGGACTCAGAGGTGCTTGTGACTGAGTTTCCCATGAGGACCATGTCCATAGCACAAGGAGGGGTGCTCTGGAACAGCCATGACCTGGTGGATAGCTGCTACTTGCGGATTGGGAGCCTTGGCCAATATCAAGACCTGATGTCCCAGAGCTTCCTCCCCCAGCAGGAGGACACTGCAGCACCAGCCTAGTGGGATCAGCCCTAGAGAAGGGGGTGCACCCAGGATCCTGGGAGCAGTCAGAAGTGGGAAGGCATTACCATGATGCAGCAAATAAGACAAACATTCCCTGGGTCTCAAGGTGACCTGCCCCACTGCCCTGGGCTGGTCATCTCCCAGCCTGCCCTTGGAGATGCCACATACCTAAGCCAAGTGTACACAGCCCCTAGAGCTGAAGGACTGTGCCACTCTGAATGGGGAAGCTCCCAGAGGACAGTCACTGGATAATCCCAGCTCCACTGGGGGAAATGAGGCTAGAATCCTGGCAGGAGAAAAGCAAAGAGACTGCTCAGGCCACTACCAAGCTAGAATGTCTGATTTAGATCAGGTTAGCAGAAGGTCCTTTACCTTCTAATTCCTCCACTAGAGGGCAGCACCATACTCCTGCCCCATGTTTCTTTAGTTAAATGTCCATTCACCTGCCAACAGCTGGCACTGCATAGCCCTGCAAGGTGCCAGCCTCACCACTGACCAAGCATCAGTGCTAAGGAAGAGCTAGAACTGTGCACCTGGGCCTCTTATAGCATTGGACTGAGAATGGCAGCGTCAGGAAGACTGTCCATTTCAAAGGGAGACGCTGCAGAGTTACAGGAGCAGATGATTGTGTCCAGGCTGCTGGCAAATGGCACCTTCCCTGTGGTAGAGGCTCTAGGAGACACCACTAGGAGAAGTTACCTTGGAAGAGTCTGCAATAAAGTTCCACCTCCAGTCTGAGGAGTGTGTGTGGGGGGGTGCTCTCACTTGAAGTTTAGAGCTGTAGCTGCAGCCTGCGCAGGGTTAAGCCAGTTACTCCCAAGCTAATCCCTTACAGCCAGCTGCTTGCAATAGGCATGCTAGAAAGCAGTGGTTTGTATTAGTCACTATGCTGGCTCTCACGCAGGCCAGGCTGGGGGATGCCACAGGAAGCGCATCAAGAGAGCTAGTCCATGTTTGATGAAAGCTCTGCAAGCAGAGACTGTGCACCTCTGGGTGCCAGGCGGGTGTTGGCATGCTGGGAGAATGAGGCCGACCGCAGACAGATGAAGATAACTGGAGATTTTCCAGCCCAAGTGCTGAAAAGCCAGACCCCTCCATCCTGCTGATCCTGCTGCACAGACCTTCCTGGAGGTTGTTTTGAGAGCCCAGGCCTGGTAGTGGTACAGGCAGTAAACCTGCCCTGTGCTGTGGCCTCTCCACAAAAGGAACAAGCTGTTCCCAGAACAGACTCAGTTCTTCTTAAAGTAGATTCCAAGACTGCCTGAGTCCCATGTGTACAGCAAGTCTTACTGTGCAGGTAGGACACTGGAGTCCTAATATTAACTCCTTTCCAGCCATCCAGTGGATTGCTACAGAAAAATGCCATTCAGAGGCTGTGCTAGAAGCCCCCCTTGGTGGGAGGGGTTTGCAACTGGGCTGGCTGACAGACCCCCTGCTTCGATAGTCACTGAGCATATTGCATCATCTAGTTAGATAGCAGGAAAGCTGGAGGAGTCTTCCACCCTGTGGCGTAGGTGTTCTGGGCAGTCCTCTTACAGGAGGAGCTCCTCCTCCTGATCAGAGAGGCCAAGGGGCTCAGCTGTGAATTTATGCTCTTTCCTTTGACACATTTGCTGCCTTGCCCCCAACCCTACTTGGCAGCAATAGGGTCAGTCAGGAACAGCCTTTCAAGCTTAAAAGGTTGGTACAGGCTGGGGCAGGGTGAGCAGACCGAAGCTGCATTTGAGCCCAAGAAGTGCAGTTCAGAACCAAGCCTTCCCAGCATTGGGATCTGGGGCTCATTTGGCCCATCAGGGAGATGGGAGGTCTGGGGTTTGAGATTGGGCCAAGAATTTCACTGCCCTGTAAGACAGCATTCTGCATTGATTGAGCCATAACACCTGCAGCCTTCTTTGGAGAGAAGAGAGAAATCACTCCCAGGAGATGCAATGGAAGTGGACTTGAGCTACTGCAGGCAGCCACATGGTCCTGGACTGAGTTACTTTTGTGGTAGCTGAAACAGCCTGAGCTTGTCAGAGCTAGAGCATTGCTATGATCACAATGTCAGAGTTCAGAGGCTGGATTGACAGCCACAGAGACTGGGGTGCTGTGGGTTACAGGACAGGAACAGCAGAGGCTGAGGGGAAGTCCCCCCTCCTCCTCTCCTGCAACAGCCCCTCTAATCTAGCCTAGTGGGATGACTGAGGCTAATGGCCCTGTTAGTCTCTGGCCCCTTTTGAAATCGCTGACGAGTCCAGTTCCAAGTGGACTTCTTGTGCCAGTCACATGCATGGTGCTTCAGACATAGCAGGACCATCCCTGCCCTGGTTGAGCTTGCAATCAAAGCCTCTGTTCCCACTTGTCATTGACACTCAGGTCACTTCATGTTGTGCGCATTCATTCATTTTAAGGCTAACTGGCATCTACGATTTGGCAGCCACTCAGACATGGCTCCTCCTCTACAGGTGAAAGTTAAAGCCTGAACCCTCCAGTCCCTCCCAGGCTGCAGGAAGCTCACCAGCCCAGGGCACGCAGAGGCCATGCCAGGCACTACTGGGTTGTATAATGGTAAGGTCTCCCCCCATCCTACCATAGACTCTGGACTGGATGCAGAGCCTCCAGCCAGGGGATCTGGCTTAAGTGGCATTGCCAGAGGGCAGCGGGGAGCGAGTTTCAGCTAGGAAATAACGGTCACACTTCCCACATGGTACCAGTGGGAGGACAAAGGCCATAGCAAGTCTGAGCTGGAATTAGAACTCCAAGCCTCAGCCCATTAGGAACGGTCTACCCTGCACACCAAGCCTGGGCTTGAATCAGGTTTGAGCCCACCCCACCGCCTCAGTCCCTTTGTTGGACTCACATCAGCAAGCCCTCAGGACCTTGCTGGGGGAGAGGCAAGTCAGACCTGAGTCACAGCAGGACCTGGGCTCCAAGCCCCAACATTCTGCAGTGTAGATTCAGCTCTGCTGCTTGAGCTGCATCAGAAGGCCCGAGTTGTGCAGTATGGATGTGTTGGCACAGCTGAAACACCCAGGTCCAGCACTTGTAAACCCAGGTGTTTCCAAGCCTATGCTTGAGCGTCCCACAGACCTGGTTTACAATGCAGTGTAGACAAGTTTGTAGACCATCATGCCCATCCTCTTCAGGAAGATACAGTCCTACTGTGGTGAGCCACCAGGGCCTAACTTTCCAGAGCCTTCACCTGGGGCAATTCCCTCCCTTGCTGCTTATCCTCTCCCTCTTAAGTAGCTCTCTCCTGGTCCCACTGCCCCAGGGAGAGGAAATCCCAGTGAGCCACAGGTGTTGAATCCAGATACAGATTCAGATTAGGGCCAGTCACTGCTGCTCCTTGCCAGTTACTGTGATGTCACATTTCAGAGTCCTCCTCCCTTAAATGTCCCTCCACACACAGGGACAGCTAGAGTTTATACAAGTGTCCCATACTCCATGTCCTCTGTCCCGCCCCCAGACCATCTGGAATTAGTTTCTTCCATCCTCCATTTACTGTGCAGTGCAACTCTAACCCAGGCCAGCAGCCTCTGCTGCAGAGAGGCTCCAGCCCTAGAACTGAGCTGGGCCTCCTTTGCAGGGGGCTGAGGAGACTGGCTCTTGTAGAACTAGGCTGCAGCGACCAAGTACAAAGTACACAAGGCTGCAATCCCTGCCAAAGGGGGTCCTAAATCTAGCCCTTGTTCAGTCTCTAGCAGCTAGTAGTGTCTCATCACTGCAGAAATAATCTGGGCTCTTATCCAGGTTTCACCCCTAACTCCTCCCAGCATCCACACACAAGTCTGAAGTAGCTTTGAGGTGCTTTAAGCCAGGCAAGTGTGCCCAGTTCAGGGTTTAAACCCCACATTCCACATGGCCTGCACAGCACTGGGGACATCCACCTCCTCGCCTGCTACCCAGAGGCTCATACCAAGCATCCCCTACTGACTAGGCCTGGAAGAGACACCAGCTTTAGCCCTAGGGGAGCAGTGTATTCTGAGCACCTACTAGCCCCCTCTTGGCCTGGCAGAAGATGCACCACTGCCTGCACCTGCCTCCAAGATGGAATTGCTGAAGACTAGCTCCCCTGCTTGGAGTGGGAAAGCAACCTCCATGAGGAAGACCTCAGGATTGTTTCTTGGACTGTGGCTAGAACAGACATACAGCAAGGATATGCATGCCATCTTCATGTGTAAAGTACAAATGGGCTGGGAGAAAAGCCACATTCCTATGATCTAGAGAAACTGACCAGTTAGAATCAAGAGAGCTGCAGCCTAGTGGGCAGTCTGAGGCAGACTCCTTTCCTGGAGGGACATGGTCAGTTCCCAGGGAAGCTTACTGAAAACAGGAGGTAGAAAGTTGTAGGTATATCCCAAGATGCTACTGGTTTCTGCCATTGTAGGAAGTGGTGGAAGTGCAAATGGAGTTGTGAGAGCTTTGGGGGCCTACAAGTGTATCCAAGCCACTGCTCTAGTCAGATGCACAGCTGAAAGGAGAAAAATTGAAGCCTGTCCTTAGCCAGTGATGGGAGGCTAGAATGGATAAAGGAGTTTCCTGAAGGCAGCAAAGGGATGCTGCTGTCTCAGTCATTTCTAGAGCCACATCAGATCAAGCTCTAGAGAGACTTCAGAGACACCAATGCAGAGTCCAGAGGGTGAGCTGCTTTTGCCTTGTTCCAGTAGAGCCTGCTATGGGATTTAGATGGAGTCTACTTCAGAGGTAGCCCTTCACAATTAGACATTTGACACAAATCCAGCTGGGATTCTCCTGTATAGAATGACTTTTGGCACTTGTTCATCCTCCAGTGCTGGCTCCAGTCCTAATGGACTGGATAGGAGAGTGAATGATGGTTTTTGGATTTGTTTGTTCACACCATGGCCATTGGGAGAGATGATTCCAACAAAAAACAGGAGCTTTGCTGAGTCTTCCTCTGTGAGGCCACCCCACTCATACTGGGAGAGCTTCAGGACAGGGACCACATTCCTATGTCTGCACAGGACCTAGTACAATAGGGTCCTCATCCCAGGTGGAAGCTTTGGCCGCTTCCTTGCCCCAAAAGTGTTTCTGTAGGATGTGATTTAGCGAAGAGTTCTGGGCACCCAGCTCTTCATCCCTTGTCTGAGCACAGAGACCAGCGTTCCCTCAAGCTTGCTTTGCACACCACAGCTACTTGCCACTTCAGAGCATCAGCAGGGATAGATTTTAGGGTCTTCTCCAAGGTCACAGGGCTGTATCAGCAGAGGTGGTAGAGAATCTACCACCTAATAGCCCATGAGCCAGCAACCAGCATCTCACACTTGCAGCAGCTCCAAGTGCTTCTCCTGCATTGTGCAGTGCAAGGATTTGAGTTTTCCTCTTGTCCTTCTGTGCAGAGAGAGGCTTTAACTCCTTGGTAATAGACAGTGATCCAAGCTGCAGTTTGACACTTCAAGTCACCTGGGAGCTGTAATGTTAGCCTCCTGGCTTCTTATATGCTGAGCTAAGATGACCCAGCCAGGCCACTGCTCTCCAACCCAGCCAGACCTGTCCCTGGATTTCTGACCAGGGAAATATTAGGACAGGTGAAGACTCACTCCAGCCTGCGGGAAGAAATTGGAATGTTTGTGGGAGGGGAGTTCAGTCACCTGACCTAACCCAATCCTCCACCTGCTCTATGTGCAGGACTCCCACTATTCAGCCCTATGGGTAAACAGTCTCAAAAGGATGACCAGCCCAGGGAAGCCACCTAGGGTATGTCTACACAGCAATTAGACAGCTGCAGCCTGCCTGTGATGCAGCTCCCAGGATTGGGGTTAAGGGGCTGTTTAATTGCTGTGTAGACACAAGCTCTGGGACCCTCCCATCTCACAGGGTCTAGAGTCCCAAACATCTACACAGCAATTAAGCAGCCTGTCAGCTGACTCCTGCTAACACGGGCCAGCCATGGGTTTAATTGCAGTGTAGACATACCTGTACACTCCTGTACCTCAGAGGCGCTAGTTACTGCCCTTTGCATTGCTTGCCACCTTGCACAGACTAGAGCTAGTTTAGTAGTTCTCAAAGGCAGGTTCAATCAAAGGCACCCATTGCAGCCTCTAGGGGACAGTACAGTAAAGTTTGCTAACAAAAAAAGTCCAAGGTGTCAGCCTCAGGCCCCTCGTGCCCAGTAATGAGACTGACTTTGCACCATGGCCTAGATGCCAGACTAGCTGGCTGAGGGATTGGCAGTGGACTAGCATGAATTCACAGTCCCCAGTACTGCTCCAGAGGAGTCTCCTGGAGTCAGACTCAACCTGGCAGCTGCAGGCTGGAATCAGTCTCCAGATTATGCCTTGACAGAAAAGCTGCAGCCCTGACATTCTGAGAGTGCTCAGCACAGTGCAGGCAGGAATGTGCTGTCCAGCTGCCAAGAGAGCCAGCCGTGGGCGGTTAGCGGCTGCACTTCCAGCAGGCTGCAGGTCAACATGCCAGCCACCACCCTGCCCTGCAGGCTGAGGTCTTCACAAGAGGGAGAGGAGATGCCAGATGAGCCCAGCAAGAGCCAAAGGGAGCCCTCTGCCACACAGGAGACTGGGGGAGTGGTTTCAGCTGACACTGCCTCCCTGCCATTGGGGCCAGGGCAATCCAGAGCGGAAGTCACACTGATGTGAACATCCAAGGAAAGCCAAGTACTATCAGCCCACCACCACCACTAAGCAGCAGCAGGCACTTGACTCAACCCATCTGCTCCCAGGGTGTTCCAGAGGGCTAGGATGTAAGGAGAAGCATTTGGCCAGAAGGGTCTGGCATTAGGACCATAACATGCAGCATGCTGCAGACAGGCAAGCTGTCTCCAGCAAGAGCCTCCTAGGGCCCAGCTGGAGTGCAGGACCTGCTACACATGCCCATGCTTCCTAGCAGCCTTGGTTCTGGGGTGGCAGGAAGGAGCTGGGTGATGAGAGCACTTCTTCCCTACCAAGCACCTTCCAGGGCTGGTGCATGCATGGGCACAATTTGCTGCTCAGGAGAGGCATTTCAATGACCATTCAGGTCTCATCCACACAGTGCCTTAGGAAGGTATCTACCACTTGGGCAGGAGTCAGAATTAGATTCAGCTAGGCCTGAGCAGGCTGGTTGTAGCTGGAGAAGTAATGGCTTCCCCCCCTTTCAATAGATTCTGAAGGCCCAAGAATTCCTAGCCTGTGTTAGGCAACTAATGAAGCCCATTTTCAGACAATCCCACATGGGTACCAAGCTATGTGAATCTGGAGCGCTCTCATCCTACTGGGCAGGTAACAACTGAATGTGACAGACTTGCAAAGGCAGGACATTATGCTGGACTAGATGTTGGTTCCCAGCCAAGTATTAGAGCCACTCTGCATAAAGTCAGAACTGCTAACAGGTAACAGTCACTGCCTTCTCCAGAGGAAGAAGCTGGACCTCATATTGAAAGGACAATTGTGCACCAGACCCTCAAAGCCAATGCAACACAAGCTCTCCAGCTCCAGACTCTCCTCTGTTGGGAAAGGGTCAGATGGGTTTGGCTTCCTACATGAGATTAATGTCCTGGATACTCTGCAGATGGCTTCAGACCAGGACTCCTCAACAGTCCTATGGCCCTGGAAGCTCACCCCCAAGATACCAATTGTTATGGGTCACCTCAGTGCTCACACTACTTGACCTTTCTGCCACCCAGCCACATGGCATAGCTGAAGTCACTGTACAGCACTACAATGGCTCTGTCCTCTTCAGCAGGAGCTGGAGAGCTATTTGAGCATCTGCTCTTCTCCCGAGACATCACCTGCAGTCCCCCAGGATCTGTCCCACCTACCTAACCCCCCCCTCCCCCACACACACACTCACTGACATCTACCTGCTGGCAGGTCACCAGGAACACGAATACCAGGGTAGTCAGCTGCAGCTCCTCCCTACAGATGCAGTCACCACTTTCAGTTCCAGCAGGACACTAGCCCTCAAGTGAGCAGCTGACTCCCATTAAGCCTGAGCAAGGCAGAAATACCAGCTGGGAGGAGGAAGTGTGTAGCTAGGCACTGACCTCCCCTTCCATCGATGGGCTCTGCCTCCAGTTGTCGGAAAGCCTTAGGCTCTGCTGCCTCCTCACCAAGTCTGGAGGGCCAAATGTTGCATGGAGGAATCCCTTTCCCACCTCCAGCTCACTCAGGGGACAGCACCCCTTTGGAGAAGGGAGCTGACCAACGAGCCATGCATGTGTCACCTCCAGGCTGGGTAGCTCTGTGGCTGGACCCAGAGGCTGCAGCATGCCTGCTGCAGCAGCTGGCCTCTGACAGGCTGCACTGCTGGAAGAGTACATCCCCTTGTGCTCCACTCTCCACCTGCGTCCAATCTGTGTCCATGGGGAATACTTTGGCTCTTGTTTCTGGTCTTTGCTACATACAGGACTGCCAAGGCAGCCAAGAGCCAGGAGAAGGCAGGCAAGAGAAGCCAGGGTAAAGCATGAGGGAGTTGGAGAAGGCTTCAGTCACTGAAGCCTGCTTCCAGAAGCAGGTTGGCTCACCCAGTCTGCCTGCTCTGAGCTCAATGAGGGGCTCCCTTATGGAGAGCTGTGCCACCAGGGGCCAGGCACAGGAATGTAATGCTTATTGAACAAGTTACCGATATTACAAGAGCCCCACACAGAGCCTAGGCCAGACTCTAGCAAACACTCTGACCCTTTGACCCTGCAGCAGTAGGGGTTATAGCAGATCTTTACCTTGCACTTCTAGATCAAGCCATAGTCTAGCCCTGGACCCAGCCTGGCCCCTTCCTGAAGGGCCATGTTGGTATAGGGCAAACTGACCTGCCATGCCCACAGCAGTACCTAAACCACAGGAACCAAGGGTCCTGGTCCCCACACTGGCTCAGAGATTACTCCAGGAGCAGGAAGAGCCTCCCTGCACCTCCTCCTACTGCAATTCAGGCCAGGAGAGCCAGAGCATCCCCACACGGTGCCCTTAACCCCTCTGCATGAGCAGAGCATCATGGTAGTGGCAGATGTTCTGCTGCAAAAACCCCATGTTCTCCCCCTGCACTGGGGAACGCATTGTTGTGCTGCTCTGTGCAGCTCCCCCTCACCCCAGATCCTCCACACCACATTAGTTAGGGCTCTCTGGAGCGGCCTTCCTGGCAACACCGGCCATCTGCCGAGAGGAGCTGAGCCCCAGGCAGGAGCTGGCTTTGTTTGCGCTAACTGGGGAGGAAAGGTGAAGGTTAGACCTGACAGCGTGGGGCTGGCTCTATCCCCTTTGGAGAGTCTGGGAGGAAGTGCCTGACAAGTGCTGTTCTCGAACGTGCACAGTAGAGGATTTAGTTGTGTGCTTCCGTCATCACGTTGCTCGCCTCCCCCACCATGTGACATGAGTGAGACAAGGGTGTGGCCAATCGCCTTGGAGCGGGTGGCTGGGGAGAGATGAACTCCTTTGATGCCTAGTAGCAGGTTTTTCCTGCCATGGTTCAATGAGATTCCTCCCACCTTGCCCCTCAGGGCTAAGTAAATCCTAGCTTGTTGGGGAGAAGTTCAATGTAAGATGGTGCCATGCTGTGGTGCCATATTGTGCTGCCAAGTTGGAGATGTGGGTTAGAAAGAATGCCTGGCATCTCATTCCCCAGGCTCTGGTGGGTGGGTAGCGTGAGGCCCATGCACTGATTGCCAAGGAGATATGGGCTACAGAGATGGGCAGAAGCTTGCAAATCCCGCTGTGCACCCTGGAGAAGAGATGGTTACCTTACCAGTCTTTCCAGACGTGGGGGCCATCACGCTTAGGAATGAAGCTGTAGGACAGCCACTCCACTAGCGGCAATTAGGCATCACTAGGGTGTCCCATCTCCAGGGACAGCTCTGAGCTTCAGGGCTAGCCTGCGCTGGCATCATGGCTGGCGTTCACTAGGGACATCAAAGGAGGGATTTGAGAGAGGGAGGGAAGGCAGATGGGATCATTTAAGTCAGTGATTTGCCACTGTGGGAGTCCCCCTGGCAGAGGCTTGCAGCCGGCAGCATCACACAATAAGCTGTCACAGGTGCCCCAGCCCATTGGGCTATGGCATCATCTCTGGGAGGGCCACAGCAATGCCCAGATAGTATCAATAGTGAGACGGGTAATCGTCAGTGAGCAGGTTACTGAAAGCTTCAGAGCTACTGGAGACCCTAGATGAGACCCTAGACCAGCCTTATACCATCACTTGCCATTGAGCAGGAGACATGTGCACCAATCCCATAGAGCAATAGCTTGGCTGAAGCTATTACAGTGAGTCACTCCTAGCATTATATCCAAGAAGGCAAATAGTATGCACCCCTCTGGCTGCCACACCACCAGGGGATGGGATCCCTCAGGGATGGGCAGATGAGCCATGTGCCTGGACAAGAGCCACATGTCACAGGTCTGGCTTTACTTGGGGTAGTTTAACAATTTGTTACGGGTTCATAGTGCACATTTTAGGTCTCCTGGCCCAAGACAGAGTTACAGGAGCATCTCCAACAGGCTATGAAGCTGCTGAAGCCCAGTGTAGGGGGACTAGGTCCCACACTTCAGGGGAACATCCAGGCAGACCAGCATTTTTGCTCACCCTGATTTCCTGGGAAGGAGCAGCTGCAGTGATGAACCTGTGGAATGGTGTATGTGCTTGTATGCTGCGTCACAGTAAGACCAGTGCCCTCTCTACTAGCCACCGTAACCAGTGTGGAGGAAGGACTCTGCCAGTGGTCTGTTTTGTTGCATATTGAGAACAGGGTTTGAAGGCCACTTACTCGGCAAAGATTTTATCCACAATTCAAGAACTACAGTCCTCAAATCTAATCTCACCACCACCCTGCAGCCCCACCCAGCTGGGCCTCTGCAGCAGCAGAGGGCTCCTGCCTATGGATTAGGTGGCTCAGAGCTGGCAGCAGCTAAGTAATGTTTAACTCCATACATTTTTATTGGGCACCTGTGCACTATGTGGGAATGCCTCTGAGGACATGCCAGCTAGAGATCACAGCATGGGGAGAAACCTGGTAGTGACTCAGAGCTGCAGGAGAGGATATTCTTCCAAAACTACTTTAATGAAGAGACCTGATCAAGCTACAGCCCTTTGCCAGACACTCCTCTTCCCTCCCTGTCCCCAGAGTGGGAAAGGCCAGGTGACTGCTACTTGCATGTGGATGAGCTGTACAGACTTATACAGTTTTGAAGAAGTTAACGCATTACTGCTCCATTCTGGCTGCATTGTAGTTAGTGCCAGCTGCCCAACCACCCAGCACAACATAGCAGCACTGCCTAGGGCAGAACTCCTGCTAGTGGGCATTAGCTCTAATACTGCTTCCTGCAGGGCATCTAAGGAATTCTAGACACACCAGCCCTGTAGAAGTGTAGCCAACTGAGAAGCTTTTAGAGGACTCAGGAGCTAGATGGGCAGAGCTGATCTTGTAAAGCAAGTGCATTAATATCCCTCTGCATAGGTGCTGACTCCATGGGTGCTCTGGGGCTGGAGCACCCATGGAGAAAAGCCCCCCTATCAGCACCTCTTCTCCCCACACCTGCAATCAGCTGTTGTGGCATGCAGGAGGCTGGGGGGAGATGGGAGAGGAGCAAGTACATGGCATGCTCAGGGAAGGGATGGAGTGGGGGCAGGGCCTGGGGTTGAGCACCTCCCAGCACAAAGGAAAGTTGGTGCCTGTGCCCCTCTGGCTCAAGTCCTAGGGAAGGGTAGGTGAGGCTTCCTGGTCTGGGTAAGCCTCCAACTGGATTCCCCTTTCAAGGCCATTCTTGAAGCAGTTGCAGCAACTACATCTCACAACAGCCTAGGGCTGTATGGAGAGGCGCAGTATGCTGACTAATCATCTATGAACCCTAGTCATTCTAGAGTACGGTATCCCAAGTCACTACTGGCCCATTTAGAATGGGCATGTGTACTTCTGATATTTAGCAGAAGTGCAGGGACTTGAGCAACCAAGTGATTGTCAGTCAATACAAGGGCAGGCCGCTGCTCAGTCCAGCCCGATGCAGCTTATTAGCCTGCTGGACCTCACCTATGTAGTAAAATGCCAAACCATTGGCTAAAGAGGCCCAGCTGGGCAGAGAAGGTCTTGCCATAGTTCAGTCTTTGATGGGTCCTGATGGATAGGATACAGGACACAAGCCTACATGTGCTAATGCCTCAGAGCTACATGGCAACAACAAGAGTGACTAACCATGGCCCTTCGCTGCACATCAGCTGAACCCAGACACATTAAGACGCAGCAATACACAGCTGAGGCTCCAACAAGGTTAACCATCCATGGTACCTCTATGGCCTCACAGCCCTGTGGCCCCACACTGGGAGACAGGGCTGGGCTTTTAATCCCCACTTCCAGATGGGGACCTGAGGCAGAGCCATGGTGACTTGCTCAGGTCACCCAAGGCTATTTGTGGCAGATCAGGGGGCAATTCTTGCTCTTCCATGGTCCAGGCAGGGCTCTAACCACTGAACCTGCCTTCCTCTGCCTCCCCATGGTGATGGCATGCTAGGTTTAAGTTAGCACATTGTGGGTCCCAGATTAGAGTTAAAAGTTTAAGATACAATAGGTTCTTATCCCTCCTCCCCTGCAGGGCATCACTACAGGCAGAAGCATCCAAAACCTTAACATGTTTGGATTGGGTTTTCAGTGCAACTCTCAACAGGTGGTGGTGGTGGGGGGGGGGGGGTTAGTCACTGGTCTGGGCACCATTACAACATCCTGGTACTTTGTCCTTAGGGATTCACTCAACCTTAGTTTCATTTTAGTGTAGGTGGTCTTGGAATTCCTTGGATTTTAACAGAACATCGGCAGATACTAACCTTTAACAAGGAACCCAAAAATAATGCAATGGCTCCATATTCAAAAAGCTGGTAGTAACAGCCTTAAGTCTTATTTTAACTTTGAAAGGGCAGATTCATAGGCATGCCAAAGCAGCCTGCAAGCTCCAGTTGTGAAGCTTTATCAAAGCAGCTGCAGCAACCTTCTAAATCTGGTCCTTGCCAGACTGGAGCTAGGACATGGGGCTCAAGAACCAGGCTCCCTATGGGTGCCAAGGCTTCTGCCTCAGTTCCCCTCCAGGGTTGCCCTGGTGCAGCAGAGCCATGGGGAGCCTTTTGAATACTGCTCCCCAAGCTAGCACATAGCCACAGAACATCAGAGATCAGTAACAGGTGGGCAGAGACATCTACCAGTGAAGTGTCCTGACACATGACCAGTCTCATTACTGGAAACAGGATTACTGCATACAGACAAGCTATAGAAGGGCAAGAATTAGTTGAGTTTGGATTTGTCATCTGAGCTGTTGACCTGACCTTGTCTATAGCATAACCATTAACTCTGCCTAGCTATTACTGAGTTGATTCATACACAGCCTGTGCACAAAGTTCCCATTAGTTTTAGCAATGAGAAGTTTGAAAAGCACCATTCAGGACAAAGCTGAATCTCCCAAGTACCTAATTTAACTAACTCCTATGGAACCCCTGCCCCACGGGCAAATGGAATGCAGCCTTGGCTACAGTCATGACCTGCCCCTCCATAAGCAGGTTGCACAGCTTACTGATCTGCCAGCATTTCCTCCCACCAGCCCTGCTGAGCAGGATTCTGCTTGGCTCAATGCACTGCCAGCCAGCCAAGTCCCAAGGGCAGGCTTCCCCTGCTGTCGGCAGCCAAGCCGACTGAACCTGCAGTGCTAGAAGTGTCGGGCTTTCACTGCATGGGGCAGGTGACCTCAGGCTGCCTGTTACTCAGTAGCCTGCACTTTCATCAGGGCCCCCAGCACAGCCTGTTTACTTAGAGCAGCAGCACAGGAATTCACTCCTCTGCTCGGTAGGTGGGTCAAGGTGCAGAAGCCAATGACCATGCCAAACATACAAAGAGGAGGAGGAACAAAGAAGGCTCTAAGTTAATAGTTCCAGAAGGTGCGGGAGGGCTTCCCTTGGGAGCAGGACAGCTGGGCATGACTCACCTGAGCGTGAAGGGCAGCAGCGGCGGCAGCAGCGGCTGGGTATGTGAACGCGGCATGGGGGATGGCAGGGGTTAGCTCTGTGGTGTACAGTGGGTAGGGAGCCCACGCCTCTGGAGATGCTGGAATGAGAGCTGCTCCAGCCAGGTCATCTAGACATTTAGAAACAGCAGTCAGTATTTGAGACGTGCGCCAACGGGGAACAGAGCTGGACTCTGCAGCAGCAAGACCAAGGCTCAGCACTGCTTTGCTTCCAGGAGAAGTCCCTCAGGGAAGATTAGAGATCTAACCAAACGGGAGTTCCTCTGGAGAGCCACTCCTCTGCCTCCATGGCCTGAATAGCTTGCACCCAGAGCCTGGTGCAGCTCAGCCACCAGTGATCAAGCTTAGGAAAGTTATGGCTTGATGTGCTGAGAAGTTTAATGCCAGTAATGCCACCTCCTCTCCTGCCCCAGAGGGGAGATCTAGCTACTGTGGAGAGCAGGAGGGGCTAACCCTGACAGCCTCTATAGTTCAGAGTACTCATGCTGCTATCTACACCTGGTAAGCCCTTGTACATGGAGCAGGCTGACCCCAGCAGAGCCCACAGGCAGGTCCTGCTGCAGCTGTGGGTGAAGCTCTCCCACATTTCAGTGCCCTCCCAACAGCCAGACTGTTGCCTGCAGCTGTAACACTGGCACATCTGAGGCCAGGCTCCTGCCCAACATGGGCATTAATGGCCATCTAGACAGCAACAAGGGAAGCAGCTGCAGAGCCCCTCCTTGCCCAGCGTGGCCCTGGTGGCTACTCACAGGGGTCCCGTGCGATGAAGTGCGCGCCCAGGGCAGGGTGGATGTTGGTGGGGTTTGGTGTGGCCATCAGCTTGCTTTTTGCCATCTTGGTGTTGGCTTTGGCAAACTCCAACCGCAAGGTCTGGGGGTTCTCTGGGTCGAAGCGGATACCCTGCAGGAGGGGAGCACAGTCTTGCACTGAAGCCAATTCCACTCCCCAGGTGGGTTCAGATAAGCTGTTACTAGTCACCTCTCCCTGGCTAGGGACCAGAGCCCAACCTGTGACAGCCAGTTATGCAGAGCGTAGCAGGGTGAGGCCAGGGGACACTAGACCAGAAATGGAGTGCTTGATTCACCCAGGAGAGCTGGCTCTCTAGCACTGGGGAATTTTTCCATCTTGCCAACAGGTACAGCTGATCTGGTGTTGGAAGCATGTGGACAGGACCAAGCCCCACACAGCACCATCTTTCAGAGAGTGGGTGAGCTTTGCTCAGGGCAAAATTGACTGTGCTGGAGATTGGAGAGCCCTGTTCACACTGGCATTTGCTCCTGTGGGCAATGGGCAAGGCTAGATGCCGGGTAACACTGGGTGGGGATGCACTAGTGCAGAAAAGGCTGCAAACTTCTTGCACTAAAGACAGGAGTGTGAGGCTGAGCAAGCCACAGGCAGCAGCTGCTCAGCTCAAGTAGGGGGAGGCAAGATGTGCTCCCCAACATGCAATAGCCTGGCTTGTCACCTTAGCAAGATTTATTAGATGGCTTAGGGGCAGGATGCTATGCAACGGGGAGGAGGAGGCGGCATACATGGCTGAACAGGTGTGCACTGCTCATCACATCCCAGCAAGGATAATGCCATCAGTGCACCTGCTAGCTCAGATACATTGGTCCCTGGCAGACACCCAGATGCCATGGTGATGGAAATGAAGCCATAAACCCCTACCACCACCCCCCACAGATCTATGGGGCCCACTGTAAACCAAGGGCTTCAGAAGTTTGATCCATGATAGCTTCCTGCTGAACTGACTTGTCACCCTCCCTGCTTGATGGCACCTAGCCATTCAGCATTAACAGCAAGGCAGCGCTCCTCTGGCAGGGCTACCACAGGGGTGTAGCTAACTGCTACCCAGCAATAGAGAACCAGGGGTCTGTAGTCCTCACATCTTCATCCACAAATTAGGGCATTAAAGGCACCACTGAGCTCTGCCTACAAGCTCCTACATTTAGAATAAGTTTGGTAACGGGCTCTTCAGTCTAGCTACTGAAAGTTACAAGACCCAATGGCTAGATATTGAAGCAAGATGAAGTCAGACCTGAAATAAGGTGTACACTTCAACTAGTGAGAGTAATTAACCATCAGAACAACTTCAAGGATTGTAGCAGCTTCTCCAGAGGAGATTGGCGGTTTTTCTAGTTCAAAGGGAATTGTTGTGGGGAGTCTCTGGCCTGTGCTATACAGAGGTCTGACGAGAGGATCACAGGGATCTTTGGGCCTTGGAATCTAAGACTCACCCTCTGCTTGTTTGACTATCCCACAACCAAGGGGAGCCAGAACTCACCCAAGTTATGCCACCCCTACACTCCAGTCTGACAAGCCGGTTTTGCAGCTAGTATCTCATTTCACCACATGATTATGAATGAGGCAGGCTGTTGTGATCAGGTGGTGAAAAACCTTTGCCTCCGAGCTAGAGAACCAGAGGACAGGAGGCCTTTAGTCTTCAGCAGAAAGGTGTGATGGGGAAGGGAGAGGGAAAGCTGGTAGTGAACAGAGGGAAGCTGTCCAGTATTTGCTTTGCCCAGCTCATTAGTGTATCAATCAGCAGATAGGCCAATGCAATGCTCCCTAGCTGTGGAGGAGTTCTGAGCAAATGAAGTGCATTGCATTGGCTATAGCTAGTTTCTAGAACAGGCTGAAGTCCTAGTGCAGGTACTGGTCCTTGCCAGCCTATGCTTCAGGGTATAGCTGAGGGGCGGGGATCCTTCACATGCTGCTGACAAGCCAAGTATCCATTTAGCTTGCTGCCTGGTTATAAGTGGCACTAAGCATCAGCTGCTAGAGGTGGGGGTTACAGATCTCCAAATGAACACTGGGGCTGGTTAGCCACACGAGGCCTCAGCTGGAGTCATGGATGGGTACATACGTTTAAGGCATTCTTTGCTGCTTCAGCACCAGATCGGCTATCGAAGGTAACGAAACCTACTGGCTGGAGGAGACAACAGGAGATTAGGTCTGAGCGCCTCCTCCCCTGCTACTCCCTCCCCAAGCTGCCAGCACCATAGCCTCAGCACCAGTCAGATCAGAATCCTGCAGCATTCAGAGAGCAGCAAGAGGCCAGTGTGGCTGCTCTAAACCATAACTTAGGGGCAGAGAATGCAGAGAAAAAGGCCAAGAGTCATACTATGCTGCCAATTCCTGCCCCCCTGGTGCTTCTTCTGGCCTGGGCCCAGGGCTGCCCTGTTTGGCCTAATGATCCATCTGCATAGTCCTGTCACAGCACCAGACACCACAGGGTTTTCTTTCAAGGGCACAGAGATCCAGTCACCCTCAGCTCTGGCTCTGAACAATGTCTGAATTGCAGCTCCAGCTGATGTTTGAGCTAGTCTGGGTTTGGGGGACAGTTTTGCCAGGGAAGACAAGTCATAAGGGTTGAGGAGCAGAGTGTCAAATCCCAGCCCCTTTATCTCACCTGTGGTGATTTCACATCTTCAGAGAGCTGCACGGACACAGGGCAGCAAATTACCCCACCTCTGCAAGAGCCAGCACGTGCTTAAGCCTTGGGGGTGGGAGGGGACACCACTACTTCCATGCAGCCAGACAGCTCAGGTCCTGGATTAAGCATTCATCCCCCCCACCTCCCCCATCTATGGAGTCTGGGGAGCTCTGCATAGGAAGGTGCGACACCTCCCTGTACCTAGGGCAAGAGGGCCCCAGTTACCCATGGGGATTTACACGAAGAGGCTCGGAGTTGGCAGCATCACAGCTCTGCCTCCTGTTGCTAGGCTTTCCTGCTAGCACTTGCCTCCCAAACAGGAGGGACCCAGCAGGAGACTGGTTCTGTGGCTACCCCTCCCCAGCATTGTCAGAGGGGGGCTGCACTGGACTGCATGCCAGCTTTGTTCACACAAAAGCACAGCTCTCAGTAAGAGGAACAGTAGGGCCATGTCAGCTTGGAGTGACAGCTCCCACATCTGAGGCAGAGGCAATGCAGCACCTGCTGAGCTTGTCCGATACTCACAGGCCTGTGTCCTGCCTAGGCTGGGCAACCCTCACCCAAAGGATCTCTTCACAGCCATAGACTGCCTCTGCCCCACCACTGAATCATCAAAAAGGCCTCTGATCTAGTCTGCCAGCAAGATGCTTGCTGCCTACAAGAGCTGGCAGGTTAGGCTCAACTGGACAAGAAGTGGAACAGGCCAGGTGGGGGCTCAGCATTCTACTCCCTAGGGGGAGTCACTGATGGTCCTGCTCCAAGGCTTGCTGCTGCCCAGCCATGCAGCAGAGGTGGCTGGGAAGACATTTGGGAAAGCTGCACCATGGGCTGGGGGCCAGGGTCTGGATGCAGGTGTGAGCAGGGACTGAGGAGAGAGCCCAGGTTACCAGAGGATGGCAGTTCACCCTGCAGGGACTGTGGCATCCTCCCCGAGCCCCATCCTGGGAACCTAATCCCTGCTACACCAGAAGCCATGGAACTAATGCCCAGGGAAGGGGAAAGGAGATAGAATAAGGAGAGTTACCTGTTTTGATGTTAGTTTGATCAGTGATCCTTCATAGCCCTGGAGAGAGACCAGAAAGTTAGGACTCCTTAAAGGTAAGGCAACCAGCGAGGTGTCCCAACACCACAACTGACTCCAGGAATCTTCCACCAGCCCCAGCTAGTTCCTGAAGCATAACTCTGGATGATCCAGCTGTGGTGTCTGAGCTGTTAGCCTCTCCTCCCAGGCAAGGACAGCCTGGTCCCTCTTCTCACCTCCCACCCTGCTGGACTTGGCAGGCATTAGGAGTGCTCCGTTCCCACCTGTGCATGCTGGACAGAGGTTTGGAGAACCTCCAAAAAGCTACTTAGTAGCAAAGCAGCTTCCCCAGGGCTGCTCACAGCAGGAGTCAGGTCTTTAGGAGGATGGACAGAGGAGGCATCCTAAGTTACATTTTTGATTCAGAGTCTGTTCAGGAAGCTAGATACTGGGAGGGGGGGCACATTAACCCCAGTAGCCCAGTGGATGCTACTGCCGGCCAATGAGGAGGTTACTGAACAGGAGGAATACTGGAATGGGTATCCTGTATCTGGTCCCAGTCAGCTATTGTTTCTGGTCCCCATGCATCCAGAGCAGCAGCACTGCCTAGACCTGTGGTTTTCAACCTTGTTTCTTTTGCAGAGTCCTAAAAAATTTTGAATGGAGGTGTGGACCCCAGGGGTCCACAGGCTGAAAACCCACTGGCCTCAGCTATACAGACTGCAGACCAGGGCACCAGCATCAGTTTAGTTTCAGACTATAGTCTGGGTTTATAGCTTCCCGGACCAGTTACACACACCCAGGGGAGATGGTTTGTTGTGCCACCAGTGATCAGGTTTGTGCAGTGCTGTGCACAGGGCCTCACAGGGTCATTAACACTAGAGGCAGCACCCCATGCAAGCCTGGATGTCTCTACACAAGTCTGTGGCAGTGTATTGCTTGTGCCCCCAACCCCTATAGCCTAGAACAAGGGCTAGCCCAAGGCACAGTATGTTCTCATCCAGATAGGACTGGCAGCATTTGGAAAGAGGAGGAGGAGTCTGTGCCATAGCAGTGTGTAGTGGGGGGAGGGAGGGAGGGTGTACAGCCCCCTCCGCCCCGAGGAAGTCTGTTCCCCAGGTACACTGGAGGGGGAAGTTGCCTTGGTAGCTGTTCAGCATCTCTACCCAGCTTAGCTACTTCCCAGCCCCTCGGTGATTACCAAGCAAAAAGTTCAGCTGTCACACGGAATCTGACTCACCTGGGTCAGACATTTCACCCCTCTGCACATTAGGAGCAGGGGAGCTCTTCACCTCCCCTTAGAGTAGCAAACCGCAGCTAGAACATGGGACATTCTGCTCCCTAGGGTTCTCCGGTGCAGTGGGGAGCAAGCAGTGCCTGCAGTGGCTTTTAGTACATTGGTATGAGCTCCTGTGAAGGGGGAACCACCAGTGGGTCCCAAGGGGCACCTTCTGGGTTATCAGAGGGGTATGGTGAGCTCCAAGCTCCCATTGACCCTCGGCTCAGGACAGCAAGGGATTGATGGCCTGCAGTGCCTGGGACAGAAGGGATAGCCAGCTGAGGCTTCTGTTACTTGACTGCCACCATCATTAGATGCCTCACTATTGTGACTGAGCATCTACCAGGTTACCCTGAAGGGCTCCTCCCTGACCCCCACTGAGCAGCAGCCCAGGTCCCTTCACTCTTCCCATTAGACTTTCAGACCCAGTAACATCTCCCCTGCCCCCCACCCCAAAAGAAACACTCCCTCAAGCAGATGGCAGCCTGTGCTGCCCAAGGCAGGCTGGCTGGAGGACCAACCGGCATGTTGCTAGCAGGGCAGCCCACTTTAAATTAATGGAGATATCCTATCTCCTAGATAGGTACAGGACCTCGAAAGGTCATTGTGTCCAGCCCCCCTGCCTTCACTAGCAAGACCAAGTACTGATTTTGCCCCAGATCCCTAAGTGGCCCCCTCAAGGATTGAACTCAATCCTGGGTTTAGCAGGCCAATGCTCCAACCACTGAGCTATCCCTCCCCCCACTCACCTTGAACGGTCGGAAGAGCAGGTAGAGCTCTCTGGGTTTGATGTCCACAGGAAGGCCACTGACAAAGAGCGTCCGTACCTAGAAGAGATGGGCCCACACTGAGTGCCAGGCAGGCAGAGGCTGGAGCGCTAGGTAGCGCATGCATTTCAGAGACATGGCCTCACCACATCACCCTTTGCATTCCAGGCTTTTCCCTGGCGAGAGGGGAGCATCATGCCTATGGCAGCATGTTCATGGGGCGGGGGGAAATGCTGCTCTAGCTCTAGAACTCAAGCTTCCTAGATTTGAGGGGAGCAGTGTCTAGCTAGAGAGGTCATTCAAACTGCTGGCTCACCGTCAAAGGCACTGTAGCGCCTCCTTCATGATGGGGTGTGCCTAGAGCTGTTCATTGAGCCAGCATCTCAGGGGGTGCAAGTTACAGAACCATGTACAATCACTGTTCACACCCAAAACAGAGCTGCATGTGCTCCTTTATGGCTCTACTAGGCCCAGACCCTGCCCCTCAGCATGACCCAGACACACGAGCAGGGCCTGAGACATTGCTCAGAAATGCATGAGCATGGATTAGAGTCTGACTGGGAATTATTTTGAGATAAGTTGCTTTGCCTCAAATATCTTGCTGGGTGCACAGTGAGCAAACAATGGGATTGAAATACTGCAGCTTTCCACAAGCCAAGAGGCCATCTTTGCCTAGGTGAAGAGCCCATCTTCTTGGTACGATTACACAGTCCCAGAACATCCTGCTGGGTCACAGAAGTTAGACCTGCTCCATCCCTATTACCAGTGCAGGAAGGGTCTAGCAGGGACTTCAGTATGTTTCTCAAAGTAAGGGGGCCCAGAACTAGGCCTCTGGGTACAGACTTCAAAGTCTGAATGACAGCAAGACCAATGGAGAATGTTCATTGAAAGCCCCAGTGGTGACAGGGTCACACCACATGCACATAGTCCACTGCTGGAGCAAGTTGATGGCATCAGAGTGACATTCCCATCTCTGGCTCAATCCTGCCCAGAGGACAATACCAGGCAGGCTCAGGGCATGCACCCCTTCATGCCTCAATGGACAGCTTAGAGCACTGCATGCTGAGGTCTGTGTCCCTCCTCGTGACATACCCAAAGAGCACACAATGCCACTTCTGAATGTGGTAAGCAATTGGAGGAAGCCCAGATCTCAGCAAGATTGGCTTGACTGACTCTTGCACACTTTATGCTCAGAATTTGGCATAAACAGTGCATATGGAATACCTCTAACAGACCCAGATCTGCCTGTAAGAGGGTCCAGACTCCTGACCCATATAGTGATGCAGGCAGTACATAGATCTGCTAGCTCCTGAAGTTGGTCACAGTGCATAGAGGCTTTCTGCATCCATAGGCATGACATGGCTGTCATGCCTGAGCAGTAAGACCTGGCTGTCAAAGGACATTGTTTGCTACAGTTTCCACTCTGCTTGCAGCCTTGGTTGATGAACTTGTCAGCACTCTCCATGGTGCTCAACCCCACCTGCACCAAGGTTCTGGACTTTGGTCTTCTGTCCAGCATCTTGGAGACCTTGAAGAGTCACAGAACCTTAGAAATGATGACTTCTTGAGGTCCCTCACAGCACTACAAGTCCCAGCCCTGTATTGTGCCAGGGCCAAGGAAACCTAAACCATCTCTGGCAGGTGTTTGTCCTGCTTGTTTTTAAGAGCTTCCAATGATGGGGACTCTACAACCTCCTCCTTGGAAGCCTGCTCCAGAATTTAACCTCCCTTTGCTGCAGATTAAGCCTGTTACTTGTTCTCCATGTCCAGTGAAGGGAGGACAATTGATCACCCTTCTCTTTATAACAGCCCTTGAAGTATTAGAAGACTTATCAGGTTGCACCTCAGTGTTTTCTCCATACTAAACATTGAGAGTCCCCCTCCTCCCCCCCCCCCCCCCGAATCTTTCCTCATAGGTCAGGTTTTCTAAACCTTTTATCATTTTTGTTGCTCTTCTGGACTCTCTACAATTTGTCAACATCCTTCCTAGAGAGTGTGGTGCCCAGAATTGGACAGTACTCCACTTGGGGCCTCACTAGTGTCAAGTAGAGCAGGACAATTACCTCCTGTGTCTTGTATACAAGAGTCCACTTAATACACCCTAGAACATTAGCTTTTTTGCAGCTGCATCTCATTGAGAATCAGTTTATGGTCCACTAATCCCCAGCTCCTTCTCAGTATTGCTACCCCCGCCCCCCCAGCCAGTTATTTGATTTTTCCTTTGTGAGTGAAGTACTTTGTACTGTCTTTAGGACTTTCATCTTGTTGATTTTAGACCAACTCAAAAGGACCATGACAAATTAGAGGACAAGTTTAAATTTCCTCTAAAGTGCTTGCAACCCCTTCCATCAGCAAGGATCATAGACTTACTCCCCACTCTATTATTCAAGTCATTAATGAAGATTGGCCAGCACTGAACCCAGGACTGACCACTGTGGGACCTACTAGATACACCCTTCCAATGTGACAGCAAGTTAATGGTAATTTCTGAGTACAGTCTTTCATCCAGTTGTACACCCACTTTATAGTAAATTCATCTAGATCACATTTCCCTAGTTTGCTTATGAGAATGTCATGCAAAACTGTTAAAAGCCGCACTAAAAAACCCCAAGGTCTGTCATATCTGCTGCTTCCCTCCATCCACTAGATCAGTAATCTTATCAAAAGGAGGAAATTAAGTTGGTTTGGCATGATTTGTTAACAAATCCTTGCTAGCTATTCCTTATAAACCCTATTACCCTCCAGCTGCTTACAAGGGTCTTGTTCGATACCTGGAAAGATCTGGAGCAAATTTATTGAAGTTAAGCTGACTAATCTATAATTCCCTGGGTCCTCCTTGTGCACCTTTTTAGAGACGAGCAAACATAGTACCTTTCTCCAGTCTTCTGGGACCTCTCATCCTCCAGGAATTCTCAAAAGATAATTACTAACAGCTCTAAGATTGCTGCAGCTAGTTGCTTAAGTACCCTAGGATGAATTTCATCAGGCCCTACTGACTAGGTCACATCTGTATAAATATTCTGTAACCTGTTTTCCCTATTTTTAGCTTGCATTCCTTCCCTGTTGTCAATATTGTGTTGAGTAACTTCTTTCTAGTTAAGAAAGGCAAAATGGGCATTAAGCACCTCAGCTTTCTTGATATCAATTTTTAACTCTCCTTCCCTGGAAAGTAGAGGGCCTGCACTTCCTTTTGTCTCTTGTTCTGAATATACTTGAAGACTTATTGCCTTGTGTCCCCCTTGCTAGGTAAGTCATTTTGTGCCTTAGGCTTATGCTGAGGCTAAGGAGCTTGTGGAATCTGTCTCTGGAGATATAAGAGTAGGTTAGATAAAGGTCTATCAGGGATGGTCTAGACAGTATTTGGTCTTACAATGAGGGCAGGGGACTGGACTCTATGACCTCTCAAGGTCCCTTCCAGTCCTAGAAGCTCTCAATCTATGTAGAAAGAGTATTCTTTTGTACTTTAATCATTTAACAGCCAGTTACTCCCTGCAACCATCAAAGTCCAGCAGACCATTCCAGTCCTGCAAGTGATTGAAAATTGCTTAGTGTCTAGTCTTGTCCTGCCTCCCCAAACCACTTTCATTCCTGACCACCTGCAGAATCCACTTTGCTGTAGTTACGATCTCAGCTTGCTAGGTTCCTTCTACCTATCTGGAGCCTCCTTTAAGCTGTACCTGGTCTTGGCAGGCTGGACCCTTGCTGAGGTGAGTCCTGGGGTTGAGTGGCAGGAGTAGCATTTGAGAGTGATGGCCATCTCCTGCAGCTGGACTACCTGCTCCTTTGAGAGACACTATCAAAAGCAGCCACCATCAAGCTGTGCAAGTCAATCCTGCAGCCTCACTGGAGAGGTGACTGGTTCTCATGCAGTACAACTGCTGGTCAGAGCTGCTAAGAAACCAGGGACCCAGCGGCTCAGCCACAGCCAGCATGTAACTGATGAGTAAGAAGCACTAATGGGGAGGCTGGGGAGTATCTGCTGTGTATTTTCAGAAGAGACCAGCCCATTTTGCAAACAGGAAGTAGCTATGTCACCAGTGCTAGGCCTGCACGTGCCTCAGCCATGTGAAACAGCCTTCCCTGTTCAATATTTCAGGATGTGCTCAGGTCCCAGAATGGGATGTTCTCTGTGCAGCAAGATACAGGTCAGATGGTTTTGAAAGTGGTCCTGCACTCTTATCAGCAAGCCCTTGCAACAAGCATGTTAGAAGGGAGAGGCAGCATTAGCTTATAAGAACCAGAGTGATGTGGAGACAGTCCCAGGGAACAGCATGAGCAGGAAAGACCCAGGAGACTGGAGAATACATTAAAGTTTGGTCAGACTCAGGACAGAGATGGATATGGTTGGTAGCCCACTGAATTATGAGCCCATCAACACTAGGAAAGGGCTCCACTGCTGGCTCCTAGAGAGGCGCCCCAACTTCTACCCCCACTGCATTGTTCAAGAGGATTTCACCACCAACGTGGTGAAACTGGAGTCTTTTCAACACCATGGCAGAGACCCAGGTCTCAAGCACCGGCCCATGACAGGAAGCCTTGTTTGGACACCAGCTGGGGGGCAGAGTGAGACTCATCCTGGGGAACCTACATCCACTGCCAGCAACAGGGTATTTTCTTCAGATGGGAAACCAAGCCAGCCAATTCTTGCCTAGGGACCCCCTTGCCTAGAGCGCCCAAGCTGTGACCAATGCTGCCTGTACACACACCCAGCCCTGCCCATTCTTAGCCCAGCCACACCACTGTACTGCTCTACCACACTCAGCCCAGCCCAATCCACAGCAGAAGCTTCTCCCCATCCCAGCTCCAACTCTCCACCCAAGCTACCTGGAAGAAAGAAGCAGGGTGGCTTATCACTTCCTACATCACCAGCACTCAGCCAGGTGATGGAGGTGGTGACTTGGACAATGCCATGGCTGTCTTGCCCAGCTGGTGGGACATCACCTGTGATTTCATGCATTTCACATGCACAAGATGTGTCATTTGCCTATTTCCAAACCTTCCACCTTAACAGGTGGTGTTCAGCATAGGCCAGCATGCCATTGATCCCGCTAGCTCTAGTTCTGGGTCCAGTAATCCCCAGAGTAGTGGAAGACCTGGTCAGAGGGCCCTCAATTGCCCCAATGAGAGACCCTGCCCATGGTAGAGGGGAGTTGATGTCACCCTGTTCTGGACATGTGCTACAGGAAGTGGTCTCCTGTCCAATCACTTGGACATTTCTCCTTCTCCCCCTCCCCAAAAGCCAGAGTTACACCAGCCAACATTACACCATTGATGGCCAGTGGCTGACAAGCATGCCAGCAGAACTCCTAAAGGTTCTAGGAAGTTACTGCAGGCTGAGAGTTTCCCCAGCAATCCTCAAGGGGACACTGTTTAGTCTGTCTTTTCCTTCTGCTTTCTTAACCCAGGAGCAACCCAGCTGAGGGCAAGAGACTGGCTCCTCTGACAGCCACAGGCTCCTCTGTGTCCACTTAGTCACTAGTGGAAAGTGACTTTCACAGCAGCCACCTTCTCACTGTGTGGGGAGGAGCTTAGTGGCATTTATTGAAATCCATTACTAAACAAAATCCAGCCTGGGTAATAAACTTAGCTTAGTGCCCAAATCACTTGGGCACTCCTGATTCCTCATACCCATAGTCATGGGCTTGGGTCTTTTCCCCACACCCCAGATAAGTCTGTTACTTTAGATTAAGCAAGGCCCCCCCACCAAGAAGGCTCAGTGGTATAGTGATCCAAGATCAGGTTAGAATCCAACACTGTGCTGGCTCAGGCCTCAGCATGGGCCCACTGCTGCTTTACTCCATAAGGCAGGCCCCTCTGCATCCCTAGGCTGGCTAGGAATAGGACATTACTGCAGTGTTGCTTCATGTTACAATTTCACCTGAAGCATGGTGGTTGCCCGTGCATGGGAGGAGTTCTGCAGTGTAATGGCAACAGGAAGCAGCCCAGCTTCAGGGCCTTTGGGAGCAGCTTCAGCAGTGGCAAGAGACACTTAGTTTCTAGATCACCCCATATTTTAAACATCCTGAGGGGTCTGACTATGTCAGAGGCCAGAAACAGCTTGACCCCCAGCAGTAAGCCTGGTACAGAGACAGGGCATTACTCAGCATTTCCCCTCCTCCCACAGCATTGTGGGAAGCCTGGGAAGTAATCTGTGGCACCCTCCCAGGCAAGAATCAGGAGAGCAGTCCTCTCCTCAAACAGCTAGAGAGCAGCCGAAATGTACTGTTGCCCGTCCATCATGGCAGTCAAGAGACCAGCAGGCGCTGAGGCAGGAAAGCCCTACATTAATCGCTTTATATACAATACACACAGAAAGATTTTGAAGCGCATTGGAGCAAACAGAGCCCTACAGACCAAGGTTGTCCAAACATCTGTAACTCCACCTCCCTGGATGGTTAAGTGAAGTTTTTAGGAAGCCTTGCAATCAGAGCACCTCAGCAGGGAGCAAACTCCCTTCCAACCCTATGTGCGACTTGAAGATTTGGTTTCTTGGTAAGTGTTGATTTCACCAGACAAGCTTAAGATATTTCCCTTGGTAAATGAAATTTACTGCTAAAGCAGAGACAGAAAGCACTGCCTGAACTAGGAACTTTATTTAAGACTATTTGCCAGACACTCAATGCAATCTAGGTTTGAATTGTTAAAGCTTTCACTTTTTGAATTTCAACTGTCATTAAGTTGTATGAACGCCCTCCCCCAACTGAAAAAAGTCAAAAATAAAGTCAGTTATGAGACAATCAAGTTGTGCCAAGCCCAGTTCTAGAGTAGCGTCCGTGTGCAATATAGGCTGTCACAAGGGGACTGGATAGGAAAGAGGTCAGTATAGACAGATGCTCTTGGCTTTGCTAGAGTTCTGCTGCTAGCACTGGAAGTCAGTGGAACAGAGTGCGGTTCTAAACATCAGCTGTGCCTCCTCTTAAGGCCCAAGGTGCTGTGTGCCCAGGGCACAGCTGCCCTGCCCACAAGGAAGCGGTGCAGGGCTGGTGTGCTGCTAGTCCATCCCGGTCACAGGAGATCCGGCCACTGCACATGGCTGCTGTTTTGCAGAGTTGTGTCAGCTCTGGATGAGATGCAGCTGGGGCCACTTGACGATAGCCGGATGGAATGTTGTGAGGCAGCGGCCTGCTCTAAAACCCGGGACTTATAAGGCTCGAGTGATGCAAGGAACACGGGGCTTGCAAAACAAAAACGGCAGGAAGGGAACATTTGGAATCTTAACCATGAAGATTACAAATAGTACATTTGCTGGCAACCTAATCTTTCAGTCCCAGATATTCTAGCAGAGCCTGTTAATGTCAGGAACTTAGGCACCATGTTAGAGAGAGCAGATTTGGAGAGTCTGAAATGGAGTGCCATACAAAATGCAAACATATCAAGTAGGTGGGTCACTGTCCCCTTCTTGCCCCCAGTCTGTTGCATTCCTCCCCTCTTTAGTACTTTGCCCTTTTAAGAGCCAGACTAAAGCAACTAAATGAATCAAACCACATGTCCCTGTAAGTTCAGTCTTTCTATAGCTTGAGGTTGGAGTCATAGCAACTCTGGTGTTGTTTGGTTAGGAACAGGAGTCATGCCTTAAATCCCAGTTTCCTGCTCTTTATAAAGGGACTTCTCTAACCTATGGACTGAGTGCCTGGAGAGCTGCAGAACCTTAGCTGCCAGCTCAGGATGAGTGAATGAAGCCTGTGGCCCAGCAGACAGCAGTGGCCTCAATTAGAAGCTCAGTGGAGAGGGAAGTCACACCCCAGAAGCATGCTGTTCGGCCCGCTTAGAGGCCAAAAAGGGAGTCAGGTGACCTGATATGGCCCAGCTTAGTGGCAAGCCCCTGCACACAAGCAGGCTTCTCCACAGCACTAGGTCTGTGGCCTATATGGCTGCAACAGCAGGCACTGCTTCAGCCTGGAACCTCCCAACTCAGATGAGCTTAAGCTACCAGCTAGTCATTCAGTACTGGCCTCCTCCCTTCTGAAGAGGGAAGGTGCTAAGTAGCATCAGGTAACCCTGTGCTGCGAGGCAGAGTTCCTGACTGCTCCTAGTCATTTAAAGACAATGGCATTTGGTGAGGGGTGCCCCCCATTCAGCCACATGCCATCTTGGGCTGGTGACTGCCAAGCTGAACTTCCTGATAAGTAGCTCTCAGTTTATTGCATTTAAGACAAGAATGGGAGGGACTAGTTTACACAACTGCTATGCATGGCTGAACATCTGGGGTGCAGCACCCCAGAAGTGGCCATACTACTGAAGTAGGTAGAGAAACATCCAGTGTACACCCCATAGCAGTGCTGCAAGAGGGGAGTGCAGCAAGTGATTTCATTGGTTCACCCCTGCTATCCCCAAACACCAGATTGCCAGTGACATAACCAGGATCCTGACAAGCATTTGGATTTGTTTTTGAAGCAGAGTGCTTTGTTTGTCCACACTGTGACCCAGTTGCCTGAAGACCAAGCCAGAGATGTCTCCACACATTTGTCTGTAGAAGAGAGTTCCTCACCACCACCCTGCCCCCCATGCTGGCAGAGACCATCCTGCCCCTTGGGTGCTTGATGGCAGGGCACTGGCCAGGAGATCAACAGCCAGGGATTTATAATGGCAAGCCCAGCAGGGCCTTCATGGCTTCTCTGCTAGATTGGGGACTGAGCAGAGTGCCCAGGAAGCAGTTGAGGAAGAGAAAGGGGGAAGATTTAGGTTCCCAGTGTGCTGTACATGGGGGGGGGGGGGTGAAGCCTCATTCTGAGAGCTCAAGGAGAAGAGATCCCTTCCCCCAAGACTGCACCATCCAGCTGTGGATGCACAGCAGCCCACCCTCTCTGCTGGCACACAGGGAACCAGACATGCTCAGCCTGGCACATTCAGCCACTACGACTCAATCAAGCCTTTCTGCCCAGCCAAGCTGGACTGACATTAAGTCATGGATAAGAAGGACAGATGGAGTCAGAGGAAGCCCATGCCCACCTGCCCCCCCAGGAGTGTGCCAGTATCTGGGCCCCACAGTAAGTACAGCAACAACTCTGAAAGGGAAGAGGCATGGGGATGGAGGCTTGAGTGTTTATGAGAGTCAGGTTTACAGTGGCAGCCATTGAGAGCAGATATAAATACAGCTGTGCTGGCTACAAGACAGAACCATGTGCATGCACAGGGGGATGTTCCCCTGCCTCTTCCAATAAAGGCTGTTTAAAGGCTCCTATTCAAGCATTTCATCCTCCTGCACATCTGGGTGGAGGAGTGGTTCTAAAACTGGGTTTTAGCCCAGCCACAGTGGGGCCAGGCAGGAAGACAGCACTGAGCTAACTGGGAAGCGGAGACAGACGTGGGTTTCTGCCTGAAGGAGCAGGAAGCCTACAGCTGGAGATTAGCTTGGTGCACCAGGCTATGCACCCTGAGATTACACTCACTGGCCAGGACCGGAAAAGCCTTGCAGTGCAATTGCCCAGCTCCAAGCTAGTTTACTGCTCTGCTAGCCCAGCTCCCCTCTTTGGGGCAGCCTGGGGATGTGTTTTGGATATTGTAGCAGACGCGTTAGCAGCCTGAGCACCTGCCAGAATAGCACCTTTTCACCAGCACTGCAGTCTGTTCAGGGAAAGCAAGTCTGCCATTTAAACTGAGAGCCCATTTCCATGGATTACCCCAGCCAGCTGGACAAGCCTGCCATGAGATGTTCCTCCAGAGGACAGCTGCTCGAGTCCCAAGCACTCATGGCTACCTGAAAGTAACGATTGGAGTCCAGCAAATATACGATCAATCCCAGAAAGGCATAGCCTGTTCCTAGGCCAGCCAGAGGCATTGTTAGCTGCGAGTGCTTCCTCCCTGCTTTACTGAGTACAAGTGTTGAACAGAGGCAGCTAGAGAATAAGGAACAGTCAACATCCTGAAGGTCACTCAGCCAGTCCTTTGCTAGTGTTTATTGTACATGGGGACATAACGCTGCTTGGATTTTGAAGCCTTGTGTCAGTGCTATGTGGCTGGAGCAGAGAGCTTCTGCACAGGTACTCACAGGGAGCCAGCTGGGGAAAGGTTTCCTCACACTGAGGTGTCACATGTCTCCAGTGGTACTAGGGCAACTGGGCCTTTTATATAAACTGGGGTCAAGACCAGATACTGTAGCTCACAGGGTCACCTTGAGCCATGGGACTTTCCTCTCCAGGTAGCTTGTTTAGGAGGCATGTACAAAGTTCAGTCCAGGTCCTAGTAACTGCACCCTCAGAACTACAACTGGCATCGCTTGCTATGGTAAGCGAGGACAAGACTGAACTGCACACCCCTACAGGAGGTTCTGGGTCAGGGAAGCCTGCGCAGCATGTGCTGTAGCTGTTCTGGGGGAACAAGAACATCTGTATCTGTGTCTGTCAGCCTCCCACCTTCCAGCAGCAGCAGGAAGTACATTAGGTGAGCCTGGAAGTCAAGGGGCAGCCCTAGTTGTGTGCCTGATCTGCAGCTGCAGAGAGCACTGGCTTTACCAGCACCTCTGCCTAGCTTATACCAGGCCTATCACACCTAGAAGTTTAGCTTGAGGGACCCACATGAGCAGCTGCAGATACCCTCTCTAGCATCCACAAGGAGCTGGCTCCCTTGAGGAACACCTGCTTAGCTCCCCCAAGCAACAGGTACTCCTGTTTTCCCTTCCAGCTGAGGTCCCTGCCAATCACACCCAACCCAGCTGGCTGCTCAGCCCTGCCAGAGGCCTGGGTGTGCCAGGGCTGCTCAGTCCTGACACCCTGCCAGAGGCCCAGGTGGGCTGCTCATTCCAGATTGCCCTTTCTGTTGGAGTGGACAGGCCTTGCTCCTAGACTGGCTCTGCATCATCCTTTGTGATGCAAGGCAGGAAGAATTCCAGATCTCCAGAGCCATGGATCTGAGGAGCTGCAGGGGTACAGAAGTCACCTGAAGCAGCAACAGGCCTGTGAGCATCCCCACAGCCCCTAGGGATGTCTTGCTCCACTCCACCAGATGAGCTACCAAGTTCCTGTAGTCTTGGCTTCTGCAGTCCTAGTACAGCAGGAAACAAAGGACACCTCTGGGAGGAGTTTAGTCCAGCCTTTACTAGTCCCTAGTTTGGGTCCGTGCTGCTAGAGGTGGGTCTATAGGCAGCACAACTCCAGCACCAGCACATGCCAGGGGCTCCTGACTTCAGCCAGCATCCGTGCTCTGACCCTCCTACTGCTCGAGAAGCAGGCAGCAGCCTATGGCAAGACATGGCGAGGGAATGAGAACCTCCCAATGCAGACATGAGGTGCTGAGCACAAGTGGCACAGGCAGGCAAAACAAACCAAGAGCAGGAAGCCCAGGAGGAAGAGTCTGGAGGCTAAGAAAGCAAGTGATAAGTTAGGACAGAGCAGGGGGGAAGGGAAGGGGCAGCACTAAGAAGCCAGTAAAGAACACAGCAGAGGGGAACTGCTCCCCACCCCAAGGGAGCCCTGGAACAGCCTACCATAAAGGGTGGGGACAAGAGGGCAGCCTTCCCCTCCCTCAAATCCAACGTACACAGCACCCTCAGTGTACCCATGGGCTTGGGGGCCATCAACACTGCAGTGGGAGTGGAGGTAATGGCTGCACTTGTAGGCCTACCCAAGCTAGATTAAAACTAGCGTGAGTGTCTACATGTGCTGCAGGCACACCTCTGACCCAGGCCCTCTACCACAGGGTTACTTCAAAGCCCAGTCAACCCACCTATTGCTTGTTTGGGGACATGTTCCCAAGGACAGCTCTGGATCCTGCCCCTAGACAACTGCTTCTGGAGAGGCCAGGAGGAGCCATGTCTGGCCAGACACACTAAGGCATTTAAGGAAGAGGCAGCTTTGCAGCCATTTTGGAGTTGTTCCATCTCCCCTCCCCCCTGCCTCCCCAACCTCCAAGGAGGGAGTAGGGATCTAGGGTGCCACAGGCTGGTAAGGAGAACCTCTGACCTGGAGAAGATGTAAATTTAGGCCATGCCATGTTTAATACCTAGTGTTCTTGTAGACTCCGTTCCAATGACTGAGTGTTTAGATTGAGATTATCCAGGTCAGACTAGAACTGCAATGGGCTGTTCTGGCCTTGCTATCAATGAAGACTCAAGAGGGTATCCATGCCAAAGCACAGCTGGTAACTCCAGCATACTGGGTCTATCTGCCCCACACAATGACAGCTCTGCCCAGTCCAGGAGCAGGCAGATACCTAGCTACCTACACCACATTGGACAGCCACACTGGAGATAACACCCCCAACAGGGTGGAAGGAGAACCACTCTGAAAGGGAGCTGCAATGAAGAGGCTGCATTCCCCTGACTGATCACATAGCTCTCTAGCCAAGCTTGGACTGAGTCTGCACAGACTCTGGGAGTCTCCTTCACAGGCAGTTGTGGGGATTCTGCTGCATCTTCCCCTCTAAGACCAGAATATCATGCACCTTTGGGATCCTCCTCATCCCAGGAGTCCCTAGACCCAGCTCACAAGCTTGGCTGCTGACTATGCTTGTAGTGCTCTCCAAGCCAGCATGGTGCTGCGGGCAGCAGGAGTTCAAGACAACTCCCTCCTGGGACCCATTGCAAAGCTCTTGGCCAGTTACGGACAGGATCAGTCCAGCCTCCCTCCCCCTCCCCCCCCCCCCCCCACCCATGTGAATGGCAAGGCATGTAGCCAGCCATTGACTTGGGGGAGTCATGTGACAGGGTCATCTGCCTTTAAACTTTGATCCAGGTCCTATGAATGGAGCCAAAGAGGAAGCTTCCAGGTAGTACTCCTGTGTCAGACCTGCACAGTGGGGCAGTTCAGCCTTGACCCTGACAGCTGCCAGAATCACCATCATTTGGGCTTCCCCCTCCCTCTCTACTGCAAGGGATTTCACCTTGAGTCATCCCACCTACCTCCCCACCATTCCCTGCCTTAGTCAGCAGCCTTGGAGACAAGAGGCTTGGTGAGGGCTTCTTGATCCCAGACCAGTCCACTCCATTCATTCCACACAGGCCATTGCTAGGCCAGGCAAAGGTCACTCATTGCCTGCAGCTCTGGCCCCATTGCCAGAGTTCCCAGGGGCACCTGCTTCAGTTGTCCCTACCCCCACCATGCTGCATCTGCTGCTCACCCTGCCTTCCAACTGAAAGAACAGTTGGCACTACCTCAGCCCCAGCACACTGGCTACAGGGGGTACCACCAAGTGGCTGTGCTTGCCTAGGGCTGGCTCTGGCCTTTAAGCCACAGCCAGTATCTATGGGGAACATTCCTCCCCCCCCCCCCCCCCCCCCCCCCGTGTCCAGAAAAGGGCGGGAATTAGACTCTGTAGACGTTTCCCCTAGTTTCACCTTCCAGGCTGGCATCACACCAATTGGCACTTATATGGCCCTCATCACTACAGCACAAGCACCTCCCAGGTAATAAAGTGGTGGTTTATAAGTGACACCTGAAGGAGTGAAACTACAGTAGAGTAGAGGTTTTTGCAAGTGTGCCTAAGTGGGTGTGGCTGGCTGAGTGCCAAGTGCCAGCGAGGACAGAGCCCAGGAGCAAGTTCAGTTCTTCAGGGCAAGGTCTGATCCTTCAGCAGTGACACTCCTTCATTCTGTCTGTTGCACTAGCCACCTCCTCTCAGTACACAGGATTGGTTTCGTCGCATTTAAAATGCAGTTACCCTTTCCCACCATGCCCAGGGGCTGGTCAGATGGCACTGCCTCTCCTTTTACCTATAAAGGTCACCAGCATCACTTCCTGCAACAGCTTGGGTTTTCCTTGGTCTCCCATCCAAATGGGATCACACCTGACAGATGTGATGATCACATGATCTCAGACTGGTGGTATGGCTACATGATAGGTGTCAGAACATGGCCCACCTGAACCTGTGAATGTCAATGCTTTCCAGATAAAGGTAGCAATTTGGGGTCTGACAAAATATTTGTCAGTACATGTTTGTCTGGAAGCAATTACCACTTTTAGGACCCTTATCCAG
Source organism: Chrysemys picta bellii (assembly GCF_011386835.1). NCBI lineage: Eukaryota > Metazoa > Chordata > Testudines > Emydidae > Chrysemys > Chrysemys picta. The sequence continues at coordinate 41,137,502 of NC_088800.1, forward strand.
CATTAAGGTTGTTTCTCTCATGTCAGCAACTTCATCATGCAGAGGCTTTTCAGCACAGGGAGTCACATTCCATCATGTCAGGGGAGATTGTTGGTAACCTAGTGCACATTTACCTTCCAAGACCAAGCTCTAGGTAAGAGGAACCAGATTTCAGCTACCTAGTTGTTTAGATGTAGAACAGTAAGAGGGAGGGGTCTCTTTCTGTTGTATGCATATGGTATCTTTATAACATAGGAGCTTCCTTGCCTTCTGCAGAGACAGCTACCATTTTATGTGTTTCAGACCCAGAATGAGCCAGTGCCATGTGACTTGTTTTCCTGATCTTACAACACATGTGCCTTTTAGGTGAGAAAGTAATGCATTAGATTCAAATCCAATGATTCATCTGAATCAGTGCATAACTTTAGAAAGCAGATCACAGGTAAGGCTTGTTGGAGTCTGAGATTAGATATTCAATTCTTCCTTACTAGAACACTGAAGTGGCAGCTAAGCCAGGAGGTCCTATTTACCTGTCTGTTGTATACAGAGATAATACCCACTGATGTTAGAGGTACCACATTTAAAACTGGTCAAGACTGTGGAACTCACTTCCACTAGATGGAGGCCAAGAGCTTAGCAGGGTTCAGAGGTTAAACAAATAGGGTAATTCAGGTACATAAGCTAGGGCAGACATTTGTCAGCAATAAAGCCTCCTTCAAGGTAGAACCCAGCCATTAAGTGATGTGGAGCAAATTTATAGATGCCAAGGCCAGAAGAGGCCATTGTGATCTAGTCTGACCTCTTAACACAGACTAGAGACCTTCCCCAAAGTAATCCATAGAGCAGATCTCTTGGGAGTAATTAACACAGGGGAAATATTTCCCTATTACAGGGGTTCTTGTGCCTTCCTCTGACAAGTCTAGAACTTGTCAAAGCTGACAGATAGGACTGTATATTTTATATTTCATTTGCTTGGGCACCATACTGAAGGCTAGAGGCCAGAGTTCTCATTTTAAGCTACTATCAGGTTGGCTCCAGGCACCAGCAAACCAAGCATGTGCTTGGGGCAGCACATTCAGGGTTGGCACTCCAGCCAGCCTTTCCCCCCCGGCTTGGGGCGGCAAAAGCCTAGAGCCGGCCCTGACAGCAGCAGCGTGTCCTGCACGGGGGGCGCCCTGGGGCCGTTGCAGTTTGCGTCTGGTAGCAGCGCTGCAGCTGGGGCTGGGCAAAGCGACCTGAGCCACCCAGGGACTGCAGCAGGGCAGCCAGAAGCAGCAGCAGGGCCATAGTGGGGACTGGTGCCTGGGGCACTGCCATGGTGCCCGAGTCCTGCTCTCTGGGCTACCCTGCCCCTCAGCCCTCTGCCAGGTGGTCCCCCAGCTCTGCCCTCCTGGGTGCTGGCCAGTCCTAGAGGCAGGAGCCCCAGCTGGAGGGACCCTGAGCTGAGGTGTGGCCCAGGAGCCCTGCTGCTTACCCTGACAGCGCAGGACCAGCTGGAGGCGAGGGGGGAGTGGGTGGAGTCAGCACTGGTGGGAGGGGGTGGGGAGAAGAGAAGCCCAGGGCTGGGGCAGCAGGGAGTGGGGGCGGGGGGGAAGAGGAGGAGCCCAGCGCTGGGGTGGCAGGGGGAGCCAAACATTTTTTGCTTGGGGTGGCAAAAAAACCTAGAGCTGGCCCCGGCTACTATGATTCTACATGCCTACTTTGAGAGCAGGCAGCCGTAGCTGACTGGGGGCTATAGGTGCGCAGTGCCTAGGAAAGGTCAGACGGCTATAGCTTCAATACATAGTTATGGATTAGAGGCACAGCTGTGGTCTAGGCCCATCAGTTTCACTTTTGCATTCAGAGCTGTGGTTCTTGGTGGCAGACTCAAAGGAGGTTTAGGATTTGACAGTGCTCCCCAGGTGTTGAGAAGGAGCCACTGTCACTACCAACATGACAAGCAACATATGGAGGAGGAAAACAGAGACCCCATTTAACTGCATGGAATAAGAGTGCTTTGTTTGAGACCGAGGCCAGCAAGGAAAGCTGGTTTGCATGACAGTGGGAACCTAAGCTATATTTCCCTAAGATGCATAAGGAGACACCGGAAGAGTCGTTTCCTCTAACTTTGAAAAGAATCCCCAGACTCTGATCTGACAAAGGGAGTGGTCTGTGTTAGCAATAGCAGGCATTTGGGTGAGAACAGCCCTAGAGCTAGGCTTTTTATCATAAGATGTTTTGTTTTGAAGGGGGGGGTGTAATTAAGGCTACACTATCCATCTGGTCTGTTGGAGATTTGTCCAAAAGAGGCAGAAGACTGGGTTTTAAACCCAGGTAGTACAACACCCAGGCATCTGTACCCATGTTCTAATAGTGTTTCTCAGCCTGGTGGTTCTGACCAAAAAAAGGGGTCTCCAGGTTACAGTGGGGGCAGGGGTGTCATGAGATGGTATGGTATTGCCACCCTTACTTCTGTGTTGCTGCTGGTGGAGGCACTGCCTTCTGTGCTGAGCAGCCAGAGTGTGGCAGCTGCTGGCCAGGAGCCCAGCTCTGAAGACAGCCACCAGCAGCAGCACAGAAGTAAGGGTGGCATAGTATGGTATTGCTGTAGTCCCCAAATAGACACTGCTAAGGGGCTGGGGAATGGGGGTGTGGGAATTTTAAATATTGTGACCCTATTTTACACTTTTCAAAGGGCTTCAGTGCCTTTGACTGCAGGGATAATGATTACATGCATCATTTAGTGCTTTGAGTATGTACAGTAATTTGCTATCACTTTCAGGGGGGGGGGGGGTCATCACAGCCTGAAATATTTTCAAAGGGGGCCCAGCAAAAAGTTGGAGAACTCCTGTTTGTGTAGCATGGAAGAGCAGGGCCTAGAGATGTTAAGCCATGGAGACTGCTCTAGTGGATGTAACTGGTGCTTGATTGACTCAGCTGGGAGATCACTATAGATCAGGGGTTCTCACACTGGGGGTTGGGACCCCTCAGGAGGTCATGAGGTTATTACATGGGGAGGTGCAAGCTGTCAACCTCCACCCCAAACCCTGCTTGCCTCCAGCATTTATAATGGTGTTAAATATATTTTTAAAAGTGTGTTAAATGTATGGAGGGGGGTTGCACTCAGAGGCTTACTGTGTGAAAGGGGTTGCCAGTAAAAAAGTTTGAGACCTACTGCTATAGATAGAGCCAAACTTTACTGGGGTGCTAGACCAGGAAGAGGTGGAAATGGTCAGAGCATCAGAAGTATGGCAGGAAGGTATCATTGGCTAATTGAGAGGCAGCGAGAGCTGTTGGGGGAAGGATAAGGAATCAAAGTAGATGGAGCATTTGTGGCCATACCACAGGCCACCAGGAATAGAATTCCAGGACCTGCAATCCAGGCACTCAGCCACTGTTCTAAGAGGGCTTTAGTGACAGATTTTAGCTGAACTGGCAGAGATGTTCTTTACAATCCAGGAAGTGAAGGCATAGGCACCATCCTGGCTCTATGTATTCCTACCCTGCTTGGGATGCAGCAATTGAGAACAGGAAAGCTTATTACAGGTGTTTATTGCAGTAGCGCTCAAGGGCTGACTAACAGGCCCCATTGTACTAGGCACTGTACAGACAGGCTCTGCCCTGAAGAGCTTATAATCCAAGTAGACAAAACACAGCATAGGAGGAAAGGGGTATAAGACAAGCAGAGTGAAAACTGATGGCAGCTACTGCCACTAGCTATTCAAGTTCTCCATAGTAAGGAATGGGGCACTGAACAACAGTCCAGCGTTGGTCAATTTCAGAAGAGTAAGTTTTGGAAAGATAAGTACAGTACATCTGGAGAAAGTGAAAATCCACTTGGGTAGAATGCAGCTTAAGCATATAGAGACATAACTGAGGTCAGACCAGTTTCTCTAAAAGAGGAGAGACCAAGAACAAGAGCTGGCCAGTGTGGTTGCCTGAGGACTACTCAAAAATTAAACAGGAGTCTTAGCAAATAAGAGCATCTATTCTCATCTCTTACCAGCTGGTGAGTGTTAAGTGTGAGCTTCCCCCCCCCCCCCCAGCCCCATTACCTCATGGCTAGGAAGAGTGATTGAGTTTAGGTCAAGCTTGGCTAGAGTGATCTAAACTCAGTCCTTTTCTAATGGAGACAGAGCCAGCCTGGGAGGTGGAGAGCAGAAGGACTTCAGCAGGAGACTGGATTCCTGTTGAATTCTCATGCAAGGTATCTGCCATCCTAGCCAGAGGCTGGATGTAGCAGATGAGTCTCTTCAAGAGGAGTCCAGGGACAGATCCCTTGGCTTCTCACCAGGTCTCTGCCCCAACCTCACAGGTGCCCCACATGCCCTCTCCCCTCCTTTATATTTGCTGCAGGCTAGGAGCTGTATGGAACCTCTTGTAGGTCTACTGGCCATCACGGCTGTGAAAGTTAACTCCCACCCCAGGGAGAGGGCAAGGTGACAGCCATCTAGCAAGTAACACTGTTTAGAACAGCATTGCAGTTGACAAAAGAGGGAGGGGGGATAGCTCAGTGGTCTGTGCATTGGTCTGCTAAACCCAGGGTTGTGAGTTCAATCCTTGAGGGGGCCACTTAGGGATCTGGGGCATAATCAGTACTTCATCCTGCTAGTGAAGGCAGGGGGCTGGACTCAATGACCTTTCAAGGTCCCTTCCAGTTCTAGGAATAGGATCTCTAATAATAATAATAATAATAATAAAGAGGATTGATTGTAAGTCCCTGCTCTGGGGTGCTCTCCTGGTTCTGTTTGTACAGCACCAGACACTGGGGTCCTGAGGTGCTAGTGCAGTATCAATAAGTTGCTGTGTTTTGTTTACTTGTGTGCCAACATCCCAAGCAGCAGTGCTACTTACTAGAGCACTTTGTTTGCTGAGCCAAAGTTAGTGGCTGGAAGAAGGGCTGTAGAGACAACTTTGCATATCAGTTAGTTCAGAATAGCTTGGCATGTGGACTGATGACTGGCTTAGACATGTAAACAAAGGATAATGATAAGTGGCAGTGTATCAAGTTTGGGGAGGTGTCTGGTGAGGTAGGCCAGGGACTAGTGTGAGGCCCTGCTATTTAAGCTTTCCATTATGGCCAAGCAGTGGGAAAGAGGGGCACATTAATAAGATCTACAGAGGACACTAATCAGGAGGGGTTGTGAAAGACAGGGACCTTGAGATTAGGTGCCAGTGAGGTTAAATTTGAGAGTGACACAGACAAGTGCCAAGTGGGAAGAAGGAGAATAAGCCAAGGTACGTGTGTGTTCAGTGAGAGGGACATACTGGTTTTGCTGAGAGGCTTAAAGGGTGGTTGTGGATGCCAACTTTGATAGGAGTTTACAGTGTGATGTGGCAAAGAGACCAAATTACCCATGCAGAGGCACGTATCTAGGAATAGAAGTTTGAGGACATTCTGAGAAGAGCAGAGCACTCAGGGCAGTAAGGATTAGATCTGAGTGAAGATGCTAGATAACATACTGCTTGCCTCACCAGTGACAGGGAAGAGGTCCTAGCCATATTCCAGAATTCAAGTGAGCCATGGTTCAACATTAGCAACATTGAAACTGACTAGAATTCTAGTCAGTTTCAAGACCCCAAATTCAAAGTCATGTCAAGCCCCCTACTAGTTTTAGTCACTTGTTTAAGTAGATCTGTCCCTTATTGATGTGAGATTCCCTGCTGCTTGGGGTGGGTGGGGAGGGGGTAATTGGCTAGACAAGAGAAATGAATCTTTCTATAGCATGCTGTCAAATACACATGGAGAAAAAAGTTCCCTTCCACTCAGTCACCCAAAGTGTTGTTTGCAACACTAGGAGGAAAGACTTTAGCCCAAAGCATGAACTGAGATGGCCATGTCTTCTTAGAAGGATGCAGCTACAAGAAGGGAGAGGAATTTGAGTGCTGCAGAGAAGTCCTGTGTAACAAGGAATTATGGGAAGAAGAAAGGGGAAAATGTCTGACAAACACAAGGACACAACCTGACTGGAATGCTCTTCCCAAAGAAGCAGTTCAAGCGTATAGCTTTGGGAATTAGGCAGCTACATCCAACAAGGAAGAGATGTTGTACTCTAGGAACAAGACTGCTCGGGAGGGGCCAGGTGTCTTTGCATAGAAGCCCTCAGCCTTTTCCATACCATGGCTCTCTACCCTCGGACCAGACCAGCACCCCCTTTCCATGGATCAAGGACACTCACTCCCATTAGAAATGGGAGGGTGGCCATGACCCCCACCTTTTATACAAGCCTGTGCGGCTCTACTGATTTGTGGATTGCAGATGCTGCTCCCCTTTGCGCCCGCCCCCCTGTGGGCATGCACAGCAGCCCCCTCTACTGGAGGACCAGAATGAGAGCATGCCAAACAATTGTTTTATTCACACCCCTTTGCTCTCATCCTGCTCATGGTGGACAGACATTGAAATACAGTTGAGACTGGCTTTCTTGGAAGAGTCAAGTCCCATCCTAGTACCACACATCACTGTTGGAAGGGCCAGGTGTTCCTACCTTCCCCATGCAATAGCATATTGTCACAATACTGGCATATATCCAAGGATAGTAGAGCTTCAAGTCTCCACTTTGCTAGTCCACCAGCCAATAGCTCTCAGCAGGGCAGCAATAGTAAACCTTACTCCAGCATGAGGACTGGTAGCCTGACAAATTACCTCGCACAACACTTACTAGCATGCTATGGGGTGCACTAGCTAGTAGTTGAAACAGAATTACACCTGACTAATTAAGTGACCCAGGATCTTGGGTTTCACTGGGAAGTTCTGCAGGTCAGTGAATAACCAGATCAAAGATTTGCAATGGGTTTTCCCAGGCATTAGTGCCTATTAGTTAGGCTGTACTGTAGCAGATTCCCCACAGGCAATGCTGATCAACTGCTGGTAATAAACCCCTTCCTTTGTTACAGAAGCATTAACTGGACTAGCTTAGCTAATTAGGGGTGAGGGAAGGAGAGGGGAAACTAGGAAAGTGCCAAGCAGGGGGAGACAAACCTGAAGTTAAACCCATGACTAGAAATCCAGGCATGCTATAAAATGCCGCTGCTGCAGCCACCACCATATCGCCAGCTGTACCAAGGCACTAAGTATTAGACCCCTCCTCTCCATCTAAACCCTTAAGAAATTCTATGGAAAAAGAAAAGAAGTCACCAGGCTGTTCCTAGACAGTGCTTTGAGCCATCTCACTCCACTAGCCATTAACATCTTCCCAACCCACTTCCTGCAGACCTAGGTAAGTGCTATCCTTTGTTCCTGCACACACATGCCCTCCCCCCCCCCAGAACAGCAAAAGGGTGGACAGGTAGCCTCAGCATTAAGGGGTTTTCTTATGTAGCTGTTGAGAATTCCTGATCAAAAGCTCAGCATGCTTCCCCAATGTACTGGAAGCATTTTGCCCAATGCCAGGGTGGAAACAGCCGCCATTCTGCACCAGCAATGCTACACGGCTCCTTGTAGGAGAGTTGGGGGAGGGGATGGGAAGAATAGCATAGCCAACTGAAGCTACCAGGGAATTCACGCTTCCCTCCAGCACTGAGCACTACACACTTAAGACAGTTAGCTCTGCACCCAAAGGATGAGCATCCTTGGGCTGATTTCAGAGAAGTCTCAGAGCCCCAGGAAAAAGTCAGGGACTGTGCCAAGTACTCTGGTGCAGTGACTAATGGGGACACAGACATTCTGGTAGAAGAGGTGATGGCAGTGACATGGAGGGATTGTTTTCCCTGCTGCCCAGCAGCATGCCACAAGGCAGGAGTCAAAGCAGTGCAGCCATCCGGACACCAGGCTGCACGGTTTCTGTTCTGGGCTTCTCCTGCAGAGAGCAGTATCCCAGGTCACTCTGCCATCCCTCCCCGCACAGGGTTCTCAGACCCAGCACAAAGCTAACCAGAGTCCAGATTTGCATCTCTAGCCATCAGTGGTCAGGGAGGAGACAAAGAAGCCTGGCAACCCTCTGTGCCCCAAGTGGCTCTTACTCACCCACTATATTGAAAGCAGAGATGTCTCCAGCAGAGCATGGCAGCCCTGTTCTGGCCAAGCTGGGGACAGCCCAGGCACACTGCAACCACTGGAGGTCCCCTCAAGCCAAGAAGCTAAGGATCCTTGTCCTCATTCCCCAGAGCCACACTCTAGACTAGGGCTCCTGCACCAGGCAGGGCCAGGCTAGCTGATCTCCCCAAGGTCACGCAGGAGGTCAAGCCAGGCAAAATAGAATGACAAGGAAATGTTCCTGACCTCTAGCTGGCCTGCAACAGTCCTCACACCAAGAAGCCAGTGCATTCTCAAGAGGAGAGCAGGAGATGGACCATGCAGTTCACACCAGATTAGCAAGCATTTCAAGGCTCCAAGGAGAGCGCCTCTCCACACCCAACCAGGCCTGCTTAAACAGCTGCATTTCCCTATGAGGGCCCCTCCATCACCCCAGCTGCATGCCAGGGATTCATTTAATTCTGAGGTGTTCCCCAACCCCAGGAACCCCTCCACCCAAGCTTTGGGGTGAAAGGGAATCAGGGCTGGATGAAGGGTGTCATCCTTCCCCTCTGGGGGCTGTGAGATGCCCTTTGCCCAGCAATACAAACAGGAATGGGCTGTACTACACCAGCCAGCAGCACTTAGTGTATGCATGTTTTGGGGGTGGGGTGTAGTTGGGGGGGGGTCACCAACCTAGCCAAGGTTTCTTTGAAAGAAATCAAACCAGCTCACAGTGGGGCACACTTTTCCTGACTTGCCAAAGCTGATGCTCCCAGGTTATGGCAGAGCCCCCCCCCCCCCCCACACACACACACACTTAAGATCACTTTAAGCACCAAGTAGTGCAAGGTTTTGAATGGTGAAATGGGGAGAGAAAATTCTCCTGGCTCGTGACTGGGGTCCTGGAGAATCTGAGGGCCAGTCCCAGCTGAAGGTACAGAAAACTATCCCAGACCAAGAGCCAAGCTCAGGGATGGCAAAGGTCAAGCCTTGCCCCCAGCCTCAGACAAGAT